>NW_028121455.1:0-600000 GCF_965183815.1 Platalea leucorodia
GGCGCGAGGAGTGAGAAGGAAGAAGAGGCAAGAGGCAAGAGAAGCAAGAGGCAGGAGGAGGAGGAGGCAAGTGGTGGGAAGAGGAGAGGAGAAAGGAGGCCAAAAGGAGGCAAGTGGAGGAGGAGAGAAAAGGAGGCAAGGGAAAGCAAGAGGAGAGGAAGAGGAGAAGGAGAAGGCAAGAGGAGGCAGCAGGAGGCAAGAGCAGAAGAGGGGAGCAGGAGGCAACGAAAGGCAAGAGGAGGCGCGAGGAGGAAGACGCCTTGCCTTTTGCCTCCTCTTGCCTGCTCTTGCCTGCACTCCCCTCCTCCCTCCTCAGCTTCTTTCCTGGTGCTCCATTGACTCCACCGCCTCCTCCCTCCTTCTCCTACCACTCCTCTTCCTCTGACATCTTCTTGCCTCTCTTGTGCCTTACAGCGTCCTGTAGCCTCCTTCTCTTCTTCTGCCTTTTGAAGGTGTCAGAGCTGAGAAAGCCCCTGGGAGAGGCGGGGTAGAAGATCTTCTCCCGAGATTTGCCAGCGACTCTCCAGAGCATCCCTGTTCCAGCCCAGGAGATGCTCTGTGTGACAAGGGAAGGTGTCCGTTGGCCCCATGTATTAGGCCCTGTAGGGCTCCCACCAGGGTCCTTTGACCCACCCATCCTCCAGCTGCTGGACTTGCTGGGGTCCCCGGGCTGAGCTCTGCAGAGGCCGCTGTCACTGGGGCTGTGTGGGAGGTGTTGGCTCGGGCCTGCCGGGGCCTCTGTGAGGGGAGAGCAGGGGCTGCCCTCTGCCGGTCTCAGCCAGTCCCAGCCGGTTCCTGCGGGTCATGGGTGTGGGAGTTTCCAGAGCAAGTGCCAGGGCTTTGTGAAAGGGGGCCTCGTCGTGCCCAGACGCCATTGTGACAGGGGTCCCCGCAGTGACCGTGGGGGTATTAAAGGAAGGAGAGCCCTGAGGTGCCCACTCCCAGGAGAGCACCTCCCTCAGGAGGCAGCATCTCCCCTGGGTGCCCATGGCAGGTGTGCGGCAGAGGACGCCAGAGACACCCATGGACGAGGAGGCGAACGCCCACTCCCAGCCCGCCAAGGGGCTGCCGAGCCTGCGCAAGAGGCACCGGGTGCAGGACGGGGCAGGAGGGAGAGGCCGGTGGTAGGAGGGGGCCGCACAGAGCTGCCCTGGGGCCAGGGCCGGGCTTGCCAGCACTGTGGGGGCTGCTGTGCCAAGGCAGCCACCTCCATCCCATGCCTCCTCCTCCTCCTGCCCGCAGGTGGGCTGCAGGCAGCCACAGGCAGCGCCGCAGGGCAGCCAGAGCCAGGCCTCGTCCCTCCGTGGGGACAGGCTGCCACAGCTCCCCTGCCCAGGGAGCTCGCAGGCCGCTGGGAGCCTCCACGCACAGGTAGGGAGCCCCAGGGAGACGGGGCCGACGGTCTTCCCGCTGCCCTGGGGGCTGGCAGGGGAGCCTGGCCGCAGGAGCTCTTCCAGCAGGGGCGTGGGGGCAAGGGTCACGCTGACACGGCCTCTCTTCTCGCCTTCTCTTGCAGACGGACAGCCTGGCGCGCAGGGTGGCACTGCCCTGCAACAGGGAGATGCAGGAGGAGACAGTCCGTCTGCCAGCCTTGCCGCCTCTCCCCAGGCAGGCAGCGGCGCCCGGGCACGCCCCCTCAGCTTGGCCACCAGCAGCTGCCAGCACCTGCCACAAGCTGCCTCCTCTGCCAGCAGCACCCTCTGCATCTTCTGCCAGGGGCAGGGAAACAGCCATCAGCACCGCAGCCAGCACCCACAGACAGCTTGTCCCATCTGCTCCGGGCATCTGCAGTGGCTGGGGCAGAGCTGTGGGGCTGGCAAGGCAGGACCGGGCACAGAGCATGGCTGTGGCCAGGACAGCAAGAAGAGACGAGGGCTGGGTGGCTGATGGTGGCAAGGCCCCCCCAGCTCAGCCCGCGTCTTGCCCCCATGCACGTGGGGCCACCAATGCTGCTGGCAGGGCCCCTGCGCCAGCTTCCCCGCGCTGGGACACAGGGCCAGGGCACTGGGGACAAGCAGCAGAGTACGACCCAGCAATGGCGGCGGCACGCAGCCAGCACTGCCTCCATGGCAGGTGGTTGCGGGTGCACCAGGAGGCTGTTGCGGAGCATCTGGCCACCCTGTCCATCGAGATGGAGCTCCAGGAGCTGGAGAGGAGCTTCCTGGCCCACACCGGGCACAACCTGGCCCAGCTGAGGAAAGCCAGTCCTGCAGCAGCAGCAGGGCGGCCTAGAGGAGAGCGAGCTCCAGCAGCAGGAGGACGAGGAGCAGCCTTTCTCCCTGATGTGATTGGGGCAGCTCAGTGTCAGACCCAGGCAGGTGAGCGCCAAGGACGGCATGGGACGGGACAGGGGGATGAGTCTCCCTCTGCCTGGGGCCAGACGCTGCGCCGCACAGACACAGCCCCATTGTCTCCCACATCCCCATCCCAGCAGCTGCTGCTGGCAGGTCCCCAGCAGGCATTTGCTGGTGGAAGCCAGGCTACCTTTACAAATCCCCCTCTCTCCTTTCTCATCTGCAAGGTGAACTCATTTTACAACCTGTGGCAGCCAGAGCTGACATGCACACAGCTCCCAAAGGACGCCACAAGCAAGCAGGACGTGCTGCAGTGGCTGGAAGCCCATGCCCCCAGCACGCAGTGGGTGGGGGCAGCACGGGGGGCAGTGCTGCAAGGGCCAGAGGACAAGGCAGGGGCCTTGGCTGAGGAGGACGAGTGGGAAGACGACAGCGACATAGAGCTGTCCCAAGGGGAAGACATCACCACCTACAACCCCTAGGCCAACCTCTTGCTCCCAGAGCTCTTCCAGGAACGAAGACAAGACACCATCACCCACAACATCTGAGTCAACCCCTTGGTCCCGGAGATGTTCCAGGACCCCCACGCTGGTCCCCAGGAGAGGCCTGGCTGGTGCAGCAGCATGGGCACAGAGGCGGCAGGAGAGGCAGCCAGTGACCGGCAGAGCACGTCTCCTGCCCCAGCGAGTGCCACGGACACCAAGCCAGCAGCTTCTGCCCTGGCCGGAGCTCCTGAGGAAGAGGAGCACCATGCACCTCTCGCTCCCGTGGCACAAGGAGAGGCAAAGGCACCACCAGCTTCTCCTGTCTTCAGCGAGCAGGTCTGTGCTCCTGCTCTCCCCGTGCAGATGGCCTCCGAGCACAGAGGCGACGCACAGCCCTCCTCCGGCTGCAGGGGTGTGCCCGAGGATGACCCAGGTATGTCCCCAAGCCGATCGCCGCCACGGCGAGGGCAGGCCTGGCCCGGCCATCCCAGCGAGCGGCACCCAGGCCAGGCTGGCAGCACTGTGCGCATGGGGGCTGGCCGTGCCCCAGCCACCCCTCCCTGAGGAGAGCCCTTGGTGGTGGGGGGCAGGCAGCAGCTTGCCCGTCGCCCACCCAGCCCCTCGCCTACAGCTCTCCTTCTCTCACAGGCATCACCGCCCTCCCGCACAGCCCGGCTCGACGGCAACGGCCCTCCCTCTTCAGGAGGGCCCTCAGGGCTCTGCGCAGGGCTTTCCGTTGTCCCTGCCTCGCAGGACAGCAGGACCAGGAGAACCCCGCTGCCAGCGCCAGGCGGGTCCCCAGAGATGGCGGCTGGCCCTGAGCCTGCACAGCGCCCGGAGGGAGTGGCACAGGGAGGCACGCAAGGGACGGGTGCATGGATGGCGCCCCAGGCATTCAGCTGCCCTGAGGCCATCGTGCTGCCAGCCTCTGCTCGGCCATGGACGCCGCCTGAGACCAATAAATGACAACAATTTTCCCCCAGTGCTCGTCTGTGCCTGGTTCATCTCAAGAGAAAGATGGGTGCAGGCAAGGCCCATGCCAGCAGGCAGAGCTGGAGAGCCCCAGTGCTCCCCCTTCTCCAGGCTGAGGAGAGCCTGCGCCCTCGGCCTCTGCCTGTGCCTGCAGCGTTCCAGCTCCCAACCAGCTAGGGCCTCCGCCAGCCTCACTCCATGGTGCCCGTATCTGCCTGGACCAGGGCAGCCCCAGCCCGCACCCGATGCCCAGGCGCAGCCTCCCCTGGGCCCAGCGGCACAGAGGAACCCCTTCCCCACGGTGCCACCCGCACCCTTTCTAGCACAGCCCGGGCTACGAGACTGCCCTTGCTGCCTGGGCACACTGCCCACCCCTGCCCACCTTGGCCTCCAGGGCGTTTCCCGCAGCCACTGCTGCTCTCCAGCCACCCGGCCCGGGTCCCATCTCCTGCAGGGCCTCAGCCCATCCCTGGGCCGGTGCTTGGCTTTTGCTAGACTTCTGGGGTCCCTGGCCCCCGTTCCTCTGCCCCAGCTAAGTCCCTCCCAAGAGCTGCCCAGCCTCCAGCACCGCCACTGCCGCCCCCAGTGTGGGGCCCTCCTTGTCCTGGCTGTCAGCATGATCCTCGCACGCTCGCTCCACCTGCAGAGGAAAGGCACTGAAGAAGAGCACCCCGTGAGGGCCCTCCCCAGTAAGCAGCCACCAGCCACACTCGGGACACCGAGCGCCACCACCCCCGAGCGCCACCAGCCCCGGAGCCCAACCAACCGGGCAATGCACCACCCACCTCTGCCGCTGGTCACAGAGCCTCCCCTCTCTGATTGGTCCCATGGCCGGGGGCAATCCCAGAGGGCCTCAAGCCTGTCTGGCACCATTGGTCTGGGGAGAGCCCAGCTGGCTCTTCCCCGTCGCCTGCTCCTTCAGCGTGTCCCAGGCAACGACGTCCAGGAGCGCTTGTGCCAACACCTTCCCAGGGATGGAGCAGCCTGGAGGTTCTCCCACTGCTCCTCCGTGCCTTTCTGCAAGATGGCTCTGGCAGTTGCTCAGGTTGCCAGGAGTCTCCCCAGATCAGCAGGCCCTTCAGGAGAGGAGCAGAGCGTGGCTTGGCGCTGGCACGGCACAGCTCCCCCCCAGCCCTGGGATGCTCCCTAGCCAGTCACACAGACATTTGGGAAATGGTTTAATTAATATACTGAAAGGATCACTGCCGGCCCGAGCTGGAGTTCACCCGCTGCTCTGCTTGGCCGCCAGCCTCTTGTCTCTCTCTTCAGCAATGGTCAGGCAGATGCCCTTTCCATGGGGCAGGGAGATCCACGGCTTGTTGCTCTGCACGAAAGGAGAAGCAGTCACCTCACATCATGAAACCCAGACAGAGGCAGAGCTCACCCTCTCAGGGGGAAAAAGCAGCGGAAGTCAGCCCCTGCCCATGCTGGGCCACGTACACATGGCCATGGCAGAGATCTAAAAGTAACTGATTGAATGAAGAAGTCCTTAATTTTCTCATTCTTTTTCTCCCTTCCTTTCTGTCTTTCCTGTGTGCCACTGAACTATTTTCTCCTCTGTTCATTTCAAACCTCAGTCTCATCAAATACTTCCCAGCCGTCAAGTCCTGAGCCAGTAAAGCCCTGTGGGAAGTCGGCACTCTTCCAGTTGGCAGAGGTAAAGTTAGACCCATTAGCGTCACGATGGGAAGATGTGTGTATCTTTTCCCCTGTAACTCTATAAACTACCAGTCTATAAACTGTCACTGAACCAGTGCCTGAACCTGATGTGGCAGGTGTGCTGTGAGGTCGCCACTTTCCATCTGGCTGTGCAGCCGAGGGAAGGAGTGAAAAGCCAGGTCCCTGGCTCACATTTACTCTGGGATGCTTCATTGCACAGGACTGTCCAACCTTGGGCTGCTGCAGGCACAGCTATGGTTTAGGCACCTTTGCAACTAGGTATCCTGGTGCTTCCAAAGCCTATGGAGCAGAGAATGTCCATTTTATTTCTAGGTAATAGCTTACTGAGGTGCCAGCATACCTACCTGTCTCATCTCTTGAACGACAGTCAGTGTTCCAGGTTCTTCAGCATCTTCACCTGCAGTGTCAAATGCTGGCTCTGCCGAATTGCAAAATTCCCTTGGTTTTAAATGGGCTGAGAATTTACCTGCGAAGCAGAAAGAATGAGGAATAATGAGTGAGAAAGAATGACCATCAATCTGAGGAACAAGAAGAAGAGCAGCAGTGAAGACAGACTGGGCCATTCCTTTTCTTCTTTCAGATCAGCTAAATGATGAAGTTGATCTCTCTAAGTTGGCTCTACGTAGAGCTCCATGGGCTTCATTGTTTCTGCTTAAGCCATGCCAAGTATTCTGCTGACTTCTAGTCCCGTTGTCAAAATCCAAACAAGAAGAGCAAATCAAATAGTCAAATTAAAACAATCTTGAGAAATGCAGAAAACTTGGTCAAGACACTTAATGACTGAAGGAGTAGAATGAGAGGGAGAGAAGCAGTAGGTCAGGATGCTTCACACCATACAGCAAACATCAGAAGAAAGGCTGAACAAAGGCCTACTGTATCAGAAAGGACGGCATACAGGATATGGAAAGGATACAGATATTTCCCCTCCCCTAAAATAAAACATGATGGTTTAAAACTGGCAAGCCGAATACACGCACAGACACACGCACACACATACACAGAGTTGTTCTGTGGAACTCTTTGCCAAATGCTCGGGCACTTACACAACTGATTTAAAAACCAGAGAAGAAAACAAAACATTTCTGTGATAAGAACAATGAAGAGATGCACAAGTTGCATTAAAGGAGATCAAAGGAACAAGCAAACCACCAGCTCCTTTGCATGGGGGATGTACAGTCACGCACAAAGAGTCACGCATGCCCACAGAGTCACTGCCTGCCTGAAGGCCCCCGCTGGGGAGGTTACCGATCCCTGTGCGCTACAGAGACTCCTCGGAGGCCTCCAGTGCCAGGCAGTGCCAGGGACAGGCTGTTGGACCAGAGGGACCCCGTGTTTGATGTGTTCTGGCAGCTCCTGCGTACTTGGAGCTAAGCACTGACACGGATATGAAAGGCCCATGGGGACTGTAGGTGGCTGTTTTGACAGCAGTACCAGCTTTTCCACATGTCAGAGCGGGCACCTGAGACCTGGACAAACAACGGTTGACCTCCTTGAGGGCTCAGTCAAAGGGCTCCGTACTTTTTGCGTTAAGCTTCTTCTGTTTTCCACGGACAATGCAGCTTCAAATGCTTGACTGAGAAATATCAATCCAAGCAGAGCAAATATGTGCTCTCTCATTGCTTGGCAGCAATTTGGGGATCCAGGCCAATCATTACCAGTCCGAACAAAACAGTTTAACATCTCTAGTGCTGCTTTTCTTCCAGTGCACAGGCAAACTTCTTAAAGATCGTGTTCCAGATTTGCTTGGGTATAGGATACTAGAAAAAAGAAATCGATCACCACAAGGTGACTGAACCCCTAGGTGAATAAGGTCGATGTAAAGGATGTAAAATGTCCAATAATGATTGCCAGAGTGAAATTTCTGGGTCAGCATCTACAAAATTAATTATGAGCAATGTTCATGTTCCTACATTGTTTTTTTTCAATGGGCAGGGCACTTCTCACTGATGGAGGCTTTCTTTAAGGAACATTTTAATTTTTCTTCCATTTTTAAATACTATGACTCCAAGCACTCCAGCTGTGACGTGCCCAAGAGGAGAAACTGTCCGACCAAGATGGAATGAAACATTTCAACATTTTAAAATTCAGTTTCCTCAGAAATTTTCATTTCAGGAAAACAGAAGGCTGTTTTGACTCCTCACGCTGATTTGGGATGAAAAGAAGATTTTAAGTGGAATTTTCCTGGTGATGTAAATTGGAAGTTTGGATAGCTCCCTGCAACATTAACATAGGGATCAGATGGGATTTTAAACTTCTTGCTGCCCTCCTGCGGATGAAATGAATCATTACTTCAGTAACAACGGGGGGGAAAAAACCAAAGCAGGGAAATAACTGCCTTAGTAGAAGGCAAATTCCAGAGAAATTCATAAGATCGAGTGTCTTGGCACATGAATGCTGATACTGCTCCTCAAGAAAACTGTTGAAACCAGGCAAATCAGATGGAATCTCTGTCACACTTGTCTGTATAATGTAGACAACAGTTTAGCAACTGAAAGGGTGGCTGTGAAGCTAAGGGTAATAAAGTCTATTAAAATCCTTAGAAGAAAGCCAGGCAAAAGTGCAAAACATTTTTATGGAGCACACTGATGCTAGACCAAGCTTGTGATCAACCAACAAGTGCCAGGGTGACAGGAACCATGGGACTTGATCTAAACAGCCCCTACAGCTACTCCCATACACAGCTGGGCTGCCATAGAGGATGTGGAATAATTTTCAGTTCTCCTTTTCGGTCACCATAGCAGAGGATGGACAGGTTGATTAGAAAGCCATCTTGAACCTTAGATCCAGGGGATTCCTGCATTTAGAGCTCCTGTCAAATTGCTTTGTCACAAGAAGATGAAGAGAAATGACACAAGACGTTACACCGGACATTAACAACAGGGGAAAAAAAGAGAGAAGGAAAAACAAACCAGAAGGTCTTTACCACAGGCAACTAACCTGTCTGCGAAAAATAGCACCTGCTTTCTCTTTGTAGCTGTTAGCCACTTAAGCCCCCTTTTCTAAGACAACCTCCCTTCTACATTTGTTCTTTCCAGTCCAAAACATCTTGAGAGGCAGCCTCACCTGTAACACACTTGCTATTATGCAAAAAGACAGGACGGACCAAAATTGTCCAAATTTTTGTCCAAAATTGTACAATATTTTTTTAAAGCAGATGGTGGCATTTAGACCGCAAATCCTGAGTGCAAGCCTGTAGGTCTTGTGTTCCCAGTCTCTTTGACACTGCTCAGAGTCTCATGCAGACCTGTCACCATGTGGTTGAGGTGTGCTAAAACACAAATGGAACTCCATTAGTTTTCTGGGGCTGAAGACCATAGAATCATCGAATCATCGAATCATTTAGGTTGGAAAAGACCTTGAAGATCATTGAGTCCAACCGTTAACCCAGCACTGCCAAGTCCACCACTAAACCATGTCCCTAAACACCACATCTACACGTCTTTGAAATACCTCCAGGGATGGGGACTCAACCACTGCCCTGGGCAGCCTGGTCCAATGCTTGACAACCCTTTCAGTGAAGACATTTTTCCTAAGATCCAATCTAAACCTCCCCTCGTGCGACTTGAGGCCATTTCATCTTGTCCTACCACTTGTTACTTGGCAGAAGAGATCGACCCCCACCTGGCTACAGCCTCCTTTCAGGTAGCTGTGGAGAGTGAGAAGGTCTCCCCCCAGCCTCCTTTTCTCCAGGCTAAGCCACCCCAGTTCCCTCAGCTGTTCCTCAGAAGACCCTTCTTTGGACACCCTCCAGCACCTCAATATCTTTCTTGCAGTCCAAGGCAACTAGTTAAAATCAACTTCTCTTAGTCCTGAAAGAGCATTCAACAGTGGAAAGCTGTTTGCATTCCTGTAATGGGTTTTACATTTTTGTCCTAATGATCCTTACACACTTGCAGCTAACCCTTTAGGTCATGACAGCATCATAGAGCAGGGCTGCACCCAAGGGGTGCACACACGGGGCAGAGAGTGAGAAGACGCAGCCAGATGGTTAAGGAAAGGTTTCATCAGAAGATGGGAGCAGAGAGGACAGGCTGCGGTGATCCAGTGCAGGGCTCAGCCAGACAAGCGCGGGGCCCGGCCCCACTGGACTCGCCACCAGCCCCTTCGCTACGCTTTTCTGCCCACCCCTCTCCGCTCCCCTTGCCCCACAGAGTTCGGACCATTCCCGCACCCACCCAGCCCTGGGCTCTGCCCCCCACCCTCACCCCTGCTTCCCAACCCTTGCTGTGCCAGGCCTGCCTCTCGGTTTCTCCTTTTTTACATTCAAGAATGGACTTTCCTCCTGGAAACACAGGGCTATCTCCGTTATCAGCTCAGGATCTCTTTCAGCTCTCCCCTGAACAAGCAAGGCACTATGCTGCATTTCCAGAGCTGCCAAAACTACTCATAAAGCCCAGAGGCAGAAGCTCAAAGGTGCAACCATTTACTAGCTGCTCCTCAAAACACTCTCAACAGAGAGAAGACTTCTCAGCAATGACCATGCCTGATCCAAGGAGGCAACTCACTCAAATTCACTCCGGCTGACTCTAGCAGCGGGAGTAAAACTCACCATCATGTAGAACAGATTAATTGCATTGAAATGACAGAGGGCAGCGTCATTAAGTTAATTTGGCATGTAAGCTCTTTGGCAGCCCTCTTTTTTTTTAATTATTCTTTTGGACTATGCTGTCCTCTTGCTACACAAGTGGATGCACACACTGTACTGTCTGCATACCGGTTAGCTCCCATACTTCCCAGTTACTTCCATGCATCTCCCCACAGTTTTCTCAGATCTGCTGCCGCAGTCAAGTCACCCCTTCTAATGTTGGTTTCGGTTCCAGGCTGTAGCACAGTGAGCGCCTGTGATGGATCCCTCTCCTTCTGAGCCCGCTTCCTCAAGGTTATTCCCACCTTGAAAACAACAACAGAGAGAAGTTCACTCTTTGTGTTATGCTGGTAAAATTACGAACATTTCCGATTGGAGAGCTCTGGCTAAGAAGTTCACCCTAACTACAAGAACATTCCTTTCGCCTAAAAGCTAGCAGTCTGGCATGGTTTCCAGCTGCCCACCTCTGAGCTAAGGTAACACCGCCTGTGCCGGTGTTAAGATTCCTTCTTAGAGTTGTGGCAGGTAGCAAGCTGCTTCAGGAGTCCATCCCTCCCAGGGATGGATACCTGCCTTTGTTAACACTGAGGCCATGGCTTTTCCTCACCTCATTCCTGTTTGCTGAACTGGTACGTAGGTCTGGTCATTTGTGAAACCAAGCTGCAGCTGGATGGCCATTCACAGACAGGCTCCAATCCAGAGGATGAAGGATCTGAATGTCTGGATGCCACAAACCTGTCTCCAGAGAGCTCCTTAAAACAAAAGAGGGAAAAAGCCCCACCACGGTGGGGAATGTCAGAAGAAGTCAAGTTGTATGTTACATTTTAGTACTCAACCATCTTAAAATCTCACGTGTCACCTCTCCTTAGGCATAAACGGCTTCCTGAGCAGAATGGGACCTTGTTTTCCTGCTCACGTCTTTGCCCTTAAGAAAATGGCTTAGTGTTTTAAGACCACATGTTTGACCGTCACCAGCCATGATTTCTAAACAAGCAGAGGGATAACTTAGAGGCTATTAACATTATCAATTAGCTGAGGCATTACTTAGTAAAACGCACTTTTCCTAGACAGGTACAAATACTTACAGCCATTTGCAGTCCTCAGAGCATCTAACCTCGCAGAAAGTCTTGCCTCTCATGTTAGCTCAGGTATGTTTTCAATCCATTCAGGTTTTTGCCAGGGAGGTGCGGGGGACGGGTTATAACCCCCCCCCAAATACCTTAAAAGCACTAAACTTTTCCTCATTTCCAAATGGGGGAGGGGACAGGCAGTGGAAGGGGGGGGGAAGGGAGCAACCAACTTGCAGTCTTAGTTTGTGAAATTCACACCATTTAAATCATAGAATCATAGAATGTCCTGAGTTGGAAGGGACCCACAAGGATCATTGAGTCCAGCTGGTGCCCCTGCACAGGACAACCCCAAAATTCACACCATATATCTGAGGGCATTGTCCAAATGCTTCTTGAATATTGTCAGGCAGAAAGAAGACTTAGCAGAAGAGACATGAGGAATCTGTGAAGGTATACTGTTTGAATACAGCCTACTGTCAAAGGTGCGGCACCATCCACCTTTCACAGGTCCGTGGAGGCTTCTCCCTCAGTAGCATACGGATGTCAGGGCCGATGGAAACGGAAAACTTCATCTCCTCCTCTAGATACAGCCAAGAAAGACAGAAGCAGCATCTACCAGCCACCAGTGGCTTCTAAAACAGTACTTAACACAAAGACAAACTAAATATATTCTCAGCCTAGCAGAGGTGCAAGTTAGATAGCATTTTTTTCTTTTTTAACATTTTTGTGGACATCCATTCTTCTAATACGAAGACCATGTTTCACCACATAGCTCACTTGGAAAGAGCTATTCATGCCAAATCAAATAGCTTAAAAAGAGTGGGAGCAGAACGTCTATGACATTTCACTTTTACACCCACAAAATTAGCCAAGAGACAAGGTAAAATTAAAACCCTGCAGCTGCGAGTACTGTTTTAGGCAGGGTCTCTGTGACAATTACGCCTTTATGCCAGGCAAAGAGTGCTCCGGGACTTGTAAGCTACATCAGTCGCACATTGCAGCAAGCAACTCTCCTGTTAATCGCATGCTGAATTCAACAAAAAAAATCAGGGGAAACCCCACCAAAGCCACAGAAACCAAACACAGTTGGTTCTCTCCTTTGTTTGGAGCCAACACAAGTCGGTCACCACAGCCCTGGCCGAGAGACCATCCATAACAGAGCTTGGTTCTGCCCAAGGCATTTTCAACGCCCTCTACCCTAACCAGAAGAACCAGAAGCAGTTCCCCAACCACTGCAATGTCTCCAAAATGAAAACCGTCGGGGGAACGTACCATCGGGCAATGCCTGCAGCTCACAGGCTTCATCCTTCTGCTGCAAGAGCCGAGGACAGCCTGGGGAAAACGCCGGTGTCAGAGGGTGCAGCCTGCAGCCCTCCAGCTACACCCATCCCCACAGCCCAGGCCGCGCTGCTCCAGAGAGCGCAGCCTCAGAAACCTCCTCCAGGGCCGGAGGCAGCGGCCACGTTCCTGAGCCCAAGGCCCAGGGGCTACCACCAGGTCAAATCTGTCACTCTCTCGAACCCCTCGCGCCTCACGTTGGGTCCCACGTTGGTCCAGGGCTGATGCAGGCTGCTGGAGCCTGGTGACCGAGGCCGGGAGACAACCGTCCTGCCAAGCCTCTTCCAGGCCCAGACCCCCCAGCACTGGCCCCGTACTGGCCCAGTCAGACACTGCCCCAGTGGCAAGACACCCCCCACATGGGCAAATCACGCCCAGGGGCAGATACCCTGGCCATGGGCAAATCTTCCCCCCAGGGCAAATGCCCCCACCCCAGGTGCAGCTCCCCCACCCAGGCACAGATACTCCCCAGGGACAGATACCCCTGGGGGCAGAGATCCCCACCCCATGTGTAGCACCTATTTACCGTCTTTCCCTCAAACCACGAGTTTTCTCACTTTAACCTGTATCTTTAACCTGTATCCCAGGGCGCTGGGTGTGGAGCAGGGCTCTGCTGCCTGCAGCAGAGAGCCCCGCTTAGGGCAGAGCCCCGCACCAGGCAGGCTGGCAGCAGGGAGGGGACCCCCAGCCCAGCCCCGGAGAGTGGAGAGGTTCCCAGGGGTGCGCAGGGACGGCCTGGGCTTGGCCCCAGAGAGGGGAGCTGCTGGCCAGGGGTGGTGAGGAGCTCTCTCCTGCTGGGCATTTGATGTCCTCCCTCCTCCCAGCCCTTGGGGAGGTGGCTGTGGGGAGCCTGGCTGATGGCACCGGGCACGGCCTGGCCCTGTCCTGTGGACGCCGTGCTCTGCTCAGCCCTGGCAGCTGCTGGGATAACGGCGGGATTTGGGGTCTGGCCAATGCTGTCGCACTGGCGAGTGGGCCGTGTCAGGGGCAGAGGCCAAAGGGCTGGGAGCCCGGCCTCAGCAGCCCAGAGGAGGTGGCGCAGGGTGCCCCTGGGGGCACAGCTCTTCCCTCTCCACAGGGAAACTTCTCCCCCGGCTCCCGGACAAGGATGTGCAAGTCCAGAGCATGCCAGAGGTGGCCGCGTCTGAACACCACGATGAAACCTCCAGGTTTTGCAGTCCAGCAGGGCAGCTGGGGCTTTGTGGCAAGGACGCCCTGCCTCAGTGTGTGCTGTGCTGCCGCGGGCTGCTGAAAAGCCTGGGCGTCAGGCAGCTCTCAGGGCAATCCTGGGTCCTTTGAGCTCTGCCTTTTCCCTTTTGCCTGCTGAGGGCAAGCGACTTCCACAGGAGGTGAACAAACGTGAGTTCTTTTGGAGGAAAGCCCAACAGAGGGCTGAAATTCTAAAACCATGATGGGGCCAGGGTGTGCTGAGGGGTGAGCTGTCCTGCACACAGTGGCAGAGCCCCGGAACAACGCTGTTTGCTCAGCACGCTCAGGGTGCTTCCCGTGTGAAGGACACCATGGCCTTGGGCTTGTGCTTCCAGCTTTAATCCAACAGAGCCATTTTCTTGGAGAGCGCTTCACTTCTGCCCGGCTTTGCAGGGCCAGCAGCAGAGCGCCCACAGGGCCCATCCCCGTTTTGGCTGCTTCCTGGGCGTTTTCAGGATCAGCACGGTCTGAATTGCCAGGGACGAGACCGAGAGTTCGTCATCTTTCTCCAAAAGCTGGAGGGCTGCAAGAGGAGGAAAGAGAACAGAGCTGAAACCCACCGATCTGCAGAGACCCCCACGCATCCCCTCTGGACCATGCCAGCCCCACCCATCCCTTTCCCTGGCCAGGAGGAGCAGGTGGGACAAAGGCACCAGCTGGAAGCTGCTGCTCAGGAGTGCCCAAAATTCCCCTGAGATGTTCCTCTGCCCTTGAAGCATTTCCCTGCAGCAGGGCAAAGCATGGCAGCACCCTGCCCAGGCTGGGGCCCCTGCCCCACCAGCCCCGCCACGCACAGCACTGCCCCTGCTCACCGTTGCAGATCTCAGCCAGCTTCTGCTCGCTCTGGTCCCTCTGGTGCCGCGCGGCAAGCCCTAGGCACAGAGCTGCATCAGACCTCCTGTTCCCCAGCGTGCTCCCAGCAGCACAGCTCCCGGTTCTGCTGGTTTGGCTGCACACCCTCCTCCCCCTCAGCAGGGTGACCCCAGGAAGGACAGTACCCGAGGCGGGGTGGGACTGAGCAAGGCGGCCACCAAGCCCACCTGCGTGGGCAGGGCTGGGAGAGGGAGGCACAGAGCCCCTGGATGCCCAGGCCCTGCACGGGGCAGCCGGGGCTCTGGCAGCCACAGGGCTGCCCCTTGCCGCCAGTGCAGCGGCTGGGACTGGGGCCAGGCTGCCAAAAGAGGGACCCCAGGGGCTGTGGCTCACCAATGAACCTCACGGCCGCCTCTCGCAAGGGGACCTGAGCATCCTTCAAGTATGGCAGGCTCTGACTCAGATTGTCTTCAACTCTGCTCCTGTCCTGCACCAGCTGGAGAGAGCACGAGGGCATGGGGCTGGCACAGGCCCTCCCCAGTTACCCGGATGGGTCCCTCCTCCCAGCACCCCTGGTCCCCCTCCCACCTCAGGCCATTCCCATGTCCCAGCCAGGAGCCCTGTGGGGCTGAGGTTCAGAGAGAGCCGCAGGCAGAGGCAGGTCTGGAGGTCCTGAGACCCCTCTGTCCCACTGCCAGGGCCCAGGTGCGCTAGGGTCTCGTTCGACATCTTGAGGGTGGGGAGGGGAGAGGGGCCTGGAGAGGAGCCCTTGGGGGGCTCTGTGCCTGGGGGCAGGGAAGGCGGGTGCAGCTCCAGGCTGCGGGCTCTGGGCTGGAGCAGGGCAGGCCAGGCACAGCTGCACAGGGGCACCCCTTGTCCAGCCCGGGCCCTGGGCCTGGGGGTTGTCCTCACCAAGCACTCCCCAATTCTCCAGGTCTGCGCTGTCTGCGTCAGGTGCTTGAGCTGCCTCCACTTCAGCAGCTTTGCAGCGACAAGGAGGGCTTCCTGAGAGGCCTGCAGAGGGGGACAGGGATTGGGGGGATTGTGGACAGGGACTGGGGCTCAAAGCCCTGGCCTCCAACACCTGCAGGGACAGGACTGCGGGGAGCAGGGATGGGAGGGGACCCCACATCTCCATCCTCTGCAGCAGTGCTGGGACCGGGGCAGGGAAGGAGGGCAGCTCTGCCCTGTCCTCTGACTCGGGCAGTTGGAGCCTGGGGTGAGACAGATGCCAAGAGGCCAACTGCCAGCAGCCCTTGCCCTCCCTGATGTCCAGCCCACCCCTGGGCTGGCAGCACGCCCTTCTCCGCATCACTGGTCACGTTTGGAATCTGTACCTTGGCCACGCTCTCGCTCTCGTCACTCATGCGGAAGAAGAGTGGGAGCAGGCTTCTGCGCACGTTCTCCTTCACCTGCCGCTTGTGGCTCCCCACCACCATCTGTAGCACCTCTTTGAAGAGGCAGATGGAGAGCTCTCGCAGCTGGCTGGACTCCTGGGAGGGAGGAGGACAGGACGACTTCAGCAACAGCCACTCCCTGAGCAAGGGCGTCAGCGTGGCTGATGTGAGGGGAGATGCTTTGCAGTCAGGTTCTGCACACAGGAGCCATGGGCCAGATCTGCAGCCATGGCTGAATGGGCCCAGGCCCACAAAAGGCCACACATGAGGTTTCCATCAGGCGGTGCCTGTGCCAGCCCCCAGCATTCACCACCAGCCACACCAGCCACACCAGCGCAGAGCTCCCCAGGGACCAGGCTGGCCCTCGGCAATGCCTCCGCGGCACACATCGCCACCTCAGCCTTAGCCCCTTGCCATGGCACCTGGGGAGAACGTCTGGTTCTGCCTGGCAGCGCAGCTGGGGGAGGCCTCGCAGAGCTGAGAGCAGCTCTTGGCCTGCAGGTGCTTTGCCCAGGGGCTGGGCTGGGCCCCAGCACAGGGGGCTCAGGTCGCCTGGAGGCATCAGCCTGTCAGGGAGAAGCCGTGCTGGGCTGCAGAGCCCAGAAGCCATCCCCACGAGAGCCCAGGGGAGTGAGGAGGGGAACAGCCCTGCCCGAGTGCTGCCACAGGGCTGGGCTGATGGGCAGTTGCCCTTGCAGAGGGCCCAGCAGTGGGGCTCAGGCTCCCCCAGCAGCCTTACATCATCAAAGAGCGGCAGGAGCTTCTCCACCAGCTGCAGAGCGGTCAGGCTGGCCTCCCCCCTCGTCATATGACCCAGCACATTTCTGAAGACCAGCAGGGCCTTCATCTTGTTGTCCGTGTTGGCATTCTCCTGGGTCTCCATGATGTCCGGCAGCAGGACCAGCATTTTTCTTGCCTGTAGGAAGCACAGAAATTCCTTCTTGTGAAGCGGCGAAAGACCAGCCTGGCAGAAATGCTCTGGCCGCTAAGCACCAGCCTCCTGTCCGCCTTCCTGGCAGGTGGCACAGGACTCCCAAACCAAAGGCGCAGAAGGCTTGGTAACCCTCCGGGCCTGGAAAGCTCCCCAGGCAGCCACCAGCAGGCCCCTCCATGGCAGCGCTCTGCGGACCCCCACGGCTCGTGCACCGTAGGGTGCGGGCAAGGGCAGCCATCTCCAGGCTGGCAATGAGCAGGCTGTGACCCCTTCATGACAGAGGCCCACTGCCCCAGCCCCAGAGTCAGCCCATAGCATCAGGTGTACCCTGGGCTCTGGCTCATCCCCTCTCTCAGCAGAACGCTTCTGGGGACAGTGCTCCCTCGACTGAGGCAGCTTGGTGCTGGCTGCCTCGGTGTGGAGCAGAAATTCCTGCCTGGCACCACAGGGATGTGCCAGGAGCGAGAGCTCCTGCAGGTGGGTGAGGGAGCCTTTCTCCTTGCGCTGCAGCGGCAAGGTCCGAGCCTGAAGGAGCCTGGGGCCCGTGAAGGGGACAGCGAGGGCATTTGGAGCCGTCACCCCACCTCCTGACTCCCAGCCCAGGCCAAGCCACCGCGTTACCCACTGCCCCAGCCCCAGGCTGCCAACATGGCTTCACTTGACCAGGCCCCGCTCACCGTCTCAGGTCTCTGCGACAGCGTGATGAGGCCTCTGAGCACCAGAGAGAGCAGCACCTGGCTTGGCCGCCTCAGGTACCTCTGGACTTTGTAGAGGCCAGCAAACTCCTCCGATTCAATGTCGCTGGAGGCCAGCAGCTGAAACAAAGGCGGCAGTGAGAGACTGGCAGAGCCCGCAGGGCTCCCTGCTCCGTGTGGCTCCTGGTTCCCACTGGCAGCTCAGGGCAAGGGCACCGGGGCCAGACAGCCCGTCCCGGGGGCAGCTCTGCCCGTGGAGGGCCGCTTGGTGCCCTGCGCCTCGCCGCACACCACACGGTCCTCTGTGCCGGCTCCTCCTGTCCTCTGAGCATCGGCAGCCTCTTGCTCTCATGCCTCTGAGGAGCGATCCAACAGCAAGAGCGGGCACAAAGGAGGCACGACAGGCGAGTGGTGACGAGTGTCTCTTGCCCCCAACCTTGCAGCCCGCTCAGCCTGTGCAGAGGCCATGTCTCTGCCCCTGACCCAGCCCTTGCCCTGCCTCAGGCTTCCAGTCTGCAGGGCAGGGCAGGGGGGTGCAGGCAGGGGGGAAGCAGAGCACTGTCTGGGCAGGCAGGGGCTGCTTGGGCTTCGTGTTTGTGCACCAGGGCCCAAGCAGCGTGGGGTGGCCCTGCATGGCTGGCGCAGGGGAACCTGCTGCTGGGCAGGTCCCTGCTGGCCCTAAGGGGCTCTGTCCCTGTGTCCTGAAAGAGGTGACCGTTTGGGGGCAGATGGGAGGAGAGGGCTGTGCCAGTTTCCTGGAGAGGCAGGCACAGCCCCGAGGGTGAGCAAGGACTGCTCTGGTCACTCACAGACAAGTGATGGATGCAGGCGTCCTCTGTGCTGGAGCTGAACACCCTGCACAGCCGCTGGTCCTGGAGCTGGCTGAGCAGCTCCCTCAAAACCTTCTTCAGGGTGTGGGGCTGGGAAAGCATCACGTCCCACATGGCCAGAGCAGCACTGCAGGCCCAGAGCGCTCTGTCAGCAGGGCTGCCTCGGCCACCACACTGTGCCCAGGCCAGCCCCACAGGACCCAGGCTGTCCTGGAGCCCTGGCCCTTCCCGAGCCCTCGCCTGGAGTGCCCGGGTCCCTGCCTGGGCAAGGAGGAGGGGGCTGAGGCAGTGTTCCCCATGGGGCAGGGAGGAACCTTGTGGTGGGGTTCTGGGCTGCCTTGGCCGGCTTTGGCTACTGTGCGCCTGGCCGATCCACCAGCGCTAGAAAGCGTAGTGGGGTGGAGGGCCCTGCTCCTCGGGGGTGTCCCGCAGTTGCCCAAGGGTCTGGCAGCCAGAAAGTCTCCAGGCCCTCTCCCCACATGGCACAAGCGCCCGGGGGCTGCTGGGCTCAGTACCTGTCACATGATGGAGAGAGCTTCAAGAGGCTCGTGACCACTTCCCCGGGGCACTGCTCCGTCATCAGGACAAGCAGCAAGTCCAGGCTCTGCCGGGCGGATGCCGTGCTGATGCACGCCATGTTTTCATAGATGCACCTCATGATTCTTGGCACCTGGAAGGCACACAGGTGAGGATGGTGCTGCCACTGGAATGCAGCCATTTCCTCAGCTGCCTCTCAACCTGCTGCCCTTCCCATCCTGCTCTGCTGGCTTCAAATGGCTTCAAGGTGCCTGAGGCACCTGGGTTAGGGAGGGACGGAAGGGGGGGGGAAGGGAGGGAGGAAGGAAGAACACCTGAAAGGGCTCAAGGGCAGGGCAGCCACAGGCCACTTACCTCTGTCAGCCAGGAGGCAGGTTCTCTCGTGGCCACATCCAGGATGCTGCTCGCCTCCTCCTTGTCATAGATGCTGGAGTCTCTCATGGCCTCAATGACCACGAGGACAAGGTCTCTCTTCTCAGAAGGCTGCAGGTATTTTCCAAACGCCTACAGAGGAAGGAAGGCAGGGAAGACATGTCACAGCGAGTGCCCTGATGGTGCTCCTTAGCTGAGCAGTGAGAGCAGCTCTGGAGAGACATGGCCCGGCAGTGCTGGCAGCAGTGCCCGCAGGAAAGCTGGAAGCAGGGGCTGCAGTCACTGCGCGGTGGAGGATGAGAAAAGAGAGGAGGAGGGTTGGGGTGGTGGGCACAGCGTGCCGGCCCTCCAGAGAACCTGGGCTTGCTGGTGGCCAGGAGGGCTGGAGCTGCTGCTGGGACACTGGAGTGCAGCCCCTTCTAGTCCCTGCTCGGGGACAGCAGCAACCCTCTCGCCAGGGACAGTGAGGCCATGCCAGCCCCGCTGACTCTGGATCCCTTTGCTCACACAAGTCTCCTGATGCCACGGACAAGAGGCCCGGCAAGGGAGGAGCTCATTACCATTGTGATGGTGCTGGTGCTGGAAAACCAGGAGGTGTTCTCAGCTTCCCGTTCCCTTTGACGCTGTGGATGCTCTGGATTATCCTCTGGCAGCGTCGTGCCTAAACAGGAGGGGATCAGAGAGGAGTCGGTAGCACAAGGCATCTTTGCCAACAAGCTTAGCAAATGGTGAAAAGAGCTGTGAACTAGGAATGGCTGAGGAGGGAGGTTCCGACCCACAGTCAGGGGAGGAGGTGGTGGACAGGGGAATAAAG
This sequence comes from Platalea leucorodia, assembly GCF_965183815.1. Classification (NCBI taxonomy): domain Eukaryota; kingdom Metazoa; phylum Chordata; class Aves; order Pelecaniformes; family Threskiornithidae; genus Platalea; species Platalea leucorodia. The sequence goes on from NW_028121455.1 coordinate 20,026, forward strand.
CAAAGGGTGAGAGGCGAAGGGAACCAGAGGGACCTCAGGGATGATGGAGAAGGAGGAGGGGCACCTGCCTCAAGTGTACGTGTGCAAACGTTCACGGCCTGGGCAACTCAAAGGAACTAGAGCTCTGCATGCAGTCACACAAGTAAAACATTGTTGGAAGAACGGAGATGCGGGGGACAGCTCGCAAGGCTGGAGTGCTGCGGTGCACGGCTGCAAGCTCTTGAGGAGAGATGGGGAAGAGGAGGAGGGGGGTGCATCCTATCTGAAGCAGCAGCTCAGATATAGGGGCCGATCAAGAGTCTGAGAGAGCGCATGGGGGTGAGAAGCAGAGGAGAGGCAGTGCTGGTGACATGGTGGTGGCAGCATGTTGCAGACCTCCCCCCTCGGGGAAAGGATGTGCATGAAGTCTTCCTGAAAGCACGTGGGCAAGTCTCCGTGCCTGTCACATGCCCTGATTCTCATGGGGAACTTGACTGTCGTCCCTGAAACCTGCTTGCAAGATGGCAGGACGCAAGCAGTCAGGGAGATTTCTGGGGGGCGTCAGGGACAGCTTCTTGCTGCAGGCACTGGAGGGATGTGGTAATCAATGGTAGCTTTGGCTGTGGGGACCATGAAACAGCCGGGTTCTGAGTGGGGAAGGAGAGCAGCAAAGAAGAGGGGCTGGACTTGTGGTGAGCATTCAGCTTCTGCAGCAAAACGCTGGCAGGGATGCTACGGAAAGCAGCTGTGAGGGGCAGAGGAGGTCGGGGAAGCTGGCAGAGTTTCATGGACAGCCTCCAGCAAGCACAAGACCAGTCCATTGCAATACTCAAGGAAACAAGCAGGCATGCGAGGAGACATCTGTGTGTGGAGGGACGCAGCCCGCCACAGCTTCTCTTACCTTTTTGCTGCAGGAGGAATCTGAAGAGGTGATGAAGAGCATCCAAAGCCCCCCAGCTGATCTCCAAGTTCTGGCAAGTGCGGCAGAGGATGAGACGCCCCAGCAGCTGTCCCAGGATGGGGATACGGATCTCTGTGTGGCAGGCAGGGCTGTCATCGTCTCCTAAATGGGTGCTGCAGACCTGGGCGAGGGAGGCAGGACAGGGAGAAAGGCTGAGGGGCAGTAGCTGCGACCAAAGCCCTGAAGCCCAGAGTCTGCCCAGGGAAGGATCCCCGGGGAGTCACAGCTTTGTAGGGCCCTCCCAAAGCAGCCAGCTGGGCAGCAGGGCAGGGAGAGCTGCTGGGCCTGGGCTCCCGCCATGCTCCTTGGGCAGTCCTGTCCTGCACAGGACTAGGGGCCGAGATGGCTCCTGGCAGAGAGGGAAATGGGGAGCGAAGAGCCTGGGAAAAAGCAAGGAAGCAAGACGCTGGCTCCAGGGCAGGGCCTTGCTGAATGCCTCAGTCAGTGCCCAGGCTTGCCTCGCAGGCAGCTCTGAGCTGCAGGCTGCTCTGGTGTGCAGGCAAGGGGAGACAGCCTGGCTGGAGACTGCCTGGCTCCTTACCTCCACTGAGGAGCAGGTGGCCAGCAAATTGCTCAGCCTCCCAATCCTCCCCACAGCCCTCTCACACGCAGCTGCGCTCTGGCAGTTGACGAAGGTCAGCAGCATCTGGGAGGAGAGAAATTGCTCACGTGCCCTGGGAGCTGGTGCCTGCGTCAGCAGAAGCAGCACTGCTGAAGCCCTGGCTGGACTCGTGCAGTCCTTGTGGCCATGCAGGTGGGCAGATGGCACCCCCAGGGCAGCGTCTGCTCCTTTCCGTGCCCTCCCCCACAACACAGCCCTGTGTCCCCTCTCCCATGAAGGCAGGAGCCTGCCTGGGGGGTCTGCAATGGGGCAATGGGGATATGGCCCCCTGGGAAGCCAGGAGTACAGAGCTTCAGGGCTGGGCTCCCTGTGCAGGACAGGCAGGTCCCATGGGTCCCTGCCCCAGTCAGATCTGGGGAGGAAAGCACGAGGGACCACAAGGCAGGGGAAGTGCAGCGCCAGCTGCCACCACTGTGGTGCCTAAGGAGAGGGGACAAATGTCTGCCACCGCTTTGGTGCAAGGAAAGCTCTGGGGACGGAGCTGGCCCAGAATTGCCATGGGCAAGGCTTTGCCGTGAGACAGGAGGCTGCTGCAGAGGGGAAGCCACATGGAGTGCAGGCAGGGGACGCCGGGCTCCCAGAAGAGCATGGTGGGTCACCCCTGGCTGCCCCCAGGGAGCTGGGCACCCTCCCTGCAGTGTGCTCTGTGCGTGGCACTGGCGTGGGGACTGTCCACTCTTGAGTGGACACTCCCTTCCCTCCAGCATCAGGAACAGCCCCTGCCAACCCCACTCTTTGCCAATGCCACACCTCTAAGATTGTCTGCAGCTCCGTGAAGCCAGAGGCAGGAGAGCTGAGCACCAAGGTCTGCAGCATGGTGTCCATGGCATCCAGGGTCTGCAAGGAGGACAAAGGGTTGTGGCAGTCTTTCTGCAGTCCCTCTCAGCCCCGGAGATGGATCTGAACTCCCCACGCCAAGGGAGGACACCCGCGCTGTCTCGCGGTGCCGAAGAGAGGCCTCGGGGCAGACGAGCTGCTGTCGGCAGAGCAGCCTGCGGCACTGGGCATGGCCAGGCTCACAGGAAGGGGAGAAAGGGATGAGGGCAGGAAAGCAAAGCCGAGACCCTGTCCTGCCTTGGATCTCCGCGTGGCCAGGGAGCAGCCCAGAGGGACTGGGGGCTGCTGTAGCTCAGCCAGCACTTACCTCAAGGTAGAGAGAAGTGTCCAGGCCCTGCATGTCCGTTTTGGGAGGAAGCAAGAAGACGCTCCTGAAGCAGGCCTCTAAGAGGCTTTCCTTTTTGCCCTCCAGCACCATCTTCACTTTGCTGTAAAGAGAGAGAGGGGCCTGTCGGACGCTGGTGCTGGGAGCGGTGCCTCGATGCCTTGCGCAGGCGGCCATGCGCCTCTGGAGCAGGGGTCCCCGGGAGGGATGGAGGGTGTGTAGGGAGCCCTGCCAGGAGGCACCTCCTCCCTCCCCAACATGGCCTGGGCCAAAGGACAGTCCTGGCAGCAAGCCTCCTGCCTCCTGCTTTAGGGAAGAGCACAGGCATGGCGGGGAGCTGCAGGATCCTTCTGGCCTCCCCTGTGCCCTCCCAACAAGCCACGAGCAGCGCAGAGCAGAGGCCCTCCAATGGCACCGCTGGACTCTGCCGGCATGGGGGATGTCCTGGGCCATGGGCTGTGGAGAGGGGCCAGCCAAACCAGGGGCTGGGCAGCTACCTCAAGGCGGTGATGGCAAGCATGGCTTGCTGCCGCACCGCTGTGTGCAGGTGGTCCCTGGGCTCCTCTTCCAGCAGCACCTGCAGAGCACAACCGGCATGGCACCTGGCAGCCACCAGCAGCCAGCGCCAGCAGACCCAGCACCAGGTGGCGGGGCTGGTGGAGACCCTCTGCACCTGCCCCAGCACTGGCCCCCAGAGTGCCCCCTGCCACCCCCGGTGCTGGGGTCTCTGCTGGCAGGGCTTCCCAGCAGCACCCGAGTCCCCTTGGGATACCTCAGTGTCCACGCACGCTTGTCCCTGCCCTCCCCCTGCCCATGTGCCATCCGCACAGCATGCTGGTGCCCGGGCACCTTGCCCCCCTGCCCAGACCCTCACCTTGATATTCTCTGCCAGCTCAAATCTGTGGCAGAACGCATTCAGGCCCCGTGACAAACCCTTGCGCCTGGCAGCTTTGCACAGGGTGCCGATGGTCTCTAGGAACTGCATCTTCTGGGCCTCCTCCTGGCAGCGGGGGGACAGAGAGACAAACGAGGAGCGTGAGAAGGTAGACACATGGCCAGCAGGACTGGAGCCCTGGGGCTGCAGTGCTGCGCAGGAGACCTGGGGGGAGCAGCTCTGCCCAGCCACCAGCCCCCCAGCAGCCCCGGCAGCAGGCAGCAAAGCCGGTGGCCCCGTCAGGAGACGCAGGCACAGCTACCATGGAAATGGCCGCGCTTACCTTTTGTGAGCTCTTCAGAAAAGCCTGGATGAGCTCTACGGCTTCTGTTTCCTCTCGGTACAGAGACCACCAGCTGGGCAAACCAGCCCGGGCACCTAGTAAAGGAGGAGAGCAGGGAGGGCTGTAGAGAGAGGCTGAAGGCAAATGCAAGGAGATGAAGGAGCTCTGCCCTCCGTCTGGCCCCGTGCCCACTCCCCTGGCGCAGTCTCCCTGGGGGTGTCTGGCCTGGAGGGTTCCCGGCAGATGGGCTGCGATGTTGGAGCGCAGCACGGCGCAGAAAGCCACGAGCGCGCCAGGCTTAGAAACTCGCTTGCAGACAGGCTGGAAAGGTCCCCGTCCGCCACCACCGCTGCCTCCTGCCAGGCCAGCTGCCTCTTGCTGCCCATAGCCCGGAGCAGGAGCCCAGTCCCCTCTGCTCTCTCCCGCCCTGGGGGAGGCTGTGCTGGGGCCAGCTCCCAGCCCCCAGCAGCATTCCACCAGTGCCGTGCTCCCCACCCGTGGGACCCCCACTGCCGCTGTGCCCGGGAAACAGGACCCTGGCGTTGATCACGGTGCAGGCCCCAGCCCTGCCCAGCCCAGCAGGGCCCCTCACTTACCGGTCTGCAGCATCCCGGGCACGCGCACCTGCTGGGGCCTTGGTGGAGAGCTGCTCTCCTGGGGAGCCCGGTTCTCCTCCCAGGCCACCCTGGGGCGGCTGGGGGGTCTCTCCGCCATCCTGTGGGATGGAGGAAAGGGGTAGGAGTGGGGAAGGGGGAAGCTTCGGCGAAATGCCTGGGCACCGCGGGGCTGCCGGGGGTGGCGGGGAAAGATGTGGGCTGTGCTCAGGGGCTCCTCGCCAGCTCCACGCTCCCGCCCTGTCCCGTCGCCGTCCTGCCGGACGCTGTGGGGTGGGGGCTGCAGCTGCATTGACCATATGCAGTGCCACAGGGTGTCACAGAGGCGGGTCACAAAGGGCACCACTGTGACCCGCCACCCAGGCCGGGAGGGGCAGGGTGTCCTCTGGGGGCGTCACGAGGCCCACTCGCCCCTGGGCACTTGGGTCCTCTTGGGGTGCCCCAAGCCCCACAGTTGCCCTCCTGCTCCCTGCAGACCTCCCTCTTGCTCTCCAGCTCTCCCAGAGCCCCATCTTCACATGTCCCCAGGACCTTCCCTTCCCTTCAGGGCGCTCCGGAGCCCTGCCTCTCTCCCTTGGCAATGTTAGATGTCCGACATTCAGTCAAGCTTCACACAAGTCCGAGGTTTTGTCGCTTCAGCTCTTCTCTTCCTCCTACCAAACACAAGAGCTCATGCAGTGAAGAGGAAGAAGAAAAGGAAGCATCTTCCCCTGAGTTTGCCCTTTGAGGATGTGGGAACCTTTCAGAAATGGAGATTGCTGTCTTGCTGTTTTTTTCTTGGTCTGGTTTTCGACCGTGACCAAGAACCCCTCCTCATTGCGCTGGGGCTGGCTGACCACCATCTCCAGCCCTCCGTGGCCATCTTCTGGGACACTCCTCCTGCCTGATGGCCTGCTTGGTTTTTTGCAATACGGAAGCTTCTCCCCTGCAGCACAGCAGGAAATAGCACTTTCTGCTTTCAGAACGGCGGGAAGCCCATTTCTGCGCGGGCTGCACAGAAGTTTTACAATTGGAGTGTTTTGGCCTGTGGGGAATGTTATCTCCAGGCAGGGGTGGCTTATGCTTGGTTTTTTGCAATACAGAAGCTTCTCCCCTGCAGCACAGCAGGAAATAGCACTTTCTGCTTTAAGCTCGGAGCAGGATAACAAAAGGGAAGGCTAGTATCCTGACCGAGTGTTTCTAGCCCAACTGACTTTTGATGTTGCTAATGACATTTACCAATTCTTTGGCAATCTCATGCTAATCTTTCATCATTCCTGTGAGGATGCTACACTGGCCACAGAGCGGAGTTCACCACAGATGGGACGAGATGCTCTCTTCACATTTCTGCAATTTCTGGCACCTTACAATTCACACCCTTCCCTCCGTTCTGAAAATCTCTTTCAGCAAAAAGATGTTTACACCTGCTCCTCTCCTCTGACCATTGTTGGGTGTTACAACTGTCGACGGAACATTAAGATAGAAGCATAGAATCATAGAATCACTGAGGTTGGTGTCCTGGTTTCAGCTGGGACAGAGTGAATTTTCTTCTCAGTAGCTGCTATAGTGCTGTGTTTTGGATTTAGGATGAGAATAATGTCAATAACACACTGATGTTTTGGTTGTTGCTGAGTAGAGTTTACCCTAGTCAAGGACTTTTCAGCTTCCCACGCTCTGCCGGGTGCACAAGAAGCTGGGAGGGGGCACAGCCAGGAGAGCTGACCCAGACTGGCCAAAGGGCTATTCCATACCCTCTGACATCATGCCCAGTATATAAAGCTGAGGGAAGAAGAAGGGGGCGACCTTTGGTGTGATGGCATTTGTCTTCCCAAGTAACCGTTGCACGTGATGGAGCCCTGCTTTCCTGGGGATGGGTGAACACCTGCCTGCCCATGGGAAGTAGTGAATGAATTCCTTGCTTTGCTTTGCTTTGCTTTGCTTGCGTGTGCGGCTTTTGCTTTACCTATTAAACTGTCTTTATCTCAACCCATGAGTTGAGTCTCACTTTGACTCTTCTGATTCTCTCCCCCCTCCCATTGTGGAGTGGCTGTGTGGGGCTTAGTTGCTGGCTGGGGTTAAACCACGATGCAGATGCTGTCAGAATAGGAAACCTGAGCAAAATATGCTCTCTTTTCTAAACTGTCTTGACATTTTGAATCCGTCCCTTCATCTACAGTCCAAGAGGCAGAGAGCTTGAAGGGTGGTTCAGAAATGCCTTCTTTAAACATACAGATCTCACTGGCATCCAAATAAAAGTTGGCTGATTTGAACAGCATCTAAGCGGCTCCTTATCTGTGCCCTGAGAGATTTCTAGAGGTTTCTAAGGTGGGCAGCAGAGAGGACAAACGCTATTTGATGATGTCTCCACTCATGGATCACCGAACCACAGAATGGTTGAGGTTGGAAGGGCTCAGTCACGCACACAGTCAAAAAAGTGTTTTCTGATGTTCAGAGGGAACCTCCTGTGTTTCGGTTTGTGCCCATTGCCTCTGGTCCTGCACTGGGGAGCACTGGAAAGAGCCTGTCTCCATCTGCTTTGCACCCCCCCTTTGGGTGTTGAGACGCACTGAGGAGGTCCCCCTCTCCAAGAGCCTCCTCTTCTCCAGGCTGAGCAGTCCCAGCTCTCTCAGCCTGTCCTCATCGGGCAGATGCTCCAGTCCCTTCATCATCTTTGGGGCCCTTTGATGGACTCTCCCTACTAGGTAGGTGGAGCCCAGAACCAGACCCAGTGCTCAAGACTTCAGATCAGCCCAGTGCACGCAGCAGCGGACCCCCACCCTTCACCTCCTGGCTGAAGCCTGCCTGGCCAGCAAAGACTGAAGTATCTCCTTCGGGGAGCATGATAACACCTCACAGAACATCTTGCTACTCTGTCCTAGCTTTTGTGTTTGCTGGAAGTGTAAAGCAGTTTCTTTGGGGCAATTGCGTAGATCCTGCTTGCAAAGCCTCTGCCCGTGGCACAAGACACAACAAAGGCACCCAGCAAGGGCAAGTGACATCAGGCAGCTAAAGGGATTTTTTCAAGAAGGCGAAAATGCCAAACAGCTTTTTCATACTGAGCCAAATCTCCATGCTCTTGCACAGTTTTTGCTTGGATTCCCTTCAGCCCAAGCTCAGGGGGAGCTCACTCATTCAAGTCTCTCACCATTTCTTTGCTGGAAGTCTTACTAGGAATAGTACTAGACTGACTGCGCTGTTTCTCCTCTGGATTCCCTCTATCAAATTGGACTTTTAGCTGACACTGTGCACGAACAAAGACTATAAAACCTCCAAACCCAGCAACAATCACAACAAAAATACATATCCATGCCGGTCCCTCTGAAAAGCCCCAATGCTCTCCATGGCACTAGAAAAAGGTGGAACCTCTTATTTCAGTTTACCCGCTAACAGCTTTCAGTATTCTTGCTAAAAAGTTTTTTAAAATGGTAAAAAATTGTAAAAAAAGATCTTCAAGCTACAGAGGAATGGTGAAAATGCTTTAAAATCCCTGCTCTCACTATAGAATGCATCAAAAGCCATCTTCTTAACAGACACTATAAAATTTCCTGAGAAGATTGTAGTTCATGAAGGGTCAACATTCGATATATTCCTTACCTGCTTAAATTCACCTAACACAATGCAAGCTGTTCTTTTTCACCACTTGTCAACCTTACGCATGGTTGTTTTCAATCTTTACTTCCAGCAAACAGGATGTAAAATGTGGTGGCTCATCTGTGCCAGAGGAAGCACAAAGAGAAGCTACCATCTTGGCAAAAGACAGAGAGAGAGTGGGACCACTTGAAAAACCAGTGCCCATAAAGTCTGAGAACACCACTTGAAGGAAAGACCAAGTTAACCATCAGGAGAGAGAGCATTTGGAGACCGAGCTTGGGGGAAAGCTTAGGCAGCACCAAAACCTGGCAGAAGTAGTGACCAAACAGCAGAAAAGGTGTGAGGCCCAGGACGCACAGGAGTTGGAGACCGACAGTGACCAGGCCTCCGCATGCTCCGCACATCTCCGCCACAGAGAGTGCTGGGACAAACACTGGCGCTCTGCGCTTGCCTCGCCTCCTAAAGCTCCCAGCAACCTCTCTCACTCTTGCCAGACCCCAGCTCCAAAATTAGAAACGTCCAGTGACTTCTCGCACACTGAAGGTGCCAGGACTGAAAGCTGGTGCTCGCCTTCCCTGGGCAGCCCTTCAACAGCCCATCAAACACTGCGGCTCTGCGCTTGCCTGGCCTCCTCATGGTGCTAACACTCTCTCTCACTCTCGCCAGAGCTCAGCTCCCAAATTGGAAACGTCAGCGATTTCTCCCACAACATAGGTGCCAGGCCTAATTGCAGAGAATTAATTCAAGCTCAGTGAAATGATGATTGAAAATGAAACACACGGAACAGCATCCACCATCAAAACACTTTCAGCGGGAGTTTTAACTGCTGCAGAGCTGCAGGCTGATGACCATCACTCTCACAGGACCCCAAAAGAAAGAAGAACTGGCAAACTGTAACTCTACCCATAGCCCATATCTATCTAGCCTTTAAAGGGAGAATAGCTCAGCCTACAGCTCTGAAGGTACCGACCAACCTATACTTCTATATGTGTCTACCTACTCAATGATCTCTCCAGAAAGTCAGATCATAATTACCTTTAAAGAGGATGGAACTGGGGGTGGGGGGGGTGGGGGTGGGGAGAAAAAAGGAATTGCTGGAAGAAGAGGGAAAGTGTAGGCACACAATTAAAAAGAAAGGAGCCCAGTTATCCCAAAGGCCAGCTCAGCCCAACTCCCTCTCACTGATGAAAAGCTGTGCAGCTTGCAGGAGAAAACCTGGCTTTGGCACTGGGATGCACAGGGACGTCAGAGTTCAGATGTGAAAGAGCAGAAAAACCTTGACAAGGCTCCTTTTCACTGTCCTCCTACCTGTGTGCGTGCTGTGACTTTCTTGTTTCCTTGAAGTCCTCCCAGACTAACAGGGAAGTGGCTTCTGCCCAGTCCATGTGCCATGAAGAGAACAGTTTTGGCCACTAAGCGGGTAGCAAACAACTGCATCTGCAGAAGGGGCAGCCACACCTCAGCTTCCGAGATGCCCAAAGCTGCCCTGAGCCCCAGGAGCCCCTGGCGCCCCACCATTTGCTTGGCCCCAAGGCCCCGCGGGGCCTGCCGGCACGGGGGAGCTGCAGGGACAGCACGGAAGGACGGTGGTCAGCCCTTGTGGGCAGAGGGACGGGCTCTGTCCTTCCTTCTGGCCGCAGGAGGATGCCCTGGGCCACGCCAGCACAGGCCGTCTCTCCTCCCCAGCGCCCGGGGCACGGCGAGGCCTGAGGGAGGCCCTGGGTGCTGGGCTCAGCACGGGCGCTGGGAGCGGGGGCAGAGCCCCGTCTCCTGCCAGCTGCCGGCCTGGCCCATGCCAGCGGCTCCCAGCACACAGCTCCTCCTGCCCAGGGCGGTGGCTGGCGCACAGCCAGAGCCACCGTTTGGGAAAGCCTTGCCGGGGCCCAGCAAACCCCGGGCAGCTCCCCTCCGGCCCTGCCCCCGCCCCGGCCCCTCGCCCTGCCCCTCCCCTCCCGCCCTGCGCAGGCCCGGCCCCCCCAGCCACGCCATTGGCCACGGCTGAGCCAATCAGCGGAGCCGGAGGCGGCCTGTCAGTCACAGCCAGGGGGCGGGGCCGGAGGGGGCCGAGGCCCAGGGGCCTGAGGAGAAAGGGGCGAGAGCCGGGCCGGGGGCAGCCGGGGCCCGGGGGGAGCAGGGCCGGGCCGGGCCGGGCCGGGGCTGGGGGAGCTGCAGGAGCAGGAGCAGGTATCTGCCAGTGCGGATGGGCCTGGGGGGAGGGACCTGGAGGCCTCACCGCCCGTGGGCCCCACCATGGCCCAGTCGCCAGCCCTGGGCCCGAGGGCTCAGCCCCAGGGCCAGCCCCAGCAGCAGGGTGGGGGTGGTTCCTGCTGCTGCCCCGAGGGTCGCCAGCCCCAGCCCTGACAGCTGGGGGTCGGTGTTTGATGTCCGCAGGCCAGGGGAAGGCAGAGCGGCCTCCTGTCTACAGGCGGCTGCAGGCTTTGGAGCAGGCATGCTCTGGTGGGGACAGGCCAGGGGCCTTTGCTGTCCCCAGGCCTTCACATGGGTCTGGTGCTCATGGACAGCCCCGTCTCTGCTGACAGCCTTTGATAAATGGGGATTTCCAGACACGGAGCTGTTTCTGCCTCCTGGTGGGAGCACGCAGCAGGGCGTTGTTGTCAGAGCAGCCGGTGGGGAGCGCTCCTGGTTGGAGGCAGCTCCCGTGGCAGCTGCTTGTGCTACCGCCAGCTGGTCCCAAAACTTTCTAACGCCAATTTGGCATTTAGAAAGCAGGCATACTTTATTGCAGCACTGGATGCACGGGGGATATCTCCACCCAGCATGCATGCCGTAGGTCACACCAGCAAAGTATTTATCAAACTTAAAACGTACGTATTCCTTAATTTTCCGAGGAAAGTCATTAATATTACAGTTATTTCCCAGAAATCATTAACATATTTCCCCTCCCACTGGAGCATGCGCTGTTTAATTCTGGGAATTCTTTCGGGGGTCCCTGGTGGTCGTTCTCCTCAAATTCCAGCTGTCTGCTTGTTGACCTCGTTGTTTTTTTCCACCTCATCATGCTGATTTGGCTGTTTCCTTTTGTTAAGAACACAGCTGACACTCGCCAATGTTCAGGGAGTTTCTTGGTTTATGTTCAGACTGCCCATTATCTGTGTTCTGAGCTCACTCTTTCATTCAGAGATTCCTTCTTACCTTACAGGCCTCTCCTCTGTCCTTGGTTTCTGCGGGCATGCTGATTCACTTCCTTCCTAGCTCTACTCTGTCCTTGGTAGCTGTCAGTTGTTGATGACCAACTTCTTCTAAGCAGGACTTGATGATGAATGTTTTGAAGCAGGCCTTGGTAATTAACTTCTTTTCTGAATCCCACATGTAACACTTGTGCCCCTCTCTCGGCCCCAAGGTCGGATACCTGCCTTTGCCCCCACCCAAGCTGTGCTGTGGGCTTTTGGGAAATGGGGGTACCGAGGGCGGATGGTTTTACCACAGCCGGGAAGGTCCGGTAACCGGTCAGGGACTTTTTGCTTCCTGGTGCTTGCAGTAGCAGGTTATTTTTTTTTTTTTTTGCAAATGTATTTTTTCCAAGGAAACTTCACCAAGGAAAGCACAGCGTTTAGCTCTGGTTGCGTTCTGTGTGGATTGTGTCTGTCCTCAGCCAGGCACATGGCAGCTTTCAGATGAGGAATGGGACTACTCCAGGGTGAGGTGAGCAGTGGGGATCCCAGGCCTGTTGTGTTTAAGGCAATCAGGTGAAAATGCGCGGTTAGAGCTGCCTGTGTTGCTTACCCCTTTGATTGTAGTGCTCCCCTCTAGTTCTCTGTAATCCTCACTTCTATGAGTCGGCTGCATCGGGTTTAAATTTCTGTAAGTTGATGCTACACTTTGCAACTGTTTCGACTTGATTCTTCACAGGTTTGAAAATTCCCCGTTCAGGTCTCTCTGCTTTCTTCTCCCCTCTGTCCCACAGAAGCGTATGTGCCTGCAGGGGCTGCAGAATCTGAGTCTGCTCCCCATGGTGAGGAAAACATGGACATGAAAAAGAAATAGATAGTGATTCTGAAAAGACCCCTTTCTTTGTGCTCATTTTCACATTCAGTTGCCTGTTGTGGGTTCTTAAATGATGCGAGTTACTGAGTCTTAGCAATCCCTTGTTGGCATGCCTGTGCTCGGGAGGTGCCTCAGAAACTCTGTTTGGGCATTGCTTCTGTCGGACAAGTAACCGTAGCCCTTTCTGGAAAACTAGCTCCTGGGTGAGTTAGTTCCTCAGCCATAACGGCAGGGTTTCTGTTTGCATCTGCAAGAGCTCAGGAGCAAACCCTGCTGACGGAAACCCTCAGGAGAAAAGGAAGGCTGGAGAGAGCAGAACAGATCCGTAGAGCTGCGCCGCTTTACCCCTGATGGCGTCACACGTCCTGGCATGGCGACTGGGTAAGGGTGCTCTCAGGTTGTTTTCCCAGCTTTTCCAGTGCTCACCACCAGAGAGCCGACGGCCCTGGGGAAAGGGCAGGACCCCCTTCTTTGTGCACCCCAGGATCTTGTCACGCTGCTTAAGCTCCTGCGCAAGCAGAAGTGGCCGATAGTGGACTTGTTGAGGGAGGCTGGGATGGGCACGAGGAAGATGCCAGGAGCAGACTTCCTTCAAGTCATCAAGGGGGGATGTAGGGAGCAGAACGGGAGTGAACTGCTGCCACTGCCGTATGTCCTTGCGTGCAGAGCCAGGGTGGTTCCAGTGGAGGCAATGGTGGCGGTTCAGCAAGGGGCACTTTCTCTTGTCTTACTCTCAGAGGACGACTGCCACCGTCTGGAAAGGTGGAGGGGAAAGGGAGGGCAAGGATGCGAGAAGTGGGATGTCATCTAGAGCGGGTTGTGGGAATGCGGGTACCCGTTGCCTCATGGTCTCCAAAGAGAGTCGCTGCTCAGCTCTGTGGCTGCCCGGATCCTGCTGCAGACGCTGAACTGGCATCACGCTTCCCAGTGTCGATACTCAACCTTTCCCCACCAGTCTCGTATCTCTATTGCCATTGCGCTGCCTTCCAGCACATATCTGTGCAGCACTGCTCCCCCTGAGCCTCACTCCCCACAGGGCACAGCGGTATGGAGCTGTGAGGAGCACGCTCAGGTCTACAAGGGTTCAGCAGTGCAGGTGTTAACTGGTACTCTAGTCCAAGCCAAAACAAGCCTTCTCAAAACGCAGGGGGCTGGGAAGTTTGGTGTGTTAACAGCCGAGAGGTCTGCAGAAGGAGAAGCTGGAGAAGCCAGGGGATGTGCAATACTGCCATCAGCCCAATGGCAGGAGGGAGGTTATTCAGTCTTTGGGGTTGGGCTGGAAATCTGAAGCCTGCGGTGGAACGTCCTGTACTGGGATTTGGTAGTTAGCACTGATCATCCGGCTGATCAAAACCAGACCCTTTCTGCAGCTGTTGGTGGCAGCTGGAAAAGAGAGGTTGGGAAGACCTTGCTTTTTTAAACCTAAGCCAGAGCAGAAGCCTTGTCCTGGTACCTGTGTTGTCTTTCCCTGCAGTTTTCACATCTTTGAGAGAAGAGGCATTTGGCTGAGGGTTTGTAGGACTGCCTCTTTCGCAGATTAAACATACCTTGTAAGCATGGAAGAGCACTGGACATGGACAAGCAAACGCTTGGGGCAACTGCAGTGTAGAGCTGGAGGCAGTCTGTAATATTGCTGTCAGGCTCAAAAGCTAAAGGATGGTTTCATTGCAAGAGGCGAGTCTGTTGGGAGCTCCAGTATCCCAAATTCCAAACCCCGTGTGTTAAAGAGTGCTCAGCCCTGTTGTTTCTTTCTGCTGCTCTCTAACAGAGTTTCTCTGGGCTTTTTCTTTGGTTGGTTTATATCTCTGGTAGGTGTCCAAGCTCCGTTCCATCAAGCCACTTGCAAAGCTGCCACTTGCCCACCTTCTGCTGGGGGCCAAGCCAGAGGGATGAAGCCTCGTGCTCGTAGCAAGCCCAAAGCAAAGTTAAAGCGCTGAGAAGTTCCCCCAGTCAGCCCGGAGCCAGCGTGCAGCTGCGATGAGATGGAAGAGCCTGGGAAACCATTCGTCGGCAGGAGGCGATGGAAGAAGGTACAGTGCGTGTGGCACCTGGGATTAAGCGATATGCTGAGTTTCGTGTCTGGATCAGTACTGTGCTTGCCCTTTGACTAAGCCCCAGTTCAGAGCAGAAATTCTTGTTACTCACCGTGGTGCCAGAGCGCTGTTCCTGCTCTCTCCTCCCCGGTGCATTAATTTAATCTTTAGTGTCTAAGCAGGGCCTCAATAATGCTCCTGTGTGGGCACTGTGTATGTGAATGGCAGGTTTTCTGCATAGTTGTGACTGATCTTTCTTGCTTCTTTTCATGAGGAAAATCTTGATATGTGCTGCGCAGGAACTATAGAAATGCAAAGAAGTGATGAAGAAAGAGGTGTCAGTCAAGGAGGGAGTGCAGGTTAGTTCTGGTTTTCAATTTTCTTGACTGTGTTCTAGCCAAAAGCCTTGTCTTAAACAATTGAAATGAGCTGAACTACTGGGTATTTCAGTAGCTTTCAGATGACCACCTTCAGTCCTTGCCCCAGCAGGTGGAAACACGGGATGGAGGTCAGCACGTGCGCCCTCTTGTCATAGCGGGGCTTCCTCAACCCTGGGCTGGGGATGCTGTTCCTGGGGACGCTGGTTGCAGCCTGGGCCAGGGATGCTGTTCCTGGGGATGCTGGTTGCAGCCCGCAGTGGGGATGCCGGCGGTGGGGCTGTTAGCAGCAGGCCGGGGCAGAGCTGGTGGTAGCAGGGGTGTTGGTACCAGGCCGGGGTGGGGATGCTGGTTCGGGGGCGGTTGTTCCTTTAGGAACGGCGAGGTGGTGCCACAGCTGCAGCCTCTGCCAGGCAGGGGCGCGGTGTCAAGGCAGCAGAAGTAGAAGTGGCGCTGGGTGGGCCCGGGGCCGGCAGTGTGACGGCGGGCAGAGAGGGTTCCCACATACCAGAGCGGTGAGGGCGTCTGCCCTGCCTTGCCCCTGCCCCCACAACTCCGCAGCTTCCTCCCAGCCCAGGGGCTCCTGGGGGCTGCCCCAGGGTGCTGCAGCGGCGTGCGGCCCACTGCTGCCGGGAGCCGCGGGGCGCAGGCTGGCCGTGACACCAGTGGCACCGGCGGCTGGCAGCACTGTATCACCCGTTCCATTGAACGTGTCGCAGCCCCCCGGCAGCGGGGAGCCGTAGCTTAAAGCGCGTGGGGCCGGGGGACTGGGGCCGGCACGGGTCCCCGGGCCGGGGCAGGGCTCAGGGCCAGAGCCCCGGGCCAGAAGTTCAAGGCCTCCGTGCTGCGGGGTTTCAGTAGAGCGGCTGCATGAAACCTGTCCCCTCTGGTGTGCGAAGGGCCTTTGCCCCCCGGCATCCCTCTGGCTTCTAGATGGCTTGGCAGGCACGTTGTTGCTGTTGGATGCTCTCCGCTTGCTGCGTCCTGCCTGCTGCCTGCTGCCGCCCACACCGTGCCATCGCTGCCCAGCTTCCCCTCCGACAGCGTTTTTGAGTTATTGGGCACCTGGCCCAACCACCCTCTTCTTCTTTTTCTGTGGTGGGATGCTGTCACGGAGGGAGGTCTTTTGCGTCTCGGGGGCGCTGGCTGGCGCGGGGCGCTTGGCCTTCTTGTCGCCCATCTCTCCTGGTCTGGGCACCATCTGGCAGGAGGCGGCACCCGGTGGCAGCGGCAAGCGGGTCAAAAGCACCCGGGGCTGCCTCCGCAGCGCCTCCTGCACCAGTTGGGCTGTGCGGGGCGAATGACGCCAGGGGGCAGACGGGGGGCTGGCCAGGGGACTCAGCAGCGGGATCCGCAGGGGGCTCAGCAGGGGAGTCTCCGCAAGAGCCTTCAGGGGATCCTTGCGGGGACTCTCCACAGGACTGTCCTCTGAAGTCTCCGGAGAGCTCTCCTCAGAAGTCTCCGAGGGGCTCAGTGGCAGCCAGGTGGGGAGGTCTGCCGCCACCGCGCCCTGCTTCCCCTCGGGGTCCTGCAGGGGGGAGGCCGGCCCCCCCCAGAAGGGGTCGGCGTCCCCCAGCATTGCCGCTGCCAGGCGGTCCTTGGGGCAGTCGCCCTCCAGCCCCTTGTCCCAGAAGTGGGGGACTTCGCTGAAGGAGGCGGTGCTGGCAAGGCTGTCGGGGACATCAGGGAAGGTGTTTTCGCCATCCCCCAGCATCACCGCTGCCACTTGCTCCTTGTTGCAGCCGCCCTCTGCCCTGTACTCCAAGAGGTGGGGGAGCTTGTTGAGGGAGGTGGTCAAGCTGGGAATGACGGGGACATTGGGGACAGTGTCCTCACCATCCCCCAGCCCTGCCGCCACCGCTCGTTCATTGGGGCAGCCACCCTCCGCCACGTACTCAGAGAGGTCGGGGAGCTCATTGAGGATGTCAGCGGTCAAGTTGGGGACGTTGGCGGTCAAGATGGTGTCCTCGCTGTCCCCTAGCCGCGCCACCACGGCTTGGTCCTGGGGGCAGTCGCCGTCCACCACGTACTCCGAGAAGTCGTGGAGCTCATTGAGGAAAGCAGTGCTGGCGAGGCTGTTGGGGAAATCAAGGCCATCAGGGACAGCATCCTCGCTGTCCCCCAGCCCCGCCATCACCGCTTGTTCACTGGGGCAGATGCCCTCTGCCACATACTCGGAGAAGTCAGGGAGGTGGCTGAGGAAGTTCGTAGAGTCGGGGACATTGTCGACAGTGACCTCGCCGTCCCCCAGCGCCGCCACTGCCGCTCTTTCTTTGGGGCTGCCGCCGTATGCCCTGTACTCCAAGAAATCAGGGAGCTTGTTGAGATAGGTGCTCAAGTCGGGGACATCGGGGACACTGGGGACGGTGTCCTCGCTGTCGCCCAGCCCCGCTGCCACTGCTTGCTCCTTGGGGTAGCCATCGTCCGCCACGTACTTGGGGAGGTTGGGGAGCTCATTGAGGAAGGCAGTAAAGTGGAGGACATCGGGGACGGTGCCCTCGCTGTCCCCCAGCCGCGCCGCCACTGCTCGCTCCCTGGGGCAGCCGCCCTCCGCCACATACTCGGAGAGGTCTGGGAGCTCGTGGAGGAAGGCAGTCAAGCTGGGGCTGTCGGGGACATCTGGGACGGTGTCCTCGCTGTCCGTGGTGTAGAGCCAGGCGAGCACACGGCTGACGGTGGTGTCCTCTGCCTGCTCAGGAAAGGCCTTGGCGAAGGCGTCTGGCCCCTGCTCGGGCAGATCCGCGGGCTTCCCCGGGGCCCCCGGGGTGGTCGCTGCTGCTGAAAAAGGAAAGAAAACCAATCGAACCCCAGGGTGATGCCAGTTTTCCTAAGCTTGGCCACCCGACCATGGGCTCTGCCACCCCCCAAACCTCACCTCTGGGCTTCGTCGTGGTTCTGCCGGTCGGCAGAGCCAGGGCGGTCTGTCGGGGGCAGGCAGCAGGGACACTGTCCTCGATGGCTGCCCCGTCCTTGCTGGAGGCCTCCGATGGCTTCTGGGCGCTGCCGGGCAGGGTGAGGAGCACAGGGGGCCCTGTGGGGTCCAGGGTCTCCCCCTGGCCCACGGCCCACGGCCCCAGGCCCATCGGCTGGTGGGGCACCAGTGTCCCCATCGCCACCTGCTGTCCCCAGCCGTAGGCAGGGGGACAAGGAGCGGCCACGGTGGGGAGCTGCACCCCGCAGGGGAGCTGCACAACAGGGGCGAGCTGCACCATTGGGGGGAGCTGCACCATCGAGGGGAGCTGCACCCCGCTCTGAAGCTGCAGCATGGGGGGGAGCTGCACCCCAGGAGGGAGCTGCACCCTGCAAGGGAGCTGCATGACAGGGGGGAGCTGTGCCATCGGGGGGAGCAGCACCACGGGGGGAAGCGGCACCACGCCGGGGAGCTGCACCACCTGGCCTGGGGCCCCCAGGGGCCCCGGCACCCCCTGCCAGATGGTGGCCTGGGCCAGCTGGGAGGTGACGGTGTGCACCTGAGCAGGCCTGCAGGACACCAGCAGCCCCAGGCCAGAGGAGGGCAGCACGCCGGCAGTGACCGGTGGCGGCATGGCCGGGGCGGTGACGCTCACGCTGGGCACCTCCGATGCCCTCGGCAGCTGGAGAGGGAACCTCTCTGTTGGGGGAAGCGCAGAGGAGCAATGGGGTGAGAGATTGGTGGGCAGAGCCCTGGGGGGGGCTACCTGGAGGGCAGGAGCACCAGGAGGAGCGGGAGCCTGCTGCTGTACCTGCCATGGCGCTTGGTCAGGGTGGGGTTTGTTGGGGGCAAGCAGCCCTCGTCCCCATGGCGATCATTCCGCCAGCACCTGCTGCAGCCAGCCTTGCGCTGGGTTGATTTTTCCTACCACAACAGCTTCCCATCTCAAGGATTTCCCATCCTGCTGAGGTTTCCTGTCCTGAATGATGGGTTCCCACCTGCACAATGGCTTTTAAACCGCATGATGGTTTTCCATGCCAATGAGGATTTCTCAGCCCCATCATGGTTTCCTAACCCAAGGGTCTCCCACTCCCACGATTTCCCATCCCAAGCATTATTTTTGGGGGGAGGTGAATTTCCTGTCCAAGGGGAAGGGATGGGACTGGCACTGGTGTCCCTGCAATGCCGACATGTGTGTGCTGCCCATCCCGCCCTGGTGGTGGGGATGGGGGGGTTGGGGTGCTTTTAGGTCGTTTTTGTCCTCCCCCTCTCTGCCCTGGCAGGGGGGGAACCGCTGCTCCCACCTGTGGTGGAACCGGTGCCTATGCCAGTTCCTTGTGGCTGGGATGGGGAGCTGTCAGGAAAATTTGGCAACTGGCCTGTGCTGACCGAGGAGAGAGGCCGGGATGCAAAGTATAGCATTACAAGAGGCATTCTTGCATTTGTGTGCATGAGCTGTCCCATTAAAACGGGGGCACCCCAAATGCGGTCTTACACATGGTTCTTACACCTTTCAAGCATTCAGGTGCAATGTGATTTGACCAAGCGCTGCTTAACACACACACACAGGCTGCTGCTTTGCAAAGCGACTCTCATTCTGTGGCGGCGTCATCCATCTGCTTCTTTCTTGATCCAGACGTCCCTGCGTTCGGTCTTGCTGCAGTTCTGTATCTCTGATGGCAGATAAGGGGAGGGTTCCCCAGAGGTGTCAGAGGGGCTGTGATGCTGACGTGATCTGGGTAGTCCAGGCGTATCCTTTCTTCTTCAGGGTGGGGGCTGTCCTTCTCCTCCTTGCAATGAGTCGGGGTCCTTCAGTCATGCTGACTGAACCATGACTGAGCAGTATACGACGTAAACTAGATGTATCTTAAGAAATGTCATACAATTTCCTACTCTCAAGACTAATTGCTACAATAGTTTTTCCTAGCAATGGGATTTTCCTAGCAGTCCCTCCTTTTCTTTTGACCATCAGGGTCACACTATACTCTCTCTTCCTTCTTTAAGTCGTATGTTGAGCATATAAGGTAGTAGAACACTGTAAATGCACACCTCGATAATTACAAAGCCAAACAAGATGGTGAATACAACAACCCAAATCCTTTTAGTTCACAGTCCTCTACCTAAGTCTGGAAGCCAAGAGGTTAGCCACCCGTCCTGGTTTCAGCTGGGATAAGAGTTAATTTTCATCTTGGTAGCCAGTATGGGGCTGTGTTTTGGGTTTAGGATGAGAACAATGTCCATGATACACTGATGCTTTGGTTCTTGCTAAGTAGTGCTAAGCTGTCTCTAAATAGGTGCTAAGTGGCGCTCACACTGGTCAAGGACTTTTCAGCTTCCCCTGCTCTGCTGGGTGCACAAGAAGCTGGGAGGGAGCACAGCCAGGGGGAGTGCTGGCCCAGACTGGCCCAAGGGCTATTCTATACCACATGACGTCATGCTCAGTATAGAAGCTGGGGGAAGAAGAAGGAAAGGGGGGTTGTTCGGCATGATGGTGTTTGTCTTCCCAAGTAACCGTTACGCATGATGGAGCCCTGCTTTCCTGGGGATGGGTGAACACCTGCCTGTCCATGGGAAGTAGTGAATGAATTCCTTGCTTTGCTTTGCTTGCGTGCACGGATTTTGCTTTGCCTGTTTAACTGTTCTAATTTATTTTACTTCAATTATTAAACTGTTCTTATCTCAACCCACAAGTTTTCTCCCTTTTACCCTTCTGATTCTCTCCCCCATCCCACCGGTGGGGAGTGAGCGAGCGGCTGCGTGGTGCTTAGTTGCTGGCTGGGGTTAAACCACGACACCACTCAGACAGATTTAGGAGAGATCCCAGCCTTACTTCATGTAGTATTTTTAAATGAGTCTTTCTCTTGTTTCTATCAGCTTCATTTTTCTGGTCTTGACTTACATAAAAACCCAGCAGCTGTTATTCGACAATGCACATTCTCTGTCCTGTGCTGCTGAAAGGTGCTCTAGGGCTAATCCATTCGTGTGGAGGCTCCAGAAAGAGAGAGCCCCAGCGTTTGTGGGGCTGTGAATGGGGTTCCCTGGATACTTGAAAAGCAGCAAGAGCTTTTGGTCCTGGCCCCTTTGGGGTGGGAGGAATCCCTGGACGTTTGCCGTTTCCAGGCTGGGCTCTGGCTGTAATCAGCGGGCCAGGGAGAGGGACTCTCGGGAACTTTTCTTTCTCCCTGCTTCTCCTCAGTTCTAATCTCTATTAGAGGTAACGATGATTTGGCTTCCTGGACACATCCTAGAGAAGGTAGATACAGGATGGAAGTGTAGGCTGGTCTATACCTTCAGAGCTGTAGGCTAGGGTTGGAGTTACTACTCGCTCATTCTAACTTCTTTTCCATAGTCTACACTAGGTAATCGTGGGGACAGCAGTGTAGTCCTCCTACTGAGAAGGTGGGCTAAGTGTAGAATGGCAAGCCCACCCTGAGTGATACGGTGGGAAGCAAGACAGCAAAGGAGCACGGGCAAGAGAGCCGTTAAGGTAGTGGCTGAAAGACATTCACTCCTGGATAGAAAGTGGGAAAGCGTGGGCTGGAGAGCCAGAGGGCTCTGCTGCTAACAATGGCACCAGGTAAGCAGTAACGGCTTCACCAGCAGGCTGGGATTTAGTGAATGCCCAAAGGCGACGGACGTGGCTGGTGCTCATCCCTGAATGTTGGTGTGCTGACAGTCTCTGTGAGGATTGTGCCTGTCCTCAGTAGCTTTTGGACAAGGAGTGGGACTGTTCCAGGGTGAAGGGAGCGGTCAGGATCCAAAGTCTGCTTTGTTTAAGGCAATCAGGTGGCAATGTGCAGTTGGAGCCGCCTTGGTCGCTTACCCTTTTGATTTCAGTGCCCTCCTCTAGTCCGGATGGGCAGTGTTGAAGTGGAGAAAGCAGATCTTCCTCAGCCACATGTGCACCTTCCCCCCAGCTCAAGGTGAACAGACAAAATCTCTGAGGGTATGTTGTTTTCTTAACTGTGTATCAGCTATCCAGCATCAGAGGAGTTGTATACAGTGAATGGCTGCAGGTGCCTGGAGCTTGACCAGCATCAGCTGGGAGGCGAAAAGGAGAAAAAGGTGACCGTGGGGAGTTGTTATCAGTTTGTTGGCTGGGAAACCCCTTGGCAGAATGTTGAGGCAGGGGCACCCGAGTTGCCGTAGCGAGCGGTCGGGCCTGGGAGCGCTGTGTGCAAGAGAGGGAGCAGAGGCTGAGCCAGGGCTGTGGGGGCTTCCCCCCATCATCTGCCCGCCCACTTGGGCTGCGAGGTGGAGCTGGGCAGGTGCTGCCACCGCGGCCCAGCTCCATCACTGAGGGTCGCGGGCCAGAGTTGTTGCGGTAGACACCATCGTGGAGCAGGCACTGCCTGGCCCCAACCATGTCGTGCATCTGCTACAAGTTCTCCTCCAAGCTGACCTATGATACGGTCACCTTCAACGGCCTCCACATCTCCCTGTGTGACCTCAAGCGCCAGATCATGGGCTGTGAGAAGCTGAAGGCGGCCAGCTGTGACCTTCAGATCACCAATGCCCAGACCAAAGAAGGTGCGTGGGGACGGCGGGCGCGGGTCCTCGGGGACCGCCCGGCTGGAGGTGTCGCAGACCTTCGCCGCAGCAGCCGCGGCCTGCGGGAGCCACGCTCTGCTCTTTGTGTCTCGTCCTCACGTAGCGTGAGTCAGCCTGGGGCCCATCCCGCCAGCGCGCGGGGGGACTGGGAAGGCAAGCGGCGCTGGGGATGAAGCGGGCTGGGAAGCGGTGGTGGGATTCGGCCACAATCGGTAGCTGTGACTTGTGCTGGGGGCCTCAGAGAGCTCTTCTTTTGTAGTTCTGTTCTGACAGCTACCTTCAGATCTGTGTTTTGGACGCGGAGCTAGGCGTAGAAGAATATGTGGTTGATGTGCGACATAGAGTGCTTACAAAAGGCCTGGTTTCCTGGAATTCTTCTAGGTCAAATGATAAGGAAATGTGGGAGGATATCTCGTAATAACAAACTTGCCAGAATTCTCTGAAATGTGGCAGAGAAAGCTGAAAGTGATCGAAATAGAAGAGATGGCTGATTTGAAGAAGACAAGTGGGTTTGGTGACGTAATTTTGTCTTCCACTTGTCTTACTCCACTGCATTGGAAAACTGCTTTTGTGGCTCTTGCAGAAGCTGCTCACTAGCAACATTTTGGATCAAGAATGTGTCTGTGAGTTATAATCTAGGCAGACCCTTTCAAGCCATCTTGCACGTGAGTGTTCTCTGTATCTAAATTATACTTTGGAAGTTCTTGTTTCTAGAACTTCTTTTCTACACCAAAGACATTGTCATTCAGATGCCATTGAGCATCAGTTCATCGTTCATTTCTAACCGTGGGTTTTTTCCCTGGTACTACATGCTAACCGTATCAGGGCAGCACTGAAGTTTTATGGCAGAACATTTATGGTGAATATACGTAAGAAATGTTCTTAGAGAAGTCCTTAAATGCTTTTAAATCTAAAACTTGGTGCCTGATTCTCAGAGATGATAATGGTTTCATATTACTTAGTAGGATCTTTCAGTTTGGTAATCTGCCATCTTGCTAAGTTTGAATGTGATTAAAGACTTTGGGATGTGAGTTTTCAGAAACACAAAGACTTGAAAAGTGTTTTCTTTCCTTAAACTGTAAATTTCTTTCTTTTTTCCCCTGTGGTTCTGTGACACTCTTACAACAGTTTTTTTGTTAACATGTGTGGTGTTGTTTGTTTCCCTCTTCCTGTTCAATGTATTAAAACGTAAACAGAATAATATGTACGCTGCAGGAACTGTAAGTTCAGCCCTAGCCTTTGAAGTGGTTGGCCCTAAAGCTCCCTGCCCAGGGCAGGCCTTTCTTGACAGGTGGCTGTGTAATGGTTAGATTTTCCTTCTGAGAAGAGAGCTCTAGGGGTTGGTTTCAGGATATGACGTCTGTAAAAGCTTCTGCTTTCGTTACTAGTAGCCCTTTCTAGGAATAATACACGGAAGCATTTATGGAGCATAAATTGTGAACTATTCCTATTTTGTGTGTGATCGCTGAGCAAAAGCACCCTGAGAGAGCTTGACTAGATAGGCAGCATCTTTGGTTTTCAGACCATGGTTCTGATTCGGTCTGCAAAGGTAAGGGCTTTTAATATTTAAAACTGTAAGCAGATTACAGGGAATGGCTGCTGGCAGTGCCTGAAAATAGTTAGTCATAGCCGGCTTGTGTAAGTACAATGTCAAAACCATTCTCATGGAGAGATCTTTGCATTTTAAGCTTACTCACTCCAAGTGCGTCGGGTAGTCGGGTTTCTTTGTTGGGGCCTTATGTAAAAGGGCCGAAGGCTTTCCTCCTCTTCAGAAGACTGACATGGTGTGAGCCAAGGCAAAGCACGGGGAGCTTCAGGCACATGCTGTTTTCGAGAGGCTTTCCGAGGCTGTCTTCATAAGGAATGTCCTTTGAGTCTCTCTGCTCTGCAAAAAGTGAATGGAAAGTATTCACGTTCCTTTGGTTCATTCAAACGAGATGAGCAGCTGAAGAGGGGAGATAGCAGCCCATTCTGCCCTGCTTGTGAAAGCAAGCTCAACAAATGCCCAACATTTCCGCGATCCAACTTCTAGCCCTGCCAGTTTCGTTTCCACTGAAATGTAAAGCACTGGGCGGCTGAGAAGTGTGGCTGTTGATGGATGAAGCTCCAAGAAATAGGCAGCGATGGCAGGCTCTCTTCTGTGTTCTGTCCGTCTGGAGCACCGGCAGCGTAGGTGAAGTGGTTTTAGTTAACAGCTACTGAAGCAATGGCGCAGGGTTTTCACGCTTTGGCACAGTGCCTGTTCTGTTGCAGGGCAAGCTAGTCAGACTTTAGAGTCTGGTGTATGCAGGTGAGACTTTGCTGCAGTTCATTTTTCTCCAAAGATCTACTGGTTTTATAGACTAACAGAAACAAAAGCAACTTCGGCTAGATCAGGAAAGAACCTCATGCATTAGCAGAGTCTCCTTTAGTGACCCTTGAGAGCATTTTGCTGTTGGCATTCAAACTGTTTTAAAAAAATGAAACCGATTTTGCTGCTTGTGTTTGATTATCACACCTGCAGGTTTCTTGAACTGTACTGTTCGGGTGTTGAGACGACAGAAGCGCAAAGTTAGATATCAAATTTTGTTTTTTTGTCTGCAAAGGGATTCTCTGAAGTGCTATGTAATTCGATATCAATATACGTTCTTACGAATTGACTAATGTCTTTTCTGTATTTATGTTGTTTTCAGAATACACCGCTGATAATGCCCTGATTCCTAAGCACTCATCAGTCGTTGTTCGAAGAATCCCTGTTGGAGGAGTTAAAGCTCCCAGCAAAACATACGTTGTGTAAGGAATCAACAAGCATTGTATTCTTTGTCAGGGATTTCCATGTGTTAACTTTTTTAATGGCTATTAGTTTACAGAGGCATTCCAATTGTATCTTTCTTGTTAAAGCTGCTGTTAATTTTTGTTGTCCTGGGGTAGATTTTAATGTATCCGTTTGACTCTTTCTTGCATTTGCAGAAGGGGGGGGCGGGATGTGGCAGGTATTCCTACGCCCCAAATCGGGGTCTTTTGCATGCTAGCTATAGAGGAGAGACCAAGGGTTGCCAGCTGGCAAACCATGCAAACAAGAGGTTCCACTCCTAAGGGATTCCTGTTAGTTTCCTAAAGACAATGTCCATTTCAGGCAAGATAAAAACAACACTATCCTAAAGCGTACTTCCTTTTGTGTGAGTACGATGAAGGAATAGTTAATCCTTTCCAAACTTGAAACTCAGTAAGCAGTTTAACATGTTACCAAATGTTGCTAGTTCTCTTTCTAAGTCTGTTTTTACCCTAAGATGGTATCTGTGCTCCAGGTTTCAACTCTATATTGCTGAGATTTATGGAGGACAGGGAATTGGGTGTCCTGATTAAAAGGAGAGATATTCAAATGCAATCCTGACTAGAGGATTAATGCTGTCATTTAGGTATTCATGCAGCCCAGTTCTCTCTCAGCTACATTAGCATTGTTTGACTGGTCATGTTTTCCAGCTGCTTTTAAGATATGCCTCTCCACCACAATTAGTAGATATTATTCGCTTGTGGTTTTGCCATGTCTTTCTGATGTTGGTCCTCAAGAAATAAAGTAGACTGATGAGTTACAGGGAGTCTCAAAAAGACAGTACAGCAGCATCCTGGTACCCAGGAAGCATTTGCAAGCAAAAAACCCTGAATTTCTGTGGCTCTGCATGTAAACTTTGGGCATATTACTGCAGGAGTTGTTGCAGTGCTTTCAGGCACTACCGAGTAATTCTGGACACCACAGTGTCGTGCTTATAAACATGGCCTTGTTTTGGGGGTTAATTTCAATGTGTATGCTTAGTGCTGTCTTGTCAATGCATCCTCTGTTTCTGGCTGGATGGCACCCTCTCCTGGTATTGTAATGCTGCCCTGAAAGGAGAGGAGAGATGCTGCTAGCATCAAAGCTCAAAGCAATACCCTGTGTGGGGATAAGGAAAGAATGGCGCTGCTGTTCTCCCGTTGAAAATTAACCAGGCAGCTTAGCTTCCTATTCCTTCAGCGGGAAACATTGCAGAAAGAACCGGTAGAGTGGTTCCTGTTTGGGAATGGTGAGTGCATGCTGTCAGGGAGGAGAGGCCTTTAGCAACGTGTTACTCGCCTTGTAGTATGTTCTTCAAGGGAAATGGATGAAGAAATCATTGTGTGGTAATCTCAAGTATTTCCTTGTACTTCCTCATCTGCCGGAGGTACATGGCTGTAATTGCCAGCCCGGTGGTGTTCTAGCAGTGGCAGGGAGCACGAGCCTTTCTATTTGTACAGAAATTCCAGAGCAGCCCTTGAATTGCCTCTGCTCATGGGACACTTTGGGTGATGTATGAATTGTTTGCTAACGACATCAATGCTTGCATGTCTGAGTCATGGTGAGCAGCATGCAGGTACAGATGAATGAGTGTGTGGAATCTCAGCAGGTTTTCAAATGTTATAAATATTTCCTATAATATTGTAGCATTTTCAAGATTATCTTCAAGCAAATTCTGGCAATTAAGACCTTTTTTTTTTTTTATTTTGTCACAGGGCTCCTAAGTCGCACAAAAGCCCAGGAACTGCTTTCAGGTGAGATATCTACTGCTATTTTTAGTCAATACAGCCTATGGAACACATGTAGTATTTTGGCCCTATCCTGGCCAAGTGTGGGAGATACCTGAACACAGGGCTTGGGCTCCCACAAAGAAACACTGTTCTAAAGACTCTGCGGCTGACATTTCTGTTATTTCTTTGTCAGATGAGTGATTTTTTTCACTGAAGTAGACTTGCACTTGGACGTGTCTAGGCTATGACTGTTCGTTCTCAGACACTCAAGTACTCTATCTGGTACCTATTTGCAATACTAGGGGTGTAGAGATTGGCTAAAGTGACCTTTGTGTTTTGATGGTTGATGACTGAAGAACACAAAACTGTAGGACAGACTTCATCTTTTTGATACTGATGTAGCAGAGACAAAATACCTGAGGGCTTCCTCTTGCACTGTTGTGTTCTCTATCTGTAAGTCTTCGAGTAATTTGTGACAAAGTAGAAATGTGATTGTTGGGGTTTTTTTTAGCTGCACTGCATGGACCAAGAGAGAACAGTTTCTGTGTACGACTAAATGTCCACATTCACTAGACTATCAGAACATAATGTTTGGATGTTTAGGTTTTAGAATCTGTTTTCACTGCTTTATGTTGGGTACAAGTGCTCTGTTTTAAGTTCTGATCACCTGTATTTCTTCTTCCAGAAGTCCAACTGAGCCAGTGAGCGGAACATCAAAAGCAGTATGTAAAAACACAGACTTTTTGCTAGACACTGCACTTAATTCTAAACAATGTAGCCTTGTATCTGTGTATCTTGTGCCCTGTTCTACATCTGTCTGCCTCTAGCTAGCAATATGTCTGTTTGTATAGGGTGTCGTGTGCTTTTTGTTTCTTGCAATAAAAATGGTTTGGAGTGTATTTTTTGCCATTTTCACCATGTATCACTTAGCTTTTGGTTTTAAATCTGTTTTGGCCTCATGGTTTTTGAAAATGTTATCAAAACCCACTGAGAAACCATGACTGTTAAAAGTTGGGACTGTTTCTTACTTTTGCCTTGGGGGTTCAAACAAATACCAAAACCAACGTATCCCTTATGTTTGGAGGACAGTTCTGTGCAGCTGAATGATTCCTTTTCGTGTCCTTAAATACCTGGGTATTTATTCCTACAACTGTGAAACTGAAGTGCTATTGTTTGGGCCCGTCTGGGTACATAAGTGTTTTGAATACCTTGCTGTGATTTTCAGTAGTGTTGCTACGCAAAGTGGTATTCTAGAGCTCTGCATTTGATCTTTCTGCTTTACCTGATGAAGCAGTTTAGTTTAACAGTTTGTCTGCAAATGAAAATACCTGATACAGATTGATGACTCTTCTGCATCTCTTTCTCTGGCCCAGCTTATTAAGGTGTATATATCTTCTGGTCAAATACTTAAAAACAAAAAGTCTTTGCTTCGTAGTATTAAATCTTATACTGTGATCTATATCTGGAGAACTGTTGTAATGTGAGCACAGCTTTAATTTACTTTTTAATAATGATGTAAAGTATTTATTTTAACTTTAAAATGTGTGTATAATTTGATACTGTCCTGTAAAGAGGAGTTGCCAGTTTGGGAAGATAGAAGGGGAGTACCTTCTCAGCCTCAACGTAATGTTGCAGGCTAACTCATCTTCAAGACACAAAGCAGCAGCATTTCAGCAGCTGTCTACTGTTTTTTGAACGTTTTGTTAATTTTGCGTTGGAAAGAAACTAACACGTTTTTTACCTCAGAATTTAATTGGCTGTAAGTTATGGACATTTCAGGGGGGTTTGCAGCAGCCAAAATAGAAGCGTTTCTGGAGCATGGAGAATTGCATGGCTGTTTTTGAATTTCTAGTCATTATAGTTCTAGATCCATTCTGTGAATGCTGCACAATTTCATGAATAGTAGTATATGTACAGTGGACAACACGATCAAACTTGTTTGAAGGCAGATTGTGCAAATTGTGTAAATGTGCCTAATTGTTGATTGGAATATGCCAACGTGTATGTGTGGCATGGTAGCAGATGTGACCTTCTGAAACTGTTGTAATGCCATGTTTTGCTATGGAACTGCGTGCATTTTGTGCTCAGCCATGTGTAACTTTGGCTGGGAAAGCGCTTTGTGAAAGACGTAGTGCTAGCCAATGAACTTACTAGTCTTTAAAGTTAGAGAGGTTAGAGAAGGCCGGGCCTAATGCAGAGGAGCTGGTGCTTTCTTCTGAGAGTAAAGCTTGGAGTTCTTTGCCAAGAAAGAGAAATCTCTTCCCACTGGTAACTTCTTCCATCTCTCACGGCAGAAATTAAATTGTGAAGCCAATGCCTCCGAAGAAGATAAAATCAAAGCCCTGATGATACAGTCTTACCATGAATATGACCCAATCAAGTAAGTGCTGATAATGTCTAATCTGTTCTTTGCAGACTATGGAAAAATTGTAGAGATGTTGGTTTTAATAAGAGAGACACAGGCATACCTTTTTTTTTTTTTTCCCAAAAAACCTTTAGTTACATGAAGGAACCCTTGGGTCCACCTCCACCATCATAGACTTGCTTTCGTTGCGGAAAACCTGGCCACTATATAAAGAACTGCCCAACAAATGGGGTAAGACTGTGGGAGACTTCTGGTGTTACTTACTTTTTAATTTTTTTTCCCTTGGCAGTTACGTAACAGAGAGATGAATACTCGTATTAGGAATTGTTTCTCTTGGGGTGAAATACAGAGGTTATATGGCAATGTTGCAAAGCCCTTCAAAACTCAAGGGAAACCTGGAAGTATAAATGAAAATGTTCTTTTTTCTAGGTCATGGGCGTTAAATATGTCCATAGCTCTCCCTCTCTGAACTTTCATGCATATCTTTATGTATTGCAGTGTTACTGGAAATGTTTCTGGTTTTAACTCTTTTTAATGAGAGTTTGCAGTTTTTAGTGTTTCTTATGAAACCCAGATGTTTCTGTTGACGCCATCTGTTGAATGTTTGCGTGTTTTAATTACACAAGCCTCTGGTTGAGTATTCATGCCACTGAAGGTTAGTCACTGAACGTATATGCAGGAGGCAGGAATTCACCCTTCCTCTAGAGATGGTGAATATAAGTTTCTCCAGTGACTGATTCGGAGCACCGAATTAAGCTCTCGCTCTGAATTACGCTTTGGAGGAGGAGCGGGTTTGTGCCTCTTCTCTGAGTGGAGGGTGAGCTAAGGGATATTTCACCCTTAAGGAACCTGAAGTTAAGGCAAAGAATGTCAAATGAGTTCAAAACACTGCTCAAGCCTTTGGAACATCCTGACTATATTCAGTTAGGAAAATCAGTATTTTAGTTGAGCAGCCCTTACGCTCAGTGAAAGGAGAAGATTAAAGGCTTTTGCTGCCTAAAATGATCATTGAAATGTCATTTTAAGTGTGGGACTTAAGGTGAGATGTGTCTGCATTTCTTTTCTCAACAGGACAAAAACTTTGCATCTGTTCCCAGAATTAAAAAGAGCACAGGAATCCCAAGGAGTTTCATGATGGAGGTGAAAGATCCCAATACAAAGGGCGCTATGCTGACCAACACGGGAAGACATGCAATACCAACTATTAATGCATAAGTATGGAATTAATGGGACGGACCAAAAAGCGAATGAGAGAAACCACGCCAAAATGTCTGAGGGGCAATGCACCCGAGTTGGCCAGCATCTGTAATGATGGGGGAGGAAGCATTGCCATTGTATCGGAACCTTAAAATCTGTGATACTTTCTAAGATTAAAATAGGGTGGCCCTACCGTTCATGCCCCTGGGAGCTGGTTAAACTTGTGCTGTGCTAAGAATCTGCATTTTTTTTGCAAAACATTTCAGTCGTGTTTACAGTGGAGTCGTTCTCTTTGAAAGCTCGTGTGGCTTCTGGTCTGTGTTTCAAAGGCTTCTTGCCATATTTGACAAATCGCCGCTGGACTGAGATTTCCTTCCCCTCTGACTGTTCTCAGATCCCATGGGTGAAACAGACCGATGTTTTCCTGTTGCTATAAACTAAGAAAATACTCCCGTGTGCTGACAAGAGGGGCTGTTTTAAAATGCGCTTGGTAGCACTTCTGTCCTCCTGCCATGGTTCTCCTTTTGTAGAAGCTGTAAGATAGACTTCTTCCATCTCTGCACTGTAATTCCTCGGAGACTGCCTTTATCCTGAGCCTGCAATTTACATTTAGCCTCTGGCAAAGGAGAGGTGGGATTCATTTCACCCGATTTCTACCTGTCAAAATTATTATTCTAGTCGGAGCTGATTTCTTAGCTGATCCAATGAATGGGAAAGTTCTGCGGAAAGAAACTTGATCCCCCCTCCATCTTCTAGTTTTGTGTCTATAGAAAAGTAGATTCAACTGAATGCCTGCCTTTTAGAAGGCTAATGTGGAGGGAGAGGAATTCGATCTACTATCTTCCTTTGATAAAACACAAAGCCTGGAAAACTGTTCTTTACCCAGCTCCAACTTTATTCTTTCTCCTTCCCCACCCCCGTCCAAGGAAGCATATACCAGAGGCAAGAAGAAAAAGCCTCCCTTTTCACCAGAGGAGCCGTTGTCCCTGCCCTTGCTGGCCATGCCCTGGGCACAGCTGCTGGGCGTCCCGCTAAATACATCTGGACATTCAGACTACGTCGTGAAGGCTGTTTGTCCCATCTGCATTCATTTGGTTGTGGGGATGCCAGAGGTGAAAGCAAGGCTTTGGGTTCCCTCGGCGTGAACTGTGCAGAGACGGAGAGCACGTGCAGGATGGCCTCGCCGTTCCTGACCCATGCACCAAGGGACATTTGCTACTCCCCTGCTTATGCTGAGGTCTTCTTCTGGGAAAGAAGTCCCAAATCCTTTTCTCTTCTTGACCCTCTTTTTCCCTGCACTCCAGAGCTTTTCTCCTCCCTTGGCCTTCACCCTCAATACCTTTCCTGAAGGTGACGGCAGCCCTCTCAGCCTTTGCCTTGCTCCTGCTCGTCGTCTCCACCTCAGCTAGAGAGTCCTGAAGGATCGCTGCAGGTCCCTTCCAACTCAACCCTACTCTTCTCTTCATCCCTATTCTATTCCCTGCACTGACGATGAGGCGAATAACAAGGAGACCACTATTTGCCTGAAATGCCAGGGGGTTTACAGCTCCAGAAACACTTTCGAGGACACAAAAAGGATACAAGTAGAAACAGGATTGGATTTCATTTGATTTTACTTTATTTTACTTTCTTTTATTTTCTGTCTTGTTCTGTTGGTTGATGTTAGTTTAGTTTTGTTTCTTTCATGTGATGTTATTGTATTTGATTTTATTACATTTTCTTTGGGGTTATTTCTTCTTATTCTATTTTATGTTGGTTTATCTTCTTTTATTTTACCTTGCTTTATGCGTCTTTATTTTGTTTTGTTATTTGATTATTTTATCATTTTATTTGACCTTATTTTGGTTTAGGCTCCTTTAGGCTATTTGGCTGAATCTCTTTCAGAGCCGATGCTCACAAGCATTAACACCATGCGCATGTGCAGCCAGGAGCAGGCTGATGTGTTCTTCGGTTTAGTTTGAAAAAGCATCCCTTGCAGTCTGGCAAAGGAAAGCCGCAGAAAGGAGCAGCAGGAAGACAGGCCAAGCAGTCCCTCGTTTCTCAACAGTGCAGAAGAACTTGAAGAAGGAGGATGGGGACCGACCACACACCGAAAAGTACAAGAAGAGGAGGGGTGTGGTGCCCTGGGCTATTTTCACAAGTAGGACACGTGTCGATGAGAAGCACCCCTTTTGCCTTCCAAAACTTGCTCCGCTGTGCTTCTTGGCCAGGGAGGCATGAAAAGCGCTCTCTTGCCTGCCCTGCGCTTGGATCGCGTGCAGGGAGAGCTGAAAAGCTGCAGCTCCGCATGGTGCAGCAAGCCTGCAGCCCTTCCAAGCACAGGCTGTTTTGCACAAGCAAGGACACCTCGGGGAACGGAGCCAAGGGAAGAGCAGAGCTCATTCCTGCTCCAAACCTGCAATGGGCAAAAGAGCCAGGGAGCACCAGGGCACGAGTGGCGCCTCGGAGGTGCAAGAGCAGCGGGCAAGAACTGAGCCCAAAGGGCCCAGAGGAGCCCTGACAAGGGGCTGCGCTCAATGCTACGGAGGAGAAGAAGCAACCCCCGGGGGCAACCCTGGGCGTCCGCCCTGGGAGTCTAGAAAGCGTCCTCCCCCCGCCTGCGGGGCACGAGGGCCACCTTGGTGGAGCAGGAGCAGCAGGCACCTAGCCAAAACGGCCCAAAGGAGCCCTGGCAAGGGGCCGTGCTCAGTGCTGCAGAGGAAGGCAAAAAAGCCCCGGGGACACTTGCTAGCGCACCGTGGGGGGAAAAAAGCCTTCCTCCCCGCAGCTGCAGGGCACGAGAGGCCACCTTCGTGGTGCATGAGCAACAGGCAGTAACCCAGCCAAAATGGCCCAGAGGAGCCCTGACAAGTGCTCATGCTCAGTGCTGCAGAGGAAGGCAAAAAAACCCCGGGCACCAGAGCCAATCTGCCCCGGGGGAAAATTCCTTCCTGACCCCAGCGTCGCTGGCGATGGGCTATTCCCTGAGCACGTGAGCAAGACCTGCCTCCTCGGCCCGCAGGCTGCTCACGCCTCCCAGGAGATGCCCAACCCCGATTCTCCCTCCACCTGCTGCCACCTCAGGGCCTTCCCAGAGGGGCAAAACGCCCCCGGCCTGATCCATCTGGTGGGCAACGATCCTTCCTGCGCCTGGCAAGGCACCAGTGGCTGCTCCAAAGCACCGGCACCCCCGCCAACATCTCTGCATCCCATTCCTCACGGCTGCTGACACTGGCTCCGCAGGGGATGAGGATGGCGAGCTCTGCAGTGCTCCTCAAGAAGGCATTCCCTTGCTCTTGCCACTGCTAGCCAGCTGAAAAGGCCAGCCAGCCTCACCAGCCTCCAGCTTTTGGTAGTTCTTCTCATCTCCAGCAGCCTCGTCGAGCCTCCTCCGGCCTTCCTCCCTCAGCCCTCGCCAAGTAATTCCACCGCCTCCTCAAGGACTTCCTCTCGCCCGTCTTGGCGCTGCCCCCAGGCCAGCTATGGCAGCGCGATGCGAGAGCGTGCTCCCTTTTATGCTGCCCCGGGGCATGGTGACTGCTGCGTTGCCGGGCGCTGGCACTGTGACACGGGGGTGACGGGCCAACCCCCTGCGCGGCCCCGCCTGCCGGCCCTCTGCCCAGCATCCTTCCCAGGAAGGCCTTTGGGCTGCTGGCCCCGAGGCAGTCCCTGCGCCCAGGAGGCTCAGGGGGCTGTCCCTGCCCTTGCTGGCCATGCCCTGGGCACAGCTGCTGGGCGTCCCGCTAAATACATCCGGGCATTCAGACTACGTCGTGAAGGCTGTTTGTCCCATCTACATTCCTTTGGTTGTGGGGATGCCAGAGGTGAAAGCAAGGCTTTTGGTTCCCTCTGCATGAACTGTGCAGAGACGGAGAGCACGTGCAGGATGGCCTCGCCGTTCCTGACCCATGCACCAAGGGACATTTGCTGCTCCCCTGCTTATGCTGAGGTCTTCTTCTGGGAAAGAAGTCCCAAATCGTTTTCTCTTCTTGACCATCTGTTTCCTTGCACTCCAGAGCTTTTCTCCTCCCTTGGCCTTCACCCTCAATAGCTTTCCTGAA
Source organism: Platalea leucorodia (assembly GCF_965183815.1). Classification (NCBI taxonomy): domain Eukaryota; kingdom Metazoa; phylum Chordata; class Aves; order Pelecaniformes; family Threskiornithidae; genus Platalea; species Platalea leucorodia. Next base: position 54,151 of record NW_028121455.1, read on the forward strand.
AGTGACGGCAGCCCTCTCAGCCTTTGCCTTGCTCCTGCTAGTCGTCTTCACCTCAGCTAGAGGGTCCTGAAGGATCGCTGCAGGTCCCTTCCAACTCAACCCTTCTCTTCTCTTCACTTGTCTTCTATTCCCTGCACTGACGATGAGGCGAATAACAAGGAGACCACTAGTTGCCTGAAATGCCAGGGGGTTTGCAGCTCCAGAAACACTTTCGAGGACACAAAAAGGATACAAGTAGAAACAGGATTGGATTTCATTTGATTTTACTTTATTTTACTTTCTTTTATTTTCTGTCTTGTTCTGTTGGTTGATGTTAGTTTAGTTTTGTTTCTTTCATGTGATGTTATTGTATTTGATTTTATTACATTTTCTTTGGGGTTATTTCTTCTTATTCTATTTTATGTTGGTTTATCTTCTTTTATTTTACCTTGCTTTATGCGTCTTTATTTTGTTTTGTTATTTGATTATTTTATCATTTTATTTGACCTTATTTTGGTTTAGGCTCCTTTAGGCTATTTGGCTGAATCTCTTTCAGAGCCGATGCTCACAAGCATTAACACCATGCGCATGTGCAGCCAGGAGCAGGCTGATGTGTTCTTCGGTTTAGTTTGAAAAAGCATCCCTTGCAGTCTGGCAAAGGAAAGCCGCAGAAAGGAGCAGCAGGAAGACAGGCCAAGCAGTCCCTCGTTTCTCAACAGTGCAGAAGAACTTGAAGAAGGAGGATGGGGACCGACCACACACCGAAAAGTACAAGAAGAGGAGGGGTGTGGTGCCCGGGGCTATTTTCACAAGTAGGACACGTGTCGATGAGAAGCACCCCTTTTGCCTTCCAAAACTTGCTCCGCTGTGCTTCTTGGCCAGGGAGGCATGAAAAGCGCTCTCTTGCCTGCCCTGCGCTTGGATCGCGTGCAGGGAGAGCTGAAAAGCTGCAGCTCCGCATGGTGCAGCAAGCCTGCAGCCCTTCCAAGCACAGGCTGTTTTGCACAAGCAAGGACACCTCGGGGAACGGAGCCAAGGGAAGAGCAGAGCTCATTCCTGCTCCAAACCTGCAATGGGCAAAAGAGCCAGGGAGCACCAGGGCACGAGTGGCGCCTCGGAGGTGCAAGAGCAGCGGGCAAGAACTGAGCCCAAAGGGCCCAGAGGAGCCCTGACAAGGGGCTGCGCTCAATGCTACGGAGGAGAAGAAGCAACCCCCGGGGGCAACCCTGGGCGTCCGCCCTGGGAGTCTAGAAAGCGTCCTCCCCCCGCCTGCGGGGCACGAGGGCCACCTTGGTGGAGCAGGAGCAGCAGGCACCTAGCCAAAACGGCCCAAAGGAGCCCTGGCAAGGGGCCGTGCTCAGTGCTGCAGAGGAAGGCAAAAAAGCCCCGGGGACACTTGCTAGCGCACCGTGGGGGGAAAAAAGCCTTCCTCCCCGCAGCTGCAGGGCACGAGAGGCCACCTTCGTGGTGCATGAGCAACAGGCAGTAACCCAGCCAAAATGGCCCAGAGGAGCCCTGACAAGTGCTCATGCTCAGTGCTGCAGAGGAAGGCAAAAAAACCCCGGGCACCAGAGCCAATCTGCCCCGGGGGAAAATTCCTTCCTGACCCCAGCGTCGCTGGCGATGGGCTATTCCCTGAGCACGTGAGCAAGACCTGCCTCCTCGGCCCGCAGGCTGCTCACGCCTCCCAGGAGATGCCCAACCCCGATTCTCCCTCCACCTGCTGCCACCTCAGGGCCTTCCCAGAGGGGCAAAACGCCCCCGGCCTGATCCATCTGGTGGGCAACGATCCTTCCTGCGCCTGGCAAGGCACCAGTGGCTGCTCCAAAGCACCGGCACCCCCGCCAACATCTCTGCATCCCATTCCTCACGGCTGCTGACACTGGCTCCGCAGGGGATGAGGATGGCGAGCTCTGCAGTGCTCCTCAAGAAGGCATTCCCTTGCTCTTGCCACTGCTAGCCAGCTGAAAAGGCCAGCCAGCCTCACCAGCCTCCAGCTTTTGGTAGTTCTTCTCATCTCCAGCAGCCTCGTCGAGCCTCCTCCGGCCTTCCTCCCTCAGCCCTCGCCAAGTAATTCCACCGCCTCCTCAAGGACTTCCTCTCGCCCGTCTTGGCGCTGCCCCCAGGCCAGCTATGGCAGCGCGATGCGAGAGCGTGCTCCCTTTTATGCTGCCCCGGGGCATGGTGACTGCTGCGTTGCCGGGCGCTGGCACTGTGACACGGGGGTGACGGGCCAACCCCCTGCGCGGCCCCGCCTGCCGGCCCTCTGCCCAGCATCCTTCCCAGGAAGGCCTTTGGGCTGCTGGCCCCGAGGCAGTCCCTGCGCCCAGGAGGCTCAGGGGGCTGTCCCTGCCCTTGCTGGCCATGCCCTGGGCACAGCTGCTGGGCGTCCCGCTAAATACATCCGGGCATTCAGACTACGTCGTGAAGGCTGTTTGTCCCATCTACATTCCTTTGGTTGTGGGGATGCCAGAGGTGAAAGCAAGGCTTTTGGTTCCCTCTGCATGAACTGTGCAGAGACGGAGAGCACGTGCAGGATGGCCTCGCCGTTCCTGACCCATGCACCAAGGGACATTTGCTACTCCCCTGCTTATGCTGAGGTCTTCTTCTGGGAAAGAAGTCCCAAATCGTTTTCTCTTCTTGACCATCTGTTTCCTTGCACTCCAGAGCTTTTCTCCTCCCTTGGCCTTCACCCTCAATAGCTTTCCTGAAAGTGACGGCAGCCCTCTCAGCCTTTGCCTTGCTCCTGCTAGTCGTCTTCACCTCAGCTAGAGGGTCCTGAAGGATCGCTGCAGGTCCCTTCCAACTCAACCCTTCTCTTCTCTTCACTTGTCTTCTATTCCCTGCACTGACGATGAGGCGAATAACAAGGAGACCACTAGTTGCCTGAAATGCCAGGGGGTTTGCAGCTCCAGAAACACTTTCGAGGACACAAAAAGGATACAAGTAGAAACAGGATTGGATTTCATTTGATTTTACTTTATTTTACTTTCTTTTATTTTCTGTCTTGTTCTGTTGGTTGATGTTAGTTTAGTTTTGTTTCTTTCATGTGATGTTATTGTATTTGATTTTATTACATTTTCTTTGGGGTTATTTCTTCTTATTCTATTTTATGTTGGTTTATCTTCTTTTATTTTACCTTGCTTTATGCGTCTTTATTTTGTTTTGTTATTTGATTATTTTATCATTTTATTTGACCTTATTTTGGTTTAGGCTCCTTTAGGCTATTTGGCTGAATCTCTTTCAGAGCCGATGCTCACAAGCATTAACACCATGCGCATGTGCAGCCAGGAGCAGGCTGATGTGTTCTTCGGTTTAGTTTGAAAAAGCATCCCTTGCAGTCTGGCAAAGGAAAGCCGCAGAAAGGAGCAGCAGGAAGACAGGCCAAGCAGTCCCTCGTTTCTCAACAGTGCAGAAGAACTTGAAGAAGGAGGATGGGGACCGACCACACACCGAAAAGTACAAGAAGAGGAGGGGTGGGGTGCCCTGGGCTATTTTCACAAGTAGGACACGTGTCGATGAGAAGCACCCCTTTTGCCTTCCAAAACTTGCTCCGCTGTGCTTCTTGGCCAGGGAGGCATGAAAAGCGCTCTCTTGCCTGCCCTGCGCTTGGATCGCGTGCAGGGAGAGCTGAAAAGCTGCAGCTCCGCATGGTGCAGCAAGCCTGCAGCCCTTCCAAGCACAGGCTGTTTTGCACAAGCAAGGACACCTCGGGGAACGGAGCCAAGGGAAGAGCAGAGCTCACTCCTGCTCCAAACCTGCAATGGGCAAAAGAGCCAGGGAGCACCAGGGCACGAGTGGCGCCTCGGAGGTGCAAGAGCAGCGGGCAAGAACTGAGCCCAAAGGGCCCAGAGGAGCCCTGACAAGGGGCTGCGCTCAATGCTACGGAGGAGAAGAAGCAACCCCCGGGGGCAACCCTGGGCGTCCGCCCTGGGAGTCTAGAAAGCGTCCTCCCCCCGCCTGCGGGGCACGAGGGCCACCTTGGTGGAGCAGGAGCAGCAGGCACCTAGCCAAAACGGCCCAAAGGAGCCCTGGCAAGGGGCCGTGCTCAGTGCTGCAGAGGAAGGCAAAAAAGCCCCGGGGACACTTGCTAGCCCACCGTGGGGGGAAAAAAGCCTTCCTCCCCGCAGCTGCAGGGCACGAGAGGCCACCTTCGTGGTGCATGAGCAACAGGCAGTAACCCAGCCAAAATGGCCCAGAGGAGCCCTGACAAGTGCTCATGCTCAGTGCTGCAGAGGAAGGCAAAAAACCCCCGGGCACCAGAGCCAATCTGCCCCGGGGGAAAATTCCTTCCTGACCCCAGCGTCGCTGGCGATGGGCTATTCCCTGAGCACGTGAGCAAGACCTGCCTCCTCGGCCCGCAGGCTGCTCACGCCTCCCAGGAGATGCCCAACCCCGATTCTCCCTCCACCTGCTGCCACCTCAGGGCCTTCCCAGAGGGGCAAAACGCCCCCGGCCTGATCCATCTGGTGGGCAACGATCCTTCCTGCGCCTGGCAAGGCACCAGTGGCTGCTCCAAAGCACCGGCACCCCCGCCAACATCTCTGCATCCCATTCCTCACGGCTGCTGACACTGGCTCCGCAGGGGATGAGGATGGCGAGCTCTGCAGTGCTCCTCAAGAAGGCATTCCCTTGCTCTTGCCACTGCTAGCCAGCTGAAAAGGCCAGCCAGCCTCACCAGCCTCCAGCTTTTGGTAGTTCTTCTCATCTCCAGCAGCCTCGTCGAGCCTCCTCCGGCCTTCCTCCCTCAGCCCTCGCCAAGTAATTCCACCGCCTCCTCAAGGACTTCCTCTCGCCCGTCTTGGCGCTGCCCCCAGGCCAGCTATGGCAGCGCGATGCGAGAGCGTGCTCCCTTTTATGCTGCCCCGGGGCATGGTGACTGCTGCGTTGCCGGGCGCTGGCACTGTGACACGGGGGTGACGGGCCAACCCCCTGCGCGGCCCCGCCTGCCGGCCCTCTGCCCAGCATCCTTCCCAGGAAGGCCTTTGGGCTGCTGGCCCCGAGGCAGTCCCTGCGCCCAGGAGGCTCAGGGGGCTGTCCCTGCCCTTGCTGGCCATGCCCTGGGCACAGCTGCTGGGCGTCCCGCTAAATACATCCGGGCATTCAGACTACGTCGTGAAGGCTGTTTGTCCCATCTACATTCCTTTGGTTGTGGGGATGCCAGAGGTGAAAGCAAGGCTTTTGGTTCCCTCTGCATGAACTGTGCAGAGACGGAGAGCACGTGCAGGATGGCCTCGCCGTTCCTGACCCATGCACCAAGGGACATTTGCTACTCCCCTGCTTATGCTGAGGTCTTCTTCTGGGAAAGAAGTCCCAAATCGTTTTCTCTTCTTGACCATCTGTTTCCTTGCACTCCAGAGCTTTTCTCCTCCCTTGGCCTTCACCCTCAATAGCTTTCCTGAAAGTGACGGCAGCCCTCTCAGCCTTTGCCTTGCTCCTGCTAGTCGTCTTCACCTCAGCTAGAGGGTCCTGAAGGATCGCTGCAGGTCCCTTCCAACTCAACCCTTCTCTTCTCTTCACTTGTCTTCTATTCCCTGCACTGACGATGAGGCGAATAACAAGGAGACCACTAGTTGCCTGAAATGCCAGGGGGTTTGCAGCTCCAGAAACACTTTCGAGGACACAAAAAGGATACAAGTAGAAACAGGATTGGATTTCATTTGATTTTACTTTATTTTACTTTCTTTTATTTTCTGTCTTGTTCTGTTGGTTGATGTTAGTTTAGTTTTGTTTCTTTCATGTGATGTTATTGTATTTGATTTTATTACATTTTCTTTGGGGTTATTTCTTCTTATTCTATTTTATGTTGGTTTATCTTCTTTTATTTTACCTTGCTTTATGCGTCTTTATTTTGTTTTGTTATTTGATTATTTTATCATTTTATTTGACCTTATTTTGGTTTAGGCTCCTTTAGGCTATTTGGCTGAATCTCTTTCAGAGCCGATGCTCACAAGCATTAACACCATGCGCATGTGCAGCCAGGAGCAGGCTGATGTGTTCTTCGGTTTAGTTTGAAAAAGCATCCCTTGCAGTCTGGCAAAGGAAAGCCGCAGAAAGGAGCAGCAGGAAGACAGGCCAAGCAGTCCCTCGTTTCTCAACAGTGCAGAAGAACTTGAAGAAGGAGGATGGGGACCGACCACACACCGAAAAGTACAAGAAGAGGAGGGGTGTGGTGCCCGGGGCTATTTTCACAAGTAGGACACGTGTCGATGAGAAGCACCCCTTTTGCCTTCCAAAACTTGCTCCGCTGTGCTTCTTGGCCAGGGAGGCATGAAAAGCGCTCTCTTGCCTGCCCTGCGCTTGGATCGCGTGCAGGGAGAGCTGAAAAGCTGCAGCTCCGCATGGTGCAGCAAGCCTGCAGCCCTTCCAAGCACAGGCTGTTTTGCACAAGCAAGGACACCTCGGGGAACGGAGCCAAGGGAAGAGCAGAGCTCACTCCTGCTCCAAACCTGCAATGGGCAAAAGAGCCAGGGAGCACCAGGGCACGAGTGGCGCCTCGGAGGTGCAAGAGCAGCGGGCAAGAACTGAGCCCAAAGGGCCCAGAGGAGCCCTGACAAGGGGCTGCGCTCAATGCTACGGAGGAGAAGAAGCAACCCCCGGGGGCAACCCTGGGCGTCCGCCCTGGGAGTCTAGAAAGCGTCCTCCCGCCGCCTGCGGGGCACGAGGGCCACCTTGGTGGAGCAGGAGCAGCAGGCACCTAGCCAAAACGGCCCAAAGGAGCCCTGGCAAGGGGCCGTGCTCAGTGCTGCAGAGGAAGGCAAAAAAGCCCCGGGGACACTTGCTAGCCCACCGTGGGGGGAAAAAAGCCTTCCTCCCCGCAGCTGCAGGGCACGAGAGGCCACCTTCGTGGTGCATGAGCAACAGGCAGTAACCCAGCCAAAATGGCCCAGAGGAGCCCTGACAAGTGCTCATGCTCAGTGCTGCAGAGGAAGGCAAAAAAACCCCGGGCACCAGAGCCAATCTGCCCCGGGGGAAAATTCCTTCCTGACCCCAGCGTCGCTGGCGATGGGCTATTCCCTGAGCACGTGAGCAAGACCTGCCTCCTCGGCCCGCAGGCTGCTCACGCCTCCCAGGAGATGCCCAACCCCGATTCTCCCTCCACCTGCTGCCACCTCAGGGCCTTCCCAGAGGGGCAAAACGCCCCCGGCCTGATCCATCTGGTGGGCAACGATCCTTCCTGCGCCTGGCAAGGCACCAGTGGCTGCTCCAAAGCACCGGCACCCCCGCCAACATCTCTGCATCCCATTCCTCACGGCTGCTGACACTGGCTCCGCAGGGGATGAGGATGGCGAGCTCTGCAGTGCTCCTCAAGAAGGCATTCCCTTGCTCTTGCCACTGCTAGCCAGCTGAAAAGGCCAGCCAGCCTCACCAGCCTCCAGCTTTTGGTAGTTCTTCTCATCTCCAGCAGCCTCGTCGAGCCTCCTCCGGCCTTCCTCCCTCAGCCCTCGCCAAGTAATTCCACCGCCTCCTCAAGGACTTCCTCTCGCCCGTCTTGGGGCTGCCCCCAGGCCAGCTATGGCAGCGCGACGCGGGAGCGTGCTCCCTTTTATGCTGCCCCGGGGCATGGTGACTGCTGCGTTGCCGGGCGCTGGCACTGTGACACGGGGGTGACGGGCCAACCCCCTGCGCGGCCCCGCCTGCCGGCCCTCTGCCCAGCATCCTTCCCAGGAAGGCCTTTGGGCTGCTGGCCCCGAGGCAGTCCCTGCGCCCAGGAGGCTCAGGGGGCTGTCCCTGCCCTTGCTGGCCATGCCCTGGGCACAGCTGCTGGGCGTCCCGCTAAATACATCCGGGCATTCAGACTACGTCGTGAAGGCTGTTTGTCCCATCTACATTCCTTTGGTTGTGGGGATGCCAGAGGTGAAAGCAAGGCTTTTGGTTCCCTCTGCATGAACTGTGCAGAGACGGAGAGCACGTGCAGGATGGCCTCGCCGTTCCTGACCCATGCACCAAGGGACATTTGCTGCTCCCCTGCTTATGCTGAGGTCTTCTTCTGGGAAAGAAGTCCCAAATCCTTTTCTCTTCTTGACCATCTGTTTCCTTGCACTCCAGAGCTTTTCTCCTCCCTTGGCCTTCACCCTCAATAGCTTTCCTGAAAGTGACGGCAGCCCTCTCAGCCTTTGCCTTGCTCCTGCTAGTCGTCTTCACCTCAGCTAGAGGGTCCTGAAGGATCGCTGCAGGTCCCTTCCAACTCAACCCTTCTCTTCTCTTCACTTGCCTTCTATTCCCTGCACTGACGATGAGGCGAATAACAAGGAGACCACTAGTTGCCTGAAATGCCAGGGGGTTTGCAGCTCCAGAAACACTTTCGAGGACACAAAAAGGATACAAGTAGAAACAGGATTGGATTTCATTTGATTTTACTTTATTTTACTTTCTTTTATTTTCTGTCTTGTTCTGTTGGTTGATGTTAGTTTAGTTTTGTTTCTTTCATGTGATGTTATTGTATTTGATTTTATTACATTTTCTTTGGGGTTATTTCTTCTTATTCTATTTTATGTTGGTTTATCTTCTTTTATTTTACCTTGCTTTATGCGTCTTTATTTTGTTTTGTTATTTGATTATTTTATCATTTTATTTGACCTTATTTTGGTTTAGGCTCCTTTAGGCTATTTGGCTGAATCTCTTTCAGAGCCGATGCTCACAAGCATTAACACCATGCGCATGTGCAGCCAGGAGCAGGCTGATGTGTTCTTCGGTTTAGTTTGAAAAAGCATCCCTTGCAGTCTGGCAAAGGAAAGCCGCAGAAAGGAGCAGCAGGAATACAGGCCAAGCAGTCCCTCGTTTCTCAACAGTGCAGAAGAACTTGAAGAAGGAGGATGGGGACCGACCACACACCGAAAAGTACAAGAAGAGGAGGGGTGGGGTGCCCTGGGCTATTTTCACAAGTAGGACACGTGTCGATGAGAAGCACCCCTTTTGCCTTCCAAAACTTGCTCCGCTGTGCTTCTTGGCCAGGGAGGCATGAAAAGCGCTCTCTTGCCTGCCCTGCGCTTGGATCGCGTGCAGGGAGAGCTGAAAAGCTGCAGCTCCGCATGGTGCAGCAAGCCTGCAGCCCTTCCAAGCACAGGCTGTTTTGCACAAGCAAGGACACCTCGGGGAACGGAGCCAAGGGAAGAGCAGAGCTCACTCCTGCTCCAAACCTGCAATGGGCAAAAGAGCCAGGGAGCACCAGGGCACGAGTGGCGCCTCGGAGGTGCAAGAGCAGCGGGCAAGAACTGAGCCCAAAGGGCCCAGAGGAGCCCTGACAAGGGGCTGCGCTCAATGCTACGGAGGAGAAGAAGCAACCCCCGGGGGCAACCCTGGGCGTCCGCCCTGGGAGTCTAGAAAGCGTCCTCCCGCCGCCTGCGGGGCACGAGGGCCACCTTGGTGGAGCAGGAGCAGCAGGCACCTAGCCAAAACGGCCCAAAGGAGCCCTGGCAAGGGGCCGTGCTCAGTGCTGCAGAGGAAGGCAAAAAAGCCCCGGGGACACTTGCTAGCCCACCGTGGGGGGAAAAAAGCCTTCCTCCCCGCAGCTGCAGGGCACGAGAGGCCACCTTCGTGGTGCATGAGCAACAGGCAGTAACCCAGCCAAAATGGCCCAGAGGAGCCCTGACAAGTGCTCATGCTCAGTGCTGCAGAGGAAGGCAAAAAAACCCCGGGCACCAGAGCCAATCTGCCCCGGGGGAAAATTCCTTCCTGACCCCAGCGTCGCTGGCGATGGGCTATTCCCTGAGCACGTGAGCAAGACCTGCCTCCTCGGCCCGCAGGCTGCTCACGCCTCCCAGGAGATGCCCAACCCCGATTCTCCCTCCACCTGCTGCCACCTCAGGGCCTTCCCAGAGGGGCAAAACGCCCCCGGCCTGATCCATCTGGTGGGCAACGATCCTTCCTGCGCCTGGCAAGGCACCAGTGGCTGCTCCAAAGCACCGGCACCCCCGCCAACATCTCTGCATCCCATTCCTCACGGCTGCTGACACTGGCTCCGCAGGGGATGAGGATGGCGAGCTCTGCAGTGCTCCTCAAGAAGGCATTCCCTTGCTCTTGCCACTGCTAGCCAGCTGAAAAGGCCAGCCAGCCTCACCAGCCTCCAGCTTTTGGTAGTTCTTCTCATCTCCAGCAGCCTCGTCGAGCCTCCTCCGGCCTTCCTCCCTCAGCCCTCGCCAAGTAATTCCACCGCCTCCTCAAGGACTTCCTCTCGCCCGTCTTGGGGCTGCCCCCAGGCCAGCTATGGCAGCGCGACGCGGCAGCGTGCTCCCTTTTATGCTGCCCCGGGGCATGGTGACTGCTGCGTTGCCGGGCGCTGGCACTGTGACACGGGGGTGACGGGCCAACCCCCTGCGCGGCCCCGCCTGCCGGCCCTCTGCCCAGCATCCTTCCCAGGAAGGCCTTTGGGCTGCTGGCCCCGAGGCAGTCCCTGCGCCCAGGAGGCTCAGGGGGCTGTCCCTGCCCTTGCTGGCCATGCCCTGGGCACAGCTGCTGGGCGTCCCGCTAAATACATCCGGGCATTCAGACTACGTCGTGAAGGCTGTTTGTCCCATCTACATTCCTTTGGTTGTGGGGATGCCAGAGGTGAAAGCAAGGCTTTTGGTTCCCTCTGCATGAACTGTGCAGAGACGGAGAGCACGTGCAGGATGGCCTCGCCGTTCCTGACCCATGCACCAAGGGACATTTGCTGCTCCCCTGCTTATGCTGAGGTCTTCTTCTGGGAAAGAAGTCCCAAATCCTTTTCTCTTCTTGACCATCTGTTTCCTTGCACTCCAGAGCTTTTCTCCTCCCTTGGCCTTCACCCTCAATAGCTTTCCTGAAAGTGACGGCAGCCCTCTCAGCCTTTGCCTTGCTCCTGCTAGTCGTCTTCACCTCAGCTAGAGGGTCCTGAAGGATCGCTGCAGGTCCCTTCCAACTCAACCCTTCTCTTCTCTTCACTTGTCTTCTATTCCCTGCACTGACGATGAGGCGAATAACAAGGAGACCACTAGTTGCCTGAAATGCCAGGGGGTTTGCAGCTCCAGAAACACTTTCGAGGACACAAAAAGGATACAAGTAGAAACAGGATTGGATTTCATTTGATTTTACTTTATTTTACTTTCTTTTATTTTCTGTCTTGTTCTGTTGGTTGATGTTAGTTTAGTTTTGTTTCTTTCATGTGATGTTATTGTATTTGATTTTATTACATTTTCTTTGGGGTTATTTCTTCTTATTCTATTTTATGTTGGTTTATCTTCTTTTATTTTACCTTGCTTTATGCGTCTTTATTTTGTTTTGTTATTTGATTATTTTATCATTTTATTTGACCTTATTTTGGTTTAGGCTCCTTTAGGCTATTTGGCTGAATCTCTTTCAGAGCCGATGCTCACAAGCATTAACACCATGCGCATGTGCAGCCAGGAGCAGGCTGATGTGTTCTTCGGTTTAGTTTGAAAAAGCATCCCTTGCAGTCTGGCAAAGGAAAGCCGCAGAAAGGAGCAGCAGGAATACAGGCCAAGCAGTCCCTCGTTTCTCAACAGTGCAGAAGAACTTGAAGAAGGAGGATGGGGACCGACCACACACCGAAAAGTACAAGAAGAGGAGGGGTGGGGTGCCCTGGGGTATTTTCACAAGTAGGACACGTGTCGATGAGAAGCACCCCTTTTGCCTTCCAAAACTTGCTCCGCTGTGCTTCTTGGCCAGGGAGGCATGAAAAGCGCTCTCCTGCCTGCCCTGCGCTTGGATCGCGTGCAGGGAGAGCTGAAAAGCTGCAGCTCCGCATGGTGCAGCAAGCCTGCAGCCCTTCCAAGCACAGGCTGTTTTGCACAAGCAAGGACACCTCGGGGAACGGAGCCAAGGGAAGAGCAGAGCTCACTCCTGCTCCAAACCTGCAATGGGCAAAAGAGCCAGGGAGCACCAGGGCACGAGTGGCGCCTCGGAGGTGCAAGAGCAGCGGGCAAGAACTGAGCCCAAAGGGCCCAGAGGAGCCCTGACAAGGGGCTGCGCTCAATGCTACGGAGGAGAAGAAGCAACCCCCGGGGGCAACCCTGGGCGTCCGCCCTGGGAGTCTAGAAAGCGTCCTCCCGCCGCCTGCGGGGCACGAGGGCCACCTTGGTGGAGCAGGAGCAGCAGGCACCTAGCCAAAACGGCCCAAAGGAGCCCTGGCAAGGGGCCGTGCTCAGTGCTGCAGAGGAAGGCAAAAAAGCCCCGGGGACACTTGCTAGCCCACCGTGGGGGGAAAAAAGCCTTCCTCCCCGCAGCTGCAGGGCACGAGAGGCCACCTTCGTGGTGCATGAGCAACAGGCAGTAACCCAGCCAAAATGGCCCAGAGGAGCCCTGACAAGTGCTCATGCTCAGTGCTGCAGAGGAAGGCAAAAAAACCCCGGGCACCAGAGCCAATCTGCCCCGGGGGAAAATTCCTTCCTGACCCCAGCGTTGCTGGCGATGGGCTCTTCCCTGAGCACGTGAGCAAGACCTGCCTCCTCGGCCCGCAGGCTGCTCACGCCTCCCAGGAGATGCCCAACCCCGATTCTCCCTCCACCTGCTGCCACCTCAGGGCCTTCCCAGAGGGGCAAAACGCCCCCGGCCTGATCCATCTGGGGGACAACCATCCTTCCTGCGCCTGGCAAGGCACCAGTGGCTGCTCCAAAGCACCGGCACCCCCGCCAACATCTCTGCATCCCATTCCTCACGGCTGCTGACACTGGCTCCGCAGGGGATGAGGATGGCGAGCTCTGCAGTGCTCCTCAAGAAGGCATTCCCTTGCTCTTGCCACTGCTAGCCAGCTGAAAAGGCCAGCCAGCCTCACCAGCCTCCAGCTTTTGGTAGTTCTTCTCATCTCCAGCAGCCTCGTCGAGCCTCCTCCGGCCTTCCTCCCTCAGCCCTCGCCAAGTAATTCCACCGCCTCCTCAAGGACTTCCTCTCGCCCGTCTTGGGGCTGCCCCCAGGCCAGCTATGGCAGCGCGACGCGGGAGCGTGCTCCCTTTTATGCTGCCCCGGGGCATGGTGACTGCTGCGTTGCCGGGCGCTGGCACTGTGACACGGGGGTGACGGGCCAACCCCCTGCGCGGCCCCGCCTGCCGGCCCTCTGCCCAGCATCCTTCCCAGGAAGGCCTTTGGGCTGCTGGCCCCGAGGCAGTCCCTGCGCCCAGGAGGCTCAGGGGGCTGTCCCTGCCCTTGCTGGCCATGCCCTGGGCACAGCTGCTGGGCGTCCCGCTAAATACATCCGGGCATTCAGACTACGTCGTGAAGGCTGTTTGTCCCATCTACATTCCTTTGGTTGTGGGGATGCCAGAGGTGAAAGCAAGGCTTTTGGTTCCCTCTGCATGAACTGTGCAGAGACGGAGAGCACGTGCAGGATGGCCTCGCCGTTCCTGACCCATGCACCAAGGGACATTTGCTGCTCCCCTGCTTATGCTGAGGTCTTCTTCTGGGAAAGAAGTCCCAAATCGTTTTCTCTTCTTGACCATCTGTTTCCTTGCACTCCAGAGCTTTTCTCCTCCCTTGGCCTTCACCCTCAATAGCTTTCCTGAAAGTGACGGCAGCCCTCTCAGCCTTTGCCTTGCTCCTGCTAGTCGTCTTCACCTCAGCTAGAGGGTCCTGAAGGATCGCTGCAGGTCCCTTCCAACTCAACCCTTCTCTTCTCTTCACTTGTCTTCTATTCCCTGCACTGACGATGAGGCGAATAACAAGGAGACCACTAGTTGCCTGAAATGCCAGGGGGTTTGCAGCTCCAGAAACACTTTCGAGGACACAAAAAGGATACAAGTAGAAACAGGATTGGATTTCATTTGATTTTACTTTATTTTACTTTCTTTTATTTTCTGTCTTGTTCTGTTGGTTGATGTTAGTTTAGTTTTGTTTCTTTCATGTGATGTTATTGTATTTGATTTTATTACATTTTCTTTGGGGTTATTTCTTCTTATTCTATTTTATGTTGGTTTATCTTCTTTTATTTTACCTTGCTTTATGCGTCTTTATTTTGTTTTGTTATTTGATTATTTTATCATTTTATTTGACCTTATTTTGGTTTAGGCTCCTTTAGGCTATTTGGCTGAATCTCTTTCAGAGCCGATGCTCACAAGCATTAACACAATGCGCATGTGCAGCCAGGAGCAGGCTGATGTGTTCTTCGGTTTAGTTTGAAAAAGCATCCCTTGCAGTCTGGCAAAGGAAAGCCGCAGAAAGGAGCAGCAGGAAGACAGGCCAAGCAGTCCCTCGTTTCTCAACAGTGCAGAAGAACTTGAAGAAGGAGGATGGGGACCGACCACACACCGAAAAGTACAAGAAGAGGAGGGGTGTGGTGCCCTGGGCTATTTTCACAAGTTGGACACGTGTCGATGAGAAGCACCCCTTTTGCCTTCCAAAACTTGCTCCGCTGTGCTTCTTGGCCAGGGAGGCATGAAAAGCGCTCTCCTGCCTGCCCTGCGCTTGGATCGCGTGCAGGGAGAGCTGAAAAGCTGCAGCTCCGCATGGTGCAGCAAGCCTGCAGCCCTTCCAAGCACAGGCTGTTTTGCACAAGCAAGGACACCGCGGGAAATGGAGCCAAGGGAAGAGCAGAGCTCACTCCTGCTCCAAACCTGCAATGGGCAAAAGAGCCAGGGAGCACCAGGGCACGAGTGGCGCCTCGGAGGTGCAAGAGCAGCGGGCAAGAACTGAGCCCAAAGGGCCCAGAGGAGCCCTGACAAGGGGCTGCGCTCAATGCTACGGAGGAGAAGAAGCAACCCCCGGGGGCAACCCTGGGCGTCCGCCCTGGGAGTCTAGAAAGCATCCTCCCCCCGCCTGCGGGGCACGAGGGCCACCTTGGTGGAGCAGGAGCAGCAGGCACCTAGCCAAAACGGCCCAAAGGAGCCCTGGCAAGGGGCCGTGCTCAGTGCTGCAGAGGAAGGCAAAAAACCCCCGGGGACACTTGCTAGCCCACCGTGGGGGGAAAAAAGCCTTCCTCCCCGCAGCTGCAGGGCACGAGAGGCCACCTTCGTGGTGCATGAGCAACAGGCAGTAACCCAGCCAAAATGGCCCAGAGGAGCCCTGACAAGTGCTCATGCTCAGTGCTGCAGAGGAAGGCAAAAAAACCCCGGGCACCAGAGCCAATCTGCCCCGGGGGAAAATTCCTTCCTGACCCCAGCGTCGCTGGCGATGGGCTATTCCCTGAGCACGTGAGCAAGACCTGCCTCCTCGGCCCGCAGGCTGCTCACGCCTCCCAGGAGATGCCCAACCCCGATTCTCCCTCCACCTGCTGCCACCTCAGGGCCTTCCCAGAGGGGCAAAACGCCCCCGGCCTGATCCATCTGGTGGGCAACGATCCTTCCTGCGCCTGGCAAGGCACCAGTGGCTGCTCCAAAGCACCGGCACCCCCGCCAACATCTCTGCATCCCATTCCTCACGGCTGCTGACACTGGCTCCGCAGGGGATGAGGATGGCGAGCTCTGCAGTGCTCCTCAAGAAGGCATTCCCTTGCTCTTGCCACTGCTAGCCAGCTGAAAAGGCCAGCCAGCCTCACCAGCCTCCAGCTTTTGGTAGTTCTTCTCATCTCCAGCAGCCTCGTCAAGCCTCCTCCGGCCTTCCTCCCTCAGCCCTCGCCAAGTAATTCCACCGCCTCCTCAAGGACTTCCTCTCGCCCGTCTTGGGGCTGCCCCCAGGCCAGCTATGGCAGCGCAACGCGGGAGCGTGCTCCCTTTTATGCTGCCCCGGGGCATGGTGACTGCTGCGTTGCCGGGCGCTGGCACTGTGACACGGGGGTGACGGGCCAACCCCCTGCGCGGCCCCGCCTGCCGGCCCTCTGCCCAGCATCCTTCCCAGGAAGGCCTTTGGGCTGCTGGCCCCGAGGCAGTCCCTGCGCCCAGGAGGCTCAGGGGGCTGTCCCTGCCCTTGCTGGCCATGCCCTGGGCACAGCTGCTGGGCGTCCCGCTAAATACATCCGGGCATTCAGACTACGTCGTGAAGGCTGTTTGTCCCATCTACATTCCTTTGGTTGTGGGGATGCCAGAGGTGAAAGCAAGGCTTTTGGTTCCCTCTGCATGAACTGTGCAGAGACGGAGAGCACGTGCAGGATGGCCTCGCCGTTCCTGACCCATGCACCAAGGGACATTTGCTACTCCCCTGCTTATGCTGAGGTCTTCTTCTGGGAAAGAAGTCCCAAATCGTTTTCTCTTCTTGACCATCTGTTTCCTTGCACTCCAGAGCTTTTCTCCTCCCTTGGCCTTCACCCTCAATAGCTTTCCTGAAAGTGACGGCAGCCCTCTCAGCCTTTGCCTTGCTCCTGCTAGTCGTCTTCACCTCAGCTAGAGGGTCCTGAAGGATCGCTGCAGGTCCCTTCCAACTCAACCCTTCTCTTCTCTTCACTTGTCTTCTATTCCCTGCACTGACGATGAGGCGAATAACAAGGAGACCACTAGTTGCCTGAAATGCCAGGGGGTTTGCAGCTCCAGAAACACTTTCGAGGACACAAAAAGGATACAAGTAGAAACAGGATTGGATTTCATTTGATTTTACTTTATTTTACTTTCTTTTATTTTCTGTCTTGTTCTGTTGGTTGATGTTAGTTTAGTTTTGTTTCTTTCATGTGATGTTATTGTATTTGATTTTATTACATTTTCTTTGGGGTTATTTCTTCTTATTCTATTTTATGTTGGTTTATCTTCTTTTATTTTACCTTGCTTTATGCGTCTTTATTTTGTTTTGTTATTTGATTATTTTATCATTTTATTTGACCTTATTTTGGTTTAGGCTCCTTTAGGCTATTTGGCTGAATCTCTTTCAGAGCCGATGCTCACAAGCATTAACACCATGCGCATGTGCAGCCAGGAGCAGGCTGATGTGTTCTTCGGTTTAGTTTGAAAAAGCATCCCTTGCAGTCTGGCAAAGGAAAGCCGCAGAAAGGAGCAGCAGGAAGACAGGCCAAGCAGTCCCTCGTTTCTCAACAGTGCAGAAGAACTTGAAGAAGGAGGATGGGGACCGACCACACACCGAAAAGTACAAGAAGAGGAGGGGTGTGGTGCCCTGGGCTATTTTCACAAGTAGGACACATGTCGATGACAAGCACCCCTTTTGCCTTCCAAAACTTGCTCCGCTGTGCTTCTTGGCCAGGGAGGCATGAAAAGTGCTCTCCTGCCTGCCCTGCGCTTGGATCGCGTGCAGGGAGAGCTGAAAAGCTGCAGCTCCGCATGGTGCAGCAAGCCTGCAGCCCTTCCAAGCACAGGCTGTTTTGCACAAGCAAGGACACCGCGGGAAATGGAGCCAAGGGAAGAGCAGAGCTCACTCCTGCTCCAAACCTGCAATGGGCAAAAGAGCCAGGGAGCACCAGGGCACGAGTGGCGCCTCGGAGGTGCAAGAGCAGCGGGCAAGAACTGAGCCCAAAGGGCCCAGAGGAGCCCTGACAAGGGGCTGCGCTCAATGCTACGGAGGAGAAGAAGCAACCCCCGGGGGCAACCCTGGGCGTCCGCCCTGGGAGTCTAGAAAGCATCCTCCCCCCGCCTGCGGGGCACGAGGGCCACCTTGGTGGAGCAGGAGCAGCAGGCACCTAGCCAAAACGGCCCAAAGGAGCCCTGGCAAGGGGCCGTGCTCAGTGCTGCAGAGGAAGGCAAAAAAGCCCCGGGGACACTTGCTAGCCCACCGTGGGGGGAAAAAAGCCTTCCTCCCCGCAGCTGCAGGGCACGAGAGGCCACCTTCGTGGTGCATGAGCAACAGGCAGTAACCCAGCCAAAATGGCCCAGAGGAGCCCTGACAAGTGCTCATGCTCAGTGCTGCAGAGGAAGGCAAAAAAACCCCGGGCACCAGAGCCAATCTGCCCCGGGGGAAAATTCCTTCCTGACCCCAGCGTCGCTGGCGATGGGCTATTCCCTGAGCACGTGAGCAAGACCTGCCTCCTCGGCCCGCAGGCTGCTCACGCCTCCCAGGAGATGCCCAACCCCGATTCTCCCTCCACCTGCTGCCACCTCAGGGCCTTCCCAGAGGGGCAAAACGCCCCCGGCCTGATCCATCTGGTGGGCAACGATCCTTCCTGCGCCTGGCAAGGCACCAGTGGCTGCTCCAAAGCACCGGCACCCCCGCCAACATCTCTGCATCCCATTCCTCACGGCTGCTGACACTGGCTCCGCAGGGGATGAGGATGGCGAGCTCTGCAGTGCTCCTCAAGAAGGCATTCCCTTGCTCTTGCCACTGCTAGCCAGCTGAAAAGGCCAGCCAGCCTCACCAGCCTCCAGCTTTTGGTAGTTCTTCTCATCTCCAGCAGCCTCGTCAAGCCTCCTCCGGCCTTCCTCCCTCAGCCCTCGCCAAGTAATTCCACCGCCTCCTCAAGGACTTCCTCTCGCCCGTCTTGGGGCTGCCCCCAGGCCAGCTATGGCAGCGCAACGCGGGAGCGTGCTCCCTTTTATGCTGCCCCGGGGCATGGTGACTGCTGCGTTGCCGGGCGCTGGCACTGTGACACGGGGGTGACGGGCCAACCCCCTGCGCGGCCCCGCCTGCCGGCCCTCTGCCCAGCATCCTTCCCAGGAAGGCCTTTGGGCTGCTGGCCCCGAGGCAGTCCCTGCGCCCAGGAGGCTCAGGGGGCTGTCCCTGCCCTTGCTGGCCATGCCCTGGGCACAGCTGCTGGGCGTCCCGCTAAATACATCCGGGCATTCAGACTACGTCGTGAAGGCTGTTTGTCCCATCTACATTCCTTTGGTTGTGGGGATGCCAGAGGTGAAAGCAAGGCTTTTGGTTCCCTCTGCATGAACTGTGCAGAGACGGAGAGCACGTGCAGGATGGCCTCGCCGTTCCTGACCCATGCACCAAGGGACATTTGCTACTCCCCTGCTTATGCTGAGGTCTTCTTCTGGGAAAGAAGTCCCAAATCGTTTTCTCTTCTTGACCATCTGTTTCCTTGCACTCCAGAGCTTTTCTCCTCCCTTGGCCTTCACCCTCAATAGCTTTCCTGAAAGTGACGGCAGCCCTCTCAGCCTTTGCCTTGCTCCTGCTAGTCGTCTTCACCTCAGCTAGAGGGTCCTGAAGGATCGCTGCAGGTCCCTTCCAACTCAACCCTTCTCTTCTCTTCACTTGTCTTCTATTCCCTGCACTGACGATGAGGCGAATAACAAGGAGACCACTAGTTGCCTGAAATGCCAGGGGGTTTGCAGCTCCAGAAACACTTTCGAGGACACAAAAAGGATACAAGTAGAAACAGGATTGGATTTCATTTGATTTTACTTTATTTTACTTTCTTTTATTTTCTGTCTTGTTCTGTTGGTTGATGTTAGTTTAGTTTTGTTTCTTTCATGTGATGTTATTGTATTTGATTTTATTACATTTTCTTTGGGGTTATTTCTTCTTATTCTATTTTATGTTGGTTTATCTTCTTTTATTTTACCTTGCTTTATGCGTCTTTATTTTGTTTTGTTATTTGATTATTTTATCATTTTATTTGACCTTATTTTGGTTTAGGCTCCTTTAGGCTATTTGGCTGAATCTCTTTCAGAGCCGATGCTCACAAGCATTAACACCATGCGCATGTGCAGCCAGGAGCAGGCTGATGTGTTCTTCGGTTTAGTTTGAAAAAGCATCCCTTGCAGTCTGGCAAAGGAAAGCCGCAGAAAGGAGCAGCAGGAAGACAGGCCAAGCAGTCCCTCGTTTCTCAACAGTGCAGAAGAACTTGAAGAAGGAGGATGGGGACCGACCACACACCGAAAAGTACAAGAAGAGGAGGGGTGTGGTGCCCTGGGCTATTTTCACAAGTAGGACACGTGTCGATGAGAAGCACCCCTTTTGCCTTCCAAAACTTGCTCCGCTGTGCTTCTTGGCCAGGGAGGCATGAAAAGCGCTCTCCTGCCTGCCCTGCGCTTGGATCGCGTGCAGGGAGAGCTGAAAAGCTGCAGCTCCGCATGGTGCGGCAAGCCTGCAGCCCTTCCAAGCACAGGCTGTTTTGCACAAGCAAGGACACCGCGGGAAATGGAGCCAAGGGAAGAGCAGAGCTCACTCCTGCTCCAAACCTGCAATGGGCAAAAGAGCCAGGGAGCACCAGGGCACGAGTGGCGCCTCGCAGGTGCAAGAGCAGCGGGCAAGAACTGAGCCCAAAGGGCCCAGAGGAGCCCTGACAAGGGGCTGCGCTCAATGCTACGGAGGAGAAGAAGCAACCCCCGGGGGCAACCCTGGGCGTCCGCCCTGGGAGTCTAGAAAGCGTCCTCCCGCCGCCTGCGGGGCACGAGGGCCACCTTGGTGGAGCAGGAGCAGCAGGCACCTAGCCAAAACGGCCCAAAGGAGCCCTGGCAAGGGGCCGTGCTCAGTGCTGCAGAGGAAGGCAAAAAAGCCCCGGGGACACTTGCTAGCCCACCGTGGGGGGAAAAAAGCCTTCCTCCCCGCAGCTGCAGGGCACGAGAGGCCACCTTCGTGGTGCATGAGCAACAGGCAGTAACCCAGCCAAAATGGCCCAGAGGAGCCCTGACAAGTGCTCATGCTCAGTGCTGCAGAGGAAGGCAAAAAAACCCCGGGCACCAGAGCCAATCTGCCCCGGGGGAAAATTCCTTCCTGACCCCAGCGTTGCTGGCGATGGGCTCTTCCCTGAGCACGTGAGCAAGACCTGCCTCCTCGGCCCGCAGGCTGCTCACGCCTCCCAGGAGATGCCCAACCCCGATTCTCCCTCCACCTGCTGCCACCTCAGGGCCTTCCCAGAGGGGCAAAACGCCCCCGGCCTGATCCATCTGGGGGACAACCATCCTTCCTGCGCCTGGCAAGGCACCAGTGGCTGCTCCAAAGCACCGGCACCCCCGCCAACATCTCTGCATCCCATTCCTCACGGCTGCTGACACTGGCTCCGCAGGGGATGAGGATGGCGAGCTCTGCAGTGCTCCTCAAGAAGGCATTCCCTTGCTCTTGCCACTGCTAGCCAGCTGAAAAGGCCAGCCAGCCTCACCAGCCTCCAGCTTTTGGTAGTTCTTCTCATCTCCAGCAGCCTCGTCGAGCCTCCTCCGGCCTTCCTCCCTCAGCCCTCGCCAAGTAATTCCACCGCCTCCTCAAGGACTTCCTCTCGCCCGTCTTGGGGCTGCCCCCAGGCCAGCTATGGCAGCGCGACGCGGGAGCGTGCTCCCTTTTATGCTGCCCCGGGGCATGGTGACTGCTGCGTTGCCGGGCGCTGGCACTGTGACACGGGGGTGACGGGACAAACCCCTGCGCGGCCCCGCCTGCCGGCCCTCTGCCCAGCATCCTTCCCAGGAAGGCCTTTGGGCTGCTGGCCCCGAGGCAGTCCCTGCGCCCAGGAGGCTCAGGGGGCTGTCCCTGCCCTTGCTGGCCATGCCCTGGGCACAGCTGCTGGGCGTCCCGCTAAATACATCCGGGCATTCAGACTACGTCGTGAAGGCTGTTTGTCCCATCTACATTCCTTTGGTTGTGGGGATGCCAGAGGTGAAAGCAAGGCTTTTGGTTCCCTCTGCATGAACTGTGCAGAGACGGAGAGCACGTGCAGGATGGCCTCGCCGTTCCTGACCCATGCACCAAGGGACATTTGCTGCTCCCCTGCTTATGCTGAGGTCTTCTTCTGGGAAAGAAGTCCCAAATCGTTTTCTCTTCTTGACCATCTGTTTCCTTGCACTCCAGAGCTTTTCTCCTCCCTTGGCCTTCACCCTCAATAGCTTTCCTGAAAGTGACGGCAGCCCTCTCAGCCTTTGCCTTGCTCCTGCTAGTCGTCTTCACCTCAGCTAGAGGGTCCTGAAGGATCGCTGCAGGTCCCTTCCAACTCAACCCTTCTCTTCTCTTCACTTGTCTTCTATTCCCTGCACTGACGATGAGGCGAATAACAAGGAGACCACTAGTTGCCTGAAATGCCAGGGGGTTTGCAGCTCCAGAAACACTTTCGAGGACACAAAAAGGATACAAGTAGAAACAGGATTGGATTTCATTTGATTTTACTTTATTTTACTTTCTTTTATTTTCTGTCTTGTTCTGTTGGTTGATGTTAGTTTAGTTTTGTTTCTTTCATGTGATGTTATTGTATTTGATTTTATTACATTTTCTTTGGGGTTATTTCTTCTTATTCTATTTTATGTTGGTTTATCTTCTTTTATTTTACCTTGCTTTATGCGTCTTTATTTTGTTTTGTTATTTGATTATTTTATCATTTTATTTGACCTTATTTTGGTTTAGGCTCCTTTAGGCTATTTGGCTGAATCTCTTTCAGAGCCGATGCTCACAAGCATTAACACAATGCGCATGTGCAGCCAGGAGCAGGCTGATGTGTTCTTCGGTTTAGTTTGAAAAAGCATCCCTTGCAGTCTGGCAAAGGAAAGCCGCAGAAAGGAGCAGCAGGAATACAGGCCAAGCAGTCCCTCGTTTCTCAACAGTGCAGAAGAACTTGAAGAAGGAGGATGGGGACCGACCACACACCGAAAAGTACAAGAAGAGGAGGGGTGTGGTGCCCTGGGCTATTTTCACAAGTAGCACACATGTCGATGACAAGCACCCCTTTTGCCTTCCAAAACTTGCTCCGCTGTGCTTCTTGGCCAGGGAGGCATGAAAAGTGCTCTCCTGCCTGCCCTGCGCTTGGATCGCGTGCAGGGAGAGCTGAAAAGCTGCAGCTCCGCATGGTGCAGCAAGCCTGCAGCCCTTCCAAGCACAGGCTGTTTTGCACAAGCAAGGACACCTCGGGGAACGGAGCCAAGGGAAGAGCAGAGCTCATTCCTGCTCCAAACCTGCAATGGGCAAAAGAGCCAGGGAGCACCAGGGCACGAGTGGCGCCTCGCAGGTGCAAGAGCAGCGGGCAAGAACTGAGCCCAAAGGGCCCAGAGGAGCCCTGACAAGGGGCTGCGCTCAATGCTACGGAGGAGAAGAAGCAACCCCCGGGGGCAACCCTGGGCGTCCGCCCTGGGAGTCTAGAAAGCGTCCTCCCCCCGCCTGCGGGGCACGAGGGCCACCTTGGTGGAGCAGGAGCAGCAGGCACCTAGCCAAAACGGCCCAAAGGAGCCCTGGCAAGGGGCCGTGCTCAGTGCTGCAGAGGAAGGCAAAAAAGCCCCGGGGACACTTGCTAGCGCACCGTGGGGGGAAAAAAGCCTTCCTCCCCGCAGCTGCAGGGCACGAGAGGCCACCTTCGTGGTGCATGAGCAACAGGCAGTAACCCAGCCAAAATGGCCCAGAGGAGCCCTGACAAGTGCTCATGCTCAGTGCTGCAGAGGAAGGCAAAAAAACCCCGGGCACCAGAGCCAATCTGCCCCGGGGGAAAATTCCTTCCTGACCCCAGCGTCGCTGGCGATGGGCTATTCCCTGAGCACGTGAGCAAGACCTGCCTCCTCGGCCCGCAGGCTGCTCACGCCTCCCAGGAGATGCCCAACCCCGATTCTCCCTCCACCTGCTGCCACCTCAGGGCCTTCCCAGAGGGGCAAAACGCCCCCGGCCTGATCCATCTGGTGGGCAACGATCCTTCCTGCGCCTGGCAAGGCACCAGTGGCTGCTCCAAAGCACCGGCACCCCCGCCAACATCTCTGCATCCCATTCCTCACGGCTGCTGACACTGGCTCCGCAGGGGATGAGGATGGCGAGCTCTGCAGTGCTCCTCAAGAAGGCATTCCCTTGCTCTTGCCACTGCTAGCCAGCTGAAAAGGCCAGCCAGCCTCACCAGCCTCCAGCTTTTGGTAGTTCTTCTCATCTCCAGCAGCCTCGTCGAGCCTCCTCCGGCCTTCCTCCCTCAGCCCTCGCCAAGTAATTCCACCGCCTCCTCAAGGACTTCCTCTCGCCCGTCTTGGCGCTGCCCCCAGGCCAGCTATGGCAGCGCGATGCGAGAGCGTGCTCCCTTTTATGCTGCCCCGGGGCATGGTGACTGCTGCGTTGCCGGGCGCTGGCACTGTGACACGGGGGTGACGGGCCAACCCCCTGCGCGGCCCCGCCTGCCGGCCCTCTGCCCAGCATCCTTCCCAGGAAGGCCTTTGGGCTGCTGGCCCCGAGGCAGTCCCTGCGCCCAGGAGGCTCAGGGGGCTGTCCCTGCCCTTGCTGGCCATGCCCTGGGCACAGCTGCTGGGCGTCCCGCTAAATACATCCGGGCATTCAGACTACGTCGTGAAGGCTGTTTGTCCCATCTACATTCCTTTGGTTGTGGGGATGCCAGAGGTGAAAGCAAGGCTTTTGGTTCCCTCTGCATGAACTGTGCAGAGACGGAGAGCACGTGCAGGATGGCCTCGCCGTTCCTGACCCATGCACCAAGGGACATTTGCTACTCCCCTGCTTATGCTGAGGTCTTCTTCTGGGAAAGAAGTCCCAAATCGTTTTCTCTTCTTGACCATCTGTTTCCTTGCACTCCAGAGCTTTTCTCCTCCCTTGGCCTTCACCCTCAATAGCTTTCCTGAAAGTGACGGCAGCCCTCTCAGCCTTTGCCTTGCTCCTGCTAGTCGTCTTCACCTCAGCTAGAGGGTCCTGAAGGATCGCTGCAGGTCCCTTCCAACTCAACCCTTCTCTTCTCTTCACTTGTCTTCTATTCCCTGCACTGACGATGAGGCGAATAACAAGGAGACCACTAGTTGCCTGAAATGCCAGGGGGTTTGCAGCTCCAGAAACACTTTCGAGGACACAAAAAGGATACAAGTAGAAACAGGATTGGATTTCATTTGATTTTACTTTATTTTACTTTCTTTTATTTTCTGTCTTGTTCTGTTGGTTGATGTTAGTTTAGTTTTGTTTCTTTCATGTGATGTTATTGTATTTGATTTTATTACATTTTCTTTGGGGTTATTTCTTCTTATTCTATTTTATGTTGGTTTATCTTCTTTTATTTTACCTTGCTTTATGCGTCTTTATTTTGTTTTGTTATTTGATTATTTTATCATTTTATTTGACCTTATTTTGGTTTAGGCTCCTTTAGGCTATTTGGCTGAATCTCTTTCAGAGCCGATGCTCACAAGCATTAACACCATGCGCATGTGCAGCCAGGAGCAGGCTGATGTGTTCTTCGGTTTAGTTTGAAAAAGCATCCCTTGCAGTCTGGCAAAGGAAAGCCGCAGAAAGGAGCAGCAGGAAGACAGGCCAAGCAGTCCCTCGTTTCTCAACAGTGCAGAAGAACTTGAAGAAGGAGGATGGGGACCGACCACACACCGAAAAGTACAAGAAGAGGAGGGGTGTGGTGCCCTGGGCTATTTTCACAAGTAGGACACGTGTCGATGAGAAGCACCCCTTTTGCCTTCCAAAACTTGCTCCGCTGTGCTTCTTGGCCAGGGAGGCATGAAAAGCGCTCTCTTGCCTGCCCTGCGCTTGGATCGCGTGCAGGGAGAGCTGAAAAGCTGCAGCTCCGCATGGTGCAGCAAGCCTGCAGCCCTTCCAAGCACAGGCTGTTTTGCACAAGCAAGGACACCTCGGGGAACGGAGCCAAGGGAAGAGCAGAGCTCATTCCTGCTCCAAACCTGCAATGGGCAAAAGAGCCAGGGAGCACCAGGGCACGAGTGGCGCCTCGGAGGTGCAAGAGCAGCGGGCAAGAACTGAGCCCAAAGGGCCCAGAGGAGCCCTGACAAGGGGCTGCGCTCAATGCTACGGAGGAGAAGAAGCAACCCCCGGGGGCAACCCTGGGCGTCCGCCCTGGGAGTCTAGAAAGCGTCCTCCCCCCGCCTGCGGGGCACGAGGGCCACCTTGGTGGAGCAGGAGCAGCAGGCACCTAGCCAAAACGGCCCAAAGGAGCCCTGGCAAGGGGCCGTGCTCAGTGCTGCAGAGGAAGGCAAAAAAGCCCCGGGGACACTTGCTAGCGCACCGTGGGGGGAAAAAAGCCTTCCTCCCCGCAGCTGCAGGGCACGAGAGGCCACCTTCGTGGTGCATGAGCAACAGGCAGTAACCCAGCCAAAATGGCCCAGAGGAGCCCTGACAAGTGCTCATGCTCAGTGCTGCAGAGGAAGGCAAAAAAACCCCGGGCACCAGAGCCAATCTGCCCCGGGGGAAAATTCCTTCCTGACCCCAGCGTCGCTGGCGATGGGCTATTCCCTGAGCACGTGAGCAAGACCTGCCTCCTCGGCCCGCAGGCTGCTCACGCCTCCCAGGAGATGCCCAACCCCGATTCTCCCTCCACCTGCTGCCACCTCAGGGCCTTCCCAGAGGGGCAAAACGCCCCCGGCCTGATCCATCTGGTGGGCAACGATCCTTCCTGCGCCTGGCAAGGCACCAGTGGCTGCTCCAAAGCACCGGCACCCCCGCCAACATCTCTGCATCCCATTCCTCACGGCTGCTGACACTGGCTCCGCAGGGGATGAGGATGGCGAGCTCTGCAGTGCTCCTCAAGAAGGCATTCCCTTGCTCTTGCCACTGCTAGCCAGCTGAAAAGGCCAGCCAGCCTCACCAGCCTCCAGCTTTTGGTAGTTCTTCTCATCTCCAGCAGCCTCGTCGAGCCTCCTCCGGCCTTCCTCCCTCAGCCCTCGCCAAGTAATTCCACCGCCTCCTCAAGGACTTCCTCTCGCCCGTCTTGGCGCTGCCCCCAGGCCAGCTATGGCAGCGCGATGCGAGAGCGTGCTCCCTTTTATGCTGCCCCGGGGCATGGTGACTGCTGCGTTGCCGGGCGCTGGCACTGTGACACGGGGGTGACGGGCCAACCCCCTGCGCGGCCCCGCCTGCCGGCCCTCTGCCCAGCATCCTTCCCAGGAAGGCCTTTGGGCTGCTGGCCCCGAGGCAGTCCCTGCGCCCAGGAGGCTCAGGGGGCTGTCCCTGCCCTTGCTGGCCATGCCCTGGGCACAGCTGCTGGGCGTCCCGCTAAATACATCCGGGCATTCAGACTACGTCGTGAAGGCTGTTTGTCCCATCTACATTCCTTTGGTTGTGGGGATGCCAGAGGTGAAAGCAAGGCTTTTGGTTCCCTCTGCATGAACTGTGCAGAGACGGAGAGCACGTGCAGGATGGCCTCGCCGTTCCTGACCCATGCACCAAGGGACATTTGCTGCTCCCCTGCTTATGCTGAGGTCTTCTTCTGGGAAAGAAGTCCCAAATCGTTTTCTCTTCTTGACCATCTGTTTCCTTGCACTCCAGAGCTTTTCTCCTCCCTTGGCCTTCACCCTCAATAGCTTTCCTGAAAGTGACGGCAGCCCTCTCAGCCTTTGCCTTGCTCCTGCTAGTCGTCTTCACCTCAGCTAGAGGGTCCTGAAGGATCGCTGCAGGTCCCTTCCAACTCAACCCTTCTCTTCTCTTCACTTGTCTTCTATTCCCTGCACTGACGATGAGGCGAATAACAAGGAGACCACTAGTTGCCTGAAATGCCAGGGGGTTTGCAGCTCCAGAAACACTTTCGAGGACACAAAAAGGATACAAGTAGAAACAGGATTGGATTTCATTTGATTTTACTTTATTTTACTTTCTTTTATTTTCTGTCTTGTTCTGTTGGTTGATGTTAGTTTAGTTTTGTTTCTTTCATGTGATGTTATTGTATTTGATTTTATTACATTTTCTTTGGGGTTATTTCTTCTTATTCTATTTTATGTTGGTTTATCTTCTTTTATTTTACCTTGCTTTATGCGTCTTTATTTTGTTTTGTTATTTGATTATTTTATCATTTTATTTGACCTTATTTTGGTTTAGGCTCCTTTAGGCTATTTGGCTGAATCTCTTTCAGAGCCGATGCTCACAAGCATTAACACCATGCGCATGTGCAGCCAGGAGCAGGCTGATGTGTTCTTCGGTTTAGTTTGAAAAAGCATCCCTTGCAGTCTGGCAAAGGAAAGCCGCAGAAAGGAGCAGCAGGAATACAGGCCAAGCAGTCCCTCGTTTCTCAACAGTGCAGAAGAACTTGAAGAAGGAGGATGGGGACCGACCACACACCGAAAAGTACAAGAAGAGGAGGGGTGTGGTGCCCTGGGCTATTTTCACAAGTAGGACACGTGTCGATGAGAAGCACCCCTTTTGCCTTCCAAAACTTGCTCCGCTGTGCTTCTTGGCCAGGGAGGCATGAAAAGCGCTCTCTTGCCTGCCCTGCGCTTGGATCGCGTGCAGGGAGAGCTGAAAAGCTGCAGCTCCGCATGGTGCAGCAAGCCTGCAGCCCTTCCAAGCACAGGCTGTTTTGCACAAGCAAGGACACCTCGGGGAACGGAGCCAAGGGAAGAGCAGAGCTCACTCCTGCTCCAAACCTGCAATGGGCAAAAGAGCCAGGGAGCACCAGGGCACGAGTGGCGCCTCGGAGGTGCAAGAGCAGCGGGCAAGAACTGAGCCCAAAGGGCCCAGAGGAGCCCTGACAAGGGGCTGCGCTCAATGCTACGGAGGAGAAGAAGCAACCCCCGGGGGCAACCCTGGGCGTCCGCCCTGGGAGTCTAGAAAGCGTCCTCCCCCCGCCTGCGGGGTACGAGGGCCACCTTGGTGGAGCAGGAGCAGCAGGCACCTAGCCAAAACGGCCCAAAGGAGCCCTGGCAAGGGGCCGTGCTCAGTGCTGCAGAGGAAGGCAAAAAAGCCCCGGGGACACTTGCTAGCCCACCGTGGGGGGAAAAAAGCCTTCCTCCCCGCAGCTGCAGGGCACGAGAGGCCACCTTCGTGGTGCATGAGCAACAGGCAGTAACCCAGCCAAAATGGCCCAGAGGAGCCCTGACAAGTGCTCATGCTCAGTGCTGCAGAGGAAGGCAAAAAACCCCCGGGCACCAGAGCCAATCTGCCCCGGGGGAAAATTCCTTCCTGACCCCAGCGTCGCTGGCGATGGGCTATTCCCTGAGCACGTGAGCAAGACCTGCCTCCTCGGCCCGCAGGCTGCTCACGCCTCCCAGGAGATGCCCAACCCCGATTCTCCCTCCACCTGCTGCCACCTCAGGGCCTTCCCAGAGGGGCAAAACGCCCCCGGCCTGATCCATCTGGTGGGCAACGATCCTTCCTGCGCCTGGCAAGGCACCAGTGGCTGCTCCAAAGCACCGGCACCCCCGCCAACATCTCTGCATCCCATTCCTCACGGCTGCTGACACTGGCTCCGCAGGGGATGAGGATGGCGAGCTCTGCAGTGCTCCTCAAGAAGGCATTCCCTTGCTCTTGCCACTGCTAGCCAGCTGAAAAGGCCAGCCAGCCTCACCAGCCTCCAGCTTTTGGTAGTTCTTCTCATCTCCAGCAGCCTCGTCGAGCCTCCTCCGGCCTTCCTCCCTCAGCCCTCGCCAAGTAATTCCACCGCCTCCTCAAGGACTTCCTCTCGCCCGTCTTGGGGCTGCCCCCAGGCCAGCTATGGCAGCGCGATGCGAGAGCGTGCTCCCTTTTATGCTGCCCCGGGGCATGGTGACTGCTGCGTTGCCGGGCGCTGGCACTGTGACACGGGGGTGACGGGCCAACCCCCTGCGCGGCCCCGCCTGCCGGCCCTCTGCCCAGCATCCTTCCCAGGAAGGCCTTTGGGCTGCTGGCCCCGAGGCAGTCCCTGCGCCCAGGAGGCTCAGGGGGCTGTCCCTGCCCTTGCTGGCCATGCCCTGGGCACAGCTGCTGGGCGTCCCGCTAAATACATCCGGGCATTCAGACTACGTCGTGAAGGCTGTTTGTCCCATCTACATTCCTTTGGTTGTGGGGATGCCAGAGGTGAAAGCAAGGCTTTTGGTTCCCTCTGCATGAACTGTGCAGAGACGGAGAGCACGTGCAGGATGGCCTCGCCGTTCCTGACCCATGCACCAAGGGACATTTGCTACTCCCCTGCTTATGCTGAGGTCTTCTTCTGGGAAAGAAGTCCCAAATCGTTTTCTCTTCTTGACCATCTGTTTCCTTGCACTCCAGAGCTTTTCTCCTCCCTTGGCCTTCACCCTCAATAGCTTTCCTGAAAGTGACGGCAGCCCTCTCAGCCTTTGCCTTGCTCCTGCTAGTCGTCTTCACCTCAGCTAGAGGGTCCTGAAGGATCGCTGCAGGTCCCTTCCAACTCAACCCTTCTCTTCTCTTCACTTGTCTTCTATTCCCTGCACTGACGATGAGGCGAATAACAAGGAGACCACTAGTTGCCTGAAATGCCAGGGGGTTTGCAGCTCCAGAAACACTTTCGAGGACACAAAAAGGATACAAGTAGAAACAGGATTGGATTTCATTTGATTTTACTTTATTTTACTTTCTTTTATTTTCTGTCTTGTTCTGTTGGTTGATGTTAGTTTAGTTTTGTTTCTTTCATGTGATGTTATTGTATTTGATTTTATTACATTTTCTTTGGGGTTATTTCTTCTTATTCTATTTTATGTTGGTTTATCTTCTTTTATTTTACCTTGCTTTATGCGTCTTTATTTTGTTTTGTTATTTGATTATTTTATCATTTTATTTGACCTTATTTTGGTTTAGGCTCCTTTAGGCTATTTGGCTGAATCTCTTTCAGAGCCGATGCTCACAAGCATTAACACCATGCGCATGTGCAGCCAGGAGCAGGCTGATGTGTTCTTCGGTTTAGTTTGAAAAAGCATCCCTTGCAGTCTGGCAAAGGAAAGCCGCAGAAAGGAGCAGCAGGAAGACAGGCCAAGCAGTCCCTCGTTTCTCAACAGTGCAGAAGAACTTGAAGAAGGAGGATGGGGACCGACCACACACCGAAAAGTACAAGAAGAGGAGGGGTGTGGTGCCCGGGGCTATTTTCACAAGTAGGACACGTGTCGATGAGAAGCACCCCTTTTGCCTTCCAAAACTTGCTCCGCTGTGCTTCTTGGCCAGGGAGGCATGAAAAGCGCTCTCTTGCCTGCCCTGCGCTTGGATCGCGTGCAGGGAGAGCTGAAAAGCTGCAGCTCCGCATGGTGCAGCAAGCCTGCAGCCCTTCCAAGCACAGGCTGTTTTGCACAAGCAAGGACACCTCGGGGAACGGAGCCAAGGGAAGAGCAGAGCTCACTCCTGCTCCAAACCTGCAATGGGCAAAAGAGCCAGGGAGCACCAGGGCACGAGTGGCGCCTCGGAGGTGCAAGAGCAGCGGGCAAGAACTGAGCCCAAAGGGCCCAGAGGAGCCCTGACAAGGGGCTGCGCTCAATGCTACGGAGGAGAAGAAGCAACCCCCGGGGGCAACCCTGGGCGTCCGCCCTGGGAGTCTAGAAAGCGTCCTCCCCCCGCCTGCGGGGCACGAGGGCCACCTTGGTGGAGCAGGAGCAGCAGGCACCTAGCCAAAACGGCCCAAAGGAGCCCTGGCAAGGGGCCGTGCTCAGTGCTGCAGAGGAAGGCAAAAAAGCCCCGGGGACACTTGCTAGCCCACCGTGGGGGGAAAAAAGCCTTCCTCCCCGCAGCTGCAGGGCACGAGAGGCCACCTTCGTGGTGCATGAGCAACAGGCAGTAACCCAGCCAAAATGGCCCAGAGGAGCCCTGACAAGTGCTCATGCTCAGTGCTGCAGAGGAAGGCAAAAAAACCCCGGGCACCAGAGCCAATCTGCCCCGGGGGAAAATTCCTTCCTGACCCCAGCGTCGCTGGCGATGGGCTATTCCCTGAGCACGTGAGCAAGACCTGCCTCCTCGGCCCGCAGGCTGCTCACGCCTCCCAGGAGATGCCCAACCCCGATTCTCCCTCCACCTGCTGCCACCTCAGGGCCTTCCCAGAGGGGCAAAACGCCCCCGGCCTGATCCATCTGGTGGGCAACGATCCTTCCTGCGCCTGGCAAGGCACCAGTGGCTGCTCCAAAGCACCGGCACCCCCGCCAACATCTCTGCATCCCATTCCTCACGGCTGCTGACACTGGCTCCGCAGGGGATGAGGATGGCGAGCTCTGCAGTGCTCCTCAAGAAGGCATTCCCTTGCTCTTGCCACTGCTAGCCAGCTGAAAAGGCCAGCCAGCCTCACCAGCCTCCAGCTTTTGGTAGTTCTTCTCATCTCCAGCAGCCTCGTCGAGCCTCCTCCGGCCTTCCTCCCTCAGCCCTCGCCAAGTAATTCCACCGCCTCCTCAAGGACTTCCTCTCGCCCGTCTTGGCGCTGCCCCCAGGCCAGCTATGGCAGCGCGATGCGAGAGCGTGCTCCCTTTTATGCTGCCCCGGGGCATGGTGACTGCTGCGTTGCCGGGCGCTGGCACTGTGACACGGGGGTGACGGGCCAACCCCCTGCGCGGCCCCGCCTGCCGGCCCTCTGCCCAGCATCCTTCCCAGGAAGGCCTTTGGGCTGCTGGCCCCGAGGCAGTCCCTGCGCCCAGGAGGCTCAGGGGGCTGTCCCTGCCCTTGCTGGCCATGCCCTGGGCACAGCTGCTGGGCGTCCCGCTAAATACATCCGGGCATTCAGACTACGTCGTGAAGGCTGTTTGTCCCATCTACATTCCTTTGGTTGTGGGGATGCCAGAGGTGAAAGCAAGGCTTTTGGTTCCCTCTGCATGAACTGTGCAGAGACGGAGAGCACGTGCAGGATGGCCTCGCCGTTCCTGACCCATGCACCAAGGGACATTTGCTGCTCCCCTGCTTATGCTGAGGTCTTCTTCTGGGAAAGAAGTCCCAAATCGTTTTCTCTTCTTGACCATCTGTTTCCTTGCACTCCAGAGCTTTTCTCCTCCCTTGGCCTTCACCCTCAATAGCTTTCCTGAAAGTGACGGCAGCCCTCTCAGCCTTTGCCTTGCTCCTGCTAGTCGTCTTCACCTCAGCTAGAGGGTCCTGAAGGATCGCTGCAGGTCCCTTCCAACTCAACCCTTCTCTTCTCTTCACTTGTCTTCTATTCCCTGCACTGACGATGAGGCGAATAACAAGGAGACCACTAGTTGCCTGAAATGCCAGGGGGTTTGCAGCTCCAGAAACACTTTCGAGGACACAAAAAGGATACAAGTAGAAACAGGATTGGATTTCATTTGATTTTACTTTATTTTACTTTCTTTTATTTTCTGTCTTGTTCTGTTGGTTGATGTTAGTTTAGTTTTGTTTCTTTCATGTGATGTTATTGTATTTGATTTTATTACATTTTCTTTGGGGTTATTTCTTATTATTCTATTTTATGTTGGTTTATCTTCTTTTATTTTACCTTGCTTTATGCGTCTTTATTTTGTTTTGTTATTTGATTATTTTATCATTTTATTTGACCTTATTTTGGTTTAGGCTCCTTTAGGCTATTTGGCTGAATCTCTTTCAGAGCCGATGCTCACAAGCATTAACACCATGCGCATGTGCAGCCAGGAGCAGGCTGATGTGTTCTTCGGTTTAGTTTGAAAAAGCATCCCTTGCAGTCTGGCAAAGGAAAGCCGCAGAAAGGAGCAGCAGGAATACAGGCCAAGCAGTCCCTCGTTTCTCAACAGTGCAGAAGAACTTGAAGAAGGAGGATGGGGACCGACCACACACCGAAAAGTACAAGAAGAGGAGGGGTGGGGTGCCCTGGGGTATTTTCACAAGTAGGACACGTGTCGATGAGAAGCACCCCTTTTGCCTTCCAAAACTTGCTCCGCTGTGCTTCTTGGCCAGGGAGGCATGAAAAGCGCTCTCCTGCCTGCCCTGCGCTTGGATCGCGTGCAGGGAGAGCTGAAAAGCTGCAGCTCCGCATGGTGCAGCAAGCCTGCAGCCCTTCCAAGCACAGGCTGTTTTGCACAAGCAAGGACACCTCGGGGAACGGAGCCAAGGGAAGAGCAGAGCTCACTCCTGCTCCAAACCTGCAATGGGCAAAAGAGCCAGGGAGCACCAGGGCACGAGTGGCGCCTCGGAGGTGCAAGAGCAGCGGGCAAGAACTGAGCCCAAAGGGCCCAGAGGAGCCCTGACAAGGGGCTGCGCTCAATGCTACGGAGGAGAAGAAGCAACCCCCGGGGGCAACCCTGGGCGTCCGCCCTGGGAGTCTAGAAAGCGTCCTCCCCCCGCCTGCGGGGCACGAGGGCCACCTTGGTGGAGCAGGAGCAGCAGGCACCTAGCCAAAACGGCCCAAAGGAGCCCTGGCAAGGGGCCGTGCTCAGTGCTGCAGAGGAAGGCAAAAAAGCCCCGGGGACACTTGCTAGCCCACCGTGGGGGGAAAAAAGCCTTCCTCCCCGCAGCTGCAGGGCACGAGAGGCCACCTTCGTGGTGCATGAGCAACAGGCAGTAACCCAGCCAAAATGGCCCAGAGGAGCCCTGACAAGTGCTCATGCTCAGTGCTGCAGAGGAAGGCAAAAAAACCCCGGGCACCAGAGCCAATCTGCCCCGGGGGAAAATTCCTTCCTGACCCCAGCGTTGCTGGCGATGGGCTCTTCCCTGAGCACGTGAGCAAGACCTGCCTCCTCGGCCCGCAGGCTGCTCACGCCTCCCAGGAGATGCCCAACCCCGATTCTCCCTCCACCTGCTGCCACCTCAGGGCCTTCCCAGAGGGGCAAAACGCCCCCGGCCTGATCCATCTGGGGGACAACCATCCTTCCTGCGCCTGGCAAGGCACCAGTGGCTGCTCCAAAGCACCGGCACCCCCGCCAACATCTCTGCATCCCATTCCTCACGGCTGCTGACACTGGCTCCGCAGGGGATGAGGATGGCGAGCTCTGCAGTGCTCCTCAAGAAGGCATTCCCTTGCTCTTGCCACTGCTAGCCAGCTGAAAAGGCCAGCCAGCCTCACCAGCCTCCAGCTTTTGGTAGTTCTTCTCATCTCCAGCAGCCTCGTCGAGCCTCCTCCGGCCTTCCTCCCTCAGCCCTCGCCAAGTAATTCCACCGCCTCCTCAAGGACTTCCTCTCGCCCGTCTTGGGGCTGCCCCCAGGCCAGCTATGGCAGCGCGACGCGGGAGCGTGCTCCCTTTTATGCTGCCCCGGGGCATGGTGACTGCTGCGTTGCCGGGCGCTGGCACTGTGACACGGGGGTGACGGGCCAACCCCCTGCGCGGCCCCGCCTGCCGGCCCTCTGCCCAGCATCCTTCCCAGGAAGGCCTTTGGGCTGCTGGCCCCGAGGCAGTCCCTGCGCCCAGGAGGCTCAGGGGGCTGTCCCTGCCCTTGCTGGCCATGCCCTGGGCACAGCTGCTGGGCGTCCCGCTAAATACATCCGGGCATTCAGACTACGTCGTGAAGGCTGTTTGTCCCATCTACATTCCTTTGGTTGTGGGGATGCCAGAGGTGAAAGCAAGGCTTTTGGTTCCCTCTGCATGAACTGTGCAGAGACGGAGAGCACGTGCAGGATGGCCTCGCCGTTCCTGACCCATGCACCAAGGGACATTTGCTGCTCCCCTGCTTATGCTGAGGTCTTCTTCTGGGAAAGAAGTCCCAAATCCTTTTCTCTTCTTGACCATCTGTTTCCTTGCACTCCAGAGCTTTTCTCCTCCCTTGGCCTTCACCCTCAATAGCTTTCCTGAAAGTGACGGCAGCCCTCTCAGCCTTTGCCTTGCTCCTGCTAGTCGTCTTCACCTCAGCTAGAGGGTCCTGAAGGATCGCTGCAGGTCCCTTCCAACTCAACCCTTCTCTTCTCTTCACTTGTCTTCTATTCCCTGCACTGACGATGAGGCGAATAACAAGGAGACCACTAGTTGCCTGAAATGCCAGGGGGTTTGCAGCTCCAGAAACACTTTCGAGGACACAAAAAGGATACAAGTAGAAACAGGATTGGATTTCATTTGATTTTACTTTATTTTACTTTCTTTTATTTTCTGTCTTGTTCTGTTGGTTGATGTTAGTTTAGTTTTGTTTCTTTCATGTGATGTTATTGTATTTGATTTTATTACATTTTCTTTGGGGTTATTTCTTCTTATTCTATTTTATGTTGGTTTATCTTCTTTTATTTTACCTTGCTTTATGCGTCTTTATTTTGTTTTGTTATTTGATTATTTTATCATTTTATTTGACCTTATTTTGGTTTAGGCTCCTTTAGGCTATTTGGCTGAATCTCTTTCAGAGCCGATGCTCACAAGCATTAACACAATGCGCATGTGCAGCCAGGAGCAGGCTGATGTGTTCTTCGGTTTAGTTTGAAAAAGCATCCCTTGCAGTCTGGCAAAGGAAAGCCGCAGAAAGGAGCAGCAGGAAGACAGGCCAAGCAGTCCCTCGTTTCTCAACAGTGCAGAAGAACTTGAAGAAGGAGGATGGGGACCGACCACACACCGAAAAGTACAAGAAGAGGAGGGGTGTGGTGCCCTGGGCTATTTTCACAAGTAGGACACGTGTCGATGAGAAGCACCCCTTTTGCCTTCCAAAACTTGCTCCGCTGTGCTTCTTGGCCAGGGAGGCATGAAAAGCGCTCTCCTGCCTGCCCTGCGCTTGGATCGCGTGCAGGGAGAGCTGAAAAGCTGCAGCTCCGCATGGTGCAGCAAGCCTGCAGCCCTTCCAAGCACAGGCTGTTTTGCACAAGCAAGGACACCGCGGGAAATGGAGCCAAGGGAAGAGCAGAGCTCACTCCTGCTCCAAACCTGCAATGGGCAAAAGAGCCAGGGAGCACCAGGGCACGAGTGGCGCCTCGGAGGTGCAAGAGCAGCGGGCAAGAACTGAGCCCAAAGGGCCCAGAGGAGCCCTGACAAGGGGCTGCGCTCAATGCTACGGAGGAGAAGAAGCAACCCCCGGGGGCAACCCTGGGCGTCCGCCCTGGGAGTCTAGAAAGCATCCTCCCCCCGCCTGCGGGGCACGAGGGCCACCTTGGTGGAGCAGGAGCAGCAGGCACCTAGCCAAAACGGCCCAAAGGAGCCCTGGCAAGGGGCCGTGCTCAGTGCTGCAGAGGAAGGCAAAAAAGCCCCGGGGACACTTGCTAGCCCACCGTGGGGGGAAAAAAGCCTTCCTCCCCGCAGCTGCAGGGCACGAGAGGCCACCTTCGTGGTGCATGAGCAACAGGCAGTAACCCAGCCAAAATGGCCCAGAGGAGCCCTGACAAGTGCTCATGCTCAGTGCTGCAGAGGAAGGCAAAAAACCCCCGGGCACCAGAGCCAATCTGCCCCGGGGGAAAATTCCTTCCTGACCCCAGCGTCGCTGGCGATGGGCTATTCCCTGAGCACGTGAGCAAGACCTGCCTCCTCGGCCCGCAGGCTGCTCACGCCTCCCAGGAGATGCCCAACCCCGATTCTCCCTCCACCTGCTGCCACCTCAGGGCCTTCCCAGAGGGGCAAAACGCCCCCGGCCTGATCCATCTGGTGGGCAACGATCCTTCCTGCGCCTGGCAAGGCACCAGTGGCTGCTCCAAAGCACCGGCACCCCCGCCAACATCTCTGCATCCCATTCCTCACGGCTGCTGACACTGGCTCCGCAGGGGATGAGGATGGCGAGCTCTGCAGTGCTCCTCAAGAAGGCATTCCCTTGCTCTTGCCACTGCTAGCCAGCTGAAAAGGCCAGCCAGCCTCACCAGCCTCCAGCTTTTGGTAGTTCTTCTCATCTCCAGCAGCCTCGTCAAGCCTCCTCCGGCCTTCCTCCCTCAGCCCTCGCCAAGTAATTCCACCGCCTCCTCAAGGACTTCCTCTCGCCCGTCTTGGGGCTGCCCCCAGGCCAGCTATGGCAGCGCAACGCGGGAGCGTGCTCCCTTTTATGCTGCCCCGGGGCATGGTGACTGCTGCGTTGCCGGGCGCTGGCACTGTGACACGGGGGTGACGGGCCAACCCCCTGCGCGGCCCCGCCTGCCGGCCCTCTGCCCAGCATCCTTCCCAGGAAGGCCTTTGGGCTGCTGGCCCCGAGGCAGTCCCTGCGCCCAGGAGGCTCAGGGGGCTGTCCCTGCCCTTGCTGGCCATGCCCTGGGCACAGCTGCTGGGCGTCCCGCTAAATACATCCGGGCATTCAGACTACGTCGTGAAGGCTGTTTGTCCCATCTACATTCCTTTGGTTGTGGGGATGCCAGAGGTGAAAGCAAGGCTTTTGGTTCCCTCTGCATGAACTGTGCAGAGACGGAGAGCACGTGCAGGATGGCCTCGCCGTTCCTGACCCATGCACCAAGGGACATTTGCTACTCCCCTGCTTATGCTGAGGTCTTCTTCTGGGAAAGAAGTCCCAAATCCTTTTCTCTTCTTGACCATCTGTTTCCTTGCACTCCAGAGCTTTTCTCCTCCCTTGGCCTTCACCCTCAATAGCTTTCCTGAAAGTGACGGCAGCCCTCTCAGCCTTTGCCTTGCTCCTGCTAGTCGTCTTCACCTCAGCTAGAGGGTCCTGAAGGATCGCTGCAGGTCCCTTCCAACTCAACCCTTCTCTTCTCTTCACTTGTCTTCTATTCCCTGCACTGACGATGAGGCGAATAACAAGGAGACCACTAGTTGCCTGAAATGCCAGGGGGTTTGCAGCTCCAGAAACACTTTCGAGGACACAAAAAGGATACAAGTAGAAACAGGATTGGATTTCATTTGATTTTACTTTATTTTACTTTCTTTTATTTTCTGTCTTGTTCTGTTGGTTGATGTTAGTTTAGTTTTGTTTCTTTCATGTGATGTTATTGTATTTGATTTTATTACATTTTCTTTGGGGTTATTTCTTCTTATTCTATTTTATGTTGGTTTATCTTCTTTTATTTTACCTTGCTTTATGCGTCTTTATTTTGTTTTGTTATTTGATTATTTTATCATTTTATTTGACCTTATTTTGGTTTAGGCTCCTTTAGGCTATTTGGCTGAATCTCTTTCAGAGCCGATGCTCACAAGCATTAACACCATGCGCATGTGCAGCCAGGAGCAGGCTGATGTGTTCTTCGGTTTAGTTTGAAAAAGCATCCCTTGCAGTCTGGCAAAGGAAAGCCGCAGAAAGGAGCAGCAGGAAGACAGGCCAAGCAGTCCCTCGTTTCTCAACAGTGCAGAAGAACTTGAAGAAGGAGGATGGGGACCGACCACACACCGAAAAGTACAAGAAGAGGAGGGGTGTGGTGCCCGGGGCTATTTTCACAAGTAGGACACGTGTCGATGAGAAGCACCCCTTTTGCCTTCCAAAACTTGCTCCGCTGTGCTTCTTGGCCAGGGAGGCATGAAAAGCGCTCTCCTGCCTGCCCTGCGCTTGGATCGCGTGCAGGGAGAGCTGAAAAGCTGCAGCTCCGCATGGTGCGGCAAGCCTGCAGCCCTTCCAAGCACAGGCTGTTTTGCACAAGCAAGGACACCGCGGGAAATGGAGCCAAGGGAAGAGCAGAGCTCACTCCTGCTCCAAACCTGCAATGGGCAAAAGAGCCAGGGAGCACCAGGGCACGAGTGGCGCCTCGCAGGTGCAAGAGCAGCGGGCAAGAACTGAGCCCAAAGGGCCCAGAGGAGCCCTGACAAGGGGCTGCGCTCAATGCTACGGAGGAGAAGAAGCAACCCCCGGGGGCAACCCTGGGCGTCCGCCCTGGGAGTCTAGAAAGCATCCTCCCCCCGCCTGCGGGGCACGAGGGCCACCTTGGTGGAGCAGGAGCAGCAGGCACCTAGCCAAAACGGCCCAAAGGAGCCCTGGCAAGGGGCCGTGCTCAGTGCTGCAGAGGAAGGCAAAAAAGCCCCGGGGACACTTGCTAGCCCACCGTGGGGGGAAAAAAGCCTTCCTCCCCGCAGCTGCAGGGCACGAGAGGCCACCTTCGTGGTGCATGAGCAACAGGCAGTAACCCAGCCAAAATGGCCCAGAGGAGCCCTGACAAGTGCTCATGCTCAGTGCTGCAGAGGAAGGCAAAAAAACCCCGGGCACCAGAGCCAATCTGCCCCGGGGGAAAATTCCTTCCTGACCCCAGCGTCGCTGGCGATGGGCTATTCCCTGAGCACGTGAGCAAGACCTGCCTCCTCGGCCCGCAGGCTGCTCACGCCTCCCAGGAGATGCCCAACCCCGATTCTCCCTCCACCTGCTGCCACCTCAGGGCCTTCCCAGAGGGGCAAAACGCCCCCGGCCTGATCCATCTGGTGGGCAACGATCCTTCCTGCGCCTGGCAAGGCACCAGTGGCTGCTCCAAAGCACCGGCACCCCCGCCAACATCTCTGCATCCCATTCCTCACGGCTGCTGACACTGGCTCCGCAGGGGATGAGGATGGCGAGCTCTGCAGTGCTCCTCAAGAAGGCATTCCCTTGCTCTTGCCACTGCTAGCCAGCTGAAAAGGCCAGCCAGCCTCACCAGCCTCCAGCTTTTGGTAGTTCTTCTCATCTCCAGCAGCCTCGTCAAGCCTCCTCCGGCCTTCCTCCCTCAGCCCTCGCCAAGTAATTCCACCGCCTCCTCAAGGACTTCCTCTCGCCCGTCTTGGGGCTGCCCCCAGGCCAGCTATGGCAGCGCAACGCGGGAGCGTGCTCCCTTTTATGCTGCCCCGGGGCATGGTGACTGCTGCGTTGCCGGGCGCTGGCACTGTGACACGGGGGTGACGGGCCAACCCCCTGCGCGGCCCCGCCTGCCGGCCCTCTGCCCAGCATCCTTCCCAGGAAGGCCTTTGGGCTGCTGGCCCCGAGGCAGTCCCTGCGCCCAGGAGGCTCAGGGGGCTGTCCCTGCCCTTGCTGGCCATGCCCTGGGCACAGCTGCTGGGCGTCCCGCTAAATACATCCGGGCATTCAGACTACGTCGTGAAGGCTGTTTGTCCCATCTACATTCCTTTGGTTGTGGGGATGCCAGAGGTGAAAGCAAGGCTTTTGGTTCCCTCTGCATGAACTGTGCAGAGACGGAGAGCACGTGCAGGATGGCCTCGCCGTTCCTGACCCATGCACCAAGGGACATTTGCTACTCCCCTGCTTATGCTGAGGTCTTCTTCTGGGAAAGAAGTCCCAAAT
Source organism: Platalea leucorodia (assembly GCF_965183815.1). NCBI lineage: Eukaryota > Metazoa > Chordata > Aves > Pelecaniformes > Threskiornithidae > Platalea > Platalea leucorodia. The sequence goes on from NW_028121455.1 coordinate 94,432, forward strand.
CCTTTTCTCTTCTTGACCATCTGTTTCCTTGCACTCCAGAGCTTTTCTCCTCCCTTGGCCTTCACCCTCAATAGCTTTCCTGAAAGTGACGGCAGCCCTCTCAGCCTTTGCCTTGCTCCTGCTAGTCGTCTTCACCTCAGCTAGAGGGTCCTGAAGGATCGCTGCAGGTCCCTTCCAACTCAACCCTTCTCTTCTCTTCACTTGTCTTCTATTCCCTGCACTGACGATGAGGCGAATAACAAGGAGACCACTAGTTGCCTGAAATGCCAGGGGGTTTGCAGCTCCAGAAACACTTTCGAGGACACAAAAAGGATACAAGTAGAAACAGGATTGGATTTCATTTGATTTTACTTTATTTTACTTTCTTTTATTTTCTGTCTTGTTCTGTTGGTTGATGTTAGTTTAGTTTTGTTTCTTTCATGTGATGTTATTGTATTTGATTTTATTACATTTTCTTTGGGGTTATTTCTTCTTATTCTATTTTATGTTGGTTTATCTTCTTTTATTTTACCTTGCTTTATGCGTCTTTATTTTGTTTTGTTATTTGATTATTTTATCATTTTATTTGACCTTATTTTGGTTTAGGCTCCTTTAGGCTATTTGGCTGAATCTCTTTCAGAGCCGATGCTCACAAGCATTAACACCATGCGCATGTGCAGCCAGGAGCAGGCTGATGTGTTCTTCGGTTTAGTTTGAAAAAGCATCCCTTGCAGTCTGGCAAAGGAAAGCCGCAGAAAGGAGCAGCAGGAAGACAGGCCAAGCAGTCCCTCGTTTCTCAACAGTGCAGAAGAACTTGAAGAAGGAGGATGGGGACCGACCACACACCGAAAAGTACAAGAAGAGGAGGGGTGTGGTGCCCGGGGCTATTTTCACAAGTAGGACACGTGTCGATGAGAAGCACCCCTTTTGCCTTCCAAAACTTGCTCCGCTGTGCTTCTTGGCCAGGGAGGCATGAAAAGCGCTCTCCTGCCTGCCCTGCGCTTGGATCGCGTGCAGGGAGAGCTGAAAAGCTGCAGCTCCGCATGGTGCGGCAAGCCTGCAGCCCTTCCAAGCACAGGCTGTTTTGCACAAGCAAGGACACCGCGGGAAATGGAGCCAAGGGAAGAGCAGAGCTCACTCCTGCTCCAAACCTGCAATGGGCAAAAGAGCCAGGGAGCACCAGGGCACGAGTGGCGCCTCGCAGGTGCAAGAGCAGCGGGCAAGAACTGAGCCCAAAGGGCCCAGAGGAGCCCTGACAAGGGGCTGCGCTCAATGCTACGGAGGAGAAGAAGCAACCCCCGGGGGCAACCCTGGGCGTCCGCCCTGGGAGTCTAGAAAGCGTCCTCCCGCCGCCTGCGGGGCACGAGGGCCACCTTGGTGGAGCAGGAGCAGCAGGCACCTAGCCAAAACGGCCCAAAGGAGCCCTGGCAAGGGGCCGTGCTCAGTGCTGCAGAGGAAGGCAAAAAAGCCCCGGGGACACTTGCTAGCCCACCGTGGGGGGAAAAAAGCCTTCCTCCCCGCAGCTGCAGGGCACGAGAGGCCACCTTCGTGGTGCATGAGCAACAGGCAGTAACCCAGCCAAAATGGCCCAGAGGAGCCCTGACAAGTGCTCATGCTCAGTGCTGCAGAGGAAGGCAAAAAAACCCCGGGCACCAGAGCCAATCTGCCCCGGGGGAAAATTCCTTCCTGACCCCAGCGTTGCTGGCGATGGGCTCTTCCCTGAGCACGTGAGCAAGACCTGCCTCCTCGGCCCGCAGGCTGCTCACGCCTCCCAGGAGATGCCCAACCCCGATTCTCCCTCCACCTGCTGCCACCTCAGGGCCTTCCCAGAGGGGCAAAACGCCCCCGGCCTGATCCATCTGGGGGACAACCATCCTTCCTGCGCCTGGCAAGGCACCAGTGGCTGCTCCAAAGCACCGGCACCCCCGCCAACATCTCTGCATCCCATTCCTCACGGCTGCTGACACTGGCTCCGCAGGGGATGAGGATGGCGAGCTCTGCAGTGCTCCTCAAGAAGGCATTCCCTTGCTCTTGCCACTGCTAGCCAGCTGAAAAGGCCAGCCAGCCTCACCAGCCTCCAGCTTTTGGTAGTTCTTCTCATCTCCAGCAGCCTCGTCGAGCCTCCTCCGGCCTTCCTCCCTCAGCCCTCGCCAAGTAATTCCACCGCCTCCTCAAGGACTTCCTCTCGCCCGTCTTGGGGCTGCCCCCAGGCCAGCTATGGCAGCGCGACGCGGGAGCGTGCTCCCTTTTATGCTGCCCCGGGGCATGGTGACTGCTGCGTTGCCGGGCGCTGGCACTGTGACACGGGGGTGACGGGCCAACCCCCTGCGCGGCCCCGCCTGCCGGCCCTCTGCCCAGCATCCTTCCCAGGAAGGCCTTTGGGCTGCTGGCCCCGAGGCAGTCCCTGCGCCCAGGAGGCTCAGGGGGCTGTCCCTGCCCTTGCTGGCCATGCCCTGGGCACAGCTGCTGGGCGTCCCGCTAAATACATCCGGGCATTCAGACTACGTCGTGAAGGCTGTTTGTCCCATCTACATTCCTTTGGTTGTGGGGATGCCAGAGGTGAAAGCAAGGCTTTTGGTTCCCTCTGCATGAACTGTGCAGAGACGGAGAGCACGTGCAGGATGGCCTCGCCGTTCCTGACCCATGCACCAAGGGACATTTGCTGCTCCCCTGCTTATGCTGAGGTCTTCTTCTGGGAAAGAAGTCCCAAATCGTTTTCTCTTCTTGACCATCTGTTTCCTTGCACTCCAGAGCTTTTCTCCTCCCTTGGCCTTCACCCTCAATAGCTTTCCTGAAAGTGACGGCAGCCCTCTCAGCCTTTGCCTTGCTCCTGCTAGTCGTCTTCACCTCAGCTAGAGGGTCCTGAAGGATCGCTGCAGGTCCCTTCCAACTCAACCCTTCTCTTCTCTTCACTTGTCTTCTATTCCCTGCACTGACGATGAGGCGAATAACAAGGAGACCACTAGTTGCCTGAAATGCCAGGGGGTTTGCAGCTCCAGAAACACTTTCGAGGACACAAAAAGGATACAAGTAGAAACAGGATTGGATTTCATTTGATTTTACTTTATTTTACTTTCTTTTATTTTCTGTCTTGTTCTGTTGGTTGATGTTAGTTTAGTTTTGTTTCTTTCATGTGATGTTATTGTATTTGATTTTATTACATTTTCTTTGGGGTTATTTCTTCTTATTCTATTTTATGTTGGTTTATCTTCTTTTATTTTACCTTGCTTTATGCGTCTTTATTTTGTTTTGTTATTTGATTATTTTATCATTTTATTTGACCTTATTTTGGTTTAGGCTCCTTTAGGCTATTTGGCTGAATCTCTTTCAGAGCCGATGCTCACAAGCATTAACACCATGCGCATGTGCAGCCAGGAGCAGGCTGATGTGTTCTTCGGTTTAGTTTGAAAAAGCATCCCTTGCAGTCTGGCAAAGGAAAGCCGCAGAAAGGAGCAGCAGGAAGACAGGCCAAGCAGTCCCTCGTTTCTCAACAGTGCAGAAGAACTTGAAGAAGGAGGATGGGGACCGACCACACACCGAAAAGTACAAGAAGAGGAGGGGTGTGGTGCCCTGGGCTATTTTCACAAGTAGCACACATGTCGATGACAAGCACCCCTTTTGCCTTCCAAAACTTGCTCCGCTGTGCTTCTTGGCCAGGGAGGCATGAAAAGTGCTCTCCTGCCTGCCCTGCGCTTGGATCGCGTGCAGGGAGAGCTGAAAAGCTGCAGCTCCGCATGGTGCGGCAAGCCTGCAGCCCTTCCAAGCACAGGCTGTTTTGCACAAGCAAGGACACCGCGGGAAATGGAGCCAAGGGAAGAGCAGAGCTCACTCCTGCTCCAAACCTGCAATGGGCAAAAGAGCCAGGGAGCACCAGGGCACGAGTGGCGCCTCGCAGGTGCAAGAGCAGCGGGCAAGAACTGAGCCCAAAGGGCCCAGAGGAGCCCTGACAAGGGGCTGCGCTCAATGCTACGGAGGAGAAGAAGCAACCCCCGGGGGCAACCCTGGGCGTCCGCCCTGGGAGTCTAGAAAGCATCCTCCCCCCGCCTGCGGGGCATGAGGGCCACCTTGGTGGAGCAGGAGCAGCAGGCACCTAGCCAAAACGGCCCAAAGGAGCCCTGGCAAGGGGCCGTGCTCAGTGCTGCAGAGGAAGGCAAAAAACCCCCGGGGACACTTGCTAGCCCACCGTGGGGGGAAAAAAGCCTTCCTCCCCGCAGCTGCAGGGCACGAGAGGCCACCTTCGTGGTGCATGAGCAACAGGCAGTAACCCAGCCAAAATGGCCCAGAGGAGCCCTGACAAGTGCTCATGCTCAGTGCTGCAGAGGAAGGCAAAAAAACCCCGGGCACCAGAGCCAATCTGCCCCGGGGGAAAATTCCTTCCTGACCCCAGCGTCGCTGGCGATGGGCTATTCCCTGAGCACGTGAGCAAGACCTGCCTCCTCGGCCCGCAGGCTGCTCACGCCTCCCAGGAGATGCCCAACCCCGATTCTCCCTCCACCTGCTGCCACCTCAGGGCCTTCCCAGAGGGGCAAAACGCCCCCGGCCTGATCCATCTGGTGGGCAACGATCCTTCCTGCGCCTGGCAAGGCACCAGTGGCTGCTCCAAAGCACCGGCACCCCCGCCAACATCTCTGCATCCCATTCCTCACGGCTGCTGACACTGGCTCCGCAGGGGATGAGGATGGCGAGCTCTGCAGTGCTCCTCAAGAAGGCATTCCCTTGCTCTTGCCACTGCTAGCCAGCTGAAAAGGCCAGCCAGCCTCACCAGCCTCCAGCTTTTGGTAGTTCTTCTCATCTCCAGCAGCCTCGTCGAGCCTCCTCCGGCCTTCCTCCCTCAGCCCTCGCCAAGTAATTCCACCGCCTCCTCAAGGACTTCCTCTCGCCCGTCTTGGGGCTGCCCCCAGGCCAGCTATGGCAGCGCAACGCGGGAGCGTGCTCCCTTTTATGCTGCCCCGGGGCATGGTGACTGCTGCGTTGCCGGGCGCTGGCACTGTGACACGGGGGTGACGGGCCAACCCCCTGCGCGGCCCCGCCTGCCGGCCCTCTGCCCAGCATCCTTCCCAGGAAGGCCTTTGGGCTGCTGGCCCCGAGGCAGTCCCTGCGCCCAGGAGGCTCAGGGGGCTGTCCCTGCCCTTGCTGGCCATGCCCTGGGCACAGCTGCTGGGCGTCCCGCTAAATACATCCGGGCATTCAGACTACGTCGTGAAGGCTGTTTGTCCCATCTACATTCCTTTGGTTGTGGGGATGCCAGAGGTGAAAGCAAGGCTTTTGGTTCCCTCTGCATGAACTGTGCAGAGACGGAGAGCACGTGCAGGATGGCCTCGCCGTTCCTGACCCATGCACCAAGGGACATTTGCTACTCCCCTGCTTATGCTGAGGTCTTCTTCTGGGAAAGAAGTCCCAAATCGTTTTCTCTTCTTGACCATCTGTTTCCTTGCACTCCAGAGCTTTTCTCCTCCCTTGGCCTTCACCCTCAATAGCTTTCCTGAAAGTGACGGCAGCCCTCTCAGCCTTTGCCTTGCTCCTGCTAGTCGTCTTCACCTCAGCTAGAGGGTCCTGAAGGATCGCTGCAGGTCCCTTCCAACTCAACCCTTCTCTTCTCTTCACTTGTCTTCTATTCCCTGCACTGACGATGAGGCGAATAACAAGGAGACCACTAGTTGCCTGAAATGCCAGGGGGTTTGCAGCTCCAGAAACACTTTCGAGGACACAAAAAGGATACAAGTAGAAACAGGATTGGATTTCATTTGATTTTACTTTATTTTACTTTCTTTTATTTTCTGTCTTGTTCTGTTGGTTGATGTTAGTTTAGTTTTGTTTCTTTCATGTGATGTTATTGTATTTGATTTTATTACATTTTCTTTGGGGTTATTTCTTCTTATTCTATTTTATGTTGGTTTATCTTCTTTTATTTTACCTTGCTTTATGCGTCTTTATTTTGTTTTGTTATTTGATTATTTTATCATTTTATTTGACCTTATTTTGGTTTAGGCTCCTTTAGGCTATTTGGCTGAATCTCTTTCAGAGCCGATGCTCACAAGCATTAACACCATGCGCATGTGCAGCCAGGAGCAGGCTGATGTGTTCTTCGGTTTAGTTTGAAAAAGCATCCCTTGCAGTCTGGCAAAGGAAAGCCGCAGAAAGGAGCAGCAGGAATACAGGCCAAGCAGTCCCTCGTTTCTCAACAGTGCAGAAGAACTTGAAGAAGGAGGATGGGGACCGACCACACACCGAAAAGTACAAGAGGAGGGGTGTGGTGCCCGGGGCTATTTTCACAAGTAGGACACGTGTCGATGACAAGCACCCCTTTTGCCTTCCAAAACTTGCTCCGCTGTGCTTCTTGGCCAGGGAGGCATGAAAAGCGCTCTCCTGCCTGCCCTGCGCTTGGATCGCGTGCAGGGAGAGCTGAAAAGCTGCAGCTCCGCATGGTGCAGCAAGCCTGCAGCCCTTCCAAGCACAGGCTGTTTTGCACAAGCAAGGACACCGCGGGAAATGGAGCCAAGGGAAGAGCAGAGCTCACTCCTGCTCCAAACCTGCAATGGGCAAAAGAGCCAGGAAGCACCAGGGCACGAGTGGCGCCTCGGAGGTGCAAGAGCAGCGGGCAAGAACTGAGCCCAAAGGGCCCAGAGGAGCCCTGACAAGGGGCTGCGCTCAATGCTACGGAGGAGAAGAAGCAACCCCCCGGGGGCCACCCTGGGCGTCTGCCCTGGGAGTCTAGAAAGCGTCCTCCCCCCGCCTGCGGGGCACGAGGGCCACCTTGGTGGAGCAGGAGCAGCAGGCACCTAGCCAAAACGGCCCAAAGGAGCCCTGGCAAGGGGCCGTGCTCAGTGCTGCAGAGGAAGGCAAAAAAGCCCCGGGGACACTTGCTAGCCCACCGTGGGGGGAAAAAAGCCTTCCTCCCCGCAGCTGCAGGGCACGAGAGGCCACCTTCGTGGTGCATGAGCAACAGGCAGTAACCCAGCCAAAATGGCCCAGAGGAGCCCTGACAAGTGCTCATGCTCAGTGCTGCAGAGGAAGGCAAAAAAACCCCGGGCACCAGAGCCAATCTGCCCCGGGGGAAAATTCCTTCCTGACCCCAGCGTCGCTGGCGATGGGCTATTCCCTGAGCACGTGAGCAAGACCTGCCTCCTCGGCCCGCAGGCTGCTCACGCCTCCCAGGAGATGCCCAACCCCGATTCTCCCTCCACCTGCTGCCACCTCAGGGCCTTCCCAGAGGGGCAAAACGCCCCCGGCCTGATCCATCTGGTGGGCAACGATCCTTCCTGCGCCTGGCAAGGCACCAGTGGCTGCTCCAAAGCACCGGCACCCCCGCCAACATCTCTGCATCCCATTCCTCACGGCTGCTGACACTGGCTCCGCAGGGGATGAGGATGGCGAGCTCTGCAGTGCTCCTCAAGAAGGCATTCCCTTGCTCTTGCCACTGCTAGCCAGCTGAAAAGGCCAGCCAGCCTCACCAGCCTCCAGCTTTTGGTAGTTCTTCTCATCTCCAGCAGCCTCGTCGAGCCTCCTCCGGCCTTCCTCCCTCAGCCCTCGCCAAGTAATTCCACCGCCTCCTCAAGGACTTCCTCTCGCCCGTCTTGGGGCTGCCCCCAGGCCAGCTATGGCAGCGCGACGCGGGAGCGTGCTCCCTTTTATGCTGCCCCGGGGCATGGTGACTGCTGCGTTGCCGGGCGCTGGCACTGTGACACGGGGGTGACGGGCCAACCCCCTGCGCGGCCCCGCCTGCCGGCCCTCTGCCCAGCATCCTTCCCAGGAAGGCCTTTGGGCTGCTGGCCCCGAGGCAGTCCCTGCGCCCAGGAGGCTCAGGGGGCTGTCCCTGCCCTTGCTGGCCATGCCCTGGGCACAGCTGCTGGGCGTCCCGCTAAATACATCCGGGCATTCAGGCTACGTCGTGAAGGCTGTTTGTCCCATCTACATTCCTTTGGTTGTGGGGATGCCAGAGGTGAAAGCAAGGCTTTTGGTTCCCTCTGCATGAACTGTGCAGAGACGGAGAGCACGTGCAGGATGGCCTCGCCGTTCCTGACCCATGCACCAAGGGACATTTGCTGCTCCCCTGCTTATGCTGAGGTCTTCTTCTGGGAAAGAAGTCCCAAATCCTTTTCTCTTCTTGACCATCTGTTTCCTTGCACTCCAGAGCTTTTCTCCTCCCTTGGCCTTCACCCTCAATAGCTTTCCTGAAAGTGACGGCAGCCCTCTCAGCCTTTGCCTTGCTCCTGCTAGTCGTCTTCACCTCAGCTAGAGGGTCCTGAAGGATCGCTGCAGGTCCCTTCCAACTCAACCCTTCTCTTCTCTTCACTTGTCTTCTATTCCCTGCACTGACGATGAGGCGAATAACAAGGAGACCACTAGTTGCCTGAAATGCCAGGGGGTTTGCAGCTCCAGAAACACTTTCGAGGACACAAAAAGGATACAAGTAGAAACAGGATTGGATTTCATTTGATTTTACTTTATTTTACTTTCTTTTATTTTCTGTCTTGTTCTGTTGGTTGATGTTAGTTTAGTTTTGTTTCTTTCATGTGATGTTATTGTATTTGATTTTATTACATTTTCTTTGGGGTTATTTCTTCTTATTCTATTTTATGTTGGTTTATCTTCTTTTATTTTACCTTGCTTTATGCGTCTTTATTTTGTTTTGTTATTTGATTATTTTATCATTTTATTTGACCTTATTTTGGTTTAGGCTCCTTTAGGCTATTTGGCTGAATCTCTTTCAGAGCCGATGCTCACAAGCATTAACACCATGCGCATGTGCAGCCAGGAGCAGGCTGATGTGTTCTTCGGTTTAGTTTGAAAAAGCATCCCTTGCAGTCTGGCAAAGGAAAGCCGCAGAAAGGAGCAGCAGGAAGACAGGCCAAGCAGTCCCTCGTTTCTCAACAGTGCAGAAGAACTTGAAGAAGGAGGATGGGGACCGACCACACACCGAAAAGTACAAGAAGAGGAGGGGTGTGGTGCCCTGGGGTATTTTCACAAGTAGGACACGTGTCGATGAGAAGCACCCCTTTTGCCTTCCAAAACTTGCTCCGCTGTGCTTCTTGGCCAGGGAGGCATGAAAAGCGCTCTCCTGCCTGCCCTGCGCTTGGATCGCGTGCAGGGAGAGCTGAAAAGCTGCAGCTCCGCATGGTGCAGCAAGCCTGCAGCCCTTCCAAGCACAGGCTGTTTTGCACAAGCAAGGACACCGCGGGAAATGGAGCCAAGGGAAGAGCAGAGCTCACTCCTGCTCCAAACCTGCAATGGGCAAAAGAGCCAGGGAGCACCAGGGCACGAGTGGCGCCTCGGAGGTGCAAGAGCAGCGGGCAAGAACTGAGCCCAAAGGGCCCAGAGGAGCCCTGACAAGGGGCTGCGCTCAATGCTACGGAGGAGAAGAAGCAACCCCCAGGGGCAACCCTGGGCGTCCGCCCTGGGAGTCTAGAAAGCGTCCTCCCCCCGCCTGCGGGGCACGAGGGCCACCTTGGTGGAGCAGGAGCAGCAGGCACCTAGCCAAAACGGCCCAAAGGAGCCCTGGCAAGGGGCCGTGCTCAGTGCTGCAGAGGAAGGCAAAAAAGCCCCGGGGACACTTGCTAGCCCACCGTGGGGGGAAAAAAGCCTTCCTCCCCGCAGCTGCAGGGCACGAGAGGCCACCTTCGTGGTGCATGAGCAACAGGCAGTAACCCAGCCAAAATGGCCCAGAGGAGCCCTGACAAGTGCTCATGCTCAGTGCTGCAGAGGAAGGCAAAAAACCCCCGGGCACCAGAGCCAATCTGCCCCGGGGGAAAATTCCTTCCTGACCCCAGCGTCGCTGGCGATGGGCTATTCCCTGAGCACGTGAGCAAGACCTGCCTCCTCGGCCCGCAGGCTGCTCACGCCTCCCAGGAGATGCCCAACCCCGATTCTCCCTCCACCTGCTGCCACCTCAGGGCCTTCCCAGAGGGGCAAAACGCCCCCGGCCTGATCCATCTGGTGGGCAACGATCCTTCCTGCGCCTGGCAAGGCACCAGTGGCTGCTCCAAAGCACCGGCACCCCCGCCAACATCTCTGCATCCCATTCCTCACGGCTGCTGACACTGGCTCCGCAGGGGATGAGGATGGCGAGCTCTGCAGTGCTCCTCAAGAAGGCATTCCCTTGCTCTTGCCACTGCTAGCCAGCTGAAAAGGCCAGCCAGCCTCACCAGCCTCCAGCTTTTGGTAGTTCTTCTCATCTCCAGCAGCCTCGTCAAGCCTCCTCCGGCCTTCCTCCCTCAGCCCTCGCCAAGTAATTCCACCGCCTCCTCAAGGACTTCCTCTCGCCCGTCTTGGGGCTGCCCCCAGGCCAGCTATGGCAGCGCGACGCGGGAGCGTGCTCCCTTTTATGCTGCCCCGGGGCATGGTGACTGCTGCGTTGCCGGGCGCTGGCACTGTGACACGGGGGTGACGGGCCAACCCCCTGCGCGGCCCCGCCTGCCGGCCCTCTGCCCAGCATCCTTCCCAGGAAGGCCTTTGGGCTGCTGGCCCCGAGGCAGTCCCTGCGCCCAGGAGGCTCAGGGGGCTGTCCCTGCCCTTGCTGGCCATGCCCTGGGCACAGCTGCTGGGCGTCCCGCTAAATACATCCGGGCATTCAGACTACGTCGTGAAGGCTGTTTGTCCCATCTACATTCCTTTGGTTGTGGGGATGCCAGAGGTGAAAGCAAGGCTTTTGGTTCCCTCTGCATGAACTGTGCAGAGACGGAGAGCACGTGCAGGATGGCCTCGCCGTTCCTGACCCATGCACCAAGGGACATTTGCTGCTCCCCTGCTTATGCTGAGGTCTTCTTCTGGGAAAGAAGTCCCAAATCCTTTTCTCTTCTTGACCATCTGTTTCCTTGCACTCCAGAGCTTTTCTCCTCCCTTGGCCTTCACCCTCAATAGCTTTCCTGAAAGTGACGGCAGCCCTCTCAGCCTTTGCCTTGCTCCTGCTAGTCGTCTTCACCTCAGCTAGAGGGTCCTGAAGGATCGCTGCAGGTCCCTTCCAACTCAACCCTTCTCTTCTCTTCACTTGTCTTCTATTCCCTGCACTGACGATGAGGCGAATAACAAGGAGACCACTAGTTGCCTGAAATGCCAGGGGGTTTGCAGCTCCAGAAACACTTTCGAGGACACAAAAAGGATACAAGTAGAAACAGGATTGGATTTCATTTGATTTTACTTTATTTTACTTTCTTTTATTTTCTGTCTTGTTCTGTTGGTTGATGTTAGTTTAGTTTTGTTTCTTTCATGTGATGTTATTGTATTTGATTTTATTACATTTTCTTTGGGGTTATTTCTTCTTATTCTATTTTATGTTGGTTTATCTTCTTTTATTTTACCTTGCTTTATGCGTCTTTATTTTGTTTTGTTATTTGATTATTTTATCATTTTATTTGACCTTATTTTGGTTTAGGCTCCTTTAGGCTATTTGGCTGAATCTCTTTCAGAGCCGATGCTCACAAGCATTAACACCATGCGCATGTGCAGCCAGGAGCAGGCTGATGTGTTCTTCGGTTTAGTTTGAAAAAGCATCCCTTGCAGTCTGGCAAAGGAAAGCCGCAGAAAGGAGCAGCAGGAAGACAGGCCAAGCAGTCCCTCGTTTCTCAACAGTGCAGAAGAACTTGAAGAAGGAGGATGGGGACCGACCACACACCGAAAAGTACAAGAAGAGGAGGGGTGTGGTGCCCTGGGCTATTTTCACAAGTAGGACACGTGTCGATGAGAAGCACCCCTTTTGCCTTCCAAAACTTGCTCCGCTGTGCTTCTTGGCCAGGGAGGCATGAAAAGCGCTCTCCTGCCTGCCCTGCGCTTGGATCGCGTGCAGGGAGAGCTGAAAAGCTGCAGCTCCGCATGGTGCAGCAAGCCTGCAGCCCTTCCAAGCACAGGCTGTTTTGCACAAGCAAGGACACCGCGGGAAATGGAGCCAAGGGAAGAGCAGAGCTCACTCCTGCTCCAAACCTGCAATGGGCAAAAGAGCCAGGGAGCACCAGGGCACGAGTGGCGCCTCGGAGGTGCAAGAGCAGCGGGCAAGAACTGAGCCCAAAGGGCCCAGAGGAGCCCTGACAAGGGGCTGCGCTCAATGCTACGGAGGAGAAGAAGCAACCCCCAGGGGCAACCCTGGGCGTCCGCCCTGGGAGTCTAGAAAGCGTCCTCCCCCCGCCTGCGGGGCACGAGGGCCACCTTGGTGGAGCAGGAGCAGCAGGCACCTAGCCAAAACGGCCCAAAGGAGCCCTGGCAAGGGGCCGTGCTCAGTGCTGCAGAGGAAGGCAAAAAAGCCCCGGGGACACTTGCTAGCCCACCGTGGGGGGAAAAAAGCCTTCCTCCCCGCAGCTGCAGGGCACGAGAGGCCACCTTCGTGGTGCATGAGCAACAGGCAGTAACCCAGCCAAAATGGCCCAGAGGAGCCCTGACAAGTGCTCATGCTCAGTGCTGCAGAGGAAGGCAAAAAAACCCCGGGCACCAGAGCCAATCTGCCCCGGGGGAAAATTCCTTCCTGACCCCAGCGTCGCTGGCGATGGGCTATTCCCTGAGCACGTGAGCAAGACCTGCCTCCTCGGCCCGCAGGCTGCTCACGCCTCCCAGGAGATGCCCAACCCCGATTCTCCCTCCACCTGCTGCCACCTCAGGGCCTTCCCAGAGGGGCAAAACGCCCCCGGCCTGATCCATCTGGTGGGCAACGATCCTTCCTGCGCCTGGCAAGGCACCAGTGGCTGCTCCAAAGCACCGGCACCCCCGCCAACATCTCTGCATCCCATTCCTCACGGCTGCTGACACTGGCTCCGCAGGGGATGAGGATGGCGAGCTCTGCAGTGCTCCTCAAGAAGGCATTCCCTTGCTCTTGCCACTGCTAGCCAGCTGAAAAGGCCAGCCAGCCTCACCAGCCTCCAGCTTTTGGTAGTTCTTCTCATCTCCAGCAGCCTCGTCGAGCCTCCTCCGGCCTTCCTCCCTCAGCCCTCGCCAAGTAATTCCACCGCCTCCTCAAGGACTTCCTCTCGCCCGTCTTGGGGCTGCCCCCAGGCCAGCTATGGCAGCGCGACGCGGGAGCGTGCTCCCTTTTATGCTGCCCCGGGGCATGGTGACTGCTGCGTTGCCGGGCGCTGGCACTGTGACACGGGGGTGACGGGCCAACCCCCTGCGCGGCCCCGCCTGCCGGCCCTCTGCCCAGCATCCTTCCCAGGAAGGCCTTTGGGCTGCTGGCCCCGAGGCAGTCCCTGCGCCCAGGAGGCTCAGGGGGCTGTCCCTGCCCTTGCTGGCCATGCCCTGGGCACAGCTGCTGGGCGTCCCGCTAAATACATCCGGGCATTCAGACTACGTCGTGAAGGCTGTTTGTCCCATCTACATTCCTTTGGTTGTGGGGATGCCAGAGGTGAAAGCAAGGCTTTTGGTTCCCTCTGCATGAACTGTGCAGAGACGGAGAGCACGTGCAGGATGGCCTCGCCGTTCCTGACCCATGCACCAAGGGACATTTGCTGCTCCCCTGCTTATGCTGAGGTCTTCTTCTGGGAAAGAAGTCCCAAATCCTTTTCTCTTCTTGACCATCTGTTTCCTTGCACTCCAGAGCTTTTCTCCTCCCTTGGCCTTCACCCTCAATAGCTTTCCTGAAAGTGACGGCAGCCCTCTCAGCCTTTGCCTTGCTCCTGCTAGTCGTCTTCACCTCAGCTAGAGGGTCCTGAAGGATCGCTGCAGGTCCCTTCCAACTCAACCCTTCTCTTCTCTTCACTTGTCTTCTATTCCCTGCACTGACGATGAGGCGAATAACAAGGAGACCACTAGTTGCCTGAAATGCCAGGGGGTTTGCAGCTCCAGAAACACTTTCGAGGACACAAAAAGGATACAAGTAGAAACAGGATTGGATTTCATTTGATTTTACTTTATTTTACTTTCTTTTATTTTCTGTCTTGTTCTGTTGGTTGATGTTAGTTTAGTTTTGTTTCTTTCATGTGATGTTATTGTATTTGATTTTATTACATTTTCTTTGGGGTTATTTCTTCTTATTCTATTTTATGTTGGTTTATCTTCTTTTATTTTACCTTGCTTTATGCGTCTTTATTTTGTTTTGTTATTTGATTATTTTATCATTTTATTTGACCTTATTTTGGTTTAGGCTCCTTTAGGCTATTTGGCTGAATCTCTTTCAGAGCCGATGCTCACAAGCATTAACACCATGCGCATGTGCAGCCAGGAGCAGGCTGATGTGTTCTTCGGTTTAGTTTGAAAAAGCATCCCTTGCAGTCTGGCAAAGGAAAGCCGCAGAAAGGAGCAGCAGGAAGACAGGCCAAGCAGTCCCTCGTTTCTCAACAGTGCAGAAGAACTTGAAGAAGGAGGATGGGGACCGACCACACACCGAAAAGTACAAGAAGAGGAGGGGTGTGGTGCCCTGGGGTATTTTCACAAGTAGGACACGTGTCGATGAGAAGCACCCCTTTTGCCTTCCAAAACTTGCTCCGCTGTGCTTCTTGGCCAGGGAGGCATGAAAAGCGCTCTCCTGCCTGCCCTGCGCTTGGATCGCGTGCAGGGAGAGCTGAAAAGCTGCAGCTCCGCATGGTGCAGCAAGCCTGCAGCCCTTCCAAGCACAGGCTGTTTTGCACAAGCAAGGACACCGCGGGAAATGGAGCCAAGGGAAGAGCAGAGCTCACTCCTGCTCCAAACCTGCAATGGGCAAAAGAGCCAGGGAGCACCAGGGCACGAGTGGCGCCTCGGAGGTGCAAGAGCAGCGGGCAAGAACTGAGCCCAAAGGGCCCAGAGGAGCCCTGACAAGGGGCTGCGCTCAATGCTACGGAGGAGAAGAAGCAACCCCCGGGGGCAACCCTGGGCGTCCGCCCTGGGAGTCTAGAAAGCGTCCTCCCGCCGCCTGCGGGGCACGAGGGCCACCTTGGTGGAGCAGGAGCAGCAGGCACCTAGCCAAAACGGCCCAAAGGAGCCCTGGCAAGGGGCCGTGCTCAGTGCTGCAGAGGAAGGCAAAAAAGCCCCGGGGACACTTGCTAGCCCACCGTGGGGGGAAAAAAGCCTTCCTCCCCGCAGCTGCAGGGCACGAGAGGCCACCTTCGTGGTGCATGAGCAACAGGCAGTAACCCAGCCAAAATGGCCCAGAGGAGCCCTGACAAGTGCTCATGCTCAGTGCTGCAGAGGAAGTCAAAAAAACCCCGGGCACCAGAGCCAATCTGCCCCGGGGGAAAATTCCTTCCTGACCCCAGCGTCGCTGGCGATGGGCTATTCCCTGAGCACGTGAGCAAGACCTGCCTCCT
This sequence comes from Platalea leucorodia, assembly GCF_965183815.1. Taxonomy (NCBI): domain Eukaryota; kingdom Metazoa; phylum Chordata; class Aves; order Pelecaniformes; family Threskiornithidae; genus Platalea; species Platalea leucorodia. The sequence continues at coordinate 109,611 of NW_028121455.1, forward strand.
CGGCCCGCAGGCTGCTCACGCCTCCCAGGAGATGCCCAACCCCGATTCTCCCTCCACCTGCTGCCACCTCAGGGCCTTCCCAGAGGGGCAAAACGCCCCCGGCCTGATCCATCTGGTGGGCAACGATCCTTCCTGCGCCTGGCAAGGCACCAGTGGCTGCTCCAAAGCACCGGCACCCCCGCCAACATCTCTGCATCCCATTCCTCACGGCTGCTGACACTGGCTCCGCAGGGGATGAGGATGGCGAGCTCTGCAGTGCTCCTCAAGAAGGCATTCCCTTGCTCTTGCCACTGCTAGCCAGCTGAAAAGGCCAGCCAGCCTCACCAGCCTCCAGCTTTTGGTAGTTCTTCTCATCTCCAGCAGCCTCGTCGAGCCTCCTCCGGCCTTCCTCCCTCAGCCCTCGCCAAGTAATTCCACCGCCTCCTCAAGGACTTCCTCTCGCCCGTCTTGGGGCTGCCCCCAGGCCAGCTATGGCAGCGCGACGCGGGAGCGTGCTCCCTTTTATGCTGCCCCGGGGCATGGTGACTGCTGCGTTGCCGGGCGCTGGCACTGTGACACGGGGGTGACGGGCCAACCCCCTGCGCGGCCCCGCCTGCCGGCCCTCTGCCCAGCATCCTTCCCAGGAAGGCCTTTGGGCTGCTGGCCCCGAGGCAGTCCCTGCGCCCAGGAGGCTCAGGGGGCTGTCCCTGCCCTTGCTGGCCATGCCCTGGGCACAGCTGCTGGGCGTCCCGCTAAATACATCCGGGCATTCAGACTACGTCGTGAAGGCTGTTTGTCCCATCTACATTCCTTTGGTTGTGGGGATGCCAGAGGTGAAAGCAAGGCTTTTGGTTCCCTCTGCATGAACTGTGCAGAGACGGAGAGCACGTGCAGGATGGCCTCGCCGTTCCTGACCCATGCACCAAGGGACATTTGCTACTCCCCTGCTTATGCTGAGGTCTTCTTCTGGGAAAGAAGTCCCAAATCCTTTTCTCTTCTTGACCATCTGTTTCCTTGCACTCCAGAGCTTTTCTCCTCCCTTGGCCTTCACCCTCAATAGCTTTCCTGAAAGTGACGGCAGCCCTCTCAGCCTTTGCCTTGCTCCTGCTAGTCGTCTTCACCTCAGCTAGAGGGTCCTGAAGGATCGCTGCAGGTCCCTTCCAACTCAACCCTTCTCTTCTCTTCACTTGTCTTCTATTCCCTGCACTGACGATGAGGCGAATAACAAGGAGACCACTAGTTGCCTGAAATGCCAGGGGGTTTGCAGCTCCAGAAACACTTTCGAGGACACAAAAAGGATACAAGTAGAAACAGGATTGGATTTCATTTGATTTTACTTTATTTTACTTTCTTTTATTTTCTGTCTTGTTCTGTTGGTTGATGTTAGTTTAGTTTTGTTTCTTTCATGTGATGTTATTGTATTTGATTTTATTACATTTTCTTTGGGGTTATTTCTTCTTATTCTATTTTATGTTGGTTTATCTTCTTTTATTTTACCTTGCTTTATGCGTCTTTATTTTGTTTTGTTATTTGATTATTTTATCATTTTATTTGACCTTATTTTGGTTTAGGCTCCTTTAGGCTATTTGGCTGAATCTCTTTCAGAGCCGATGCTCACAAGCATTAACACCATGCGCATGTGCAGCCAGGAGCAGGCTGATGTGTTCTTCGGTTTAGTTTGAAAAAGCATCCCTTGCAGTCTGGCAAAGGAAAGCCGCAGAAAGGAGCAGCAGGAAGACAGGCCAAGCAGTCCCTCGTTTCTCAACAGTGCAGAAGAACTTGAAGAAGGAGGATGGGGACCGACCACACACCGAAAAGTACAAGAAGAGGAGGGGTGTGGTGCCCTGGGCTATTTTCACAAGTAGGACACGTGTCGATGAGAAGCACCCCTTTTGCCTTCCAAAACTTGCTCCGCTGTGCTTCTTGGCCAGGGAGGCATGAAAAGCGCTCTCCTGCCTGCCCTGCGCTTGGATCGCGTGCAGGGAGAGCTGAAAAGCTGCAGCTCCGCATGGTGCAGCAAGCCTGCAGCCCTTCCAAGCACAGGCTGTTTTGCACAAGCAAGGACACCGCGGGAAATGGAGCCAAGGGAAGAGCAGAGCTCACTCCTGCTCCAAACCTGCAATGGGCAAAAGAGCCAGGGAGCACCAGGACACGAGTGGCGCCTCGGAGGTGCAAGAGCAGCGGGCAAGAACTGAGCCCAAAGGGCCCAGAGGAGCCCTGACAAGGGGCTGCGCTCAATGCTACGGAGGAGAAGAAGCAACCCCCGGGGGCAACCCTGGGCGTCCGCCCTGGGAGTCTAGAAAGCGTCCTCCCCCCGCCTGCGGGGCACGAGGGCCACCTTGGTGGAGCAGGAGCAGCAGGCACCTAGCCAAAACGGCCCAAAGGAGCCCTGGCAAGGGGCCGTGCTCAGTGCTGCAGAGGAAGGCAAAAAACCCCCGGGGACACTTGCTAGCGCACCGTGGGGGGAAAAAAGCCTTCCTCCCCGCAGCTGCAGGGCACGAGAGGCCACCTTCGTGGTGCATGAGCAACAGGCAGTAACCCAGCCAAAATGGCCCAGAGGAGCCCTGACAAGTGCTCATGCTCAGTGCTGCAGAGGAAGTCAAAAAAACCCCGGGCACCAGAGCCAATCTGCCCCGGGGGAAAATTCCTTCCTGACCCCAGCGTCGCTGGCGATGGGCTATTCCCTGAGCACGTGAGCAAGACCTGCCTCCTCGGCCCGCAGGCTGCTCACGCCTCCCAGGAGATGCCCAACCCCGATTCTCCCTCCACCTGCTGCCACCTCAGGGCCTTCCCAGAGGGGCAAAACGCCCCCGGCCTGATCCATCTGGTGGGCAACGATCCTTCCTGCGCCTGGCAAGGCACCAGTGGCTGCTCCAAAGCACCGGCACCCCCGCCAACATCTCTGCATCCCATTCCTCACGGCTGCTGACACTGGCTCCGCAGGGGATGAGGATGGCGAGCTCTGCAGTGCTCCTCAAGAAGGCATTCCCTTGCTCTTGCCACTGCTAGCCAGCTGAAAAGGCCAGCCAGCCTCACCAGCCTCCAGCTTTTGGTAGTTCTTCTCATCTCCAGCAGCCTCGTCGAGCCTCCTCCGGCCTTCCTCCCTCAGCCCTCGCCAAGTAATTCCACCGCCTCCTCAAGGACTTCCTCTCGCCCGTCTTGGGGCTGCCCCCAGGCCAGCTATGGCAGCGCGACGCGGGAGCGTGCTCCCTTTTATGCTGCCCCGGGGCATGGTGACTGCTGCGTTGCCGGGCGCTGGCACTGTGACACGGGGGTGACGGGCCAACCCCCTGCGCGGCCCCGCCTGCCGGCCCTCTGCCCAGCATCCTTCCCAGGAAGGCCTTTGGGCTGCTGGCCCCGAGGCAGTCCCTGCGCCCAGGAGGCTCAGGGGGCTGTCCCTGCCCTTGCTGGCCATGCCCTGGGCACAGCTGCTGGGCGTCCCGCTAAATACATCCGGGCATTCAGACTACGTCGTGAAGGCTGTTTGTCCCATCTACATTCCTTTGGTTGTGGGGATGCCAGAGGTGAAAGCAAGGCTTTTGGTTCCCTCTGCATGAACTGTGCAGAGACGGAGAGCACGTGCAGGATGGCCTCGCCGTTCCTGACCCATGCACCAAGGGACATTTGCTACTCCCCTGCTTATGCTGAGGTCTTCTTCTGGGAAAGAAGTCCCAAATCCTTTTCTCTTCTTGACCATCTGTTTCCTTGCACTCCAGAGCTTTTCTCCTCCCTTGGCCTTCACCCTCAATAGCTTTCCTGAAAGTGACGGCAGCCCTCTCAGCCTTTGCCTTGCTCCTGCTAGTCGTCTTCACCTCAGCTAGAGGGTCCTGAAGGATCGCTGCAGGTCCCTTCCAACTCAACCCTTCTCTTCTCTTCACTTGTCTTCTATTCCCTGCACTGACGATGAGGCGAATAACAAGGAGACCACTAGTTGCCTGAAATGCCAGGGGGTTTGCAGCTCCAGAAACACTTTCGAGGACACAAAAAGGATACAAGTAGAAACAGGATTGGATTTCATTTGATTTTACTTTATTTTACTTTCTTTTATTTTCTGTCTTGTTCTGTTGGTTGATGTTAGTTTAGTTTTGTTTCTTTCATGTGATGTTATTGTATTTGATTTTATTACATTTTCTTTGGGGTTATTTCTTCTTATTCTATTTTATGTTGGTTTATCTTCTTTTATTTTACCTTGCTTTATGCGTCTTTATTTTGTTTTGTTATTTGATTATTTTATCATTTTATTTGACCTTATTTTGGTTTAGGCTCCTTTAGGCTATTTGGCTGAATCTCTTTCAGAGCCGATGCTCACAAGCATTAACACCATGCGCATGTGCAGCCAGGAGCAGGCTGATGTGTTCTTCGGTTTAGTTTGAAAAAGCATCCCTTGCAGTCTGGCAAAGGAAAGCCGCAGAAAGGAGCAGCAGGAAGACAGGCCAAGCAGTCCCTCGTTTCTCAACAGTGCAGAAGAACTTGAAGAAGGAGGATGGGGACCGACCACACACCGAAAAGTACAAGAAGAGGAGGGGTGTGGTGCCCTGGGCTATTTTCACAAGTAGGACACGTGTCGATGAGAAGCACCCCTTTTGCCTTCCAAAACTTGCTCCGCTGTGCTTCTTGGCCAGGGAGGCATGAAAAGCGCTCTCCTGCCTGCCCTGCGCTTGGATCGCGTGCAGGGAGAGCTGAAAAGCTGCAGCTCCGCATGGTGCAGCAAGCCTGCAGCCCTTCCAAGCACAGGCTGTTTTGCACAAGCAAGGACACCGCGGGAAATGGAGCCAAGGGAAGAGCAGAGCTCACTCCTGCTCCAAACCTGCAATGGGCAAAAGAGCCAGGGAGCACCAGGACACGAGTGGCGCCTCGGAGGTGCAAGAGCAGCGGGCAAGAACTGAGCCCAAAGGGCCCAGAGGAGCCCTGACAAGGGGCTGCGCTCAATGCTACGGAGGAGAAGAAGCAACCCCCGGGGGCAACCCTGGGCGTCCGCCCTGGGAGTCTAGAAAGCGTCCTCCCCCCGCCTGCGGGGCACGAGGGCCACCTTGGTGGAGCAGGAGCAGCAGGCACCTAGCCAAAACGGCCCAAAGGAGCCCTGGCAAGGGGCCGTGCTCAGTGCTGCAGAGGAAGGCAAAAAACCCCCGGGGACACTTGCTAGCGCACCGTGGGGGGAAAAAAGCCTTCCTCCCCGCAGCTGCAGGGCACGAGAGGCCACCTTCGTGGTGCATGAGCAACAGGCAGTAACCCAGCCAAAATGGCCCAGAGGAGCCCTGACAAGTGCTCATGCTCAGTGCTGCAGAGGAAGGCAAAAAAACCCCGGGCACCAGAGCCAATCTGCCCCGGGGGAAAATTCCTTCCTGACCCCAGCGTCGCTGGCGATGGGCTATTCCCTGAGCACGTGAGCAAGACCTGCCTCCTCGGCCCGCAGGCTGCTCACGCCTCCCAGGAGATGCCCAACCCCGATTCTCCCTCCACCTGCTGCCACCTCAGGGCCTTCCCAGAGGGGCAAAACGCCCCCGGCCTGATCCATCTGGTGGGCAACGATCCTTCCTGCGCCTGGCAAGGCACCAGTGGCTGCTCCAAAGCACCGGCACCCCCGCCAACATCTCTGCATCCCATTCCTCACGGCTGCTGACACTGGCTCCGCAGGGGATGAGGATGGCGAGCTCTGCAGTGCTCCTCAAGAAGGCATTCCCTTGCTCTTGCCACTGCTAGCCAGCTGAAAAGGCCAGCCAGCCTCACCAGCCTCCAGCTTTTGGTAGTTCTTCTCATCTCCAGCAGCCTCGTCGAGCCTCCTCCGGCCTTCCTCCCTCAGCCCTCGCCAAGTAATTCCACCGCCTCCTCAAGGACTTCCTCTCGCCCGTCTTGGGGCTGCCCCCAGGCCAGCTATGGCAGCGCGACGCGGGAGCGTGCTCCCTTTTATGCTGCCCCGGGGCATGGTGACTGCTGCGTTGCCGGGCGCTGGCACTGTGACACGGGGGTGACGGGCCAACCCCCTGCGCGGCCCCGCCTGCCGGCCCTCTGCCCAGCATCCTTCCCAGGAAGGCCTTTGGGCTGCTGGCCCCGAGGCAGTCCCTGCGCCCAGGAGGCTCAGGGGGCTGTCCCTGCCCTTGCTGGCCATGCCCTGGGCACAGCTGCTGGGCGTCCCGCTAAATACATCCGGGCATTCAGACTACGTCGTGAAGGCTGTTTGTCCCATCTACATTCCTTTGGTTGTGGGGATGCCAGAGGTGAAAGCAAGGCTTTTGGTTCCCTCTGCATGAACTGTGCAGAGACGGAGAGCACGTGCAGGATGGCCTCGCCGTTCCTGACCCATGCACCAAGGGACATTTGCTGCTCCCCTGCTTATGCTGAGGTCTTCTTCTGGGAAAGAAGTCCCAAATCCTTTTCTCTTCTTGACCATCTGTTTCCTTGCACTCCAGAGCTTTTCTCCTCCCTTGGCCTTCACCCTCAATAGCTTTCCTGAAAGTGACGGCAGCCCTCTCAGCCTTTGCCTTGCTCCTGCTAGTCGTCTTCACCTCAGCTAGAGGGTCCTGAAGGATCGCTGCAGGTCCCTTCCAACTCAACCCTTCTCTTCTCTTCACTTGTCTTCTATTCCCTGCACTGACGATGAGGCGAATAACAAGGAGACCACTAGTTGCCTGAAATGCCAGGGGGTTTGCAGCTCCAGAAACACTTTCGAGGACACAAAAAGGATACAAGTAGAAACAGGATTGGATTTCATTTGATTTTACTTTATTTTACTTTCTTTTATTTTCTGTCTTGTTCTGTTGGTTGATGTTAGTTTAGTTTTGTTTCTTTCATGTGATGTTATTGTATTTGATTTTATTACATTTTCTTTGGGGTTATTTCTTCTTATTCTATTTTATGTTGGTTTATCTTCTTTTATTTTACCTTGCTTTATGCGTCTTTATTTTGTTTTGTTATTTGATTATTTTATCATTTTATTTGACCTTATTTTGGTTTAGGCTCCTTTAGGCTATTTGGCTGAATCTCTTTCAGAGCCGATGCTCACAAGCATTAACACCATGCGCATGTGCAGCCAGGAGCAGGCTGATGTGTTCTTCGGTTTAGTTTGAAAAAGCATCCCTTGCAGTCTGGCAAAGGAAAGCCGCAGAAAGGAGCAGCAGGAAGACAGGCCAAGCAGTCCCTCGTTTCTCAACAGTGCAGAAGAACTTGAAGAAGGAGGATGGGGACCGACCACACACCGAAAAGTACAAGAAGAGGAGGGGTGTGGTGCCCTGGGCTATTTTCACAAGTAGGACACGTGTCGATGAGAAGCACCCCTTTTGCCTTCCAAAACTTGCTCCGCTGTGCTTCTTGGCCAGGGAGGCATGAAAAGCGCTCTCCTGCCTGCCCTGCGCTTGGATCGCGTGCAGGGAGAGCTGAAAAGCTGCAGCTCCGCATGGTGCAGCAAGCCTGCAGCCCTTCCAAGCACAGGCTGTTTTGCACAAGCAAGGACACCGCGGGAAATGGAGCCAAGGGAAGAGCAGAGCTCACTCCTGCTCCAAACCTGCAATGGGCAAAAGAGCCAGGGAGCACCAGGACACGAGTGGCGCCTCGGAGGTGCAAGAGCAGCGGGCAAGAACTGAGCCCAAAGGGCCCAGAGGAGCCCTGACAAGGGGCTGCGCTCAATGCTACGGAGGAGAAGAAGCAACCCCCGGGGGCAACCCTGGGCGTCCGCCCTGGGAGTCTAGAAAGCGTCCTCCCCCCGCCTGCGGGGCACGAGGGCCACCTTGGTGGAGCAGGAGCAGCAGGCACCTAGCCAAAACGGCCCAAAGGAGCCCTGGCAAGGGGCCGTGCTCAGTGCTGCAGAGGAAGGCAAAAAACCCCCGGGGACACTTGCTAGCGCACCGTGGGGGGAAAAAAGCCTTCCTCCCCGCAGCTGCAGGGCACGAGAGGCCACCTTCGTGGTGCATGAGCAACAGGCAGTAACCCAGCCAAAATGGCCCAGAGGAGCCCTGACAAGTGCTCATGCTCAGTGCTGCAGAGGAAGGCAAAAAAACCCCGGGCACCAGAGCCAATCTGCCCCGGGGGAAAATTCCTTCCTGACCCCAGCGTCGCTGGCGATGGGCTATTCCCTGAGCACGTGAGCAAGACCTGCCTCCTCGGCCCGCAGGCTGCTCACGCCTCCCAGGAGATGCCCAACCCCGATTCTCCCTCCACCTGCTGCCACCTCAGGGCCTTCCCAGAGGGGCAAAACGCCCCCGGCCTGATCCATCTGGTGGGCAACGATCCTTCCTGCGCCTGGCAAGGCACCAGTGGCTGCTCCAAAGCACCGGCACCCCCGCCAACATCTCTGCATCCCATTCCTCACGGCTGCTGACACTGGCTCCGCAGGGGATGAGGATGGCGAGCTCTGCAGTGCTCCTCAAGAAGGCATTCCCTTGCTCTTGCCACTGCTAGCCAGCTGAAAAGGCCAGCCAGCCTCACCAGCCTCCAGCTTTTGGTAGTTCTTCTCATCTCCAGCAGCCTCGTCGAGCCTCCTCCGGCCTTCCTCCCTCAGCCCTCGCCAAGTAATTCCACCGCCTCCTCAAGGACTTCCTCTCGCCCGTCTTGGGGCTGCCCCCAGGCCAGCTATGGCAGCGCGACGCGGGAGCGTGCTCCCTTTTATGCTGCCCCGGGGCATGGTGACTGCTGCGTTGCCGGGCGCTGGCACTGTGACACGGGGGTGACGGGCCAACCCCCTGCGCGGCCCCGCCTGCCGGCCCTCTGCCCAGCATCCTTCCCAGGAAGGCCTTTGGGCTGCTGGCCCCGAGGCAGTCCCTGCGCCCAGGAGGCTCAGGGGGCTGTCCCTGCCCTTGCTGGCCATGCCCTGGGCACAGCTGCTGGGCGTCCCGCTAAATACATCCGGGCATTCAGACTACGTCGTGAAGGCTGTTTGTCCCATCTACATTCCTTTGGTTGTGGGGATGCCAGAGGTGAAAGCAAGGCTTTTGGTTCCCTCTGCATGAACTGTGCAGAGACGGAGAGCACGTGCAGGATGGCCTCGCCGTTCCTGACCCATGCACCAAGGGACATTTGCTGCTCCCCTGCTTATGCTGAGGTCTTCTTCTGGGAAAGAAGTCCCAAATCCTTTTCTCTTCTTGACCATCTGTTTCCTTGCACTCCAGAGCTTTTCTCCTCCCTTGGCCTTCACCCTCAATAGCTTTCCTGAAAGTGACGGCAGCCCTCTCAGCCTTTGCCTTGCTCCTGCTAGTCGTCTTCACCTCAGCTAGAGGGTCCTGAAGGATCGCTGCAGGTCCCTTCCAACTCAACCCTTCTCTTCTCTTCACTTGTCTTCTATTCCCTGCACTGACGATGAGGCGAATAACAAGGAGACCACTAGTTGCCTGAAATGCCAGGGGGTTTGCAGCTCCAGAAACACTTTCGAGGACACAAAAAGGATACAAGTAGAAACAGGATTGGATTTCATTTGATTTTACTTTATTTTACTTTCTTTTATTTTCTGTCTTGTTCTGTTGGTTGATGTTAGTTTAGTTTTGTTTCTTTCATGTGATGTTATTGTATTTGATTTTATTACATTTTCTTTGGGGTTATTTCTTCTTATTCTATTTTATGTTGGTTTATCTTCTTTTATTTTACCTTGCTTTATGCGTCTTTATTTTGTTTTGTTATTTGATTATTTTATCATTTTATTTGACCTTATTTTGGTTTAGGCTCCTTTAGGCTATTTGGCTGAATCTCTTTCAGAGCCGATGCTCACAAGCATTAACACCATGCGCATGTGCAGCCAGGAGCAGGCTGATGTGTTCTTCGGTTTAGTTTGAAAAAGCATCCCTTGCAGTCTGGCAAAGGAAAGCCGCAGAAAGGAGCAGCAGGAAGACAGGCCAAGCAGTCCCTCGTTTCTCAACAGTGCAGAAGAACTTGAAGAAGGAGGATGGGGACCGACCACACACCGAAAAGTACAAGAAGAGGAGGGGTGTGGTGCCCTGGGCTATTTTCACAAGTAGGACACGTGTCGATGAGAAGCACCCCTTTTGCCTTCCAAAACTTGCTCCGCTGTGCTTCTTGGCCAGGGAGGCATGAAAAGCGCTCTCCTGCCTGCCCTGCGCTTGGATCGCGTGCAGGGAGAGCTGAAAAGCTGCAGCTCCGCATGGTGCAGCAAGCCTGCAGCCCTTCCAAGCACAGGCTGTTTTGCACAAGCAAGGACACCGCGGGAAATGGAGCCAAGGGAAGAGCAGAGCTCACTCCTGCTCCAAACCTGCAATGGGCAAAAGAGCCAGGGAGCACCAGGGCACGAGTGGCGCCTCGGAGGTGCAAGAGCAGCGGGCAAGAACTGAGCCCAAAGGGCCCAGAGGAGCCCTGACAAGGGGCTGCGCTCAATGCTACGGAGGAGAAGAAGCAACCCCCGGGGGCAACCCTGGGCGTCCGCCCTGGGAGTCTAGAAAGCGTCCTCCCCCCGCCTGCGGGGCACGAGGGCCACCTTGGTGGAGCAGGAGCAGCAGGCACCTAGCCAAAACGGCCCAAAGGAGCCCTGGCAAGGGGCCGTGCTCAGTGCTGCAGAGGAAGGCAAAAAAGCCCCGGGGACACTTGCTAGCCCACCGTGGGGGGAAAAAAGCCTTCCTCCCCGCAGCTGCAGGGCACGAGAGGCCACCTTCGTGGTGCATGAGCAACAGGCAGTAACCCAGCCAAAATGGCCCAGAGGAGCCCTGACAAGTGCTCATGCTCAGTGCTGCAGAGGAAGGCAAAAAAACCCCGGGCACCAGAGCCAATCTGCCCCGGGGGAAAATTCCTTCCTGACCCCAGCGTCGCTGGCGATGGGCTATTCCCTGAGCACGTGAGCAAGACCTGCCTCCTCGGCCCGCAGGCTGCTCACGCCTCCCAGGAGATGCCCAACCCCGATTCTCCCTCCACCTGCTGCCACCTCAGGGCCTTCCCAGAGGGGCAAAACGCCCCCGGCCTGATCCATCTGGTGGGCAACGATCCTTCCTGCGCCTGGCAAGGCACCAGTGGCTGCTCCAAAGCACCGGCACCCCCGCCAACATCTCTGCATCCCATTCCTCACGGCTGCTGACACTGGCTCCGCAGGGGATGAGGATGGCGAGCTCTGCAGTGCTCCTCAAGAAGGCATTCCCTTGCTCTTGCCACTGCTAGCCAGCTGAAAAGGCCAGCCAGCCTCACCAGCCTCCAGCTTTTGGTAGTTCTTCTCATCTCCAGCAGCCTCGTCGAGCCTCCTCCGGCCTTCCTCCCTCAGCCCTCGCCAAGTAATTCCACCGCCTCCTCAAGGACTTCCTCTCGCCCGTCTTGGGGCTGCCCCCAGGCCAGCTATGGCAGCGCGACGCGGGAGCGTGCTCCCTTTTATGCTGCCCCGGGGCATGGTGACTGCTGCGTTGCCGGGCGCTGGCACTGTGACACGGGGGTGACGGGCCAACCCCCTGCGCGGCCCCGCCTGCCGGCCCTCTGCCCAGCATCCTTCCCAGGAAGGCCTTTGGGCTGCTGGCCCCGAGGCAGTCCCTGCGCCCAGGAGGCTCAGGGGGCTGTCCCTGCCCTTGCTGGCCATGCCCTGGGCACAGCTGCTGGGCGTCCCGCTAAATACATCCGGGCATTCAGACTACGTCATGAAGGCTGTTTGTCCCATCTACATTCCTTTGGTTGTGGGGATGCCAGAGGTGAAAGCAAGGCTTTTGGTTCCCTCTGCATGAACTGTGCAGAGACGGAGAGCACGTGCAGGATGGCCTCGCCGTTCCTGACCCATGCACCAAGGGACATTTGCTGCTCCCCTGCTTATGCTGAGGTCTTCTTCTGGGAAAGAAGTCCCAAATCCTTTTCTCTTCTTGACCATCTGTTTCCTTGCACTCCAGAGCTTTTCTCCTCCCTTGGCCTTCACCCTCAATAGCTTTCCTGAAAGTGACGGCAGCCCTCTCAGCCTTTGCCTTGCTCCTGCTAGTCGTCTTCACCTCAGCTAGAGGGTCCTGAAGGATCGCTGCAGGTCCCTTCCAACTCAACCCTTCTCTTCTCTTCACTTGTCTTCTATTCCCTGCACTGACGATGAGGCGAATAACAAGGAGACCACTAGTTGCCTGAAATGCCAGGGGGTTTGCAGCTCCAGAAACACTTTCGAGGACACAAAAAGGATACAAGTAGAAACAGGATTGGATTTCATTTGATTTTACTTTATTTTACTTTCTTTTATTTTCTGTCTTGTTCTGTTGGTTGATGTTAGTTTAGTTTTGTTTCTTTCATGTGATGTTATTGTATTTGATTTTATTACATTTTCTTTGGGGTTATTTCTTCTTATTCTATTTTATGTTGGTTTATCTTCTTTTATTTTACCTTGCTTTATGCGTCTTTATTTTGTTTTGTTATTTGATTATTTTATCATTTTATTTGACCTTATTTTGGTTTAGGCTCCTTTAGGCTATTTGGCTGAATCTCTTTCAGAGCCGATGCTCACAAGCATTAACACCATGCGCATGTGCAGCCAGGAGCAGGCTGATGTGTTCTTCGGTTTAGTTTGAAAAAGCATCCCTTGCAGTCTGGCAAAGGAAAGCCGCAGAAAGGAGCAGCAGGAAGACAGGCCAAGCAGTCCCTCGTTTCTCAACAGTGCAGAAGAACTTGAAGAAGGAGGATGGGGACCGACCACACACCGAAAAGTACAAGAAGAGGAGGGGTGTGGTGCCCTGGGCTATTTTCACAAGTAGGACACGTGTCGATGAGAAGCACCCCTTTTGCCTTCCAAAACTTGCTCCGCTGTGCTTCTTGGCCAGGGAGGCATGAAAAGCGCTCTCCTGCCTGCCCTGCGCTTGGATCGCGTGCAGGGAGAGCTGAAAAGCTGCAGCTCCGCATGGTGCAGCAAGCCTGCAGCCCTTCCAAGCACAGGCTGTTTTGCACAAGCAAGGACACCGCGGGAAATGGAGCCAAGGGAAGAGCAGAGCTCACTCCTGCTCCAAACCTGCAATGGGCAAAAGAGCCAGGGAGCACCAGGGCACGAGTGGCGCCTCGGAGGTGCAAGAGCAGCGGGCAAGAACTGAGCCCAAAGGGCCCAGAGGAGCCCTGACAAGGGGCTGCGCTCAATGCTACGGAGGAGAAGAAGCAACCCCCAGGGGCAACCCTGGGCGTCCGCCCTGGGAGTCTAGAAAGCGTCCTCCCGCCGCCTGCGGGGCACGAGGGCCACCTTGGTGGAGCAGGAGCAGCAGGCACCTAGCCAAAACGGCCCAAAGGAGCCCTGGCAAGGGGCCGTGCTCAGTGCTGCAGAGGAAGGCAAAAAAGCCCCGGGGACACTTGCTAGCCCACCGTGGGGGGAAAAAAGCCTTCCTCCCCGCAGCTGCAGGGCACGAGAGGCCACCTTCGTGGTGCATGAGCAACAGGCAGTAACCCAGCCAAAATGGCCCAGAGGAGCCCTGACAAGTGCTCATGCTCAGTGCTGCAGAGGAAGGCAAAAAAACCCCGGGCACCAGAGCCAATCTGCCCCGGGGGAAAATTCCTTCCTGACCCCAGCGTCGCTGGCGATGGGCTATTCCCTGAGCACGTGAGCAAGACCTGCCTCCTCGGCCCGCAGGCTGCTCACGCCTCCCAGGAGATGCCCAACCCCGATTCTCCCTCCACCTGCTGCCACCTCAGGGCCTTCCCAGAGGGGCAAAACGCCCCCGGCCTGATCCATCTGGTGGGCAACGATCCTTCCTGCGCCTGGCAAGGCACCAGTGGCTGCTCCAAAGCACCGGCACCCCCGCCAACATCTCTGCATCCCATTCCTCACGGCTGCTGACACTGGCTCCGCAGGGGATGAGGATGGCGAGCTCTGCAGTGCTCCTCAAGAAGGCATTCCCTTGCTCTTGCCACTGCTAGCCAGCTGAAAAGGCCAGCCAGCCTCACCAGCCTCCAGCTTTTGGTAGTTCTTCTCATCTCCAGCAGCCTCGTCGAGCCTCCTCCGGCCTTCCTCCCTCAGCCCTCGCCAAGTAATTCCACCGCCTCCTCAAGGACTTCCTCTCGCCCGTCTTGGGGCTGCCCCCAGGCCAGCTATGGCAGCGCGACGCGGGAGCGTGCTCCCTTTTATGCTGCCCCGGGGCATGGTGACTGCTGCGTTGCCGGGCGCTGGCACTGTGACACGGGGGTGACGGGCCAACCCCCTGCGCGGCCCCGCCTGCCGGCCCTCTGCCCAGCATCCTTCCCAGGAAGGCCTTTGGGCTGCTGGCCCCGAGGCAGTCCCTGCGCCCAGGAGGCTCAGGGGGCTGTCCCTGCCCTTGCTGGCCATGCCCTGGGCACAGCTGCTGGGCGTCCCGCTAAATACATCCGGGCATTCAGACTACGTCGTGAAGGCTGTTTGTCCCATCTACATTCCTTTGGTTGTGGGGATGCCAGAGGTGAAAGCAAGGCTTTTGGTTCCCTCTGCATGAACTGTGCAGAGACGGAGAGCACGTGCAGGATGGCCTCGCCGTTCCTGACCCATGCACCAAGGGACATTTGCTACTCCCCTGCTTATGCTGAGGTCTTCTTCTGGGAAAGAAGTCCCAAATCCTTTTCTCTTCTTGACCATCTGTTTCCTTGCACTCCAGAGCTTTTCTCCTCCCTTGGCCTTCACCCTCAATAGCTTTCCTGAAAGTGACGGCAGCCCTCTCAGCCTTTGCCTTGCTCCTGCTAGTCGTCTTCACCTCAGCTAGAGGGTCCTGAAGGATCGCTGCAGGTCCCTTCCAACTCAACCCTTCTCTTCTCTTCACTTGTCTTCTATTCCCTGCACTGACGATGAGGCGAATAACAAGGAGACCACTAGTTGCCTGAAATGCCAGGGGGTTTGCAGCTCCAGAAACACTTTCGAGGACACAAAAAGGATACAAGTAGAAACAGGATTGGATTTCATTTGATTTTACTTTATTTTACTTTCTTTTATTTTCTGTCTTGTTCTGTTGGTTGATGTTAGTTTAGTTTTGTTTCTTTCATGTGATGTTATTGTATTTGATTTTATTACATTTTCTTTGGGGTTATTTCTTCTTATTCTATTTTATGTTGGTTTATCTTCTTTTATTTTACCTTGCTTTATGCGTCTTTATTTTGTTTTGTTATTTGATTATTTTATCATTTTATTTGACCTTATTTTGGTTTAGGCTCCTTTAGGCTATTTGGCTGAATCTCTTTCAGAGCCGATGCTCACAAGCATTAACACCATGCGCATGTGCAGCCAGGAGCAGGCTGATGTGTTCTTCGGTTTAGTTTGAAAAAGCATCCCTTGCAGTCTGGCAAAGGAAAGCCGCAGAAAGGAGCAGCAGGAAGACAGGCCAAGCAGTCCCTCGTTTCTCAACAGTGCAGAAGAACTTGAAGAAGGAGGATGGGGACCGACCACACACCGAAAAGTACAAGAAGAGGAGGGGTGTGGTGCCCTGGGCTATTTTCACAAGTAGGACACGTGTCGATGAGAAGCACCCCTTTTGCCTTCCAAAACTTGCTCCGCTGTGCTTCTTGGCCAGGGAGGCATGAAAAGCGCTCTCCTGCCTGCCCTGCGCTTGGATCGCGTGCAGGGAGAGCTGAAAAGCTGCAGCTCCGCATGGTGCAGCAAGCCTGCAGCCCTTCCAAGCACAGGCTGTTTTGCACAAGCAAGGACACCGCGGGAAATGGAGCCAAGGGAAGAGCAGAGCTCACTCCTGCTCCAAACCTGCAATGGGCAAAAGAGCCAGGGAGCACCAGGACACGAGTGGCGCCTCGGAGGTGCAAGAGCAGCGGGCAAGAACTGAGCCCAAAGGGCCCAGAGGAGCCCTGACAAGGGGCTGCGCTCAATGCTACGGAGGAGAAGAAGCAACCCCCGGGGGCAACCCTGGGCGTCCGCCCTGGGAGTCTAGAAAGCGTCCTCCCCCCGCCTGCGGGGCACGAGGGCCACCTTGGTGGAGCAGGAGCAGCAGGCACCTAGCCAAAACGGCCCAAAGGAGCCCTGGCAAGGGGCCGTGCTCAGTGCTGCAGAGGAAGGCAAAAAACCCCCGGGGACACTTGCTAGCGCACCGTGGGGGGAAAAAAGCCTTCCTCCCCGCAGCTGCAGGGCACGAGAGGCCACCTTCGTGGTGCATGAGCAACAGGCAGTAACCCAGCCAAAATGGCCCAGAGGAGCCCTGACAAGTGCTCATGCTCAGTGCTGCAGAGGAAGGCAAAAAAACCCCGGGCACCAGAGCCAATCTGCCCCGGGGGAAAATTCCTTCCTGACCCCAGCGTCGCTGGCGATGGGCTATTCCCTGAGCACGTGAGCAAGACCTGCCTCCTCGGCCCGCAGGCTGCTCACGCCTCCCAGGAGATGCCCAACCCCGATTCTCCCTCCACCTGCTGCCACCTCAGGGCCTTCCCAGAGGGGCAAAACGCCCCCGGCCTGATCCATCTGGTGGGCAACGATCCTTCCTGCGCCTGGCAAGGCACCAGTGGCTGCTCCAAAGCACCGGCACCCCCGCCAACATCTCTGCATCCCATTCCTCACGGCTGCTGACACTGGCTCCGCAGGGGATGAGGATGGCGAGCTCTGCAGTGCTCCTCAAGAAGGCATTCCCTTGCTCTTGCCACTGCTAGCCAGCTGAAAAGGCCAGCCAGCCTCACCAGCCTCCAGCTTTTGGTAGTTCTTCTCATCTCCAGCAGCCTCGTCGAGCCTCCTCCGGCCTTCCTCCCTCAGCCCTCGCCAAGTAATTCCACCGCCTCCTCAAGGACTTCCTCTCGCCCGTCTTGGGGCTGCCCCCAGGCCAGCTATGGCAGCGCGACGCGGGAGCGTGCTCCCTTTTATGCTGCCCCGGGGCATGGTGACTGCTGCGTTGCCGGGCGCTGGCACTGTGACACGGGGGTGACGGGCCAACCCCCTGCGCGGCCCCGCCTGCCGGCCCTCTGCCCAGCATCCTTCCCAGGAAGGCCTTTGGGCTGCTGGCCCCGAGGCAGTCCCTGCGCCCAGGAGGCTCAGGGGGCTGTCCCTGCCCTTGCTGGCCATGCCCTGGGCACAGCTGCTGGGCGTCCCGCTAAATACATCCGGGCATTCAGACTACGTCGTGAAGGCTGTTTGTCCCATCTACATTCCTTTGGTTGTGGGGATGCCAGAGGTGAAAGCAAGGCTTTTGGTTCCCTCTGCATGAACTGTGCAGAGACGGAGAGCACGTGCAGGATGGCCTCGCCGTTCCTGACCCATGCACCAAGGGACATTTGCTGCTCCCCTGCTTATGCTGAGGTCTTCTTCTGGGAAAGAAGTCCCAAATCGTTTTCTCTTCTTGACCATCTGTTTCCTTGCACTCCAGAGCTTTTCTCCTCCCTTGGCCTTCACCCTCAATAGCTTTCCTGAAAGTGACGGCAGCCCTCTCAGCCTTTGCCTTGCTCCTGCTAGTCGTCTTCACCTCAGCTAGAGGGTCCTGAAGGATCGCTGCAGGTCCCTTCCAACTCAACCCTTCTCTTCTCTTCACTTGTCTTCTATTCCCTGCACTGACGATGAGGCGAATAACAAGGAGACCACTAGTTGCCTGAAATGCCAGGGGGTTTGCAGCTCCAGAAACACTTTCGAGGACACAAAAAGGATACAAGTAGAAACAGGATTGGATTTCATTTGATTTTACTTTATTTTACTTTCTTTTATTTTCTGTCTTGTTCTGTTGGTTGATGTTAGTTTAGTTTTGTTTCTTTCATGTGATGTTATTGTATTTGATTTTATTACATTTTCTTTGGGGTTATTTCTTCTTATTCTATTTTATGTTGGTTTATCTTCTTTTATTTTACCTTGCTTTATGCGTCTTTATTTTGTTTTGTTATTTGATTATTTTATCATTTTATTTGACCTTATTTTGGTTTAGGCTCCTTTAGGCTATTTGGCTGAATCTCTTTCAGAGCCGATGCTCACAAGCATTAACACCATGCGCATGTGCAGCCAGGAGCAGGCTGATGTGTTCTTCGGTTTAGTTTGAAAAAGCATCCCTTGCAGTCTGGCAAAGGAAAGCCGCAGAAAGGAGCAGCAGGAAGACAGGCCAAGCAGTCCCTCGTTTCTCAACAGTGCAGAAGAACTTGAAGAAGGAGGATGGGGACCGACCACACACCGAAAAGTACAAGAAGAGGAGGGGTGTGGTGCCCTGGGGTATTTTCACAAGTAGGACACGTGTCGATGAGAAGCACCCCTTTTGCCTTCCAAAACTTGCTCCGCTGTGCTTCTTGGCCAGGGAGGCATGAAAAGCGCTCTCCTGCCTGCCCTGCGCTTGGATCGCGTGCAGGGAGAGCTGAAAAGCTGCAGCTCCGCATGGTGCAGCAAGCCTGCAGCCCTTCCAAGCACAGGCTGTTTTGCACAAGCAAGGACACCGCGGGAAATGGAGCCAAGGGAAGAGCAGAGCTCACTCCTGCTCCAAACCTGCAATGGGCAAAAGAGCCAGGGAGCACCAGGGCACGAGTGGCGCCTCGGAGGTGCAAGAGCAGCGGGCAAGAACTGAGCCCAAAGGGCCCAGAGGAGCCCTGACAAGGGGCTGCGCTCAATGCTACGGAGGAGAAGAAGCAACCCCCGGGGGCAACCCTGGGCGTCCGCCCTGGGAGTCTAGAAAGCGTCCTCCCGCCGCCTGCGGGGCACGAGGGCCACCTTGGTGGAGCAGGAGCAGCAGGCACCTAGCCAAAACGGCCCAAAGGAGCCCTGGCAAGGGGCCGTGCTCAGTGCTGCAGAGGAAGGCAAAAAAGCCCCGGGGACACTTGCTAGCCCACCGTGGGGGGAAAAAAGCCTTCCTCCCCGCAGCTGCAGGGCACGAGAGGCCACCTTCGTGGTGCATGAGCAACAGGCAGTAACCCAGCCAAAATGGCCCAGAGGAGCCCTGACAAGTGCTCATGCTCAGTGCTGCAGAGGAAGGCAAAAAAACCCCGGGCACCAGAGCCAATCTGCCCCGGGGGAAAATTCCTTCCTGACCCCAGCGTCGCTGGCGATGGGCTATTCCCTGAGCACGTGAGCAAGACCTGCCTCCTCGGCCCGCAGGCTGCTCACGCCTCCCAGGAGATGCCCAACCCCGATTCTCCCTCCACCTGCTGCCACCTCAGGGCCTTCCCAGAGGGGCAAAACGCCCCCGGCCTGATCCATCTGGTGGGCAACGATCCTTCCTGCGCCTGGCAAGGCACCAGTGGCTGCTCCAAAGCACCGGCACCCCCGCCAACATCTCTGCATCCCATTCCTCACGGCTGCTGACACTGGCTCCGCAGGGGATGAGGATGGCGAGCTCTGCAGTGCTCCTCAAGAAGGCATTCCCTTGCTCTTGCCACTGCTAGCCAGCTGAAAAGGCCAGCCAGCCTCACCAGCCTCCAGCTTTTGGTAGTTCTTCTCATCTCCAGCAGCCTCGTCGAGCCTCCTCCGGCCTTCCTCCCTCAGCCCTCGCCAAGTAATTCCACCGCCTCCTCAAGGACTTCCTCTCGCCCGTCTTGGGGCTGCCCCCAGGCCAGCTATGGCAGCGCGACGCGGGAGCGTGCTCCCTTTTATGCTGCCCCGGGGCATGGTGACTGCTGCGTTGCCGGGCGCTGGCACTGTGACACGGGGGTGACGGGCCAACCCCCTGCGCGGCCCCGCCTGCCGGCCCTCTGCCCAGCATCCTTCCCAGGAAGGCCTTTGGGCTGCTGGCCCCGAGGCAGTCCCTGCGCCCAGGAGGCTCAGGGGGCTGTCCCTGCCCTTGCTGGCCATGCCCTGGGCACAGCTGCTGGGCGTCCCGCTAAATACATCCGGGCATTCAGACTACGTCGTGAAGGCTGTTTGTCCCATCTACATTCCTTTGGTTGTGGGGATGCCAGAGGTGAAAGCAAGGCTTTTGGTTCCCTCTGCATGAACTGTGCAGAGACGGAGAGCACGTGCAGGATGGCCTCGCCGTTCCTGACCCATGCACCAAGGGACATTTGCTGCTCCCCTGCTTATGCTGAGGTCTTCTTCTGGGAAAGAAGTCCCAAATCGTTTTCTCTTCTTGACCATCTGTTTCCTTGCACTCCAGAGCTTTTCTCCTCCCTTGGCCTTCACCCTCAATAGCTTTCCTGAAAGTGACGGCAGCCCTCTCAGCCTTTGCCTTGCTCCTGCTAGTCGTCTTCACCTCAGCTAGAGGGTCCTGAAGGATCGCTGCAGGTCCCTTCCAACTCAACCCTTCTCTTCTCTTCACTTGTCTTCTATTCCCTGCACTGACGATGAGGCGAATAACAAGGAGACCACTAGTTGCCTGAAATGCCAGGGGGTTTGCAGCTCCAGAAACACTTTCGAGGACACAAAAAGGATACAAGTAGAAACAGGATTGGATTTCATTTGATTTTACTTTATTTTACTTTCTTTTATTTTCTGTCTTGTTCTGTTGGTTGATGTTAGTTTAGTTTTGTTTCTTTCATGTGATGTTATTGTATTTGATTTTATTACATTTTCTTTGGGGTTATTTCTTCTTATTCTATTTTATGTTGGTTTATCTTCTTTTATTTTACCTTGCTTTATGCGTCTTTATTTTGTTTTGTTATTTGATTATTTTATCATTTTATTTGACCTTATTTTGGTTTAGGCTCCTTTAGGCTATTTGGCTGAATCTCTTTCAGAGCCGATGCTCACAAGCATTAACACCATGCGCATGTGCAGCCAGGAGCAGGCTGATGTGTTCTTCGGTTTAGTTTGAAAAAGCATCCCTTGCAGTCTGGCAAAGGAAAGCCGCAGAAAGGAGCAGCAGGAAGACAGGCCAAGCAGTCCCTCGTTTCTCAACAGTGCAGAAGAACTTGAAGAAGGAGGATGGGGACCGACCACACACCGAAAAGTACAAGAAGAGGAGGGGTGTGGTGCCCTGGGGTATTTTCACAAGTAGGACACGTGTCGATGAGAAGCACCCCTTTTGCCTTCCAAAACTTGCTCCGCTGTGCTTCTTGGCCAGGGAGGCATGAAAAGCGCTCTCCTGCCTGCCCTGCGCTTGGATCGCGTGCAGGGAGAGCTGAAAAGCTGCAGCTCCGCATGGTGCAGCAAGCCTGCAGCCCTTCCAAGCACAGGCTGTTTTGCACAAGCAAGGACACCGCGGGAAATGGAGCCAAGGGAAGAGCAGAGCTCACTCCTGCTCCAAACCTGCAATGGGCAAAAGAGCCAGGGAGCACCAGGGCACGAGTGGCGCCTCGGAGGTGCAAGAGCAGCGGGCAAGAACTGAGCCCAAAGGGCCCAGAGGAGCCCTGACAAGGGGCTGCGCTCAATGCTACGGAGGAGAAGAAGCAACCCCCGGGGGCAACCCTGGGCGTCCGCCCTGGGAGTCTAGAAAGCGTCCTCCCGCCGCCTGCGGGGCACGAGGGCCACCTTGGTGGAGCAGGAGCAGCAGGCACCTAGCCAAAACGGCCCAAAGGAGCCCTGGCAAGGGGCCGTGCTCAGTGCTGCAGAGGAAGGCAAAAAAGCCCCGGGGACACTTGCTAGCCCACCGTGGGGGGAAAAAAGCCTTCCTCCCCGCAGCTGCAGGGCACGAGAGGCCACCTTCGTGGTGCATGAGCAACAGGCAGTAACCCAGCCAAAATGGCCCAGAGGAGCCCTGACAAGTGCTCATGCTCAGTGCTGCAGAGGAAGTCAAAAAAACCCCGGGCACCAGAGCCAATCTGCCCCGGGGGAAAATTCCTTCCTGACCCCAGCGTCGCTGGCGATGGGCTATTCCCTGAGCACGTGAGCAAGACCTGCCTCCTCGGCCCGCAGGCTGCTCACGCCTCCCAGGAGATGCCCAACCCCGATTCTCCCTCCACCTGCTGCCACCTCAGGGCCTTCCCAGAGGGGCAAAACGCCCCCGGCCTGATCCATCTGGTGGGCAACGATCCTTCCTGCGCCTGGCAAGGCACCAGTGGCTGCTCCAAAGCACCGGCACCCCCGCCAACATCTCTGCATCCCATTCCTCACGGCTGCTGCCACTGGCTCCGCAGGGGATGAGGATGGCGAGCTCTGCAGTGCTCCTCAAGAAGGCATTCCCTTGCTCTTGCCACTGCTAGCCAGCTGAAAAGGCCAGCCAGCCTCACCAGCCTCCAGCTTTTGGTAGTTCTTCTCATCTCCAGCAGCCTCGTCGAGCCTCCTCCGGCCTTCCTCCCTCAGCCCTCGCCAAGTAATTCCACCGCCTCCTCAAGGACTTCCTCTCGCCCGTCTTGGGGCTGCCCCCAGGCCAGCTATGGCAGCGCGACGCGGGAGCGTGCTCCCTTTTATGCTGCCCCGGGGCATGGTGACTGCTGCGTTGCCGGGCGCTGGCACTGTGACACGGGGGTGACGGGCCAACCCCCTGCGCGGCCCCGCCTGCCGGCCCTCTGCCCAGCATCCTTCCCAGGAAGGCCTTTGGGCTGCTGGCCCCGAGGCAGTCCCTGCGCCCAGGAGGCTCAGGGGGCTGTCCCTGCCCTTGCTGGCCATGCCCTGGGCACAGCTGCTGGGCGTCCCGCTAAATACATCCGGGCATTCAGACTACGTCGTGAAGGCTGTTTGTCCCATCTACATTCCTTTGGTTGTGGGGATGCCAGAGGTGAAAGCAAGGCTTTTGGTTCCCTCTGCATGAACTGTGCAGAGACGGAGAGCACGTGCAGGATGGCCTCGCCGTTCCTGACCCATGCACCAAGGGACATTTGCTGCTCCCCTGCTTATGCTGAGGTCTTCTTCTGGGAAAGAAGTCCCAAATCGTTTTCTCTTCTTGACCATCTGTTTCCTTGCACTCCAGAGCTTTTCTCCTCCCTTGGCCTTCACCCTCAATAGCTTTCCTGAAAGTGACGGCAGCCCTCTCAGCCTTTGCCTTGCTCCTGCTAGTCGTCTTCACCTCAGCTAGAGGGTCCTGAAGGATCGCTGCAGGTCCCTTCCAACTCAACCCTTCTCTTCTCTTCACTTGTCTTCTATTCCCTGCACTGACGATGAGGCGAATAACAAGGAGACCACTAGTTGCCTGAAATGCCAGGGGGTTTGCAGCTCCAGAAACACTTTCGAGGACACAAATCAAAAAGGATACAAGTAGAAACAGGATTGGATTTCATTTGATTTTACTTTATTTTACTTTCTTTTATTTTCTGTCTTGTTCTGTTGGTTGATGTTAGTTTAGTTTTGTTTCTTTCATGTGATGTTATTGTATTTGATTTTATTACATTTTCTTTGGGGTTATTTCTTCTTATTCTATTTTATGTTGGTTTATCTTCTTTTATTTTACCTTGCTTTATGCGTCTTTATTTTGTTTTGTTATTTGATTATTTTATCATTTTATTTGACCTTATTTTGGTTTAGGCTCCTTTAGGCTATTTGGCTGAATCTCTTTCAGAGCCGATGCTCACAGGCATTAACACCATGCGCATGTGCAGCCAGGAGCAGGCTGATGTGTTCTTCGGTTTAGTTTGAAAAAGCATCCCTTGCAGTCTGGCAAAGGAAAGCCGCAGAAAGGAGCAGCAGGAAGACAGGCCAAGCAGTCCCTCGTTTCTCAACAGTGCAGAAGAACTTGAAGAAGGAGGATGGGGACCGACCACACACCGAAAAGTACAAGAAGAGGAGGGGTGTGGTGCCCTGGGCTATTTTCACAAGTAGGACACGTGTCGATGAGAAGCACCCCTTTTGCCTTCCAAAACTTGCTCCGCTGTGCTTCTTGGCCAGGGAGGCATGAAAAGCGCTCTCCTGCCTGCCCTGCGCTTGGATCGCGTGCAGGGAGAGCTGAAAAGCTGCAGCTCCGCATGGTGCAGCAAGCCTGCAGCCCTTCCAAGCACAGGCTGTTTTGCACAAGCAAGGACACCGCGGGAAATGGAGCCAAGGGAAGAGCAGAGCTCACTCCTGCTCCAAACCTGCAATGGGCAAAAGAGCCAGGGAGCACCAGGACACGAGTGGCGCCTCGGAGGTGCAAGAGCAGCGGGCAAGAACTGAGCCCAAAGGGCCCAGAGGAGCCCTGACAAGGGGCTGCGCTCAATGCTACGGAGGAGAAGAAGCAACCCCCGGGGGCAACCCTGGGCGTCCGCCCTGGGAGTCTAGAAAGCGTCCTCCCGCCGCCTGCGGGGCACGAGGGCCACCTTGGTGGAGCAGGAGCAGCAGGCACCTAGCCAAAACGGCCCAAAGGAGCCCTGGCAAGGGGCCGTGCTCAGTGCTGCAGAGGAAGGCAAAAAACCCCCGGGGACACTTGCTAGCGCACCGTGGGGGGAAAAAAGCCTTCCTCCCCGCAGCTGCAGGGCACGAGAGGCCACCTTCGTGGTGCATGAGCAACAGGCAGTAACCCAGCCAAAATGGCCCAGAGGAGCCCTGACAAGTGCTCATGCTCAGTGCTGCAGAGGAAGGCAAAAAAACCCCGGGCACCAGAGCCAATCTGCCCCGGGGGAAAATTCCTTCCTGACCCCAGCGTCGCTGGCGATGGGCTATTCCCTGAGCACGTGAGCAAGACCTGCCTCCTCGGCCCGCAGGCTGCTCACGCCTCCCAGGAGATGCCCAACCCCGATTCTCCCTCCACCTGCTGCCACCTCAGGGCCTTCCCAGAGGGGCAAAACGCCCCCGGCCTGATCCATCTGGTGGGCAACGATCCTTCCTGCGCCTGGCAAGGCACCAGTGGCTGCTCCAAAGCACCGGCACCCCCGCCAACATCTCTGCATCCCATTCCTCACGGCTGCTGACACTGGCTCCGCAGGGGATGAGGATGGCGAGCTCTGCAGTGCTCCTCAAGAAGGCATTCCCTTGCTCTTGCCACTGCTAGCCAGCTGAAAAGGCCAGCCAGCCTCACCAGCCTCCAGCTTTTGGTAGTTCTTCTCATCTCCAGCAGCCTCGTCGAGCCTCCTCCGGCCTTCCTCCCTCAGCCCTCGCCAAGTAATTCCACCGCCTCCTCAAGGACTTCCTCTCGCCCGTCTTGGGGCTGCCCCCAGGCCAGCTATGGCAGCGTGACGCGGGAGCGTGCTCCCTTTTATGCTGCCCCGGGGCATGGTGACTGCTGCGTTGCCGGGCGCTGGCACTGTGACACGGGGGTGACGGGCCAACCCCCTGCGCGGCCCCGCCTGCCGGCCCTCTGCCCAGCATCCTTCCCAGGAAGGCCTTTGGGCTGCTGGCCCCGAGGCAGTCCCTGCGCCCAGGAGGCTCAGGGGGCTGTCCCTGCCCTTGCTGGCCATGCCCTGGGCACAGCTGCTGGGCGTCCCGCTAAATACATCCGGGCATTCAGACTACGTCGTGAAGGCTGTTTGTCCCATCTACATTCCTTTGGTTGTGGGGATGCCAGAGGTGAAAGCAAGGCTTTTGGTTCCCTCTGCATGAACTGTGCAGAGACGGAGAGCACGTGCAGGATGGCCTCGCCGTTCCTGACCCATGCACCAAGGGACATTTGCTGCTCCCCTGCTTATGCTGAGGTCTTCTTCTGGGAAAGAAGTCCCAAATCGTTTTCTCTTCTTGACCATCTGTTTCCTTGCACTCCAGAGCTTTTCTCCTCCCTTGGCCTTCACCCTCAATAGCTTTCCTGAAAGTGACGGCAGCCCTCTCAGCCTTTGCCTTGCTCCTGCTAGTCGTCTTCACCTCAGCTAGAGGGTCCTGAAGGATCGCTGCAGGTCCCTTCCAACTCAACCCTTCTCTTCTCTTCACTTGCCTTCTATTCCCTGCACTGACGATGAGGCGAATAACAAGGAGACCACTAGTTGCCTGAAATGCCAGGGGGTTTGCAGCTCCAGAAACACTTTCGAGGACACAAAAAGGATACAAGTAGAAACAGGATTGGATTTCATTTGATTTTACTTTATTTTACTTTCTTTTATTTTCTGTCTTGTTCTGTTGGTTGATGTTAGTTTAGTTTTGTTTCTTTCATGTGATGTTATTGTATTTGATTTTATTACATTTTCTTTGGGGTTATTTCTTCTTATTCTATTTTATGTTGGTTTATCTTCTTTTATTTTACCTTGCTTTATGCGTCTTTATTTTGTTTTGTTATTTGATTATTTTATCATTTTATTTGACCTTATTTTGGTTTAGGCTCCTTTAGGCTATTTGGCTGAATCTCTTTCAGAGCCGATGCTCACAGGCATTAACACCATGCGCATGTGCAGCCAGGAGCAGGCTGATGTGTTCTTCGGTTTAGTTTGAAAAAGCATCCCTTGCAGTCTGGCAAAGGAAAGCCGCAGAAAGGAGCAGCAGGAAGACAGGCCAAGCAGTCCCTCGTTTCTCAACAGTGCAGAAGAACTTGAAGAAGGAGGATGGGGACCGACCACACACCGAAAAGTACAAGAAGAGGAGGGGTGTGGTGCCCTGGGCTATTTTCACAAGTAGGACACGTGTCGATGAGAAGCACCCCTTTTGCCTTCCAAAACTTGCTCCGCTGTGCTTCTTGGCCAGGGAGGCATGAAAAGCGCTCTCCTGCCTGCCCTGCGCTTGGATCGCGTGCAGGGAGAGCTGAAAAGCTGCAGCTCCGCATGGTGCAGCAAGCCTGCAGCCCTTCCAAGCACAGGCTGTTTTGCACAAGCAAGGACACCGCGGGAAATGGAGCCAAGGGAAGAGCAGAGCTCACTCCTGCTCCAAACCTGCAATGGGCAAAAGAGCCAGGGAGCACCAGGGCACGAGTGGCGCCTCGGAGGTGCAAGAGCAGCGGGCAAGAACTGAGCCCAAAGGGCCCAGAGGAGCCCTGACAAGGGGCTGCGCTCAATGCTACGGAGGAGAAGAAGCAACCCCCGGGGGCAACCCTGGGCGTCCGCCCTGGGAGTCTAGAAAGCGTCCTCCCGCCGCCTGCGGGGCACGAGGGCCACCTTGGTGGAGCAGGAGCAGCAGGCACCTAGCCAAAACGGCCCAAAGGAGCCCTGGCAAGGGGCCGTGCTCAGTGCTGCAGAGGAAGGCAAAAAACCCCCGGGGACACTTGCTAGCGCACCGTGGGGGGAAAAAAGCCTTCCTCCCCGCAGCTGCAGGGCACGAGAGGCCACCTTCGTGGTGCATGAGCAACAGGCAGTAACCCAGCCAAAATGGCCCAGAGGAGCCCTGACAAGTGCTCATGCTCAGTGCTGCAGAGGAAGGCAAAAAAACCCCGGGCACCAGAGCCAATCTGCCCCGGGGGAAAATTCCTTCCTGACCCCAGCGTCGCTGGCGATGGGCTATTCCCTGAGCACGTGAGCAAGACCTGCCTCCTCGGCCCGCAGGCTGCTCACGCCTCCCAGGAGATGCCCAACCCCGATTCTCCCTCCACCTGCTGCCACCTCAGGGCCTTCCCAGAGGGGCAAAACGCCCCCGGCCTGATCCATCTGGTGGGCAACGATCCTTCCTGCGCCTGGCAAGGCACCAGTGGCTGCTCCAAAGCACCGGCACCCCCGCCAACATCTCTGCATCCCATTCCTCACGGCTGCTGACACTGGCTCCGCAGGGGATGAGGATGGCGAGCTCTGCAGTGCTCCTCAAGAAGGCATTCCCTTGCTCTTGCCACTGCTAGCCAGCTGAAAAGGCCAGCCAGCCTCACCAGCCTCCAGCTTTTGGTAGTTCTTCTCATCTCCAGCAGCCTCGTCGAGCCTCCTCCGGCCTTCCTCCCTCAGCCCTCGCCAAGTAATTCCACCGCCTCCTCAAGGACTTCCTCTCGCCCGTCTTGGGGCTGCCCCCAGGCCAGCTATGGCAGCGCGACGCGGGAGCGTGCTCCCTTTTATGCTGCCCCGGGGCATGGTGACTGCTGCGTTGCCGGGCGCTGGCACTGTGACACGGGGGTGACGGGCCAACCCCCTGCGCGGCCCCGCCTGCCGGCCCTCTGCCCAGCATCCTTCCCAGGAAGGCCTTTGGGCTGCTGGCCCCGAGGCAGTCCCTGCGCCCAGGAGGCTCAGGGGGCTGTCCCTGCCCTTGCTGGCCATGCCCTGGGCACAGCTGCTGGGCGTCCCGCTAAATACATCCGGGCATTCAGACTACGTCGTGAAGGCTGTTTGTCCCATCTACATTCCTTTGGTTGTGGGGATGCCAGAGGTGAAAGCAAGGCTTTTGGTTCCCTCTGCATGAACTGTGCAGAGACGGAGAGCACGTGCAGGATGGCCTCGCCGTTCCTGACCCATGCACCAAGGGACATTTGCTACTCCCCTGCTTATGCTGAGGTCTTCTTCTGGGAAAGAAGTCCCAAATCCTTTTCTCTTCTTGACCATCTGTTTCCTTGCACTCCAGAGCTTTTCTCCTCCCTTGGCCTTCACCCTCAATACCTTTCCTGAAAGTGACGGCAGCCCTCTCAGCCTTTGCCTTGCTCCTGCTAGTCGTCTTCACCTCAGCTAGAGGGTCCTGAAGGATCGCTGCAGGTCCCTTCCAACTCAACCCTTCTCTTCTCTTCACTTGTCTTCTATTCCCTGCACTGACGATGAGGCGAATAACAAGGAGACCACTAGTTGCCTGAAATGCCAGGGGGTTTGCAGCTCCAGAAACACTTTCGAGGACACAAATCAAAAAGGATACAAGTAGAAACAGGATTGGATTTCATTTGATTTTACTTTATTTTACTTTCTTTTATTTTCTGTCTTGTTCTGTTGGTTGATGTTAGTTTAGTTTTGTTTCTTTCATGTGATGTTATTGTATTTGATTTTATTACATTTTCTTTGGGGTTATTTCTTCTTATTCTATTTTATGTTGGTTTATCTTCTTTTATTTTACCTTGCTTTATGCGTCTTTATTTTGTTTTGTTATTTGATTATTTTATCATTTTATTTGACCTTATTTTGGTTTAGGCTCCTTTAGGCTATTTGGCTGAATCTCTTTCAGAGCCGATGCTCACAGGCATTAACACAATGCGCATGTGCAGCCAGGAGCAGGCTGATGTGTTCTTCGGTTTAGTTTGAAAAAGCATCCCTTGCAGTCTGGCAAAGGAAAGCCGCAGAAAGGAGCAGCAGGAAGACAGGCCAAGCAGTCCCTCGTTTCTCAACAGTGCAGAAGAACTTGAAGAAGGAGGATGGGGACCGACCACACACCGAAAAGTACAAGAAGAGGAGGGGTGTGGTGCCCTGGGCTATTTTCACAAGTAGGACACGTGTCGATGAGAAGCACCCCTTTTGCCTTCCAAAACTTGCTCCGCTGTGCTTCTTGGCCAGGGAGGCATGAAAAGCGCTCTCCTGCCTGCCCTGCGCTTGGATCGCGTGCAGGGAGAGCTGAAAAGCTGCAGCTCCGCATGGTGCAGCAAGCCTGCAGCCCTTCCAAGCACAGGCTGTTTTGCACAAGCAAGGACACCGCGGGAAATGGAGCCAAGGGAAGAGCAGAGCTCACTCCTGCTCCAAACCTGCAATGGGCAAAAGAGCCAGGGAGCACCAGGGCACGAGTGGCGCCTCGGAGGTGCAAGAGCAGCGGGCAAGAACTGAGCCCAAAGGGCCCAGAGGAGCCCTGACAAGGGGCTGCGCTCAATGCTACGGAGGAGAAGAAGCAACCCCCGGGGGCAACCCTGGGCGTCCGCCCTGGGAGTCTAGAAAGCGTCCTCCCGCCGCCTGCGGGGCACGAGGGCCACCTTGGTGGAGCAGGAGCAGCAGGCACCTAGCCAAAACGGCCCAAAGGAGCCCTGGCAAGGGGCCGTGCTCAGTGCTGCAGAGGAAGGCAAAAAACCCCCGGGGACACTTGCTAGCGCACCGTGGGGGGAAAAAAGCCTTCCTCCCCGCAGCTGCAGGGCACGAGAGGCCACCTTCGTGGTGCATGAGCAACAGGCAGTAACCCAGCCAAAATGGCCCAGAGGAGCCCTGACAAGTGCTCATGCTCAGTGCTGCAGAGGAAGGCAAAAAAACCCCGGGCACCAGAGCCAATCTGCCCCGGGGGAAAATTCCTTCCTGACCCCAGCGTCGCTGGCGATGGGCTATTCCCTGAGCACGTGAGCAAGACCTGCCTCCTCGGCCCGCAGGCTGCTCACGCCTCCCAGGAGATGCCCAACCCCGATTCTCCCTCCACCTGCTGCCACCTCAGGGCCTTCCCAGAGGGGCAAAACGCCCCCGGCCTGATCCATCTGGTGGGCAACGATCCTTCCTGCGCCTGGCAAGGCACCAGTGGCTGCTCCAAAGCACCGGCACCCCCGCCAACATCTCTGCATCCCATTCCTCACGGCTGCTGACACTGGCTCCGCAGGGGATGAGGATGGCGAGCTCTGCAGTGCTCCTCAAGAAGGCATTCCCTTGCTCTTGCCACTGCTAGCCAGCTGAAAAGGCCAGCCAGCCTCACCAGCCTCCAGCTTTTGGTAGTTCTTCTCATCTCCAGCAGCCTCGTCGAGCCTCCTCCGGCCTTCCTCCCTCAGCCCTCGCCAAGTAATTCCACCGCCTCCTCAAGGACTTCCTCTCGCCCGTCTTGGGGCTGCCCCCAGGCCAGCTATGGCAGCGTGACGCGGGAGCGTGCTCCCTTTTATGCTGCCCCGGGGCATGGTGACTGCTGCGTTGCCGGGCGCTGGCACTGTGACACGGGGGTGACGGGCCAACCCCCTGCGCGGCCCCGCCTGCCGGCCCTCTGCCCAGCATCCTTCCCAGGAAGGCCTTTGGGCTGCTGGCCCCGAGGCAGTCCCTGCGCCCAGGAGGCTCAGGGGGCTGTCCCTGCCCTTGCTGGCCACGCCCTGGGCACAGCTGCTGGGCGTCCCGCTAAATACATCCGGGCATTCAGACTACGTCGTGAAGGCTGTTTGTCCCATCTACATTCCTTTGGTTGTGGGGATGCCAGAGGTGAAAGCAAGGCTTTTGGTTCCCTCTGCATGAACTGTGCAGAGACGGAGAGCACGTGCAGGATGGCCTCGCCGTTCCTGACCCATGCACCAAGGGACATTTGCTGCTCCCCTGCTTATGCTGAGGTCTTCTTCTGGGAAAGAAGTCCCAAATCGTTTTCTCTTCTTGACCATCTGTTTCCTTGCACTCCAGAGCTTTTCTCCTCCCTTGGCCTTCACCCTCAATAGCTTTCCTGAAAGTGACGGCAGCCCTCTCAGCCTTTGCCTTGCTCCTGCTAGTCGTCTTCACCTCAGCTAGAGGGTCCTGAAGGATCGCTGCAGGTCCCTTCCAACTCAACCCTTCTCTTCTCTTCACTTGCCTTCTATTCCCTGCACTGACGATGAGGCGAATAACAAGGAGACCACTAGTTGCCTGAAATGCCAGGGGGTTTGCAGCTCCAGAAACACTTTCGAGGACACAAAAAGGATACAAGTAGAAACAGGATTGGATTTCATTTGATTTTACTTTATTTTACTTTCTTTTATTTTCTGTCTTGTTCTGTTGGTTGATGTTAGTTTAGTTTTGTTTCTTTCATGTGATGTTATTGTATTTGATTTTATTACATTTTCTTTGGGGTTATTTCTTCTTATTCTATTTTATGTTGGTTTATCTTCTTTTATTTTACCTTGCTTTATGCGTCTTTATTTTGTTTTGTTATTTGATTATTTTATCATTTTATTTGACCTTATTTTGGTTTAGGCTCCTTTAGGCTATTTGGCTGAATCTCTTTCAGAGCCGATGCTCACAAGCATTAACACCATGCGCATGTGCAGCCAGGAGCAGGCTGATGTGTTCTTCGGTTTAGTTTGAAAAAGCATCCCTTGCAGTCTGGCAAAGGAAAGCCGCAGAAAGGAGCAGCAGGAAGACAGGCCAAGCAGTCCCTCGTTTCTCAACAGTGCAGAAGAACTTGAAGAAGGAGGATGGGGACCGACCACACACCGAAAAGTACAAGAAGAGGAGGGGTGTGGTGCCCTGGGCTATTTTCACAAGTAGGACACGTGTCGATGAGAAGCACCCCTTTTGCCTTCCAAAACTTGCTCCGCTGTGCTTCTTGGCCAGGGAGGCATGAAAAGCGCTCTCCTGCCTGCCCTGCGCTTGGATCGCGTGCAGGGAGAGCTGAAAAGCTGCAGCTCCGCATGGTGCAGCAAGCCTGCAGCCCTTCCAAGCACAGGCTGTTTTGCACAAGCAAGGACACCGCGGGAAATGGAGCCAAGGGAAGAGCAGAGCTCACTCCTGCTCCAAACCTGCAATGGGCAAAAGAGCCAGGGAGCACCAGGGCACGAGTGGCGCCTCGGAGGTGCAAGAGCAGCGGGCAAGAACTGAGCCCAAAGGGCCCAGAGGAGCCCTGACAAGGGGCTGCGCTCAATGCTACGGAGGAGAAGAAGCAACCCCCGGGGGCAACCCTGGGCGTCCGCCCTGGGAGTCTAGAAAGCGTCCTCCCGCCGCCTGCGGGGCACGAGGGCCACCTTGGTGGAGCAGGAGCAGCAGGCACCTAGCCAAAACGGCCCAAAGGAGCCCTGGCAAGGGGCCGTGCTCAGTGCTGCAGAGGAAGGCAAAAAAGCCCCGGGGACACTTGCTAGCCCACCGTGGGGGGAAAAAAGCCTTCCTCCCCGCAGCTGCAGGGCACGAGAGGCCACCTTCGTGGTGCATGAGCAACAGGCAGTAACCCAGCCAAAATGGCCCAGAGGAGCCCTGACAAGTGCTCATGCTCAGTGCTGCAGAGGAAGGCAAAAAAACCCCGGGCACCAGAGCCAATCTGCCCCGGGGGAAAATTCCTTCCTGACCCCAGCGTCGCTGGCGATGGGCTATTCCCTGAGCACGTGAGCAAGACCTGCCTCCTCGGCCCGCAGGCTGCTCACGCCTCCCAGGAGATGCCCAACCCCGATTCTCCCTCCACCTGCTGCCACCTCAGGGCCTTCCCAGAGGGGCAAAACGCCCCCGGCCTGATCCATCTGGTGGGCAACGATCCTTCCTGCGCCTGGCAAGGCACCAGTGGCTGCTCCAAAGCACCGGCACCCCCGCCAACATCTCTGCATCCCATTCCTCACGGCTGCTGACACTGGCTCCGCAGGGGATGAGGATGGCGAGCTCTGCAGTGCTCCTCAAGAAGGCATTCCCTTGCTCTTGCCACTGCTAGCCAGCTGAAAAGGCCAGCCAGCCTCACCAGCCTCCAGCTTTTGGT
Source organism: Platalea leucorodia (assembly GCF_965183815.1). Taxonomy (NCBI): domain Eukaryota; kingdom Metazoa; phylum Chordata; class Aves; order Pelecaniformes; family Threskiornithidae; genus Platalea; species Platalea leucorodia. The sequence continues at coordinate 142,255 of NW_028121455.1, forward strand.
AGTTCTTCTCATCTCCAGCAGCCTCGTCGAGCCTCCTCCGGCCTTCCTCCCTCAGCCCTCGCCAAGTAATTCCACCGCCTCCTCAAGGACTTCCTCTCGCCCGTCTTGGGGCTGCCCCCAGGCCAGCTATGGCAGCGCGACGCGGGAGCGTGCTCCCTTTTATGCTGCCCCGGGGCATGGTGACTGCTGCGTTGCCGGGCGCTGGCACTGTGACACGGGGGTGACGGGCCAACCCCCTGCGCGGCCCCGCCTGCCGGCCCTCTGCCCAGCATCCTTCCCAGGAAGGCCTTTGGGCTGCTGGCCCCGAGGCAGTCCCTGCGCCCAGGAGGCTCAGGGGGCTGTCCCTGCCCTTGCTGGCCATGCCCTGGGCACAGCTGCTGGGCGTCCCGCTAAATACATCCGGGCATTCAGACTACGTCGTGAAGGCTGTTTGTCCCATCTACATTCCTTTGGTTGTGGGGATGCCAGAGGTGAAAGCAAGGCTTTGGGTTCCCTCTGCATGAACTGTGCAGAGACGGAGAGCACGTGCAGGATGGCCTCGCCGTTCCTGACCCATGCACCAAGGGACATTTGCTACTCCCCTGCTTATGCTGAGGTCTTCTTCTGGGAAAGAAGTCCCAAATCCTTTTCTCTTCTTGACCATCTGTTTCCTTGCACTCCAGAGCTTTTCTCCTCCCTTGGCCTTCACCCTCAATAGCTTTCCTGAAAGTGACGGCAGCCCTCTCAGCCTTTGCCTTGCTCCTGCTAGTCGTCTTCACCTCAGCTAGAGGGTCCTGAAGGATCGCTGCAGGTCCCTTCCAACTCAACCCTTCTCTTCTCTTCACTTGTCTTCTATTCCCTGCACTGACGATGAGGCGAATAACAAGGAGACCACTAGTTGCCTGAAATGCCAGGGGGTTTGCAGCTCCAGAAACACTTTCGAGGACACAAATCAAAAAGGATACAAGTAGAAACAGGATTGGATTTCATTTGATTTTACTTTATTTTACTTTCTTTTATTTTCTGTCTTGTTCTGTTGGTTGATGTTAGTTTAGTTTTGTTTCTTTCATGTGATGTTATTGTATTTGATTTTATTACATTTTCTTTGGGGTTATTTCTTCTTATTCTATTTTATGTTGGTTTATCTTCTTTTATTTTACCTTGCTTTATGCGTCTTTATTTTGTTTTGTTATTTGATTATTTTATCATTTTATTTGACCTTATTTTGGTTTAGGCTCCTTTAGGCTATTTGGCTGAATCTCTTTCAGAGCCGATGCTCACAGGCATTAACACAATGCGCATGTGCAGCCAGGAGCAGGCTGATGTGTTCTTCGGTTTAGTTTGAAAAAGCATCCCTTGCAGTCTGGCAAAGGAAAGCCGCAGAAAGGAGCAGCAGGAAGACAGGCCAAGCAGTCCCTCGTTTCTCAACAGTGCAGAAGAACTTGAAGAAGGAGGATGGGGACCGACCACACACCGAAAAGTACAAGAAGAGGAGGGGTGTGGTGCCCTGGGGTATTTTCACAAGTAGGACACGTGTCGATGAGAAGCACCCCTTTTGCCTTCCAAAACTTGCTCCGCTGTGCTTCTTGGCCAGGGAGGCATGAAAAGCGCTCTCCTGCCTGCCCTGCGCTTGGATCGCGTGCAGGGAGAGCTGAAAAGCTGCAGCTCCGCATGGTGCAGCAAGCCTGCAGCCCTTCCAAGCACAGGCTGTTTTGCACAAGCAAGGACACCGCGGGAAATGGAGCCAAGGGAAGAGCAGAGCTCACTCCTGCTCCAAACCTGCAATGGGCAAAAGAGCCAGGGAGCGCCAGGGCACGAGTGGCGCCTCGGAGGTGCAAGAGCAGCGGGCAAGAACTGAGCCCAAAGGGCCCAGAGGAGCCCTGACAAGGGGCTGCGCTCAATGCTACGGAGGAGAAGAAGCAACCCCCGGGGGCAACCCTGGGCGTCCGCCCTGGGAGTCTAGAAAGCGTCCTCCCGCCGCCTGCGGGGCACGAGGGCCACCTTGGTGGAGCAGGAGCAGCAGGCACCTAGCCAAAACGGCCCAAAGGAGCCCTGGCAAGGGGCCGTGCTCAGTGCTGCAGAGGAAGGCAAAAAAGCCCCGGGGACACTTGCTAGCGCACCGTGGGGGGAAAAAAGCCTTCCTCCCCGCAGCTGCAGGGCACGAGAGGCCACCTTCGTGGTGCATGAGCAACAGGCAGTAACCCAGCCAAAATGGCCCAGAGGAGCCCTGACAAGTGCTCATGCTCAGTGCTGCAGAGGAAGGCAAAAAAACCCCGGGCACCAGAGCCAATCTGCCCCGGGGGAAAATTCCTTCCTGACCCCAGCGTCGCTGGCGATGGGCTATTCCCTGAGCACGTGAGCAAGACCTGCCTCCTCGGCCCGCAGGCTGCTCACGCCTCCCAGGAGATGCCCAACCCCGATTCTCCCTCCACCTGCTGCCACCTCAGGGCCTTCCCAGAGGGGCAAAACGCCCCCGGCCTGATCCATCTGGTGGGCAACGATCCTTCCTGCGCCTGGCAAGGCACCAGTGGCTGCTCCAAAGCACCGGCACCCCCGCCAACATCTCTGCATCCCATTCCTCACGGCTGCTGACACTGGCTCCGCAGGGGATGAGGATGGCGAGCTCTGCAGTGCTCCTCAAGAAGGCATTCCCTTGCTCTTGCCACTGCTAGCCAGCTGAAAAGGCCAGCCAGCCTCACCAGCCTCCAGCTTTTGGTAGTTCTTCTCATCTCCAGCAGCCTCGTCGAGCCTCCTCCGGCCTTCCTCCCTCAGCCCTCGCCAAGTAATTCCACCGCCTCCTCAAGGACTTCCTCTCGCCCGTCTTGGGGCTGCCCCCAGGCCAGCTATGGCAGCGCGACGCGGGAGCGTGCTCCCTTTTATGCTGCCCCGGGGCATGGTGACTGCTGCGTTGCCGGGCGCTGGCACTGTGACACGGGGGTGACGGGCCAACCCCCTGCGCGGCCCCGCCTGCCGGCCCTCTGCCCAGCATCCTTCCCAGGAAGGCCTTTGGGCTGCTGGCCCCGAGGCAGTCCCTGCGCCCAGGAGGCTCAGGGGGCTGTCCCTGCCCTTGCTGGCCACGCCCTGGGCACAGCTGCTGGGCGTCCCGCTAAATACATCCGGGCATTCAGACTACGTCGTGAAGGCTGTTTGTCCCATCTACATTCCTTTGGTTGTGGGGATGCCAGAGGTGAAAGCAAGGCTTTGGGTTCCCTCTGCATGAACTGTGCAGAGACGGAGAGCACGTGCAGGATGGCCTCGCCGTTCCTGACCCATGCACCAAGGGACATTTGCTACTCCCCTGCTTATGCTGAGGTCTTCTTCTGGGAAAGAAGTCCCAAATCGTTTTCTCTTCTTGACCATCTGTTTCCTTGCACTCCAGAGCTTTTCTCCTCCCTTGGCCTTCACCCTCAATAGCTTTCCTGAAAGTGACGGCAGCCCTCTCAGCCTTTGCCTTGCTCCTGCTAGTTGTCTTCACCTCAGCTAGAGGGTCCTGAAGGATCGCTGCAGGTCCCTTCCAACTCAACCCTTCTCTTCTCTTCACTTGCCTTCTATTCCCTGCACTGACGATGAGGCGAATAACAAGGAGACCACTAGTTGCCTGAAATGCCAGGGGGTTTGCAGCTCCAGAAACACTTTCGAGGACACAAAAAGGATACAAGTAGAAACAGGATTGGATTTCATTTGATTTTACTTTATTTTACTTTCTTTTATTTTCTGTCTTGTTCTGTTGGTTGATGTTAGTTTAGTTTTGTTTCTTTCATGTGATGTTATTGTATTTGATTTTATTACATTTTCTTTGGGGTTATTTCTTCTTATTCTATTTTATGTTGGTTTATCTTCTTTTATTTTACCTTGCTTTATGCGTCTTTATTTTGTTTTGTTATTTGATTATTTTATCATTTTATTTGACCTTATTTTGGTTTAGGCTCCTTTAGGCTATTTGGCTGAATCTCTTTCAGAGCCGATGCTCACAAGCATTAACACCATGCGCATGTGCAGCCAGGAGCAGGCTGATGTGTTCTTCGGTTTAGTTTGAAAAAGCATCCCTTGCAGTCTGGCAAAGGAAAGCCGCAGAAAGGAGCAGCAGGAAGACAGGCCAAGCAGTCCCTCGTTTCTCAACAGTGCAGAAGAACTTGAAGAAGGAGGATGGGGACCGACCACACACCGAAAAGTACAAGAAGAGGAGGGGTGTGGTGCCCTGGGCTATTTTCACAAGTAGGACACGTGTCGATGAGAAGCACCCCTTTTGCCTTCCAAAACTTGCTCCGCTGTGCTTCTTGGCCAGGGAGGCATGAAAAGCGCTCTCCTGCCTGCCCTGCGCTTGGATCGCGTGCAGGGAGAGCTGAAAAGCTGCAGCTCCGCATGGTGCAGCAAGCCTGCAGCCCTTCCAAGCACAGGCTGTTTTGCACAAGCAAGGACACCGCGGGAAATGGAGCCAAGGGAAGAGCAGAGCTCACTCCTGCTCCAAACCTGCAATGGGCAAAAGAGCCAGGGAGCACCAGGGCACGAGTGGCGCCTCAGAGGTGCAAGAGCAGCGGGCAAGAACTGAGCCCAAAGGGCCCAGAGGAGCCCTGACAAGGGGCTGCGCTCAATGCTACGGAGGAGAAGAAGCAACCCCCGGGGGCAACCCTGGGCGTCCGCCCTGGGAGTCTAGAAAGCGTCCTCCCGCCGCCTGCGGGGCACGAGGGCCACCTTGGTGGAGCAGGAGCAGCAGGCACCTAGCCAAAACGGCCCAAAGGAGCCCTGGCAAGGGGCCGTGCTCAGTGCTGCAGAGGAAGGCAAAAAAGCCCCGGGGACACTTGCTAGCCCACCGTGGGGGGAAAAAAGCCTTCCTCCCCGCAGCTGCAGGGCACGAGAGGCCACCTTCGTGGTGCATGAGCAACAGGCAGTAACCCAGCCAAAATGGCCCAGAGGAGCCCTGACAAGTGCTCATGCTCAGTGCTGCAGAGGAAGTCAAAAAAACCCCGGGCACCAGAGCCAATCTGCCCCGGGGGAAAATTCCTTCCTGACCCCAGCGTCGCTGGCGATGGGCTATTCCCTGAGCACGTGAGCAAGACCTGCCTCCTCGGCCCGCAGGCTGCTCACGCCTCCCAGGAGATGCCCAACCCCGATTCTCCCTCCACCTGCTGCCACCTCAGGGCCTTCCCAGAGGGGCAAAACGCCCCCGGCCTGATCCATCTGGTGGGCAACGATCCTTCCTGCGCCTGGCAAGGCACCAGTGGCTGCTCCAAAGCACCGGCACCCCCGCCAACATCTCTGCATCCCATTCCTCACGGCTGCTGACACTGGCTCCGCAGGGGATGAGGATGGCGAGCTCTGCAGTGCTCCTCAAGAAGGCATTCCCTTGCTCTTGCCACTGCTAGCCAGCTGAAAAGGCCAGCCAGCCTCACCAGCCTCCAGCTTTTGGTAGTTCTTCTCATCTCCAGCAGCCTCGTCGAGCCTCCTCCGGCCTTCCTCCCTCAGCCCTCGCCAAGTAATTCCACCGCCTCCTCAAGGACTTCCTCTCGCCCGTCTTGGGGCTGCCCCCAGGCCAGCTATGGCAGCGCGACGCGGGAGCGTGCTCCCTTTTATGCTGCCCCGGGGCATGGTGACTGCTGCGTTGCCGGGCGCTGGCACTGTGACACGGGGGTGACGGGCCAACCCCCTGCGCGGCCCCGCCTGCCGGCCCTCTGCCCAGCATCCTTCCCAGGAAGGCCTTTGGGCTGCTGGCCCCGAGGCAGTCCCTGCGCCCAGGAGGCTCAGGGGGCTGTCCCTGCCCTTGCTGGCCATGCCCTGGGCACAGCTGCTGGGCGTCCCGCTAAATACATCCGGGCATTCAGACTACGTCGTGAAGGCTGTTTGTCCCATCTACATTCCTTTGGTTGTGGGGATGCCAGAGGTGAAAGCAAGGCTTTGGGTTCCCTCTGCATGAACTGTGCAGAGACGGAGAGCACGTGCAGGATGGCCTCGCCGTTCCTGACCCATGCACCAAGGGACATTTGCTACTCCCCTGCTTATGCTGAGGTCTTCTTCTGGGAAAGAAGTCCCAAATCCTTTTCTCTTCTTGACCATCTGTTTCCTTGCACTCCAGAGCTTTTCTCCTCCCTTGGCCTTCACCCTCAATAGCTTTCCTGAAAGTGACGGCAGCCCTCTCAGCCTTTGCCTTGCTCCTGCTAGTCGTCTTCACCTCAGCTAGAGGGTCCTGAAGGATCGCTGCAGGTCCCTTCCAACTCAACCCTTCTCTTCTCTTCACTTGTCTTCTATTCCCTGCACTGACGATGAGGCGAATAACAAGGAGACCACTAGTTGCCTGAAATGCCAGGGGGTTTGCAGCTCCAGAAACACTTTCGAGGACACAAATCAAAAAGGATACAAGTAGAAACAGGATTGGATTTCATTTGATTTTACTTTATTTTACTTTCTTTTATTTTCTGTCTTGTTCTGTTGGTTGATGTTAGTTTAGTTTTGTTTCTTTCATGTGATGTTATTGTATTTGATTTTATTACATTTTCTTTGGGGTTATTTCTTCTTATTCTATTTTATGTTGGTTTATCTTCTTTTATTTTACCTTGCTTTATGCGTCTTTATTTTGTTTTGTTATTTGATTATTTTATCATTTTATTTGACCTTATTTTGGTTTAGGCTCCTTTAGGCTATTTGGCTGAATCTCTTTCAGAGCCGATGCTCACAGGCATTAACACAATGCGCATGTGCAGCCAGGAGCAGGCTGATGTGTTCTTCGGTTTAGTTTGAAAAAGCATCCCTTGCAGTCTGGCAAAGGAAAGCCGCAGAAAGGAGCAGCAGGAAGACAGGCCAAGCAGTCCCTCGTTTCTCAACAGTGCAGAAGAACTTGAAGAAGGAGGATGGGGACCGACCACACACCGAAAAGTACAAGAAGAGGAGGGGTGTGGTGCCCTGGGGTATTTTCACAAGTAGGACACGTGTCGATGAGAAGCACCCCTTTTGCCTTCCAAAACTTGCTCCGCTGTGCTTCTTGGCCAGGGAGGCATGAAAAGCGCTCTCCTGCCTGCCCTGCGCTTGGATCGCGTGCAGGGAGAGCTGAAAAGCTGCAGCTCCGCATGGTGCAGCAAGCCTGCAGCCCTTCCAAGCACAGGCTGTTTTGCACAAGCAAGGACACCGCGGGAAATGGAGCCAAGGGAAGAGCAGAGCTCACTCCTGCTCCAAACCTGCAATGGGCAAAAGAGCCAGGGAGCACCAGGGCACGAGTGGCGCCTCGGAGGTGCAAGAGCAGCGGGCAAGAACTGAGCCCAAAGGGCCCAGAGGAGCCCTGACAAGGGGCTGCGCTCAATGCTACGGAGGAGAAGAAGCAACCCCCGGGGGCAACCCTGGGCGTCCGCCCTGGGAGTCTAGAAAGCGTCCTCCCGCCGCCTGCGGGGCACGAGGGCCACCTTGGTGGAGCAGGAGCAGCAGGCACCTAGCCAAAACGGCCCAAAGGAGCCCTGGCAAGGGGCCGTGCTCAGTGCTGCAGAGGAAGGCAAAAAAGCCCCGGGGACACTTGCTAGCGCACCGTGGGGGGAAAAAAGCCTTCCTCCCCGCAGCTGCAGGGCACGAGAGGCCACCTTCGTGGTGCATGAGCAACAGGCAGTAACCCAGCCAAAATGGCCCAGAGGAGCCCTGACAAGTGCTCATGCTCAGTGCTGCAGAGGAAGGCAAAAAAACCCCGGGCACCAGAGCCAATCTGCCCCGGGGGAAAATTCCTTCCTGACCCCAGCGTCGCTGGCGATGGGCTATTCCCTGAGCACGTGAGCAAGACCTGCCTCCTCGGCCCGCAGGCTGCTCACGCCTCCCAGGAGATGCCCAACCCCGATTCTCCCTCCACCTGCTGCCACCTCAGGGCCTTCCCAGAGGGGCAAAACGCCCCCGGCCTGATCCATCTGGTGGGCAACGATCCTTCCTGCGCCTGGCAAGGCACCAGTGGCTGCTCCAAAGCACCGGCACCCCCGCCAACATCTCTGCATCCCATTCCTCACGGCTGCTGACACTGGCTCCGCAGGGGATGAGGATGGCGAGCTCTGCAGTGCTCCTCAAGAAGGCATTCCCTTGCTCTTGCCACTGCTAGCCAGCTGAAAAGGCCAGCCAGCCTCACCAGCCTCCAGCTTTTGGTAGTTCTTCTCATCTCCAGCAGCCTCGTCGAGCCTCCTCCGGCCTTCCTCCCTCAGCCCTCGCCAAGTAATTCCACCGCCTCCTCAAGGACTTCCTCTCGCCCGTCTTGGGGCTGCCCCCAGGCCAGCTATGGCAGCGCGACGCGGGAGCGTGCTCCCTTTTATGCTGCCCCGGGGCATGGTGACTGCTGCGTTGCCGGGCGCTGGCACTGTGACACGGGGGTGACGGGCCAACCCCCTGCGCGGCCCCGCCTGCCGGCCCTCTGCCCAGCATCCTTCCCAGGAAGGCCTTTGGGCTGCTGGCCCCGAGGCAGTCCCTGCGCCCAGGAGGCTCAGGGGGCTGTCCCTGCCCTTGCTGGCCACGCCCTGGGCACAGCTGCTGGGCGTCCCGCTAAATACATCCGGGCATTCAGACTACGTCGTGAAGGCTGTTTGTCCCATCTACATTCCTTTGGTTGTGGGGATGCCAGAGGTGAAAGCAAGGCTTTGGGTTCCCTCTGCATGAACTGTGCAGAGACGGAGAGCACGTGCAGGATGGCCTCGCCGTTCCTGACCCATGCACCAAGGGACATTTGCTACTCCCCTGCTTATGCTGAGGTCTTCTTCTGGGAAAGAAGTCCCAAATCGTTTTCTCTTCTTGACCATCTGTTTCCTTGCACTCCAGAGCTTTTCTCCTCCCTTGGCCTTCACCCTCAATAGCTTTCCTGAAAGTGACGGCAGCCCTCTCAGCCTTTGCCTTGCTCCTGCTAGTTGTCTTCACCTCAGCTAGAGGGTCCTGAAGGATCGCTGCAGGTCCCTTCCAACTCAACCCTTCTCTTCTCTTCACTTGCCTTCTATTCCCTGCACTGACGATGAGGCGAATAACAAGGAGACCACTAGTTGCCTGAAATGCCAGGGGGTTTGCAGCTCCAGAAACACTTTCGAGGACACAAAAAGGATACAAGTAGAAACAGGATTGGATTTCATTTGATTTTACTTTATTTTACTTTCTTTTATTTTCTGTCTTGTTCTGTTGGTTGATGTTAGTTTAGTTTTGTTTCTTTCATGTGATGTTATTGTATTTGATTTTATTACATTTTCTTTGGGGTTATTTCTTCTTATTCTATTTTATGTTGGTTTATCTTCTTTTATTTTACCTTGCTTTATGCGTCTTTATTTTGTTTTGTTATTTGATTATTTTATCATTTTATTTGACCTTATTTTGGTTTAGGCTCCTTTAGGCTATTTGGCTGAATCTCTTTCAGAGCCGATGCTCACAAGCATTAACACCATGCGCATGTGCAGCCAGGAGCAGGCTGATGTGTTCTTCGGTTTAGTTTGAAAAAGCATCCCTTGCAGTCTGGCAAAGGAAAGCCGCAGAAAGGAGCAGCAGGAAGACAGGCCAAGCAGTCCCTCGTTTCTCAACAGTGCAGAAGAACTTGAAGAAGGAGGATGGGGACCGACCACACACCGAAAAGTACAAGAAGAGGAGGGGTGTGGTGCCCTGGGCTATTTTCACAAGTAGGACACGTGTCGATGAGAAGCACCCCTTTTGCCTTCCAAAACTTGCTCCGCTGTGCTTCTTGGCCAGGGAGGCATGAAAAGCGCTCTCCTGCCTGCCCTGCGCTTGGATCGCGTGCAGGGAGAGCTGAAAAGCTGCAGCTCCGCATGGTGCAGCAAGCCTGCAGCCCTTCCAAGCACAGGCTGTTTTGCACAAGCAAGGACACCGCGGGAAATGGAGCCAAGGGAAGAGCAGAGCTCACTCCTGCTCCAAACCTGCAATGGGCAAAAGAGCCAGGGAGCACCAGGGCACGAGTGGCGCCTCGGAGGTGCAAGAGCAGCGGGCAAGAACTGAGCCCAAAGGGCCCAGAGGAGCCCTGACAAGGGGCTGCGCTCAATGCTACGGAGGAGAAGAAGCAACCCCCGGGGGCAACCCTGGGCGTCCGCCCTGGGAGTCTAGAAAGCGTCCTCCCGCCGCCTGCGGGGCACGAGGGCCACCTTGGTGGAGCAGGAGCAGCAGGCACCTAGCCAAAACGGCCCAAAGGAGCCCTGGCAAGGGGCCGTGCTCAGTGCTGCAGAGGAAGGCAAAAAAGCCCCGGGGACACTTGCTAGCCCACCGTGGGGGGAAAAAAGCCTTCCTCCCCGCAGCTGCAGGGCACGAGAGGCCACCTTCGTGGTGCATGAGCAACAGGCAGTAACCCAGCCAAAATGGCCCAGAGGAGCCCTGACAAGTGCTCATGCTCAGTGCTGCAGAGGAAGTCAAAAAAACCCCGGGCACCAGAGCCAATCTGCCCCGGGGGAAAATTCCTTCCTGACCCCAGCGTCGCTGGCGATGGGCTATTCCCTGAGCACGTGAGCAAGACCTGCCTCCTCGGCCCGCAGGCTGCTCACGCCTCCCAGGAGATGCCCAACCCCGATTCTCCCTCCACCTGCTGCCACCTCAGGGCCTTCCCAGAGGGGCAAAACGCCCCCGGCCTGATCCATCTGGTGGGCAACGATCCTTCCTGCGCCTGGCAAGGCACCAGTGGCTGCTCCAAAGCACCGGCACCCCCGCCAACATCTCTGCATCCCATTCCTCACGGCTGCTGACACTGGCTCCGCAGGGGATGAGGATGGCGAGCTCTGCAGTGCTCCTCAAGAAGGCATTCCCTTGCTCTTGCCACTGCTAGCCAGCTGAAAAGGCCAGCCAGCCTCACCAGCCTCCAGCTTTTGGTAGTTCTTCTCATCTCCAGCAGCCTCGTCGAGCCTCCTCCGGCCTTCCTCCCTCAGCCCTCGCCAAGTAATTCCACCGCCTCCTCAAGGACTTCCTCTCGCCCGTCTTGGGGCTGCCCCCAGGCCAGCTATGGCAGCGCGACGCGGGAGCGTGCTCCCTTTTATGCTGCCCCGGGGCATGGTGACTGCTGCGTTGCCGGGCGCTGGCACTGTGACACGGGGGTGACGGGCCAACCCCCTGCGCGGCCCCGCCTGCCGGCCCTCTGCCCAGCATCCTTCCCAGGAAGGCCTTTGGGCTGCTGGCCCCGAGGCAGTCCCTGCGCCCAGGAGGCTCAGGGGGCTGTCCCTGCCCTTGCTGGCCATGCCCTGGGCACAGCTGCTGGGCGTCCCGCTAAATACATCCGGGCATTCAGACTACGTCGTGAAGGCTGTTTGTCCCATCTACATTCCTTTGGTTGTGGGGATGCCAGAGGTGAAAGCAAGGCTTTTGGTTCCCTCTGCATGAACTGTGCAGAGACGGAGAGCACGTGCAGGATGGCCTCGCCGTTCCTGACCCATGCACCAAGGGACATTTGCTACTCCCCTGCTTATGCTGAGGTCTTCTTCTGGGAAAGAAGTCCCAAATCCTTTTCTCTTCTTGACCATCTGTTTCCTTGCACTCCAGAGCTTTTCTCCTCCCTTGGCCTTCACCCTCAATAGCTTTCCTGAAAGTGACGGCAGCCCTCTCAGCCTTTGCCTTGCTCCTGCTAGTCGTCTTCACCTCAGCTAGAGGGTCCTGAAGGATCGCTGCAGGTCCCTTCCAACTCAACCCTTCTCTTCTCTTCACTTGTCTTCTATTCCCTGCACTGACGATGAGGCGAATAACAAGGAGACCACTAGTTGCCTGAAATGCCAGGGGGTTTGCAGCTCCAGAAACACTTTCGAGGACACAAAAAGGATACAAGTAGAAACAGGATTGGATTTCATTTGATTTTACTTTATTTTACTTTCTTTTATTTTCTGTCTTGTTCTGTTGGTTGATGTTAGTTTAGTTTTGTTTCTTTCATGTGATGTTATTGTATTTGATTTTATTACATTTTCTTTGGGGTTATTTCTTCTTATTCTATTTTATGTTGGTTTATCTTCTTTTATTTTACCTTGCTTTATGCGTCTTTATTTTGTTTTGTTATTTGATTATTTTATCATTTTATTTGACCTTATTTTGGTTTAGGCTCCTTTAGGCTATTTGGCTGAATCTCTTTCAGAGCCGATGCTCACAAGCATTAACACAATGCGCATGTGCAGCCAGGAGCAGGCTGATGTGTTCTTCGGTTTAGTTTGAAAAAGCATCCCTTGCAGTCTGGCAAAGGAAAGCCGCAGAAAGGAGCAGCAGGAAGACAGGCCAAGCAGTCCCTCGTTTCTCAACAGTGCAGAAGAACTTGAAGAAGGAGGATGGGGACCGACCACACACCGAAAAGTACAAGAAGAGGAGGGGTGTGGTGCCCTGGGGTATTTTCACAAGTAGGACACGTGTCGATGAGAAGCACCCCTTTTGCCTTCCAAAACTTGCTCCGCTGTGCTTCTTGGCCAGGGAGGCATGAAAAGCGCTCTCCTGCCTGCCCTGCGCTTGGATCGCGTGCAGGGAGAGCTGAAAAGCTGCAGCTCCGCATGGTGCAGCAAGCCTGCAGCCCTTCCAAGCACAGGCTGTTTTGCACAAGCAAGGACACCGCGGGAAATGGAGCCAAGGGAAGAGCAGAGCTCACTCCTGCTCCAAACCTGCAATGGGCAAAAGAGCCAGGGAGCACCAGGGCACGAGTGGCGCCTCGGAGGTGCAAGAGCAGCGGGCAAGAACTGAGCCCAAAGGGCCCAGAGGAGCCCTGACAAGGGGCTGCGCTCAATGCTACGGAGGAGAAGAAGCAACCCCCGGGGGCAACCCTGGGCGTCCGCCCTGGGAGTCTAGAAAGCGTCCTCCCGCCGCCTGCGGGGCACGAGGGCCACCTTGGTGGAGCAGGAGCAGCAGGCACCTAGCCAAAACGGCCCAAAGGAGCCCTGGCAAGGGGCCGTGCTCAGTGCTGCAGAGGAAGGCAAAAAAGCCCCGGGGACACTTGCTAGCGCACCGTGGGGGGAAAAAAGCCTTCCTCCCCGCAGCTGCAGGGCACGAGAGGCCACCTTCGTGGTGCATGAGCAACAGGCAGTAACCCAGCCAAAATGGCCCAGAGGAGCCCTGACAAGTGCTCATGCTCAGTGCTGCAGAGGAAGGCAAAAAAACCCCGGGCACCAGAGCCAATCTGCCCCGGGGGAAAATTCCTTCCTGACCCCAGCGTCGCTGGCGATGGGCTATTCCCTGAGCACGTGAGCAAGACCTGCCTCCTCGGCCCGCAGGCTGCTCACGCCTCCCAGGAGATGCCCAACCCCGATTCTCCCTCCACCTGCTGCCACCTCAGGGCCTTCCCAGAGGGGCAAAACGCCCCCGGCCTGATCCATCTGGTGGGCAACGATCCTTCCTGCGCCTGGCAAGGCACCAGTGGCTGCTCCAAAGCACCGGCACCCCCGCCAACATCTCTGCATCCCATTCCTCACGGCTGCTGACACTGGCTCCGCAGGGGATGAGGATGGCGAGCTCTGCAGTGCTCCTCAAGAAGGCATTCCCTTGCTCTTGCCACTGCTAGCCAGCTGAAAAGGCCAGCCAGCCTCACCAGCCTCCAGCTTTTGGTAGTTCTTCTCATCTCCAGCAGCCTCGTCGAGCCTCCTCCGGCCTTCCTCCCTCAGCCCTCGCCAAGTAATTCCACCGCCTCCTCAAGGACTTCCTCTCGCCCGTCTTGGGGCTGCCCCCAGGCCAGCTATGGCAGCGCGACGCGGGAGCGTGCTCCCTTTTATGCTGCCCCGGGGCATGGTGACTGCTGCGTTGCCGGGCGCTGGCACTGTGACACGGGGGTGACGGGCCAACCCCCTGCGCGGCCCCGCCTGCCGGCCCTCTGCCCAGCATCCTTCCCAGGAAGGCCTTTGGGCTGCTGGCCCCGAGGCAGTCCCTGCGCCCAGGAGGCTCAGGGGGCTGTCCCTGCCCTTGCTGGCCACGCCCTGGGCACAGCTGCTGGGCGTCCCGCTAAATACATCCGGGCATTCAGACTACGTCGTGAAGGCTGTTTGTCCCATCTACATTCCTTTGGTTGTGGGGATGCCAGAGGTGAAAGCAAGGCTTTGGGTTCCCTCTGCATGAACTGTGCAGAGACGGAGAGCACGTGCAGGATGGCCTCGCCGTTCCTGACCCATGCACCAAGGGACATTTGCTACTCCCCTGCTTATGCTGAGGTCTTCTTCTGGGAAAGAAGTCCCAAATCGTTTTCTCTTCTTGACCATCTGTTTCCTTGCACTCCAGAGCTTTTCTCCTCCCTTGGCCTTCACCCTCAATAGCTTTCCTGAAAGTGACGGCAGCCCTCTCAGCCTTTGCCTTGCTCCTGCTAGTTGTCTTCACCTCAGCTAGAGGGTCCTGAAGGATCGCTGCAGGTCCCTTCCAACTCAACCCTTCTCTTCTCTTCACTTGCCTTCTATTCCCTGCACTGACGATGAGGCGAATAACAAGGAGACCACTAGTTGCCTGAAATGCCAGGGGGTTTGCAGCTCCAGAAACACTTTCGAGGACACAAAAAGGATACAAGTAGAAACAGGATTGGATTTCATTTGATTTTACTTTATTTTACTTTCTTTTATTTTCTGTCTTGTTCTGTTGGTTGATGTTAGTTTAGTTTTGTTTCTTTCATGTGATGTTATTGTATTTGATTTTATTACATTTTCTTTGGGGTTATTTCTTCTTATTCTATTTTATGTTGGTTTATCTTCTTTTATTTTACCTTGCTTTATGCGTCTTTATTTTGTTTTGTTATTTGATTATTTTATCATTTTATTTGACCTTATTTTGGTTTAGGCTCCTTTAGGCTATTTGGCTGAATCTCTTTCAGAGCCGATGCTCACAAGCATTAACACCATGCGCATGTGCAGCCAGGAGCAGGCTGATGTGTTCTTCGGTTTAGTTTGAAAAAGCATCCCTTGCAGTCTGGCAAAGGAAAGCCGCAGAAAGGAGCAGCAGGAAGACAGGCCAAGCAGTCCCTCGTTTCTCAACAGTGCAGAAGAACTTGAAGAAGGAGGATGGGGACCGACCACACACCGAAAAGTACAAGAAGAGGAGGGGTGTGGTGCCCTGGGCTATTTTCACAAGTAGGACACGTGTCGATGACAAGCACCCCTTTTGCCTTCCAAAACTTGCTCCGCTGTGCTTCTTGGCCAGGGAGGCATGAAAAGCGCTCTCCTGCCTGCCCTGCGCTTGGATCGCGTGCAGGGAGAGCTGAAAAGCTGCAGCTCCGCATGGTGCAGCAAGCCTGCAGCCCTTCCAAGCACAGGCTGTTTTGCACAAGCAAGGACACCGCGGGAAATGGAGCCAAGGGAAGAGCAGAGCTCACTCCTGCTCCAAACCTGCAATGGGCAAAAGAGCCAGGGAGCACCAGGGCACGAGTGGCGCCTCGGAGGTGCAAGAGCAGCGGGCAAGAACTGAGCCCAAAGGGCCCAGAGGAGCCCTGACAAGGGGCTGCGCTCAATGCTACGGAGGAGAAGAAGCAACCCCCGGGGGCAACCCTGGGCGTCCGCCCTGGGAGTCTAGAAAGCGTCCTCCCGCCACCTGCGGGGCACGAGGGCCACCTTGGTGGAGCAGGAGCAGCAGGCACCTAGCCAAAACGGCCCAAAGGAGCCCTGGCAAGGGGCCGTGCTCAGTGCTGCAGAGGAAGGCAAAAAAGCCCCGGGGACACTTGCTAGCCCACCGTGGGGGGAAAAAAGCCTTCCTCCCCGCAGCTGCAGGGCACGAGAGGCCACCTTCGTGGTGCATGAGCAACAGGCAGTAACCCAGCCAAAATGGCCCAGAGGAGCCCTGACAAGTGCTCATGCTCAGTGCTGCAGAGGAAGGCAAAAAAACCCCGGGCACCAGAGCCAATCTGCCCCGGGGGAAAATTCCTTCCTGACCCCAGCGTCGCTGGCGATGGGCTATTCCCTGAGCACGTGAGCAAGACCTGCCTCCTCGGCCCGCAGGCTGCTCACGCCTCCCAGGAGATGCCCAACCCCGATTCTCCCTCCACCTGCTGCCACCTCAGGGCCTTCCCAGAGGGGCAAAACGCCCCCGGCCTGATCCATCTGGTGGGCAACGATCCTTCCTGCGCCTGGCAAGGCACCAGTGGCTGCTCCAAAGCACCGGCACCCCCGCCAACATCTCTGCATCCCATTCCTCACGGCTGCTGACACTGGCTCCGCAGGGGATGAGGATGGCGAGCTCTGCAGTGCTCCTCAAGAAGGCATTCCCTTGCTCTTGCCACTGCTAGCCAGCTGAAAAGGCCAGCCAGCCTCACCAGCCTCCAGCTTTTGGTAGTTCTTCTCATCTCCAGCAGCCTCGTCGAGCCTCCTCCGGCCTTCCTCCCTCAGCCCTCGCCAAGTAATTCCACCGCCTCCTCAAGGACTTCCTCTCGCCCGTCTTGGGGCTGCCCCCAGGCCAGCTATGGCAGCGCGACGCGGGAGCGTGCTCCCTTTTATGCTGCCCCGGGGCATGGTGACTGCTGCGTTGCCGGGCGCTGGCACTGTGACACGGGGGTGACGGGCCAACCCCCTGCGCGGCCCCGCCTGCCGGCCCTCTGCCCAGCATCCTTCCCAGGAAGGCCTTTGGGCTGCTGGCCCCGAGGCAGTCCCTGCGCCCAGGAGGCTCAGGGGGCTGTCCCTGCCCTTGCTGGCCATGCCCTGGGCACAGCTGCTGGGCGTCCCGCTAAATACATCCGGGCATTCAGACTACGTCGTGAAGGCTGTTTGTCCCATCTACATTCCTTTGGTTGTGGGGATGCCAGAGGTGAAAGCAAGGCTTTTGGTTCCCTCTGCATGAACTGTGCAGAGACGGAGAGCACGTGCAGGATGGCCTCGCCGTTCCTGACCCATGCACCAAGGGACATTTGCTACTCCCCTGCTTATGCTGAGGTCTTCTTCTGGGAAAGAAGTCCCAAATCCTTTTCTCTTCTTGACCATCTGTTTCCTTGCACTCCAGAGCTTTTCTCCTCCCTTGGCCTTCACCCTCAATAGCTTTCCTGAAAGTGACGGCAGCCCTCTCAGCCTTTGCCTTGCTCCTGCTAGTCGTCTTCACCTCAGCTAGAGGGTCCTGAAGGATCGCTGCAGGTCCCTTCCAACTCAACCCTTCTCTTCTCTTCACTTGTCTTCTATTCCCTGCACTGACGATGAGGCGAATAACAAGGAGACCACTAGTTGCCTGAAATGCCAGGGGGTTTGCAGCTCCAGAAACACTTTCGAGGACACAAAAAGGATACAAGTAGAAACAGGATTGGATTTCATTTGATTTTACTTTATTTTACTTTCTTTTATTTTCTGTCTTGTTCTGTTGGTTGATGTTAGTTTAGTTTTGTTTCTTTCATGTGATGTTATTGTATTTGATTTTATTACATTTTCTTTGGGGTTATTTCTTCTTATTCTATTTTATGTTGGTTTATCTTCTTTTATTTTACCTTGCTTTATGCGTCTTTATTTTGTTTTGTTATTTGATTATTTTATCATTTTATTTGACCTTATTTTGGTTTAGGCTCCTTTAGGCTATTTGGCTGAATCTCTTTCAGAGCCGATGCTCACAAGCATTAACACCATGCGCATGTGCAGCCAGGAGCAGGCTGATGTGTTCTTCGGTTTAGTTTGAAAAAGCATCCCTTGCAGTCTGGCAAAGGAAAGCCGCAGAAAGGAGCAGCAGGAAGACAGGCCAAGCAGTCCCTCGTTTCTCAACAGTGCAGAAGAACTTGAAGAAGGAGGATGGGGACCGACCACACACCGAAAAGTACAAGAAGAGGAGGGGTGTGGTGCCCTGGGCTATTTTCACAAGTAGGACACGTGTCGATGAGAAGCACCCCTTTTGCCTTCCAAAACTTGCTCCGCTGTGCTTCTTGGCCAGGGAGGCATGAAAAGCGCTCTCCTGCCTGCCCTGCGCTTGGATCGCGTGCAGGGAGAGCTGAAAAGCTGCAGCTCCGCATGGTGCAGCAAGCCTGCAGCCCTTCCAAGCACAGGCTGTTTTGCACAAGCAAGGACACCGCGGGAAATGGAGCCAAGGGAAGAGCAGAGCTCACTCCTGCTCCAAACCTGCAATGGGCAAAAGAGCCAGGGAGCACCAGGGCACGAGTGGCGCCTCGGAGGTGCAAGAGCAGCGGGCAAGAACTGAGCCCAAAGGGCCCAGAGGAGCCCTGACAAGGGGCTGCGCTCAATGCTACGGAGGAGAAGAAGCAACCCCCAGGGGCAACCCTGGGCGTCCGCCCTGGGAGTCTAGAAAGCGTCCTCCCGCCGCCTGCGGGGCACGAGGGCCACCTTGGTGGAGCAGGAGCAGCAGGCACCTAGCCAAAACGGCCCAAAGGAGCCCTGGCAAGGGGCCGTGCTCAGTGCTGCAGAGGAAGGCAAAAAAGCCCCGGGGACACTTGCTAGCCCACCGTGGGGGGAAAAAAGCCTTCCTCCCCGCAGCTGCAGGGCACGAGAGGCCACCTTCGTGGTGCATGAGCAACAGGCAGTAACCCAGCCAAAATGGCCCAGAGGAGCCCTGACAAGTGCTCATGCTCAGTGCTGCAGAGGAAGGCAAAAAACCCCCGGGCACCAGAGCCAATCTGCCCCGGGGGAAAATTCCTTCCTGACCCCAGCGTCGCTGGCGATGGGCTATTCCCTGAGCACGTGAGCAAGACCTGCCTCCTCGGCCCGCAGGCTGCTCACGCCTCCCAGGAGATGCCCAACCCCGATTCTCCCTCCACCTGCTGCCACCTCAGGGCCTTCCCAGAGGGGCAAAACGCCCCCGGCCTGATCCATCTGGTGGGCAACGATCCTTCCTGCGCCTGGCAAGGCACCAGTGGCTGCTCCAAAGCACCGGCACCCCCGCCAACATCTCTGCATCCCATTCCTCACGGCTGCTGACACTGGCTCCGCAGCGGATGAGGATGGCGAGCTCTGCAGTGCTCCTCAAGAAGGCATTCCCTTGCTCTTGCCACTGCTAGCCAGCTGAAAAGGCCAGCCAGCCTCACCAGCCTCCAGCTTTTGGTAGTTCTTCTCATCTCCAGCAGCCTCGTCGAGCCTCCTCCGGCCTTCCTCCCTCAGCCCTCGCCAAGTAATTCCACCGCCTCCTCAAGGACTTCCTCTCGCCCGTCTTGGGGCTGCCCCCAGGCCAGCTATGGCAGCGCGACGCGGGAGCGTGCTCCCTTTTATGCTGCCCCGGGGCATGGTGACTGCTGCGTTGCCGGGCGCTGGCACTGTGACACGGGGGTGACGGGCCAACCCCCTGCGCGGCCCCGCCTGCCGGCCCTCTGCCCAGCATCCTTCCCAGGAAGGCCTTTGGGCTGCTGGCCCCGAGGCAGTCCCTGCGCCCAGGAGGCTCAGGGGGCTGTCCCTGCCCTTGCTGGCCACGCCCTGGGCACAGCTGCTGGGCGTCCCGCTAAATACATCCGGGCATTCAGACTACGTCGTGAAGGCTGTTTGTCCCATCTACATTCCTTTGGTTGTGGGGATGCCAGAGGTGAAAGCAAGGCTTTGGGTTCCCTCTGCATGAACTGTGCAGAGACGGAGAGCACGTGCAGGATGGCCTCGCCGTTCCTGACCCATGCACCAAGGGACATTTGCTACTCCCCTGCTTATGCTGAGGTCTTCTTCTGGGAAAGAAGTCCCAAATCGTTTTCTCTTCTTGACCATCTGTTTCCTTGCACTCCAGAGCTTTTCTCCTCCCTTGGCCTTCACCCTCAATAGCTTTCCTGAAAGTGACGGCAGCCCTCTCAGCCTTTGCCTTGCTCCTGCTAGTTGTCTTCACCTCAGCTAGAGGGTCCTGAAGGATCGCTGCAGGTCCCTTCCAACTCAACCCTTCTCTTCTCTTCACTTGCCTTCTATTCCCTGCACTGACGATGAGGCGAATAACAAGGAGACCACTAGTTGCCTGAAATGCCAGGGGGTTTGCAGCTCCAGAAACACTTTCGAGGACACAAAAAGGATACAAGTAGAAACAGGATTGGATTTCATTTGATTTTACTTTATTTTACTTTCTTTTATTTTCTGTCTTGTTCTGTTGGTTGATGTTAGTTTAGTTTTGTTTCTTTCATGTGATGTTATTGTATTTGATTTTATTACATTTTCTTTGGGGTTATTTCTTCTTATTCTATTTTATGTTGGTTTATCTTCTTTTATTTTACCTTGCTTTATGCGTCTTTATTTTGTTTTGTTATTTGATTATTTTATCATTTTATTTGACCTTATTTTGGTTTAGGCTCCTTTAGGCTATTTGGCTGAATCTCTTTCAGAGCCGATGCTCACAAGCATTAACACCATGCGCATGTGCAGCCAGGAGCAGGCTGATGTGTTCTTCGGTTTAGTTTGAAAAAGCATCCCTTGCAGTCTGGCAAAGGAAAGCCGCAGAAAGGAGCAGCAGGAAGACAGGCCAAGCAGTCCCTCGTTTCTCAACAGTGCAGAAGAACTTGAAGAAGGAGGATGGGGACCGACCACACACCGAAAAGTACAAGAAGAGGAGGGGTGTGGTGCCCTGGGCTATTTTCACAAGTAGCACACATGTCGATGACAAGCACCCCTTTTGCCTTCCAAAACTTGCTCCGCTGTGCTTCTTGGCCAGGGAGGCATGAAAAGTGCTCTCCTGCCTGCCCTGCGCTTGGATCGCGTGCAGGGAGAGCTGAAAAGCTGCAGCTCCGCATGGTGCGGCAAGCCTGCAGCCCTTCCAAGCACAGGCTGTTTTGCACAAGCAAGGACACCGCGGGAAATGGAGCCAAGGGAAGAGCAGAGCTCACTCCTGCTCCAAACCTGCAATGGGCAAAAGAGCCAGGGAGCACCAGGGCACGAGTGGCGCCTCGCAGGTGCAAGAGCAGCGGGCAAGAACTGAGCCCAAAGGGCCCAGAGGAGCCCTGACAAGGGGCTGCGCTCAATGCTACGGAGGAGAAGAAGCAACCCCCGGGGGCAACCCTGGGCGTCCGCCCTGGGAGTCTAGAAAGCGTCCTCCCGCCGCCTGCGGGGCACGAGGGCCACCTTGGTGGAGCAGGAGCAGCAGGCACCTAGCCAAAACGGCCCAAAGGAGCCCTGGCAAGGGGCCGTGCTCAGTGCTGCAGAGGAAGGCAAAAAAGCCCCGGGGACACTTGCTAGCCCACCGTGGGGGGAAAAAAGCCTTCCTCCCCGCAGCTGCAGGGCACGAGAGGCCACCTTCGTGGTGCATGAGCAACAGGCAGTAACCCAGCCAAAATGGCCCAGAGGAGCCCTGACAAGTGCTCATGCTCAGTGCTGCAGAGGAAGGCAAAAAACCCCCGGGCACCAGAGCCAATCTGCCCCGGGGGAAAATTCCTTCCTGACCCCAGCGTCGCTGGCGATGGGCTATTCCCTGAGCACGTGAGCAAGACCTGCCTCCTCGGCCCGCAGGCTGCTCACGCCTCCCAGGAGATGCCCAACCCCGATTCTCCCTCCACCTGCTGCCACCTCAGGGCCTTCCCAGAGGGGCAAAACGCCCCCGGCCTGATCCATCTGGTGGGCAACGATCCTTCCTGCGCCTGGCAAGGCACCAGTGGCTGCTCCAAAGCACCGGCACCCCCGCCAACATCTCTGCATCCCATTCCTCACGGCTGCTGACACTGGCTCCGCAGGGGATGAGGATGGCGAGCTCTGCAGTGCTCCTCAAGAAGGCATTCCCTTGCTCTTGCCACTGCTAGCCAGCTGAAAAGGCCAGCCAGCCTCACCAGCCTCCAGCTTTTGGTAGTTCTTCTCATCTCCAGCAGCCTCGTCGAGCCTCCTCCGGCCTTCCTCCCTCAGCCCTCGCCAAGTAATTCCACCGCCTCCTCAAGGACTTCCTCTCGCCCGTCTTGGGGCTGCCCCCAGGCCAGCTATGGCAGCGCGACGCGGGAGCGTGCTCCCTTTTATGCTGCCCCGGGGCATGGTGACTGCTGCGTTGCCGGGCGCTGGCACTGTGACACGGGGGTGACGGGCCAACCCCCTGCGCGGCCCCGCCTGCCGGCCCTCTGCCCAGCATCCTTCCCAGGAAGGCCTTTGGGCTGCTGGCCCCGAGGCAGTCCCTGCGCCCAGGAGGCTCAGGGGGCTGTCCCTGCCCTTGCTGGCCACGCCCTGGGCACAGCTGCTGGGCGTCCCGCTAAATACATCCGGGCATTCAGACTACGTCGTGAAGGCTGTTTGTCCCATCTACATTCCTTTGGTTGTGGGGATGCCAGAGGTGAAAGCAAGGCTTTTGGTTCCCTCTGCATGAACTGTGCAGAGACGGAGAGCACGTGCAGGATGGCCTCGCCGTTCCTGACCCATGCACCAAGGGACATTTGCTACTCCCCTGCTTATGCTGAGGTCTTCTTCTGGGAAAGAAGTCCCAAATCGTTTTCTCTTCTTGACCATCTGTTTCCTTGCACTCCAGAGCTTTTCTCCTCCCTTGGCCTTCACCCTCAATAGCTTTCCTGAAAGTGACGGCAGCCCTCTCAGCCTTTGCCTTGCTCCTGCTAGTCGTCTTCACCTCAGCTAGAGGGTCCTGAAGGATCGCTGCAGGTCCCTTCCAACTCAACCCTTCTCTTCTCTTCACTTGTCTTCTATTCCCTGCACTGACGATGAGGCGAATAACAAGGAGACCACTAGTTGCCTGAAATGCCAGGGGGTTTGCAGCTCCAGAAACACTTTCGAGGACACAAAAAGGATACAAGTAGAAACAGGATTGGATTTCATTTGATTTTACTTTATTTTACTTTCTTTTATTTTCTGTCTTGTTCTGTTGGTTGATGTTAGTTTAGTTTTGTTTCTTTCATGTGATGTTATTGTATTTGATTTTATTACATTTTCTTTGGGGTTATTTCTTCTTATTCTATTTTATGTTGGTTTATCTTCTTTTATTTTACCTTGCTTTATGCGTCTTTATTTTGTTTTGTTATTTGATTATTTTATCATTTTATTTGACCTTATTTTGGTTTAGGCTCCTTTAGGCTATTTGGCTGAATCTCTTTCAGAGCCGATGCTCACAAGCATTAACACCATGCGCATGTGCAGCCAGGAGCAGGCTGATGTGTTCTTCGGTTTAGTTTGAAAAAGCATCCCTTGCAGGCTGGCAAAGGAAAGCCGCAGAAAGGAGCAGCAGGAAGACAGGCCAAGCAGTCCCTCGTTTCTCAACAGTGCAGAAGAACTTGAAGAAGGAGGATGGGGACCGACCACACACCGAAAAGTACAAGAAGAGGAGGGGTGTGGTGCCCTGGGCTATTTTCACAAGTAGGACACGTGTCGATGAGAAGCACCCCTTTTGCCTTCCAAAACTTGCTCCGCTGTGCTTCTTGGCCAGGGAGGCATGAAAAGCGCTCTCCTGCCTGCCCTGCGCTTGGATCGCGTGCAGGGAGAGCTGAAAAGCTGCAGCTCCGCATGGTGCAGCAAGCCTGCAGCCCTTCCAAGCACAGGCTGTTTTGCACAAGCAAGGACACCGCGGGAAATGGAGCCAAGGGAAGAGCAGAGCTCACTCCTGCTCCAAACCTGCAATGGGCAAAAGAGCCAGGGAGCACCAGGGCACGAGTGGCGCCTCGGAGGTGCAAGAGCAGCGGGCAAGAACTGAGCCCAAAGGGCCCAGAGGAGCCCTGACAAGGGGCTGCGCTCAATGCTACGGAGGAGAAGAAGCAACCCCCAGGGGCAACCCTGGGCGTCCGCCCTGGGAGTCTAGAAAGCGTCCTCCCGCCGCCTGCGGGGCACGAGGGCCACCTTGGTGGAGCAGGAGCAGCAGGCACCTAGCCAAAACGGCCCAAAGGAGCCCTGGCAAGGGGCCGTGCTCAGTGCTGCAGAGGAAGGCAAAAAAGCCCCGGGGACACTTGCTAGCCCACCGTGGGGGGAAAAAAGCCTTCCTCCCCGCAGCTGCAGGGCACGAGAGGCCACCTTCGTGGTGCATGAGCAACAGGCAGTAACCCAGCCAAAATGGCCCAGAGGAGCCCTGACAAGTGCTCATGCTCAGTGCTGCAGAGGAAGGCAAAAAACCCCCGGGCACCAGAGCCAATCTGCCCCGGGGGAAAATTCCTTCCTGACCCCAGCGTCGCTGGCGATGGGCTATTCCCTGAGCACGTGAGCAAGACCTGCCTCCTCGGCCCGCAGGCTGCTCACGCCTCCCAGGAGATGCCCAACCCCGATTCTCCCTCCACCTGCTGCCACCTCAGGGCCTTCCCAGAGGGGCAAAACGCCCCCGGCCTGATCCATCTGGTGGGCAACGATCCTTCCTGCGCCTGGCAAGGCACCAGTGGCTGCTCCAAAGCACCGGCACCCCCGCCAACATCTCTGCATCCCATTCCTCACGGCTGCTGACACTGGCTCCGCAGGGGATGAGGATGGCGAGCTCTGCAGTGCTCCTCAAGAAGGCATTCCCTTGCTCTTGCCACTGCTAGCCAGCTGAAAAGGCCAGCCAGCCTCACCAGCCTCCAGCTTTTGGTAGTTCTTCTCATCTCCAGCAGCCTCGTCGAGCCTCCTCCGGCCTTCCTCCCTCAGCCCTCGCCAAGTAATTCCACCGCCTCCTCAAGGACTTCCTCTCGCCCGTCTTGGGGCTGCCCCCAGGCCAGCTATGGCAGCGCGACGCGGGAGCGTGCTCCCTTTTATGCTGCCCCGGGGCATGGTGACTGCTGCGTTGCCGGGCGCTGGCACTGTGACACGGGGGTGACGGGCCAACCCCCTGCGCGGCCCCGCCTGCCGGCCCTCTGCCCAGCATCCTTCCCAGGAAGGCCTTTGGGCTGCTGGCCCCGAGGCAGTCCCTGCGCCCAGGAGGCTCAGGGGGCTGTCCCTGCCCTTGCTGGCCACGCCCTGGGCACAGCTGCTGGGCGTCCCGCTAAATACATCCGGGCATTCAGACTACGTCGTGAAGGCTGTTTGTCCCATCTACATTCCTTTGGTTGTGGGGATGCCAGAGGTGAAAGCAAGGCTTTTGGTTCCCTCTGCATGAACTGTGCAGAGACGGAGAGCACGTGCAGGATGGCCTCGCCGTTCCTGACCCATGCACCAAGGGACATTTGCTACTCCCCTGCTTATGCTGAGGTCTTCTTCTGGGAAAGAAGTCCCAAATCGTTTTCTCTTCTTGACCATCTGTTTCCTTGCACTCCAGAGCTTTTCTCCTCCCTTGGCCTTCACCCTCAATAGCTTTCCTGAAAGTGACGGCAGCCCTCTCAGCCTTTGCCTTGCTCCTGCTAGTCGTCTTCACCTCAGCTAGAGGGTCCTGAAGGATCGCTGCAGGTCCCTTCCAACTCAACCCTTCTCTTCTCTTCACTTGTCTTCTATTCCCTGCACTGACGATGAGGCGAATAACAAGGAGACCACTAGTTGCCTGAAATGCCAGGGGGTTTGCAGCTCCAGAAACACTTTCGAGGACACAAAAAGGATACAAGTAGAAACAGGATTGGATTTCATTTGATTTTACTTTATTTTACTTTCTTTTATTTTCTGTCTTGTTCTGTTGGTTGATGTTAGTTTAGTTTTGTTTCTTTCATGTGATGTTATTGTATTTGATTTTATTACATTTTCTTTGGGGTTATTTCTTCTTATTCTATTTTATGTTGGTTTATCTTCTTTTATTTTACCTTGCTTTATGCGTCTTTATTTTGTTTTGTTATTTGATTATTTTATCATTTTATTTGACCTTATTTTGGTTTAGGCTCCTTTAGGCTATTTGGCTGAATCTCTTTCAGAGCCGATGCTCACAAGCATTAACACCATGCGCATGTGCAGCCAGGAGCAGGCTGATGTGTTCTTCGGTTTAGTTTGAAAAAGCATCCCTTGCAGGCTGGCAAAGGAAAGCCGCAGAAAGGAGCAGCAGGAAGACAGGCCAAGCAGTCCCTCGTTTCTCAACAGTGCAGAAGAACTTGAAGAAGGAGGATGGGGACCGACCACACACCGAAAAGTACAAGAAGAGGAGGGGTGTGGTGCCCTGGGCTATTTTCACAAGTAGGACACGTGTCGATGAGAAGCACCCCTTTTGCCTTCCAAAACTTGCTCCGCTGTGCTTCTTGGCCAGGGAGGCATGAAAAGCGCTCTCCTGCCTGCCCTGCGCTTGGATCGCGTGCAGGGAGAGCTGAAAAGCTGCAGCTCCGCATGGTGCAGCAAGCCTGCAGCCCTTCCAAGCACAGGCTGTTTTGCACAAGCAAGGACACCGCGGGAAATGGAGCCAAGGGAAGAGCAGAGCTCACTCCTGCTCCAAACCTGCAATGGGCAAAAGAGCCAGGGAGCACCAGGGCACGAGTGGCGCCTCGGAGGTGCAAGAGCAGCGGGCAAGAACTGAGCCCAAAGGGCCCAGAGGAGCCCTGACAAGGGGCTGCGCTCAATGCTACGGAGGAGAAGAAGCAACCCCCAGGGGCAACCCTGGGCGTCCGCCCTGGGAGTCTAGAAAGCGTCCTCCCGCCGCCTGCGGGGCACGAGGGCCACCTTGGTGGAGCAGGAGCAGCAGGCACCTAGCCAAAACGGCCCAAAGGAGCCCTGGCAAGGGGCCGTGCTCAGTGCTGCAGAGGAAGGCAAAAAAGCCCCGGGGACACTTGCTAGCCCACCGTGGGGGGAAAAAAGCCTTCCTCCCCGCAGCTGCAGGGCACGAGAGGCCACCTTCGTGGTGCATGAGCAACAGGCAGTAACCCAGCCAAAATGGCCCAGAGGAGCCCTGACAAGTGCTCATGCTCAGTGCTGCAGAGGAAGGCAAAAAACCCCCGGGCACCAGAGCCAATCTGCCCCGGGGGAAAATTCCTTCCTGACCCCAGCGTCGCTGGCGATGGGCTATTCCCTGAGCACGTGAGCAAGACCTGCCTCCTCGGCCCGCAGGCTGCTCACGCCTCCCAGGAGATGCCCAACCCCGATTCTCCCTCCACCTGCTGCCACCTCAGGGCCTTCCCAGAGGGGCAAAACGCCCCCGGCCTGATCCATCTGGTGGGCAACGATCCTTCCTGCGCCTGGCAAGGCACCAGTGGCTGCTCCAAAGCACCGGCACCCCCGCCAACATCTCTGCATCCCATTCCTCACGGCTGCTGACACTGGCTCCGCAGGGGATGAGGATGGCGAGCTCTGCAGTGCTCCTCAAGAAGGCATTCCCTTGCTCTTGCCACTGCTAGCCAGCTGAAAAGGCCAGCCAGCCTCACCAGCCTCCAGCTTTTGGTAGTTCTTCTCATCTCCAGCAGCCTCGTCGAGCCTCCTCCGGCCTTCCTCCCTCAGCCCTCGCCAAGTAATTCCACCGCCTCCTCAAGGACTTCCTCTCGCCCGTCTTGGGGCTGCCCCCAGGCCAGCTATGGCAGCGCGACGCGGGAGCGTGCTCCCTTTTATGCTGCCCCGGGGCATGGTGACTGCTGCGTTGCCGGGCGCTGGCACTGTGACACGGGGGTGACGGGCCAACCCCCTGCGCGGCCCCGCCTGCCGGCCCTCTGCCCAGCATCCTTCCCAGGAAGGCCTTTGGGCTGCTGGCCCCGAGGCAGTCCCTGCGCCCAGGAGGCTCAGGGGGCTGTCCCTGCCCTTGCTGGCCATGCCCTGGGCACAGCTGCTGGGCGTCCCGCTAAATACATCCGGGCATTCAGACTACGTCGTGAAGGCTGTTTGTCCCATCTACATTCCTTTGGTTGTGGGGATGCCAGAGGTGAAAGCAAGGCTTTTGGTTCCCTCTGCATGAACTGTGCAGAGACGGAGAGCACGTGCAGGATGGCCTCGCCGTTCCTGACCCATGCACCAAGGGACATTTGCTACTCCCCTGCTTATGCTGAGGTCTTCTTCTGGGAAAGAAGTCCCAAATCCTTTTCTCTTCTTGACCATCTGTTTCCTTGCACTCCAGAGCTTTTCTCCTCCCTTGGCCTTCACCCTCAATAGCTTTCCTGAAAGTGACGGCAGCCCTCTCAGCCTTTGCCTTGCTCCTGCTAGTCGTCTTCACCTCAGCTAGAGGGTCCTGAAGGATCGCTGCAGGTCCCTTCCAACTCAACCCTTCTCTTCTCTTCACTTGTCTTCTATTCCCTGCACTGACGATGAGGCGAATAACAAGGAGACCACTAGTTGCCTGAAATGCCAGGGGGTTTGCAGCTCCAGAAACACTTGCGAGGACACAAATCAAAAAGGATACAAGTAGAAACAGGATTGGATTTCATTTGATTTTACTTTATTTTACTTTCTTTTATTTTCTGTCTTGTTCTGTTGGTTGATGTTAGTTTAGTTTTGTTTCTTTCATGTGATGTTATTGTATTTGATTTTATTACATTTTCTTTGGGGTTATTTCTTCTTATTCTATTTTATGTTGGTTTATCTTCTTTTATTTTACCTTGCTTTATGCGTCTTTATTTTGTTTTGTTATTTGATTATTTTATCATTTTATTTGACCTTATTTTGGTTTAGGCTCCTTTAGGCTATTTGGCTGAATCTCTTTCAGAGCCGATGCTCACAAGCATTAACACCATGCGCATGTGCAGCCAGGAGCAGGCTGATGTGTTCTTCGGTTTAGTTTGAAAAAGCATCCCTTGCAGTCTGGCAAAGGAAAGCCGCAGAAAGGAGCAGCAGGAAGACAGGCCAAGCAGTCCCTCGTTTCTCAACAGTGCAGAAGAACTTGAAGAAGGAGGATGGGGACCGACCACACACCGAAAAGTACAAGAAGAGGAGGGGTGTGGTGCCCTGGGCTATTTTCACAAGTAGGACACGTGTCGATGAGAAGCACCCCTTTTGCCTTCCAAAACTTGCTCCGCTGTGCTTCTTGGCCAGGGAGGCATGAAAAGCGCTCTCCTGCCTGCCCTGCGCTTGGATCGCGTGCAGGGAGAGCTGAAAAGCTGCAGCTCCGCATGGTGCAGCAAGCCTGCAGCCCTTCCAAGCACAGGCTGTTTTGCACAAGCAAGGACACCGCGGGAAATGGAGCCAAGGGAAGAGCAGAGCTCACTCCTGCTCCAAACCTGCAATGGGCAAAAGAGCCAGGGAGCACCAGGGCACGAGTGGCGCCTCGGAGGTGCAAGAGCAGCGGGCAAGAACTGAGCCCAAAGGGCCCAGAGGAGCCCTGACAAGGGGCTGCGCTCAATGCTACGGAGGAGAAGAAGCAACCCCCAGGGGCAACCCTGGGCGTCCGCCCTGGGAGTCTAGAAAGCGTCCTCCCGCCGCCTGCGGGGCACGAGGGCCACCTTGGTGGAGCAGGAGCAGCAGGCACCTAGCCAAAACGGCCCAAAGGAGCCCTGGCAAGGGGCCGTGCTCAGTGCTGCAGAGGAAGGCAAAAAACCCCCGGGGACACTTGCTAGCCCACCGTGGGGGGAAAAAAGCCTTCCTCCCCGCAGCTGCAGGGCACGAGAGGCCACCTTCGTGGTGCATGAGCAACAGGCAGTAACCCAGCCAAAATGGCCCAGAGGAGCCCTGACAAGTGCTCATGCTCAGTGCTGCAGAGGAAGGCAAAAAACCCCCGGGCACCAGAGCCAATCTGCCCCGGGGGAAAATTCCTTCCTGACCCCAGCGTCGCTGGCGATGGGCTATTCCCTGAGCACGTGAGCAAGACCTGCCTCCTCGGCCCGCAGGCTGCTCACGCCTCCCAGGAGATGCCCAACCCCGATTCTCCCTCCACCTGCTGCCACCTCAGGGCCTTCCCAGAGGGGCAAAACGCCCCCGGCCTGATCCATCTGGTGGGCAACGATCCTTCCTGCGCCTGGCAAGGCACCAGTGGCTGCTCCAAAGCACCGGCACCCCCGCCAACATCTCTGCATCCCATTCCTCACGGCTGCTGACACTGGCTCCGCAGGGGATGAGGATGGCGAGCTCTGCAGTGCTCCTCAAGAAGGCATTTCCTTGCTCTTGCCACTGCTAGCCAGCTGAAAAGGCCAGCCAGCCTCACCAGCCTCCAGCTTTTGGTAGTTCTTCTCATCTCCAGCAGCCTCGTCGAGCCTCCTCCGGCCTTCCTCCCTCAGCCCTCGCCAAGTAATTCCACCGCCTCCTCAAGGACTTCCTCTCGCCCGTCTTGGGGCTGCCCCCAGGCCAGCTATGGCAGCGCGACGCGGGAGCGTGCTCCCTTTTATGCTGCCCCGGGGCATGGTGACTGCTGCGTTGCCGGGCGCTGGCACTGTGACACGGGGGTGACGGGCCAACCCCCTGCGCGGCCCCGCCTGCCGGCCCTCTGCCCAGCATCCTTCCCAGGAAGGCCTTTGGGCTGCTGGCCCCGAGGCAGTCCCTGCGCCCAGGAGGCTCAGGGGGCTGTCCCTGCCCTTGCTGGCCATGCCCTGGGCACAGCTGCTGGGCGTCCCGCTAAATACATCCGGGCATTCAGACTACGTCGTGAAGGCTGTTTGTCCCATCTACATTCCTTTGGTTGTGGGGATGCCAGAGGTGAAAGCAAGGCTTTGGGTTCCCTCTGCATGAACTGTGCAGAGACGGAGAGCACGTGCAGGATGGCCTCGCCGTTCCTGACCCATGCACCAAGGGACATTTGCTACTCCCCTGCTTATGCTGAGGTCTTCTTCTGGGAAAGAAGTCCCAAATCCTTTTCTCTTCTTGACCATCTGTTTCCTTGCACTCCAGAGCTTTTCTCCTCCCTTGGCCTTCACCCTCAATAGCTTTCCTGAAAGTGACGGCAGCCCTCTCAGCCTTTGCCTTGCTCCTGCTAGTCGTCTTCACCTCAGCTAGAGGGTCCTGAAGGATCGCTGCAGGTCCCTTCCAACTCAACCCTTCTCTTCTCTTCACTTGTCTTCTATTCCCTGCACTGACGATGAGGCGAATAACAAGGAGACCACTAGTTGCCTGAAATGCCAGGGGGTTTGCAGCTCCAGAAACACTTTCGAGGACACAAAAAGGATACAAGTAGAAACAGGATTGGATTTCATTTGATTTTACTTTATTTTACTTTCTTTTATTTTCTGTCTTGTTCTGTTGGTTGATGTTAGTTTAGTTTTGTTTCTTTCATGTGATGTTATTGTATTTGATTTTATTACATTTTCTTTGGGGTTATTTCTTCTTATTCTATTTTATGTTGGTTTATCTTCTTTTATTTTACCTTGCTTTATGCGTCTTTATTTTGTTTTGTTATTTGATTATTTTATCATTTTATTTGACCTTATTTTGGTTTAGGCTCCTTTAGGCTATTTGGCTGAATCTCTTTCAGAGCCGATGCTCACAAGCATTAACACCATGCGCATGTGCAGCCAGGAGCAGGCTGATGTGTTCTTCGGTTTAGTTTGAAAAAGCATCCCTTGCAGTCTGGCAAAGGAAAGCTGCAGAAAGGAGCAGCAGGAAGACAGGCCAAGCAGTCCCTCGTTTCTCAACAGTGCAGAAGAACTTGAAGAAGGAGGATGGGGACCGACCACACACCGAAAAGTACAAGAAGAGGAGGGGTGTGGTGCCCTGGGCTATTTTCACAAGTAGGACACGTGTCGATGAGAAGCACCCCTTTTGCCTTCCAAAACTTGCTCCGCTGTGCTTCTTGGCCAGGGAGGCATGAAAAGCGCTCTCCTGCCTGCCCTGCGCTTGGATCGTGTGCAGGGAGAGCTGAAAAGCTGCAGCTCCGCATGGTGCAGCAAGCCTGCAGCCCTTCCAAGCACAGGCTGTTTTGCACAAGCAAGGACACCGCGGGAAATGGAGCCAAGGGAAGAGCAGAGCTCACTCCTGCTCCAAACCTGCAATGGGCAAAAGAGCCAGGGAGCACCAGGGCATGAGTGGCGCCTCGGAGGTGCAAGAGCAGCGGGCAAGAACTGAGCCCAAAGGGCCCAGAGGAGCCCTGACAAGGGGCTGCGCTCAATGCTACGGAGGAGAAGAAGCAACCCCCGGGGGCAACCCTGGGCGTCCGCCCTGGGAGTCTAGAAAGCGTCCTCCCGCCGCCTGCGGGGCACGAGGGCCACCTTGGTGGAGCAGGAGCAGCAGGCACCTAGCCAAAACGGCCCAAAGGAGCCCTGGCAAGGGGCCGTGCTCAGTGCTGCAGAGGAAGGCAAAAAACCCCCGGGGACACTTGCTAGCGCACCGTGGGGGGAAAAAAGCCTTCCTCCCCGCAGCTGCAGGGCACGAGAGGCCACCTTCGTGGTGCATGAGCAACAGGCAGTAACCCAGCCAAAATGGCCCAGAGGAGCCCTGACAAGTGCTCATGCTCAGTGCTGCAGAGGAAGGCAAAAAAACCCCGGGCACCAGAGCCAATCTGCCCCGGGGGAAAATTCCTTCCTGACCCCAGCGTCGCTGGCGATGGGCTATTCCCTGAGCACGTGAGCAAGACCTGCCTCCTCGGCCCGCAGGCTGCTCACGCCTCCCAGGAGATGCCCAACCCCGATTCTCCCTCCACCTGCTGCCACCTCAGGGCCTTCCCAGAGGGGCAAAACGCCCCCGGCCTGATCCATCTGGTGGGCAACGATCCTTCCTGCGCCTGGCAAGGCACCAGTGGCTGCTCCAAAGCACCGGCACCCCCGCCAACATCTCTGCATCCCATTCCTCACGGCTGCTGACACTGGCTCCGCAGGGGATGAGGATGGCGAGCTCTGCAGTGCTCCTCAAGAAGGCATTCCCTTGCTCTTGCCACTGCTAGCCAGCTGAAAAGGCCAGCCAGCCTCACCAGCCTCCAGCTTTTGGTAGTTCTTCTCATCTCCAGCAGCCTCGTCGAGCCTCCTCCGGCCTTCCTCCCTCAGCCCTCGCCAAGTAATTCCACCGCCTCCTCAAGGACTTCCTCTCGCCCGTCTTGGGGCTGCCCCCAGGCCAGCTATGGCAGCGCGACGCGGGAGCGTGCTCCCTTTTATGCTGCCCCGGGGCATGGTGACTGCTGCGTTGCCGGGCGCTGGCACTGTGACACGGGGGTGACGGGCCAACCCCCTGCGCGGCCCCGCCTGCCGGCCCTCTGCCCAGCATCCTTCCCAGGAAGGCCTTTGGGCTGCTGGCCCCGAGGCAGTCCCTGCGCCCAGGAGGCTCAGGGGGCTGTCCCTGCCCTTGCTGGCCATGCCCTGGGCACAGCTGCTGGGCGTCCCGCTAAATACATCCGGGCATTCAGACTACGTCGTGAAGGCTGTTTGTCCCATCTACATTCCTTTGGTTGTGGGGATGCCAGAGGTGAAAGCAAGGCTTTGGGTTCCCTCTGCATGAACTGTGCAGAGACGGAGAGCACGTGCAGGATGGCCTCGCCGTTCCTGACCCATGCACCAAGGGACATTTGCTACTCCCCTGCTTATGCTGAGGTCTTCTTCTGGGAAAGAAGTCCCAAATCCTTTTCTCTTCTTGACCATCTGTTTCCTTGCACTCCAGAGCTTTTCTCCTCCCTTGGCCTTCACCCTCAATAGCTTTCCTGAAAGTGACGGCAGCCCTCTCAGCCTTTGCCTTGCTCCTGCTAGTCGTCTTCACCTCAGCTAGAGGGTCCTGAAGGATCGCTGCAGGTCCCTTCCAACTCAACCCTTCTCTTCTCTTCACTTGTCTTCTATTCCCTGCACTGACGATGAGGCGAATAACAAGGAGACCACTAGTTGCCTGAAATGCCAGGGGGTTTGCAGCTCCAGAAACACTTTCGAGGACACAAAAAGGATACAAGTAGAAACAGGATTGGATTTCATTTGATTTTACTTTATTTTACTTTCTTTTATTTTCTGTCTTGTTCTGTTGGTTGATGTTAGTTTAGTTTTGTTTCTTTCATGTGATGTTATTGTATTTGATTTTATTACATTTTCTTTGGGGTTATTTCTTCTTATTCTATTTTATGTTGGTTTATCTTCTTTTATTTTACCTTGCTTTATGCGTCTTTATTTTGTTTTGTTATTTGATTATTTTATCATTTTATTTGACCTTATTTTGGTTTAGGCTCCTTTAGGCTATTTGGCTGAATCTCTTTCAGAGCCGATGCTCACAAGCATTAACACCATGCGCATGTGCAGCCAGGAGCAGGCTGATGTGTTCTTCGGTTTAGTTTGAAAAAGCATCCCTTGCAGTCTGGCAAAGGAAAGCCGCAGAAAGGAGCAGCAGGAAGACAGGCCAAGCAGTCCCTCGTTTCTCAACAGTGCAGAAGAACTTGAAGAAGGAGGATGGGGACCGACCACACACCGAAAAGTACAAGAAGAGGAGGGGTGTGGTGCCCTGGGCTATTTTCACAAGTAGGACACGTGTCGATGACAAGCACCCCTTTTGCCTTCCAAAACTTGCTCCGCTGTGCTTCTTGGCCAGGGAGGCATGAAAAGCGCTCTCCTGCCTGCCCTGCGCTTGGATCGCGTGCAGGGAGAGCTGAAAAGCTGCAGCTCCGCATGGTGCAGCAAGCCTGCAGCCCTTCCAAGCACAGGCTGTTTTGCACAAGCAAGGACACCGCGGGAAATGGAGCCAAGGGAAGAGCAGAGCTCACTCCTGCTCCAAACCTGCAATGGGCAAAAGAGCCAGGGAGCACCAGGGCACGAGTGGCGCCTCGGAGGTGCAAGAGCAGCGGGCAAGAACTGAGCCCAAAGGGCCCAGAGGAGCCCTGACAAGGGGCTGCGCTCAATGCTACGGAGGAGAAGAAGCAACCCCCAGGGGCAACCCTGGGCGTCCGCCCTGGGAGTCTAGAAAGCGTCCTCCCGCCGCCTGCGGGGCACGAGGGCCACCTTGGTGGAGCAGGAGCAGCAGGCACCTAGCCAAAACGGCCCAAAGGAGCCCTGGCAAGGGGCCGTGCTCAGTGCTGCAGAGGAAGGCAAAAAACCCCCGGGGACACTTGCTAGCCCACCGTGGGGGGAAAAAAGCCTTCCTCCCCGCAGCTGCAGGGCACGAGAGGCCACCTTCGTGGTGCATGAGCAACAGGCAGTAACCCAGCCAAAATGGCCCAGAGGAGCCCTGACAAGTGCTCATGCTCAGTGCTGCAGAGGAAGGCAAAAAACCCCCCGGGCACCAGAGCCAATCTGCCCCGGGGGAAAATTCCTTCCTGACCCCAGCGTCGCTGGCGATGGGCTATTCCCTGAGCACGTGAGCAAGACCTGCCTCCTCGGCCCGCAGGCTGCTCACGCCTCCCAGGAGATGCCCAACCCCGATTCTCCCTCCACCTGCTGCCACCTCAGGGCCTTCCCAGAGGGGCAAAACGCCCCCGGCCTGATCCATCTGGTGGGCAACGATCCTTCCTGCGCCTGGCAAGGCACCAGTGGCTGCTCCAAAGCACCGGCACCCCCGCCAACATCTCTGCATCCCATTCCTCACGGCTGCTGACACTGGCTCCGCAGGGGATGAGGATGGCGAGCTCTGCAGTGCTCCTCAAGAAGGCATTCCCTTGCTCTTGCCACTGCTAGCCAGCTGAAAAGGCCAGCCAGCCTCACCAGCCTCCAGCTTTTGGTAGTTCTTCTCATCTCCAGCAGCCTCGTCGAGCCTCCTCCGGCCTTCCTCCCTCAGCCCTCGCCAAGTAATTCCACCGCCTCCTCAAGGACTTCCTCTCGCCCGTCTTGGGGCTGCCCCCAGGCCAGCTATGGCAGCGCGACGCGGGAGCGTGCTCCCTTTTATGCTGCCCCGGGGCATGGTGACTGCTGCGTTGCCGGGCGCTGGCACTGTGACACGGGGGTGACGGGCCAACCCCCTGCGCGGCCCCGCCTGCCGGCCCTCTGCCCAGCATCCTTCCCAGGAAGGCCTTTGGGCTGCTGGCCCCGAGGCAGTCCCTGCGCCCAGGAGGCTCAGGGGGCTGTCCCTGCCCTTGCTGGCCATGCCCTGGGCACAGCTGCTGGGCGTCCCGCTAAATACATCCGGGCATTCAGACTACGTCGTGAAGGCTGTTTGTCCCATCTACATTCCTTTGGTTGTGGGGATGCCAGAGGTGAAAGCAAGGCTTTGGGTTCCCTCTGCATGAACTGTGCAGAGACGGAGAGCACGTGCAGGATGGCCTCGCCGTTCCTGACCCATGCACCAAGGGACATTTGCTACTCCCCTGCTTATGCTGAGGTCTTCTTCTGGGAAAGAAGTCCCAAATCCTTTTCTCTTCTTGACCATCTGTTTCCTTGCACTCCAGAGCTTTTCTCCTCCCTTGGCCTTCACCCTCAATAGCTTTCCTGAAAGTGACGGCAGCCCTCTCAGCCTTTGCCTTGCTCCTGCTAGTCGTCTTCACCTCAGCTAGAGGGTCCTGAAGGATCGCTGCAGGTCCCTTCCAACTCAACCCTTCTCTTCTCTTCACTTGTCTTCTATTCCCTGCACTGACGATGAGGCGAATAACAAGGAGACCACTAGTTGCCTGAAATGCCAGGGGGTTTGCAGCTCCAGAAACACTTTCGAGGACACAAAAAGGATACAAGTAGAAACAGGATTGGATTTCATTTGATTTTACTTTATTTTACTTTCTTTTATTTTCTGTCTTGTTCTGTTGGTTGATGTTAGTTTAGTTTTGTTTCTTTCATGTGATGTTATTGTATTTGATTTTATTACATTTTCTTTGGGGTTATTTCTTCTTATTCTATTTTATGTTGGTTTATCTTCTTTTATTTTACCTTGCTTTATGCGTCTTTATTTTGTTTTGTTATTTGATTATTTTATCATTTTATTTGACCTTATTTTGGTTTAGGCTCCTTTAGGCTATTTGGCTGAATCTCTTTCAGAGCCGATGCTCACAAGCATTAACACCATGCGCATGTGCAGCCAGGAGCAGGCTGATGTGTTCTTCGGTTTAGTTTGAAAAAGCATCCCTTGCAGTCTGGCAAAGGAAAGCCGCAGAAAGGAGCAGCAGGAAGACAGGCCAAGCAGTCCCTCGTTTCTCAACAGTGCAGAAGAACTTGAAGAAGGAGGATGGGGACCGACCACACACCGAAAAGTACAAGAAGAGGAGGGGTGTGGTGCCCTGGGCTATTTTCACAAGTAGGACACGTGTCGATGAGAAGCACCCCTTTTGCCTTCCAAAACTTGCTCCGCTGTGCTTCTTGGCCAGGGAGGCATGAAAAGCGCTCTCCTGCCTGCCCTGCGCTTGGATCGCGTGCAGGGAGAGCTGAAAAGCTGCAGCTCCGCATGGTGCAGCAAGCCTGCAGCCCTTCCAAGCACAGGCTGTTTTGCACAAGCAAGGACACCGCGGGAAATGGAGCCAAGGGAAGAGCAGAGCTCACTCCTGCTCCAAACCTGCAATGGGCAAAAGAGCCAGGGAGCACCAGGGCACGAGTGGCGCCTCGGAGGTGCAAGAGCAGCGGGCAAGAACTGAGCCCAAAGGGCCCAGAGGAGCCCTGACAAGGGGCTGCGCTCAATGCTACGGAGGAGAAGAAGCAACCCCCAGGGGCAACCCTGGGCGTCCGCCCTGGGAGTCTAGAAAGCGTCCTCCCGCCGCCTGCGGGGCACGAGGGCCACCTTGGTGGAGCAGGAGCAGCAGGCACCTAGCCAAAACGGCCCAAAGGAGCCCTGGCAAGGGGCCGTGCTCAGTGCTGCAGAGGAAGGCAAAAAACCCCCGGGGACACTTGCTAGCCCACCGTGGGGGGAAAAAAGCCTTCCTCCCCGCAGCTGCAGGGCACGAGAGGCCACCTTCGTGGTGCATGAGCAACAGGCAGTAACCCAGCCAAAATGGCCCAGAGGAGCCCTGACAAGTGCTCATGCTCAGTGCTGCAGAGGAAGGCAAAAAACCCCCGGGCACCAGAGCCAATCTGCCCCGGGGGAAAATTCCTTCCTGACCCCAGCGTCGCTGGCGATGGGCTATTCCCTGAGCACGTGAGCAAGACCTGCCTCCTCGGCCCGCAGGCTGCTCACGCCTCCCAGGAGATGCCCAACCCCGATTCTCCCTCCACCTGCTGCCACCTCAGGGCCTTCCCAGAGGGGCAAAACGCCCCCGGCCTGATCCATCTGGTGGGCAACGATCCTTCCTGCGCCTGGCAAGGCACCAGTGGCTGCTCCAAAGCACCGGCACCCCCGCCAACATCTCTGCATCCCATTCCTCACGGCTGCTGACACTGGCTCCGCAGGGGATGAGGATGGCGAGCTCTGCAGTGCTCCTCAAGAAGGCATTCCCTTGCTCTTGCCACTGCTAGCCAGCTGAAAAGGCCAGCCAGCCTCACCAGCCTCCAGCTTTTGGTAGTTCTTCTCATCTCCAGCAGCCTCGTCGAGCCTCCTCCGGCCTTCCTCCCTCAGCCCTCGCCAAGTAATTCCACCGCCTCCTCAAGGACTTCCTCTCGCCCGTCTTGGGGCTGCCCCCAGGCCAGCTATGGCAGCGCGACGCGGGAGCGTGCTCCCTTTTATGCTGCCCCGGGGCATGGTGACTGCTGCGTTGCCGGGCGCTGGCACTGTGACACGGGGGTGACGGGCCAACCCCCTGCGCGGCCCCGCCTGCCGGCCCTCTGCCCAGCATCCTTCCCAGGAAGGCCTTTGGGCTGCTGGCCCCGAGGCAGTCCCTGCGCCCAGGAGGCTCAGGGGGCTGTCCCTGCCCTTGCTGGCCATGCCCTGGGCACAGCTGCTGGGCGTCCCGCTAAATACATCCGGGCATTCAGACTACGTCGTGAAGGCTGTTTGTCCCATCTACATTCCTTTGGTTGTGGGGATGCCAGAGGTGAAAGCAAGGCTTTGGGTTCCCTCTGCATGAACTGTGCAGAGACGGAGAGCACGTGCAGGATGGCCTCGCCGTTCCTGACCCATGCACCAAGGGACATTTGCTACTCCCCTGCTTATGCTGAGGTCTTCTTCTGGGAAAGAAGTCCCAAATCGTTTTCTCTTCTTGACCATCTGTTTCCTTGCACTCCAGAGCTTTTCTCCTCCCTTGGCCTTCACCCTCAATAGCTTTCCTGAAAGTGACGGCAGCCCTCTCAGCCTTTGCCTTGCTCCTGCTAGTCGTCTTCACCTCAGCTAGAGGGTCCTGAAGGATCGCTGCAGGTCCCTTCCAACTCAACCCTTCTCTTCTCTTCACTTGTCTTCTATTCCCTGCACTGACGATGAGGCGAATAACAAGGAGACCACTAGTTGCCTGAAATGCCAGGGGGTTTGCAGCTCCAGAAACACTTTCGAGGACACAAAAAGGATACAAGTAGAAACAGGATTGGATTTCATTTGATTTTACTTTATTTTACTTTCTTTTATTTTCTGTCTTGTTCTGTTGGTTGATGTTAGTTTAGTTTTGTTTCTTTCATGTGATGTTATTGTATTTGATTTTATTACATTTTCTTTGGGGTTATTTCTTCTTATTCTATTTTATGTTGGTTTATCTTCTTTTATTTTACCTTGCTTTATGCGTCTTTATTTTGTTTTGTTATTTGATTATTTTATCATTTTATTTGACCTTATTTTGGTTTAGGCTCCTTTAGGCTATTTGGCTGAATCTCTTTCAGAGCCGATGCTCACAAGCATTAACACCATGCGCATGTGCAGCCAGGAGCAGGCTGATGTGTTCTTCGGTTTAGTTTGAAAAAGCATCCCTTGCAGTCTGGCAAAGGAAAGCCGCAGAAAGGAGCAGCAGGAAGACAGGCCAAGCAGTCCCTCGTTTCTCAACAGTGCAGAAGAACTTGAAGAAGGAGGATGGGGACCGACCACACACCGAAAAGTACAAGAAGAGGAGGGGTGTGGTGCCCTGGGCTATTTTCACAAGTAGGACACGTGTCGATGAGAAGCACCCCTTTTGCCTTCCAAAACTTGCTCCGCTGTGCTTCTTGGCCAGGGAGGCATGAAAAGCGCTCTCCTGCCTGCCCTGCGCTTGGATCGCGTGCAGGGAGAGCTGAAAAGCTGCAGCTCCGCATGGTGCAGCAAGCCTGCAGCCCTTCCAAGCACAGGCTGTTTTGCACAAGCAAGGACACCGCGGGAAATGGAGCCAAGGGAAGAGCAGAGCTCACTCCTGCTCCAAACCTGCAATGGGCAAAAGAGCCAGGGAGCACCAGGGCACGAGTGGCGCCTCGGAGGTGCAAGAGCAGCGGGCAAGAACTGAGCCCAAAGGGCCCAGAGGAGCCCTGACAAGGGGCTGCGCTCAATGCTACGGAGGAGAAGAAGCAACCCCCAGGGGCAACCCTGGGCGTCCGCCCTGGGAGTCTAGAAAGCGTCCTCCCGCCGCCTGCGGGGCACGAGGGCCACCTTGGTGGAGCAGGAGCAGCAGGCACCTAGCCAAAACGGCCCAAAGGAGCCCTGGCAAGGGGCCGTGCTCAGTGCTGCAGAGGAAGGCAAAAAACCCCCGGGGACACTTGCTAGCCCACCGTGGGGGGAAAAAAGCCTTCCTCCCCGCAGCTGCAGGGCACGAGAGGCCACCTTCGTGGTGCATGAGCAACAGGCAGTAACCCAGCCAAAATGGCCCAGAGGAGCCCTGACAAGTGCTCATGCTCAGTGCTGCAGAGGAAGGCAAAAAACCCCCGGGCACCAGAGCCAATCTGCCCCGGGGGAAAATTCCTTCCTGACCCCAGCGTCGCTGGCGATGGGCTATTCCCTGAGCACGTGAGCAAGACCTGCCTCCTCGGCCCGCAGGCTGCTCACGCCTCCCAGGAGATGCCCAACCCCGATTCTCCCTCCACCTGCTGCCACCTCAGGGCCTTCCCAGAGGGGCAAAACGCCCCCGGCCTGATCCATCTGGTGGGCAACGATCCTTCCTGCGCCTGGCAAGGCACCAGTGGCTGCTCCAAAGCACCGGCACCCCCGCCAACATCTCTGCATCCCATTCCTCACGGCTGCTGACACTGGCTCCGCAGGGGATGAGGATGGCGAGCTCTGCAGTGCTCCTCAAGAAGGCATTCCCTTGCTCTTGCCACTGCTAGCCAGCTGAAAAGGCCAGCCAGCCTCACCAGCCTCCAGCTTTTGGTAGTTCTTCTCATCTCCAGCAGCCTCGTCGAGCCTCCTCCGGCCTTCCTCCCTCAGCCCTCGCCAAGTAATTCCACCGCCTCCTCAAGGACTTCCTCTCGCCCGTCTTGGGGCTGCCCCCAGGCCAGCTATGGCAGCGCGACGCGGGAGCGTGCTCCCTTTTATGCTGCCCCGGGGCATGGTGACTGCTGCGTTGCCGGGCGCTGGCACTGTGACACGGGGGTGACGGGCCAACCCCCTGCGCGGCCCCGCCTGCCGGCCCTCTGCCCAGCATCCTTCCCAGGAAGGCCTTTGGGCTGCTGGCCCCGAGGCAGTCCCTGGGCCCAGGAGGCTCAGGGGGCTGTCCCTGCCCTTGCTGGCCATGCCCTGGGCACAGCTGCTGGGCGTCCCGCTAAATACATCCGGGCATTCAGACTACGTCGTGAAGGCTGTTTGTCCCATCTACATTCCTTTGGTTGTGGGGATGCCAGAGGTGAAAGCAAGGCTTTTGGTTCCCTCTGCATGAACTGTGCAGAGACGGAGAGCACGTGCAGGATGGCCTCGCCGTTCCTGACCCATGCACCAAGGGACATTTGCTACTCCCCTGCTTATGCTGAGGTCTTCTTCTGGGAAAGAAGTCCCAAATCCTTTTCTCTTCTTGACCATCTGTTTCCTTGCACTCCAGAGCTTTTCTCCTCCCTTGGCCTTCACCCTCAATAGCTTTCCTGAAAGTGACGGCAGCCCTCTCAGCCTTTGCCTTGCTCCTGCTAGTCGTCTTCACCTCAGCTAGAGGGTCCTGAAGGATCGCTGCAGGTCCCTTCCAACTCAACCCTTCTCTTCTCTTCACTTGTCTTCTATTCCCTGCACTGACGATGAGGCGAATAACAAGGAGACCACTAGTTGCCTGAAATGCCAGGGGGTTTGCAGCTCCAGAAACACTTTCGAGGACACAAAAAGGATACAAGTAGAAACAGGATTGGATTTCATTTGATTTTACTTTATTTTACTTTCTTTTATTTTCTGTCTTGTTCTGTTGGTTGATGTTAGTTTAGTTTTGTTTCTTTCATGTGATGTTATTGTATTTGATTTTATTACATTTTCTTTGGGGTTATTTCTTCTTATTCTATTTTATGTTGGTTTATCTTCTTTTATTTTACCTTGCTTTATGCGTCTTTATTTTGTTTTGTTATTTGATTATTTTATCATTTTATTTGACCTTATTTTGGTTTAGGCTCCTTTAGGCTATTTGGCTGAATCTCTTTCAGAGCCGATGCTCACAAGCATTAACACCATGCGCATGTGCAGCCAGGAGCAGGCTGATGTGTTCTTCGGTTTAGTTTGAAAAAGCATCCCTTGCAGTCTGGCAAAGGAAAGCCGCAGAAAGGAGCAGCAGGAAGACAGGCCAAGCAGTCCCTCGTTTCTCAACAGTGCAGAAGAACTTGAAGAAGGAGGATGGGGACCGACCACACACCGAAAAGTACAAGAAGAGGAGGGGTGTGGTGCCCTGGGCTATTTTCACAAGTAGGACACGTGTCGATGAGAAGCACCCCTTTTGCCTTCCAAAACTTGCTCCGCTGTGCTTCTTGGCCAGGGAGGCATGAAAAGCGCTCTCCTGCCTGCCCTGCGCTTGGATCGCGTGCAGGGAGAGCTGAAAAGCTGCAGCTCCGCATGGTGCAGCAAGCCTGCAGCCCTTCCAAGCACAGGCTGTTTTGCACAAGCAAGGACACCGCGGGAAATGGAGCCAAGGGAAGAGCAGAGCTCACTCCTGCTCCAAACCTGCAATGGGCAAAAGAGCCAGGGAGCACCAGGGCACGAGTGGCGCCTCGGAGGTGCAAGAGCAGCGGGCAAGAACTGAGCCCAAAGGGCCCAGAGGAGCCCTGACAAGGGGCTGCGCTCAATGCTACGGAGGAGAAGAAGCAACCCCCAGGGGCAACCCTGGGCGTCCGCCCTGGGAGTCTAGAAAGCGTCCTCCCGCCGCCTGCGGGGCACGAGGGCCACCTTGGTGGAGCAGGAGCAGCAGGCACCTAGCCAAAACGGCCCAAAGGAGCCCTGGCAAGGGGCCGTGCTCAGTGCTGCAGAGGAAGGCAAAAAACCCCCGGGGACACTTGCTAGCCCACCGTGGGGGGAAAAAAGCCTTCCTCCCCGCAGCTGCAGGGCACGAGAGGCCACCTTCGTGGTGCATGAGCAACAGGCAGTAACCCAGCCAAAATGGCCCAGAGGAGCCCTGACAAGTGCTCATGCTCAGTGCTGCAGAGGAAGGCAAAAAACCCCCGGGCACCAGAGCCAATCTGCCCCGGGGGAAAATTCCTTCCTGACCCCAGCGTCGCTGGCGATGGGCTATTCCCTGAGCACGTGAGCAAGACCTGCCTCCTCGGCCCGCAGGCTGCTCACGCCTCCCAGGAGATGCCCAACCCCGATTCTCCCTCCACCTGCTGCCACCTCAGGGCCTTCCCAGAGGGGCAAAACGCCCCCGGCCTGATCCATCTGGTGGGCAACGATCCTTCCTGCGCCTGGCAAGGCACCAGTGGCTGCTCCAAAGCACCGGCACCCCCGCCAACATCTCTGCATCCCATTCCTCACGGCTGCTGACACTGGCTCCGCAGGGGATGAGGATGGCGAGCTCTGCAGTGCTCCTCAAGAAGGCATTCCCTTGCTCTTGCCACTGCTAGCCAGCTGAAAAGGCCAGCCAGCCTCACCAGCCTCCAGCTTTTGGTAGTTCTTCTCATCTCCAGCAGCCTCGTCGAGCCTCCTCCGGCCTTCCTCCCTCAGCCCTCGCCAAGTAATTCCACCGCCTCCTCAAGGACTTCCTCTCGCCCGTCTTGGGGCTGCCCCCAGGCCAGCTATGGCAGCGCGACGCGGGAGCGTGCTCCCTTTTATGCTGCCCCGGGGCATGGTGACTGCTGCGTTGCCGGGCGCTGGCACTGTGACACGGGGGTGACGGGCCAACCCCCTGCGCGGCCCCGCCTGCCGGCCCTCTGCCCAGCATCCTTCCCAGGAAGGCCTTTGGGCTGCTGGCCCCGAGGCAGTCCCTGCGCCCAGGAGGCTCAGGGGGCTGTCCCTGCCCTTGCTGGCCATGCCCTGGGCACAGCTGCTGGGCGTCCCGCTAAATACATCCGGGCATTCAGACTACGTCGTGAAGGCTGTTTGTCCCATCTACATTCCTTTGGTTGTGGGGATGCCAGAGGTGAAAGCAAGGCTTTGGGTTCCCTCTGCATGAACTGTGCAGAGACGGAGAGCACGTGCAGGATGGCCTCGCCGTTCCTGACCCATGCACCAAGGGACATTTGCTACTCCCCTGCTTATGCTGAGGTCTTCTTCTGGGAAAGAAGTCCCAAATCGTTTTCTCTTCTTGACCATCTGTTTCCTTGCACTCCAGAGCTTTTCTCCTCCCTTGGCCTTCACCCTCAATAGCTTTCCTGAAAGTGACGGCAGCCCTCTCAGCCTTTGCCTTGCTCCTGCTAGTCGTCTTCACCTCAGCTAGAGGGTCCTGAAGGATCGCTGCAGGTCCCTTCCAACTCAACCCTTCTCTTCTCTTCACTTGTCTTCTATTCCCTGCACTGACGATGAGGCGAATAACAAGGAGACCACTAGTTGCCTGAAATGCCAGGGGGTTTGCAGCTCCAGAAACACTTTCGAGGACACAAAAAGGATACAAGTAGAAACAGGATTGGATTTCATTTGATTTTACTTTATTTTACTTTCTTTTATTTTCTGTCTTGTTCTGTTGGTTGATGTTAGTTTAGTTTTGTTTCTTTCATGTGATGTTATTGTATTTGATTTTATTACATTTTCTTTGGGGTTATTTCTTCTTATTCTATTTTATGTTGGTTTATCTTCTTTTATTTTACCTTGCTTTATGCGTCTTTATTTTGTTTTGTTATTTGATTATTTTATCATTTTATTTGACCTTATTTTGGTTTAGGCTCCTTT
The DNA here is from genome assembly GCF_965183815.1 of Platalea leucorodia. Taxonomy (NCBI): domain Eukaryota; kingdom Metazoa; phylum Chordata; class Aves; order Pelecaniformes; family Threskiornithidae; genus Platalea; species Platalea leucorodia. The sequence goes on from NW_028121455.1 coordinate 186,543, forward strand.
AGGCTATTTGGCTGAATCTCTTTCAGAGCCGATGCTCACAAGCATTAACACCATGCGCATGTGCAGCCAGGAGCAGGCTGATGTGTTCTTCGGTTTAGTTTGAAAAAGCATCCCTTGCAGTCTGGCAAAGGAAAGCCGCAGAAAGGAGCAGCAGGAAGACAGGCCAAGCAGTCCCTCGTTTCTCAACAGTGCAGAAGAACTTGAAGAAGGAGGATGGGGACCGACCACACACCGAAAAGTACAAGAAGAGGAGGGGTGTGGTGCCCTGGGCTATTTTCACAAGTAGGACACGTGTCGATGAGAAGCACCCCTTTTGCCTTCCAAAACTTGCTCCGCTGTGCTTCTTGGCCAGGGAGGCATGAAAAGCGCTCTCCTGCCTGCCCTGCGCTTGGATCGCGTGCAGGGAGAGCTGAAAAGCTGCAGCTCCGCATGGTGCAGCAAGCCTGCAGCCCTTCCAAGCACAGGCTGTTTTGCACAAGCAAGGACACCGCGGGAAATGGAGCCAAGGGAAGAGCAGAGCTCACTCCTGCTCCAAACCTGCAATGGGCAAAAGAGCCAGGGAGCACCAGGGCACGAGTGGCGCCTCGGAGGTGCAAGAGCAGCGGGCAAGAACTGAGCCCAAAGGGCCCAGAGGAGCCCTGACAAGGGGCTGCGCTCAATGCTACGGAGGAGAAGAAGCAACCCCCAGGGGCAACCCTGGGCGTCCGCCCTGGGAGTCTAGAAAGCGTCCTCCCGCCGCCTGCGGGGCACGAGGGCCACCTTGGTGGAGCAGGAGCAGCAGGCACCTAGCCAAAACGGCCCAAAGGAGCCCTGGCAAGGGGCCGTGCTCAGTGCTGCAGAGGAAGGCAAAAAAGCCCCGGGGACACTTGCTAGCCCACCGTGGGGGGAAAAAAGCCTTCCTCCCCGCAGCTGCAGGGCACGAGAGGCCACCTTCGTGGTGCATGAGCAACAGGCAGTAACCCAGCCAAAATGGCCCAGAGGAGCCCTGACAAGTGCTCATGCTCAGTGCTGCAGAGGAAGGCAAAAAAACCCCGGGCACCAGAGCCAATCTGCCCCGGGGGAAAATTCCTTCCTGACCCCAGCGTCGCTGGCGATGGGCTATTCCCTGAGCACGTGAGCAAGACCTGCCTCCTCGGCCCGCAGGCTGCTCACGCCTCCCAGGAGATGCCCAACCCCGATTCTCCCTCCACCTGCTGCCACCTCAGGGCCTTCCCAGAGGGGCAAAACGCCCCCGGCCTGATCCATCTGGTGGGCAACGATCCTTCCTGCGCCTGGCAAGGCACCAGTGGCTGCTCCAAAGCACCGGCACCCCCGCCAACATCTCTGCATCCCATTCCTCACGGCTGCTGACACTGGCTCCGCAGGGGATGAGGATGGCGAGCTCTGCAGTGCTCCTCAAGAAGGCATTCCCTTGCTCTTGCCACTGCTAGCCAGCTGAAAAGGCCAGCCAGCCTCACCAGCCTCCAGCTTTTGGTAGTTCTTCTCATCTCCAGCAGCCTCGTCGAGCCTCCTCCGGCCTTCCTCCCTCAGCCCTCGCCAAGTAATTCCACCGCCTCCTCAAGGACTTCCTCTCGCCCGTCTTGGGGCTGCCCCCAGGCCAGCTATGGCAGCGCGACGCGGCAGCGTGCTCCCTTTTATGCTGCCCCGGGGCATGGTGACTGCTGCGTTGCCGGGCGCTGGCACTGTGACACGGGGGTGACGGGCCAACCCCCTGCGCGGCCCCGCCTGCCGGCCCTCTGCCCAGCATCCTTCCCAGGAAGGCCTTTGGGCTGCTGGCCCCGAGGCAGTCCCTGCGCCCAGGAGGCTCAGGGGGCTGTCCCTGCCCTTGCTGGCCATGCCCTGGGCACAGCTGCTGGGCGTCCCGCTAAATACATCCGGGCATTCAGACTACGTCGTGAAGGCTGTTTGTCCCATCTACATTCCTTTGGTTGTGGGGATGCCAGAGGTGAAAGCAAGGCTTTTGGTTCCCTCTGCATGAACTGTGCAGAGACGGAGAGCACGTGCAGGATGGCCTCGCCGTTCCTGACCCATGCACCAAGGGACATTTGCTGCTCCCCTGCTTATGCTGAGGTCTTCTTCTGGGAAAGAAGTCCCAAATCATTTTCTCTTCTTGACCATCTGTTTCCTTGCACTCCAGAGCTTTTCTCCTCCCTTGGCCTTCACCCTCAATACCTTTCCTGAAAGTGACGGCAGCCCTCTCAGCCTTTGCCTTGCTCCTGCTAGTCGTCTTCACCTCAGCTAGAGGGTCCTGAAGGATCGCTGCAGGTCCCTTCCAACTCAACCCTTCTCTTCTCTTCACTTGTCTTCTATTCCCTGCACTGACGATGAGGCGAATAACAAGGAGACCACTAGTTGCCTGAAATGCCAGGGGGTTTGCAGCTCCAGAAACACTTTCGAGGACACAAAAAGGATACAAGTAGAAACAGGATTGGATTTCATTTGATTTTACTTTATTTTACTTTCTTTTATTTTCTGTCTTGTTCTGTTGGTTGATGTTAGTTTAGTTTTGTTTCTTTCATGTGATGTTATTGTATTTGATTTTATTACATTTTCTTTGGGGTTATTTCTTCTTATTCTATTTTATGTTGGTTTATCTTCTTTTATTTTACCTTGCTTTATGCGTCTTTATTTTGTTTTGTTATTTGATTATTTTATCATTTTATTTGACCTTATTTTGGTTTAGGCTCCTTTAGGCTATTTGGCTGAATCTCTTTCAGAGCCGATGCTCACAAGCATTAACACCATGCGCATGTGCAGCCAGGAGCAGGCTGATGTGTTCTTCGGTTTAGTTTGAAAAAGCATCCCTTGCAGTCTGGCAAAGGAAAGCCGCAGAAAGGAGCAGCAGGAAGACAGGCCAAGCAGTCCCTCGTTTCTCAACAGTGCAGAAGAACTTGAAGAAGGAGGATGGGGACCGACCACACACCGAAAAGTACAAGAAGAGGAGGGGTGTGGTGCCCTGGGCTATTTTCACAAGTAGGACACGTGTCGATGAGAAGCACCCCTTTTGCCTTCCAAAACTTGCTCCGCTGTGCTTCTTGGCCAGGGAGGCATGAAAAGCGCTCTCCTGCCTGCCCTGCGCTTGGATCGCGTGCAGGGAGAGCTGAAAAGCTGCAGCTCCGCATGGTGCAGCAAGCCTGCAGCCCTTCCAAGCACAGGCTGTTTTGCACAAGCAAGGACACCGCGGGAAATGGAGCCAAGGGAAGAGCAGAGCTCACTCCTGCTCCAAACCTGCAATGGGCAAAAGAGCCAGGGAGCACCAGGACACGAGTGGCGCCTCGGAGGTGCAAGAGCAGCGGGCAAGAACTGAGCCCAAAGGGCCCAGAGGAGCCCTGACAAGGGGCTGCGCTCAATGCTACGGAGGAGAAGAAGCAACCCCCGGGGGCAACCCTGGGCGTCCGCCCTGGGAGTCTAGAAAGCGTCCTCCCCCCGCCTGCGGGGCACGAGGGCCACCTTGGTGGAGCAGGAGCAGCAGGCACCTAGCCAAAACGGCCCAAAGGAGCCCTGGCAAGGGGCCGTGCTCAGTGCTGCAGAGGAAGGCAAAAAAGCCCCGGGGACACTTGCTAGCGCACCGTGGGGGGAAAAAAGCCTTCCTCCCCGCAGCTGCAGGGCACGAGAGGCCACCTTCGTGGTGCATGAGCAACAGGCAGTAACCCAGCCAAAATGGCCCAGAGGAGCCCTGACAAGTGCTCATGCTCAGTGCTGCAGAGGAAGGCAAAAAACCCCCGGGCACCAGAGCCAATCTGCCCCGGGGGAAAATTCCTTCCTGACCCCAGCGTCGCTGGCGATGGGCTATTCCCTGAGCACGTGAGCAAGACCTGCCTCCTCGGCCCGCAGGCTGCTCACGCCTCCCAGGAGATGCCCAACCCCGATTCTCCCTCCACCTGCTGCCACCTCAGGGCCTTCCCAGAGGGGCAAAACGCCCCCGGCCTGATCCATCTGGTGGGCAACGATCCTTCCTGCGCCTGGCAAGGCACCAGTGGCTGCTCCAAAGCACCGGCACCCCCGCCAACATCTCTGCATCCCATTCCTCACGGCTGCTGACACTGGCTCCGCAGGGGATGAGGATGGCGAGCTCTGCAGTGCTCCTCAAGAAGGCATTCCCTTGCTCTTGCCACTGCTAGCCAGCTGAAAAGGCCAGCCAGCCTCACCAGCCTCCAGCTTTTGGTAGTTCTTCTCATCTCCAGCAGCCTCGTCGAGCCTCCTCCGGCCTTCCTCCCTCAGCCCTCGCCAAGTAATTCCACCGCCTCCTCAAGGACTTCCTCTCGCCCGTCTTGGGGCTGCCCCCAGGCCAGCTATGGCAGCGCGACGCGGGAGCGTGCTCCCTTTTATGCTGCCCCGGGGCATGGTGACTGCTGCGTTGCCGGGCGCTGGCACTGTGACACGGGGGTGACGGGCCAACCCCCTGCGCGGCCCCGCCTGCCGGCCCTCTGCCCAGCATCCTTCCCAGGAAGGCCTTTGGGCTGCTGGCCCCGAGGCAGTCCCTGCGCCCAGGAGGCTCAGGGGGCTGTCCCTGCCCTTGCTGGCCATGCCCTGGGCACAGCTGCTGGGCGTCCCGCTAAATACATCCGGGCATTCAGACTACGTCGTGAAGGCTGTTTGTCCCATCTACATTCCTTTGGTTGTGGGGATGCCAGAGGTGAAAGCAAGGCTTTTGGTTCCCTCTGCATGAACTGTGCAGAGACGGAGAGCACGTGCAGGATGGCCTCGCCGTTCCTGACCCATGCACCAAGGGACATTTGCTGCTCCCCTGCTTATGCTGAGGTCTTCTTCTGGGAAAGAAGTCCCAAATCGTTTTCTCTTCTTGACCATCTGTTTCCTTGCACTCCAGAGCTTTTCTCCTCCCTTGGCCTTCACCCTCAATAGCTTTCCTGAAAGTGACGGCAGCCCTCTCAGCCTTTGCCTTGCTCCTGCTAGTCGTCTTCACCTCAGCTAGAGGGTCCTGAAGGATCGCTGCAGGTCCCTTCCAACTCAACCCTTCTCTTCTCTTCACTTGTCTTCTATTCCCTGCACTGACGATGAGGCGAATAACAAGGAGACCACTAGTTGCCTGAAATGCCAGGGGGTTTGCAGCTCCAGAAACACTTTCGAGGACACAAAAAGGATACAAGTAGAAACAGGATTGGATTTCATTTGATTTTACTTTATTTTACTTTCTTTTATTTTCTGTCTTGTTCTGTTGGTTGATGTTAGTTTAGTTTTGTTTCTTTCATGTGATGTTATTGTATTTGATTTTATTACATTTTCTTTGGGGTTATTTCTTCTTATTCTATTTTATGTTGGTTTATCTTCTTTTATTTTACCTTGCTTTATGCGTCTTTATTTTGTTTTGTTATTTGATTATTTTATCATTTTATTTGACCTTATTTTGGTTTAGGCTCCTTTAGGCTATTTGGCTGAATCTCTTTCAGAGCCGATGCTCACAAGCATTAACACCATGCGCATGTGCAGCCAGGAGCAGGCTGATGTGTTCTTCGGTTTAGTTTGAAAAAGCATCCCTTGCAGTCTGGCAAAGGAAAGCCGCAGAAAGGAGCAGCAGGAAGACAGGCCAAGCAGTCCCTCGTTTCTCAACAGTGCAGAAGAACTTGAAGAAGGAGGATGGGGACCGACCACACACCGAAAAGTACAAGAAGAGGAGGGGTGTGGTGCCCTGGGGTATTTTCACAAGTAGGACACGTGTCGATGAGAAGCACCCCTTTTGCCTTCCAAAACTTGCTCCGCTGTGCTTCTTGGCCAGGGAGGCATGAAAAGCGCTCTCCTGCCTGCCCTGCGCTTGGATCGCGTGCAGGGAGAGCTGAAAAGCTGCAGCTCCGCATGGTGCAGCAAGCCTGCAGCCCTTCCAAGCACAGGCTGTTTTGCACAAGCAAGGACACCGCGGGAAATGGAGCCAAGGGAAGAGCAGAGCTCACTCCTGCTCCAAACCTGCAATGGGCAAAAGAGCCAGGGAGCACCAGGACACGAGTGGCGCCTCGGAGGTGCAAGAGCAGCGGGCAAGAACTGAGCCCAAAGGGCCCAGAGGAGCCCTGACAAGGGGCTGCGCTCAATGCTACGGAGGAGAAGAAGCAACCCCCGGGGGCAACCCTGGGCGTCCGCCCTGGGAGTCTAGAAAGCGTCCTCCCGCCGCCTGCGGGGCACGAGGGCCACCTTGGTGGAGCAGGAGCAGCAGGCACCTAGCCAAAACGGCCCAAAGGAGCCCTGGCAAGGGGCCGTGCTCAGTGCTGCAGAGGAAGGCAAAAAAGCCCCGGGGACACTTGCTAGCGCACCGTGGGGGGAAAAAAGCCTTCCTCCCCGCAGCTGCAGGGCACGAGAGGCCACCTTCGTGGTGCATGAGCAACAGGCAGTAACCCAGCCAAAATGGCCCAGAGGAGCCCTGACAAGTGCTCATGCTCAGTGCTGCAGAGGAAGGCAAAAAAACCCCGGGCACCAGAGCCAATCTGCCCCGGGGGAAAATTCCTTCCTGACCCCAGCGTCGCTGGCGATGGGCTATTCCCTGAGCACGTGAGCAAGACCTGCCTCCTCGGCCCGCAGGCTGCTCACGCCTCCCAGGAGATGCCCAACCCCGATTCTCCCTCCACCTGCTGCCACCTCAGGGCCTTCCCAGAGGGGCAAAACGCCCCCGGCCTGATCCATCTGGTGGGCAACGATCCTTCCTGCGCCTGGCAAGGCACCAGTGGCTGCTCCAAAGCACCGGCACCCCCACCAACATCTCTGCATCCCATTCCTCACGGCTGCTGACACTGGCTCCGCAGGGGATGAGGATGGCGAGCTCTGCAGTGCTCCTCAAGAAGGCATTCCCTTGCTCTTGCCACTGCTAGCCAGCTGAAAAGGCCAGCCAGCCTCACCAGCCTCCAGCTTTTGGTAGTTCTTCTCATCTCCAGCAGCCTCGTCGAGCCTCCTCCGGCCTTCCTCCCTCAGCCCTCGCCAAGTAATTCCACCGCCTCCTCAAGGACTTCCTCTCGCCCGTCTTGGGGCTGCCCCCAGGCCAGCTATGGCAGCGCGACGCGGGAGCGTGCTCCCTTTTATGCTGCCCCGGGGCATGGTGACTGCTGCGTTGCCGGGCGCTGGCACTGTGACACGGGGGTGACGGGCCAACCCCCTGCGCGGCCCCGCCTGCCGGCCCTCTGCCCAGCATCCTTCCCAGGAAGGCCTTTGGGCTGCTGGCCCCGAGGCAGTCCCTGCGCCCAGGAGGCTCAGGGGGCTGTCCCTGCCCTTGCTGGCCATGCCCTGGGCACAGCTGCTGGGCGTCCCGCTAAATACATCCGGGCATTCAGACTACGTCGTGAAGGCTGTTTGTCCCATCTACATTCCTTTGGTTGTGGGGATGCCAGAGGTGAAAGCAAGGCTTTTGGTTCCCTCTGCATGAACTGTGCAGAGACGGAGAGCACGTGCAGGATGGCCTCGCCGTTCCTGACCCATGCACCAAGGGACATTTGCTACTCCCCTGCTTATGCTGAGGTCTTCTTCTGGGAAAGAAGTCCCAAATCGTTTTCTCTTCTTGACCATCTGTTTCCTTGCACTCCAGAGCTTTTCTCCTCCCTTGGCCTTCACCCTCAATAGCTTTCCTGAAAGTGACGGCAGCCCTCTCAGCCTTTGCCTTGCTCCTGCTAGTCGTCTTCACCTCAGCTAGAGGGTCCTGAAGGATCGCTGCAGGTCCCTTCCAACTCAACCCTTCTCTTCTCTTCACTTGTCTTCTATTCCCTGCACTGACGATGAGGCGAATAACAAGGAGACCACTAGTTGCCTGAAATGCCAGGGGGTTTGCAGCTCCAGAAACACTTTCGAGGACACAAATCAAAAAGGATACAAGTAGAAACAGGATTGGATTTCATTTGATTTTACTTTATTTTACTTTCTTTTATTTTCTGTCTTGTTCTGTTGGTTGATGTTAGTTTAGTTTTGTTTCTTTCATGTGATGTTATTGTATTTGATTTTATTACATTTTCTTTGGGGTTATTTCTTCTCATTCTATTTTATGTTGGTTTATCTTCTTTTATTTTACCTTGCTTTATGCGTCTTTATTTTGTTTTGTTATTTGATTATTTTATCATTTTATTTGACCTTATTTTGGTTTAGGCTCCTTTAGGCTATTTGGCTGAATCTCTTTCAGAGCCGATGCTCACAAGCATTAACACCATGCGCATGTGCAGCCAGGAGCAGGCTGATGTGTTCTTCGGTTTAGTTTGAAAAAGCATCCCTTGCAGTCTGGCAAAGGAAAGCCGCAGAAAGGAGCAGCAGGAAGACAGGCCAAGCAGTCCCTCGTTTCTCAACAGTGCAGAAGAACTTGAAGAAGGAGGATGGGGACCGACCACACACCGAAAAGTACAAGAAGAGGAGGGGTGTGGTGCCCTGGGGTATTTTCACAAGTAGGACACGTGTCGATGAGAAGCACCCCTTTTGCCTTCCAAAACTTGCTCCGCTGTGCTTCTTGGCCAGGGAGGCATGAAAAGCGCTCTCCTGCCTGCCCTGCGCTTGGATCGCGTGCAGGGAGAGCTGAAAAGCTGCAGCTCCGCATGGTGCAGCAAGCCTGCAGCCCTTCCAAGCACAGGCTGTTTTGCACAAGCAAGGACACCGCGGGAAATGGAGCCAAGGGAAGAGCAGAGCTCACTCCTGCTCCAAACCTGCAATGGGCAAAAGAGCCAGGGAGCACCAGGACACGAGTGGCGCCTCGGAGGTGCAAGAGCAGCGGGCAAGAACTGAGCCCAAAGGGCCCAGAGGAGCCCTGACAAGGGGCTGCGCTCAATGCTACGGAGGAGAAGAAGCAACCCCCGGGGGCAACCCTGGGCGTCCGCCCTGGGAGTCTAGAAAGCGTCCTCCCCCCGCCTGCGGGGCACGAGGGCCACCTTGGTGGAGCAGGAGCAGCAGGCACCTAGCCAAAACGGCCCAAAGGAGCCCTGGCAAGGGGCCGTGCTCAGTGCTGCAGAGGAAGGCAAAAAACCCCCGGGGACACTTGCTAGCGCACCGTGGGGGGAAAAAAGCCTTCCTCCCCGCAGCTGCAGGGCACGAGAGGCCACCTTCGTGGTGCATGAGCAACAGGCAGTAACCCAGCCAAAATGGCCCAGAGGAGCCCTGACAAGTGCTCATGCTCAGTGCTGCAGAGGAAGGCAAAAAAACCCCGGGCACCAGAGCCAATCTGCCCCGGGGGAAAATTCCTTCCTGACCCCAGCGTCGCTGGCGATGGGCTATTCCCTGAGCACGTGAGCAAGACCTGCCTCCTCGGCCCGCAGGCTGCTCACGCCTCCCAGGAGATGCCCAACCCCGATTCTCCCTCCACCTGCTGCCACCTCAGGGCCTTCCCAGAGGGGCAAAACGCCCCCGGCCTGATCCATCTGGTGGGCAACGATCCTTCCTGCGCCTGGCAAGGCACCAGTGGCTGCTCCAAAGCACCGGCACCCCCGCCAACATCTCTGCATCCCATTCCTCACGGCTGCTGACACTGGCTCCGCAGGGGATGAGGATGGCGAGCTCTGCAGTGCTCCTCAAGAAGGCATTCCCTTGCTCTTGCCACTGCTAGCCAGCTGAAAAGGCCAGCCAGCCTCACCAGCCTCCAGCTTTTGGTAGTTCTTCTCATCTCCAGCAGCCTCGTCGAGCCTCCTCCGGCCTTCCTCCCTCAGCCCTCGCCAAGTAATTCCACCGCCTCCTCAAGGACTTCCTCTCGCCCGTCTTGGGGCTGCCCCCAGGCCAGCTATGGCAGCGCGACGCGGGAGCGTGCTCCCTTTTATGCTGCCCCGGGGCATGGTGACTGCTGCGTTGCCGGGCGCTGGCACTGTGACACGGGGGTGACGGGACAAACCCCTGCGCGGCCCCGCCTGCCGGCCCTCTGCCCAGCATCCTTCCCAGGAAGGCCTTTGGGCTGCTGGCCCCGAGGCAGTCCCTGCGCCCAGGAGGCTCAGGGGGCTGTCCCTGCCCTTGCTGGCCATGCCCTGGGCACAGCTGCTGGGCGTCCCGCTAAATACATCCGGGCATTCAGACTACGTCGTGAAGGCTGTTTGTCCCATCTACATTCCTTTGGTTGTGGGGATGCCAGAGGTGAAAGCAAGGCTTTTGGTTCCCTCTGCATGAACTGTGCAGAGACGGAGAGCACGTGCAGGATGGCCTCGCCGTTCCTGACCCATGCACCAAGGGACATTTGCTGCTCCCCTGCTTATGCTGAGGTCTTCTTCTGGGAAAGAAGTCCCAAATCGTTTTCTCTTCTTGACCATCTGTTTCCTTGCACTCCAGAGCTTTTCTCCTCCCTTGGCCTTCACCCTCAATAGCTTTCCTGAAAGTGACGGCAGCCCTCTCAGCCTTTGCCTTGCTCCTGCTAGTCGTCTTCACCTCAGCTAGAGGGTCCTGAAGGATCGCTGCAGGTCCCTTCCAACTCAACCCTTCTCTTCTCTTCACTTGTCTTCTATTCCCTGCACTGACGATGAGGCGAATAACAAGGAGACCACTAGTTGCCTGAAATGCCAGGGGGTTTGCAGCTCCAGAAACACTTTCGAGGACACAAAAAGGATACAAGTAGAAACAGGATTGGATTTCATTTGATTTTACTTTATTTTACTTTCTTTTATTTTCTGTCTTGTTCTGTTGGTTGATGTTAGTTTAGTTTTGTTTCTTTCATGTGATGTTATTGTATTTGATTTTATTACATTTTCTTTGGGGTTATTTCTTCTTATTCTATTTTATGTTGGTTTATCTTCTTTTATTTTACCTTGCTTTATGCGTCTTTATTTTGTTTTGTTATTTGATTATTTTATCATTTTATTTGACCTTATTTTGGTTTAGGCTCCTTTAGGCTATTTGGCTGAATCTCTTTCAGAGCCGATGCTCACAAGCATTAACACCATGCGCATGTGCAGCCAGGAGCAGGCTGATGTGTTCTTCGGTTTAGTTTGAAAAAGCATCCCTTGCAGTCTGGCAAAGGAAAGCCGCAGAAAGGAGCAGCAGGAAGACAGGCCAAGCAGTCCCTCGTTTCTCAACAGTGCAGAAGAACTTGAAGAAGGAGGATGGGGACCGACCACACACCGAAAAGTACAAGAAGAGGAGGGGTGTGGTGCCCTGGGGTATTTTCACAAGTAGGACACGTGTCGATGAGAAGCACCCCTTTTGCCTTCCAAAACTTGCTCCGCTGTGCTTCTTGGCCAGGGAGGCATGAAAAGCGCTCTCCTGCCTGCCCTGCGCTTGGATCGCGTGCAGGGAGAGCTGAAAAGCTGCAGCTCCGCATGGTGCAGCAAGCCTGCAGCCCTTCCAAGCACAGGCTGTTTTGCACAAGCAAGGACACCGCGGGAAACGGAGCCAAGGGAAGAGCAGAGCTCGCTCCTGCTCCAAACCTGCAATGGGCAAAAGAGCCAGGGAGCACCAGGGCACGAGGGGCGCCTCGGAGGTGCAAGAGCAGCGGGCAAGAACTGAGCCCAAAGGGCCCAGAGGAGCCCTGACAAGGGGCTGCGCTCAATGCTACGGAGGAGAAGAAGCAACCCCCGGGGGCAACCCTGGGCGTCCGCCCTGGGAGTCTAGAAAGCGTCCTCCCCCCGCCTGCGGGGCACGAGGGCCACCTTGGTGGAGCAGGAGCAGCAGGCACCTAGCCAAAACGGCCCAAAGGAGCCCTGGCAAGGGGCCGTGCTCAGTGCTGCAGAGGAAGGCAAAAAACCCCCGGGGACACTTGCTAGCGCACCGTGGGGGGAAAAAAGCCTTCCTCCCCGCAGCTGCAGGGCACGAGAGGCCACCTTCGTGGTGCATGAGCAACAGGCAGTAACCCAGCCAAAATGGCCCAGAGGAGCCCTGACAAGTGCTCATGCTCAGTGCTGCAGAGGAAGGCAAAAAAACCCCGGGCACCAGAGCCAATCTGCCCCGGGGGAAAATTCCTTCCTGACCCCAGCGTCGCTGGCGATGGGCTATTCCCTGAGCACGTGAGCAAGACCTGCCTCCTCGGCCCGCAGGCTGCTCACGCCTCCCAGGAGATGCCCAACCCCGATTCTCCCTCCACCTGCTGCCACCTCAGGGCCTTCCCAGAGGGGCAAAACGCCCCCGGCCTGATCCATCTGGGGGACAACCATCCTTCCTGTGCCTGGCAAGGCACCAGTGGCTGCTCCAAAGCACCGGCACCCCCGCCAATATCTCTGCATCCCATTCCTCACGGCTGCTGCCACTGGCTCCGCAGGGGATGAGGATGGCGAGCTCTGCAGTGCTCCTCAAGAAGGCATTCCCTTGCTCTTGCCACTGCTAGCCAGCTGAAAAGGCCAGCCAGCCTCACCAACCTCCAGCTGTTGGGGGTTCTTCTCATCTCCAGCAGCCTCGTCGAGCCTCCTCCGGCCTTCCTCCCTCAGCCCTCGCCAACTAATTCCACCGCCTCCTCAAGGACTTCCTCTCGCCCGTCTTGGGGCTGCCCCCAGGCCAGCTATGGCAGCGCGACGCGGGAGCGTGCTCCCTTTTATGCTGCCCCGGGGCATGGTGACTGCTGCGTTGCCGGGTGCTGGCACTGTGACACGGGGGTGACGGGGCCCCCCCTGCGCAGCCCCGCCCGCCGGCCCTCTGCCCAGCATCCTTCCCAGGAAGGCCTTTGGGCTGCTGGCCCCGAGGCAGTCCCTGCGCCCAGGAGGCTCAGGGGGCTGTCCCTGCCCTTGCTGGCCATGCCCTGGGCACAGCTGCTGGGCGTCCCGCTAAATACATCTGGACATTCAGACTACGTCGTGAAGGCTGTTTGTCCCATCTACACTCATTTGGTTGTGGGGATGCCAGAGGTGAAAGCAAGGCTTTGGGTTCCCTCTGCATGAACTGTGCAGAGACGGAGAGCACGTGCAGGATGGCCTCGCCATTCCTGACCCATGCACCAAGGGACATTTGCTGCTCCCCTGCTTATGCTGACGTCTTCTTCTGGGAAAGAAGTCCCAAATCGTTTTCTCTTCTTGACCATCTGTTTCCTTGCACTCCAGAGCTTTTCTCCTCCCTTGGCCTTCACCCTCAATAGCTTTCCTGAAAGTGACGGCAGCCCTCTCAGCCTTTGCCTTGCTCCTGCTAGTCGTCTTCACCTCAGCTAGAGGGTCCTGAAGGATCGCTGCAGGTCCCTTCCAACTCAACCCTTCTCTTCTCTTCACTTGTCTTCTATTCCCTGCACTGACGATGAGGCGAATAACAAGGAGACCACTAGTTGCCTGAAATGCCAGGGGGTTTGCAGCTCCAGAAACGCTTTCGAGGACACAAATCAAAAAGGATACAAGTAGAAACAGGATTGGATTTCATTTGATTTTACTTTATTTTACTTTCTTTTATTTTCTGTCTTGTTCTGTTGGTTGATGTTAGTTTAGTTTTGTTTCTTTCATGTGATGTTATTGTATTTGATTTTATTACATTTTCTTTGGGGTTATTTCTTCTCATTCTATTTTATGTTGGTTTATCTTCTTTTATTTTACCTTGCTTTATGCGTCTTTATTTTGTTTTGTTATTTGATTATTTTATCATTTTATTTGACCTTATTTTGGTTTAGGCTCCTTTAGGCTATTTGGCTGAATCTCTTTCAGAGCCGATGCTCACAAGCATTAACACCATGCGCATGTGCAGCCAGGAGCAGGCTGATGTGTTCTTCGGTTTAGTTTGAAAAAGCATCCCTTGCAGTCTGGCAAAGGAAAGCCGCAGAAAGGAGCAGCAGGAAGACAGGCCAAGCAGTCCCTCGTTTCTCAACAGTGCAGAAGAACTTGAAGAAGGAGGATGGGGACCGACCACACACCGAAAAGTACAAGAAGAGGAGGGGTGTGGTGCCCTGGGCTATTTTCACAAGTAGGACACGTGTCGATGAGAAGCACCCCTTTTGCCTTCCAAAACTTGCTCCGCTGTGCTTCTTGGCCAGGGAGGCATGAAAAGCGCTCTCCTGCCTGCCCTGCGCTTGGATCGCGTGCAGGGAGAGCTGAAAAGCTGCAGCTCCGCATGGTGCAGCAAGCCTGCAGCCCTTCCAAGCACAGGCTGTTTTGCACAAGCAAGGACACCGCGGGAAATGGAGCCAAGGGAAGAGCAGAGCTCACTCCTGCTCCAAACCTGCAATGGGCAAAAGAGCCAGGGAGCACCAGGACACGAGTGGCGCCTCGGAGGTGCAAGAGCAGCGGGCAAGAACTGAGCCCAAAGGGCCCAGAGGAGCCCTGACAAGGGGCTGCGCTCAATGCTACGGAGGAGAAGAAGCAACCCCCAGGGGCAACCCTGGGCGTCCGCCCTGGGAGTCTAGAAAGCGTCCTCCCCCCGCCTGCGGGGCACGAGGGCCACCTTGGTGGAGCAGGAGCAGCAGGCACCTAGCCAAAACGGCCCAAAGGAGCCCTGGCAAGGGGCCGTGCTCAGTGCTGCAGAGGAAGGCAAAAAAGCCCCGGGGACACTTGCTAGCCCACCGTGGGGGGAAAAAAGCCTTCCTCCCCGCAGCTGCAGGGCACGAGAGGCCACCTTCGTGGTGCATGAGCAACAGGCAGTAACCCAGCCAAAATGGCCCAGAGGAGCCCTGACAAGTGCTCATGCTCAGTGCTGCAGAGGAAGGCAAAAAAACCCCGGGCACCAGAGCCAATCTGCCCCGGGGGAAAATTCCTTCCTGACCCCAGCGTCGCTGGCGATGGGCTATTCCCTGAGCACGTGAGCAAGACCTGCCTCCTCGGCCCGCAGGCTGCTCACGCCTCCCAGGAGATGCCCAACCCCGATTCTCCCTCCACCTGCTGCCACCTCAGGGCCTTCCCAGAGGGGCAAAACGCCCCCGGCCTGATCCATCTGGTGGGCAACGATCCTTCCTGCGCCTGGCAAGGCACCAGTGGCTGCTCCAAAGCACCGGCACCCCCGCCAACATCTCTGCATCCCATTCCTCACGGCTGCTGACACTGGCTCCGCAGGGGATGAGGATGGCGAGCTCTGCAGTGCTCCTCAAGAAGGCATTCCCTTGCTCTTGCCACTGCTAGCCAGCTGAAAAGGCCAGCCAGCCTCACCAGCCTCCAGCTTTTGGTAGTTCTTCTCATCTCCAGCAGCCTCGTCGAGCCTCCTCCGGCCTTCCTCCCTCAGCCCTCGCCAAGTAATTCCACCGCCTCCTCAAGGACTTCCTCTCGCCCGTCTTGGGGCTGCCCCCAGGCCAGCTATGGCAGCGCGACGCGGGAGCGTGCTCCCTTTTATGCTGCCCCGGGGCATGGTGACTGCTGCGTTGCCGGGCGCTGGCACTGTGACACGGGGGTGACGGGACAAACCCCTGCGCGGCCCCGCCTGCCGGCCCTCTGCCCAGCATCCTTCCCAGGAAGGCCTTTGGGCTGCTGGCCCCGAGGCAGTCCCTGCGCCCAGGAGGCTCAGGGGGCTGTCCCTGCCCTTGCTGGCCATGCCCTGGGCACAGCTGCTGGGCGTCCCGCTAAATACATCCGGGCATTCAGACTACGTCGTGAAGGCTGTTTGTCCCATCTACATTCCTTTGGTTGTGGGGATGCCAGAGGTGAAAGCAAGGCTTTTGGTTCCCTCTGCATGAACTGTGCAGAGACGGAGAGCACGTGCAGGATGGCCTCGCCGTTCCTGACCCATGCACCAAGGGACATTTGCTGCTCCCCTGCTTATGCTGAGGTCTTCTTCTGGGAAAGAAGTCCCAAATCGTTTTCTCTTCTTGACCATCTGTTTCCTTGCACTCCAGAGCTTTTCTCCTCCCTTGGCCTTCACCCTCAATAGCTTTCCTGAAAGTGACGGCAGCCCTCTCAGCCTTTGCCTTGCTCCTGCTAGTCGTCTTCACCTCAGCTAGAGGGTCCTGAAGGATCGCTGCAGGTCCCTTCCAACTCAACCCTTCTCTTCTCTTCACTTGTCTTCTATTCCCTGCACTGACGATGAGGCGAATAACAAGGAGACCACTAGTTGCCTGAAATGCCAGGGGGTTTGCAGCTCCAGAAACACTTTCGAGGACACAAAAAGGATACAAGTAGAAACAGGATTGGATTTCATTTGATTTTACTTTATTTTACTTTCTTTTATTTTCTGTCTTGTTCTGTTGGTTGATGTTAGTTTAGTTTTGTTTCTTTCATGTGATGTTATTGTATTTGATTTTATTACATTTTCTTTGGGGTTATTTCTTCTTATTCTATTTTATGTTGGTTTATCTTCTTTTATTTTACCTTGCTTTATGCGTCTTTATTTTGTTTTGTTATTTGATTATTTTATCATTTTATTTGACCTTATTTTGGTTTAGGCTCCTTTAGGCTATTTGGCTGAATCTCTTTCAGAGCCGATGCTCACAAGCATTAACACCATGCGCATGTGCAGCCAGGAGCAGGCTGATGTGTTCTTCGGTTTAGTTTGAAAAAGCATCCCTTGCAGTCTGGCAAAGGAAAGCCGCAGAAAGGAGCAGCAGGAAGACAGGCCAAGCAGTCCCTCGTTTCTCAACAGTGCAGAAGAACTTGAAGAAGGAGGATGGGGACCGACCACACACCGAAAAGTACAAGAAGAGGAGGGGTGTGGTGCCCTGGGCTATTTTCACAAGTAGGACACGTGTCGATGAGAAGCACCCCTTTTGCCTTCCAAAACTTGCTCCGCTGTGCTTCTTGGCCAGGGAGGCATGAAAAGCGCTCTCCTGCCTGCCCTGCGCTTGGATCGCGTGCAGGGAGAGCTGAAAAGCTGCAGCTCCGCATGGTGCAGCAAGCCTGCAGCCCTTCCAAGCACAGGCTGTTTTGCACAAGCAAGGACACCGCGGGAAACGGAGCCAAGGGAAGAGCAGAGCTCGCTCCTGCTCCAAACCTGCAATGGGCAAAAGAGCCAGGGAGCACCAGGGCACGAGGGGCGCCTCGGAGGTGCAAGAGCAGCGGGCAAGAACTGAGCCCAAAGGGCCCAGAGGAGCCCTGACAAGGGGCTGCGCTCAATGCTACGGAGGAGAAGAAGCAACCCCCGGGGGCAACCCTGGGCGTCCGCCCTGGGAGTCTAGAAAGCGTCCTCCCCCCGCCTGCGGGGCACGAGGGCCACCTTGGTGGAGCAGGAGCAGCAGGCACCTAGCCAAAACGGCCCAAAGGAGCCCTGGCAAGGGGCCGTGCTCAGTGCTGCAGAGGAAGGCAAAAAACCCCCGGGGACACTTGCTAGCGCACCGTGGGGGGAAAAAAGCCTTCCTCCCCGCAGCTGCAGGGCACGAGAGGCCACCTTCGTGGTGCATGAGCAACAGGCAGTAACCCAGCCAAAATGGCCCAGAGGAGCCCTGACAAGTGCTCATGCTCAGTGCTGCAGAGGAAGGCAAAAAAAACCCCGGGCACCAGAGCCAATCTGCCCCGGGGGAAAATTCCTTCCTGACCCCAGCGTCGCTGGCGATGGGCTATTCCCTGAGCACGTGAGCAAGACCTGCCTCCTCGGCCCGCAGGCTGCTCACGCCTCCCAGGAGATGCCCAACCCCGATTCTCCCTCCACCTGCTGCCACCTCAGGGCCTTCCCAGAGGGGCAAAACGCCCCCGGCCTGATCCATCTGGGGGACAACCATCCTTCCTGTGCCTGGCAAGGCACCAGTGGCTGCTCCAAAGCACCGGCACCCCCGCCAATATCTCTGCATCCCATTCCTCACGGCTGCTGCCACTGGCTCCGCAGGGGATGAGGATGGCGAGCTCTGCAGTGCTCCTCAAGAAGGCATTCCCTTGCTCTTGCCACTGCTAGCCAGCTGAAAAGGCCAGCCAGCCTCACCAACCTCCAGCTGTTGGGGGTTCTTCTCATCTCCAGCAGCCTCGTCGAGCCTCCTCCGGCCTTCCTCCCTCAGCCCTCGCCAACTAATTCCACCGCCTCCTCAAGGACTTCCTCTCGCCCGTCTTGGGGCTGCCCCCAGGCCAGCTATGGCAGCGCGACGCGGGAGCGTGCTCCCTTTTATGCTGCCCCGGGGCATGGTGACTGCTGCGTTGCCGGGTGCTGGCACTGTGACACGGGGGTGACGGGGCCCCCCCTGCGCAGCCCCGCCCGCCGGCCCTCTGCCCAGCATCCTTCCCAGGAAGGCCTTTGGGCTGCTGGCCCCGAGGCAGTCCCTGCGCCCAGGAGGCTCAGGGGGCTGTCCCTGCCCTTGCTGGCCATGCCCTGGGCACAGCTGCTGGGCGTCCCGCTAAATACATCTGGACATTCAGACTACGTCGTGAAGGCTGTTTGTCCCATCTACACTCATTTGGTTGTGGGGATGCCAGAGGTGAAAGCAAGGCTTTGGGTTCCCTCTGCATGAACTGTGCAGAGACGGAGAGCACGTGCAGGATGGCCTCGCCATTCCTGACCCATGCACCAAGGGACATTTGCTGCTCCCCTGCTTATGCTGACGTCTTCTTCTGGGAAAGAAGTCCCAAATCGTTTTCTCTTCTTGACCATCTGTTTCCTTGCACTCCAGAGCTTTTCTCCTCCCTTGGCCTTCACCCTCAATAGCTTTCCTGAAAGTGACGGCAGCCCTCTCAGCCTTTGCCTTGCTCCTGCTAGTCGTCTTCACCTCAGCTAGAGGGTCCTGAAGGATCGCTGCAGGTCCCTTCCAACTCAACCCTTCTCTTCTCTTCACTTGTCTTCTATTCCCTGCACTGACGATGAGGCGAATAACAAGGAGACCACTAGTTGCCTGAAATGCCAGGGGGTTTGCAGCTCCAGAAACGCTTTCGAGGACACAAATCAAAAAGGATACAAGTAGAAACAGGATTGGATTTCATTTGATTTTACTTTATTTTACTTTCTTTTATTTTCTGTCTTGTTCTGTTGGTTGATGTTAGTTTAGTTTTGTTTCTTTCATGTGATGTTATTGTATTTGATTTTATTACATTTTCTTTGGGGTTATTTCTTCTCATTCTATTTTATGTTGGTTTATCTTCTTTTATTTTACCTTGCTTTATGCGTCTTTATTTTGTTTTGTTATTTGATTATTTTATCATTTTATTTGACCTTATTTTGGTTTAGGCTCCTTTAGGCTATTTGGCTGAATCTCTTTCAGAGCCGATGCTCACAAGCATTAACACCATGCGCATGTGCAGCCAGGAGCAGGCTGATGTGTTCTTCGGTTTAGTTTGAAAAAGCATCCCTTGCAGTCTGGCAAAGGAAAGCCGCAGAAAGGAGCAGCAGGAAGACAGGCCAAGCAGTCCCTCGTTTCTCAACAGTGCAGAAGAACTTGAAGAAGGAGGATGGGGACCGACCACACACCGAAAAGTACAAGAAGAGGAGGGGTGTGGTGCCCTGGGCTATTTTCACAAGTAGGACACGTGTCGATGAGAAGCACCCCTTTTGCCTTCCAAAACTTGCTCCGCTGTGCTTCTTGGCCAGGGAGGCATGAAAAGCGCTCTCCTGCCTGCCCTGCGCTTGGATCGCGTGCAGGGAGAGCTGAAAAGCTGCAGCTCCGCATGGTGCAGCAAGCCTGCAGCCCTTCCAAGCACAGGCTGTTTTGCACAAGCAAGGACACCGCGGGAAATGGAGCCAAGGGAAGAGCAGAGCTCACTCCTGCTCCAAACCTGCAATGGGCAAAAGAGCCAGGGAGCACCAGGACACGAGTGGCGCCTCGGAGGTGCAAGAGCAGCGGGCAAGAACTGAGCCCAAAGGGCCCAGAGGAGCCCTGACAAGGGGCTGCGCTCAATGCTACGGAGGAGAAGAAGCAACCCCCAGGGGCAACCCTGGGCGTCCGCCCTGGGAGTCTAGAAAGCGTCCTCCCCCCGCCTGCGGGGCACGAGGGCCACCTTGGTGGAGCAGGAGCAGCAGGCACCTAGCCAAAACGGCCCAAAGGAGCCCTGGCAAGGGGCCGTGCTCAGTGCTGCAGAGGAAGGCAAAAAAGCCCCGGGGACACTTGCTAGCCCACCGTGGGGGGAAAAAAGCCTTCCTCCCCGCAGCTGCAGGGCACGAGAGGCCACCTTCGTGGTGCATGAGCAACAGGCAGTAACCCAGCCAAAATGGCCCAGAGGAGCCCTGACAAGTGCTCATGCTCAGTGCTGCAGAGGAAGGCAAAAAAACCCCGGGCACCAGAGCCAATCTGCCCCGGGGGAAAATTCCTTCCTGACCCCAGCGTCGCTGGCGATGGGCTATTCCCTGAGCACGTGAGCAAGACCTGCCTCCTCGGCCCGCAGGCTGCTCACGCCTCCCAGGAGATGCCCAACCCCGATTCTCCCTCCACCTGCTGCCACCTCAGGGCCTTCCCAGAGGGGCAAAACGCCCCCGGCCTGATCCATCTGGTGGGCAACGATCCTTCCTGCGCCTGGCAAGGCACCAGTGGCTGCTCCAAAGCACCGGCACCCCCGCCAACATCTCTGCATCCCATTCCTCACGGCTGCTGACACTGGCTCCGCAGGGGATGAGGATGGCGAGCTCTGCAGTGCTCCTCAAGAAGGCATTCCCTTGCTCTTGCCACTGCTAGCCAGCTGAAAAGGCCAGCCAGCCTCACCAGCCTCCAGCTTTTGGTAGTTCTTCTCATCTCCAGCAGCCTCGTCGAGCCTCCTCCGGCCTTCCTCCCTCAGCCCTCGCCAAGTAATTCCACCGCCTCCTCAAGGACTTCCTCTCGCCCGTCTTGGGGCTGCCCCCAGGCCAGCTATGGCAGCGCGACGCGGGAGCGTGCTCCCTTTTATGCTGCCCCGGGGCATGGTGACTGCTGCGTTGCCGGGCGCTGGCACTGTGACACGGGGGTGACGGGACAAACCCCTGCGCGGCCCCGCCTGCCGGCCCTCTGCCCAGCATCCTTCCCAGGAAGGCCTTTGGGCTGCTGGCCCCGAGGCAGTCCCTGCGCCCAGGAGGCTCAGGGGGCTGTCCCTGCCCTTGCTGGCCATGCCCTGGGCACAGCTGCTGGGCGTCCCGCTAAATACATCCGGGCATTCAGACTACGTCGTGAAGGCTGTTTGTCCCATCTACATTCCTTTGGTTGTGGGGATGCCAGAGGTGAAAGCAAGGCTTTTGGTTCCCTCTGCATGAACTGTGCAGAGACGGAGAGCACGTGCAGGATGGCCTCGCCGTTCCTGACCCATGCACCAAGGGACATTTGCTACTCCCCTGCTTATGCTGAGGTCTTCTTCTGGGAAAGAAGTCCCAAATCGTTTTCTCTTCTTGACCATCTGTTTCCTTGCACTCCAGAGCTTTTCTCCTCCCTTGGCCTTCACCCTCAATAGCTTTCCTGAAAGTGACGGCAGCCCTCTCAGCCTTTGCCTTGCTCCTGCTAGTCGTCTTCACCTCAGCTAGAGGGTCCTGAAGGATCGCTGCAGGTCCCTTCCAACTCAACCCTTCTCTTCTCTTCACTTGTCTTCTATTCCCTGCACTGACGATGAGGCGAATAACAAGGAGACCACTAGTTGCCTGAAATGCCAGGGGGTTTGCAGCTCCAGAAACACTTTCGAGGACACAAAAAGGATACAAGTAGAAACAGGATTGGATTTCATTTGATTTTACTTTATTTTACTTTCTTTTATTTTCTGTCTTGTTCTGTTGGTTGATGTTAGTTTAGTTTTGTTTCTTTCATGTGATGTTATTGTATTTGATTTTATTACATTTTCTTTGGGGTTATTTCTTCTTATTCTATTTTATGTTGGTTTATCTTCTTTTATTTTACCTTGCTTTATGCGTCTTTATTTTGTTTTGTTATTTGATTATTTTATCATTTTATTTGACCTTATTTTGGTTTAGGCTCCTTTAGGCTATTTGGCTGAATCTCTTTCAGAGCCGATGCTCACAAGCATTAACACCATGCGCATGTGCAGCCAGGAGCAGGCTGATGTGTTCTTCGGTTTAGTTTGAAAAAGCATCCCTTGCAGTCTGGCAAAGGAAAGCTGCAGAAAGGAGCAGCAGGAAGACAGGCCAAGCAGTCCCTCGTTTCTCAACAGTGCAGAAGAACTTGAAGAAGGAGGATGGGGACCGACCACACACCGAAAAGTACAAGAAGAGGAGGGGTGTGGTGCCCTGGGCTATTTTCACAAGTAGGACACGTGTCGATGAGAAGCACCCCTTTTGCCTTCCAAAACTTGCTCCGCTGTGCTTCTTGGCCAGGGAGGCATGAAAAGCGCTCTCCTGCCTGCCCTGCGCTTGGATCGCGTGCAGGGAGAGCTGAAAAGCTGCAGCTCCGCATGGTGCAGCAAGCCTGCAGCCCTTCCAAGCACAGGCTGTTTTGCACAAGCAAGGACACCTCGGGAAACGGAGCCAAGGGAAGAGCAGAGCTCGCTCCTGCTCCAAACCTGCAATGGGCAAAAGAGCCAGGGAGCACCAGGGCACGAGGGGCGCCTCGGAGGTGCAAGAGCAGCGGGCAAGAACTGAGCCCAAAGGGCCCAGAGGAGCCCTGACAAGGGGCTGCGCTCAATGCTACGGAGGAGAAGAAGCAACCCCCGGGGGCAACCCTGGGCGTCCGCCCTGGGAGTCTAGAAAGCGTCCTCCCCCCGCCTGCGGGGCACGAGGGCCACCTTGGTGGAGCAGGAGCAGCAGGCACCTAGCCAAAACGGCCCAAAGGAGCCCTGGCAAGGGGCCGTGCTCAGTGCTGCAGAGGAAGGCAAAAAAGCCCCGGGGACACTTGCTAGCCCACCGTGGGGGGAAAAAAGCCTTCCTCCCCGCAGCTGCAGGGCACGAGAGGCCACCTTCGTGGTGCATGAGCAACAGGCAGTAACCCAGCCAAAATGGCCCAGAGGAGCCCTGACAAGTGCTCATGCTCAGTGCTGCAGAGGAAGGCAAAAAAACCCCGGGCACCAGAGCCAATCTGCCCCGGGGGAAAATTCCTTCCTGACCCCAGCGTCGCTGGCGATGGGCTATTCCCTGAGCACGTGAGCAAGACCTGCCTCCTCGGCCCGCAGGCTGCTCACGCCTCCCAGGAGATGCCCAACCCCGATTCTCCCTCCACCTGCTGCCACCTCAGGGCCTTCCCAGAGGGGCAAAACGCCCCCGGCCTGATCCATCTGGGGGACAACCATCCTTCCTGTGCCTGGCAAGGCACCAGTGGCTGCTCCAAAGCACCGGCACCCCCGCCAATATCTCTGCATCCCATTCCTCACGGCTGCTGCCACTGGCTCCGCAGGGGATGAGGATGGCGAGCTCTGCAGTGCTCCTCAAGAAGGCATTCCCTTGCTCTTGCCACTGCTAGCCAGCTGAAAAGGCCAGCCAGCCTCACCAACCTCCAGCTGTTGGGGGTTCTTCTCATCTCCAGCAGCCTCGTCGAGCCTCCTCCGGCCTTCCTCCCTCAGCCCTCGCCAACTAATTCCACCGCCTCCTCAAGGACTTCCTCTCGCCCGTCTTGGGGCTGCCCCCAGGCCAGCTATGGCAGCGCGACGCGGGAGCGTGCTCCCTTTTATGCTGCCCCGGGGCATGGTGACTGCTGCGTTGCCGGGTGCTGGCACTGTGACACGGGGGTGACGGGGCCCCCCCTGCGCAGCCCCGCCCGCCGGCCCTCTGCCCAGCATCCTTCCCAGGAAGGCCTTTGGGCTGCTGGCCCCGAGGCAGTCCCTGCGCCCAGGAGGCTCAGGGGGCTGTCCCTGCCCTTGCTGGCCATGCCCTGGGCACAGCTGCTGGGCGTCCCGCTAAATACATCCGGGCATTCAGACTACGTCGTGAAGGCTGTTTGTCCCATCTACATTCCTTTGGTTGTGGGGATGCCAGAGGTGAAAGCAAGGCTTTTGGTTCCCTCTGCATGAACTGTGCAGAGACGGAGAGCACGTGCAGGATGGCCTCGCCGTTCCTGACCCATGCACCAAGGGACATTTGCTACTCCCCTGCTTATGCTGAGGTCTTCTTCTGGGAAAGAAGTCCCAAATCGTTTTCTCTTCTTGACCATCTGTTTCCTTGCACTCCAGAGCTTTTCTCCTCCCTTGGCCTTCACCCTCAATAGCTTTCCTGAAAGTGACGGCAGCCCTCTCAGCCTTTGCCTTGCTCCTGCTAGTCGTCTTCACCTCAGCTAGAGGGTCCTGAAGGATCGCTGCAGGTCCCTTCCAACTCAACCCTTCTCTTCTCTTCACTTGTCTTCTATTCCCTGCACTGACGATGAGGCGAATAACAAGGAGACCACTAGTTGCCTGAAATGCCAGGGGGTTTGCAGCTCCAGAAACACTTTCGAGGACACAAAAAGGATACAAGTAGAAACAGGATTGGATTTCATTTGATTTTACTTTATTTTACTTTCTTTTATTTTCTGTCTTGTTCTGTTGGTTGATGTTAGTTTAGTTTTGTTTCTTTCATGTGATGTTATTGTATTTGATTTTATTACATTTTCTTTGGGGTTATTTCTTCTTATTCTATTTTATGTTGGTTTATCTTCTTTTATTTTACCTTGCTTTATGCGTCTTTATTTTGTTTTGTTATTTGATTATTTTATCATTTTATTTGACCTTATTTTGGTTTAGGCTCCTTTAGGCTATTTGGCTGAATCTCTTTCAGAGCCGATGCTCACAAGCATTAACACCATGCGCATGTGCAGCCAGGAGCAGGCTGATGTGTTCTTCGGTTTAGTTTGAAAAAGCATCCCTTGCAGTCTGGCAAAGGAAAGCTGCAGAAAGGAGCAGCAGGAAGACAGGCCAAGCAGTCCCTCGTTTCTCAACAGTGCAGAAGAACTTGAAGAAGGAGGATGGGGACCGACCACACACCGAAAAGTACAAGAAGAGGAGGGGTGTGGTGCCCTGGGCTATTTTCACAAGTAGGACACGTGTCGATGAGAAGCACCCCTTTTGCCTTCCAAAACTTGCTCCGCTGTGCTTCTTGGCCAGGGAGGCATGAAAAGCGCTCTCCTGCCTGCCCTGCGCTTGGATCGCGTGCAGGGAGAGCTGAAAAGCTGCAGCTCCGCATGGTGCAGCAAGCCTGCAGCCCTTCCAAGCACAGGCTGTTTTGCACAAGCAAGGACACCTCGGGAAACGGAGCCAAGGGAAGAGCAGAGCTCGCTCCTGCTCCAAACCTGCAATGGGCAAAAGAGCCAGGGAGCACCAGGGCACGAGGGGCGCCTCGGAGGTGCAAGAGCAGCGGGCAAGAACTGAGCCCAAAGGGCCCAGAGGAGCCCTGACAAGGGGCTGCGCTCAATGCTACGGAGGAGAAGAAGCAACCCCCGGGGGCAACCCTGGGCGTCCGCCCTGGGAGTCTAGAAAGCGTCCTCCCCCCGCCTGCGGGGCACGAGGGCCACCTTGGTGGAGCAGGAGCAGCAGGCACCTAGCCAAAACGGCCCAAAGGAGCCCTGGCAAGGGGCCGTGCTCAGTGCTGCAGAGGAAGGCAAAAAACCCCCGGGGACACTTGCTAGCGCACCGTGGGGGGAAAAAAGCCTTCCTCCCCGCAGCTGCAGGGCACGAGAGGCCACCTTCGTGGTGCATGAGCAACAGGCAGTAACCCAGCCAAAATGGCCCAGAGGAGCCCTGACAAGTGCTCATGCTCAGTGCTGCAGAGGAAGGCAAAAAAACCCCGGGCACCAGAGCCAATCTGCCCCGGGGGAAAATTCCTTCCTGACCCCAGCGTCGCTGGCGATGGGCTATTCCCTGAGCACGTGAGCAAGACCTGCCTCCTCGGCCCGCAGGCTGCTCACGCCTCCCAGGAGATGCCCAACCCCGATTCTCCCTCCACCTGCTGCCACCTCAGGGCCTTCCCAGAGGGGCAAAACGCCCCCGGCCTGATCCATCTGGGGGACAACCATCCTTCCTGTGCCTGGCAAGGCACCAGTGGCTGCTCCAAAGCACCGGCACCCCCGCCAATATCTCTGCATCCCATTCCTCACGGCTGCTGCCACTGGCTCCGCAGGGGATGAGGATGGCGAGCTCTGCAGTGCTCCTCAAGAAGGCATTCCCTTGCTCTTGCCACTGCTAGCCAGCTGAAAAGGCCAGCCAGCCTCACCAACCTCCAGCTGTTGGGGGTTCTTCTCATCTCCAGCAGCCTCGTCGAGCCTCCTCCGGCCTTCCTCCCTCAGCCCTCGCCAACTAATTCCACCGCCTCCTCAAGGACTTCCTCTCGCCCGTCTTGGGGCTGCCCCCAGGCCAGCTATGGCAGCGCGACGCGGGAGCGTGCTCCCTTTTATGCTGCCCCGGGGCATGGTGACTGCTGCGTTGCCGGGTGCTGGCACTGTGACACGGGGGTGACGGGGCCCCCCCTGCGCAGCCCCGCCCGCCGGCCCTCTGCCCAGCATCCTTCCCAGGAAGGCCTTTGGGCTGCTGGCCCCGAGGCAGTCCCTGCGCCCAGGAGGCTCAGGGGGCTGTCCCTGCCCTTGCTGGCCATGCCCTGGGCACAGCTGCTGGGCGTCCCGCTAAATACATCTGGACATTCAGACTACGTCGTGAAGGCTGTTTGTCCCATCTACACTCATTTGGTTGTGGGGATGCCAGAGGTGAAAGCAAGGCTTTTGGTTCCCTCTGCATGAACTGTGCAGAGACGGAGAGCACGTGCAGGATGGCCTCGCCATTCCTGACCCATGCACCAAGGGACATTTGCTGCTCCCCTGCTTATGCTGACGTCTTCTTCTGGGAAAGAAGTCCCAAATCGTTTTCTCTTCTTGACCATCTGTTTCCTTGCACTCCAGAGCTTTTCTCCTCCCTTGGCCTTCACCCTCAATAGCTTTCCTGAAAGTGACGGCAGCCCTCTCAGCCTTTGCCTTGCTCCTGCTAGTCGTCTTCACCTCAGCTAGAGGGTCCTGAAGGATCGCTGCAGGTCCCTTCCAACTCAACCCTTCTCTTCTCTTCACTTGTCTTCTATTCCCTGCACTGACGATGAGGCGAATAACAAGGAGACCACTAGTTGCCTGAAATGCCAGGGGGTTTGCAGCTCCAGAAACGCTTTCGAGGACACAAATCAAAAAGGATACAAGTAGAAACAGGATTGGATTTCATTTGATTTTACTTTATTTTACTTTCTTTTATTTTCTGTCTTGTTCTGTTGGTTGATGTTAGTTTAGTTTTGTTTCTTTCATGTGATGTTATTGTATTTGATTTTATTACATTTTCTTTGGGGTTATTTCTTCTTATTCTATTTTATGTTGGTTTATCTTCTTTTATTTTACCTTGCTTTATGCGTCTTTATTTTGTTTTGTTATTTGATTATTTTATCATTTTATTTGACCTTATTTTGGTTTAGGCTCCTTTAGGCTATTTGGCTGAATCTCTTTCAGAGCCGATGCTCACAAGCATTAACACCATGCGCATGTGCAGCCAGGAGCAGGCTGATGTGTTCTTCGGTTTAGTTTGAAAAAGCATCCCTTGCAGTCTGGCAAAGGAAAGCCGCAGAAAGGAGCAGCAGGAATACAGGCCAAGCAGTCCCTCGTTTCTCAACAGTGCAGAAGAACTTGAAGAAGGAGGATGGGGACCGACCACACACCGAAAAGTACAAGAAGAGGAGGGGTGTGGTGCCCTGGGCTATTTTCACAAGTAGGACACGTGTCGATGAGAAGCACCCCTTTTGCCTTCCAAAACTTGCTCCGCTGTGCTTCTTGGCCAGGGAGGCATGAAAAGCGCTCTCCTGCCTGCCCTGCGCTTGGATCGCGTGCAGGGAGAGCTGAAAAGCTGCAGCTCCGCATGGTGCAGCAAGCCTGCAGCCCTTCCAAGCACGGGCTGTTTTGCACAAGCAAGGACACCGCGGGAAATGGAGCCAAGGGAAGAGCAGAGCTCGCTCCTGCTCCAAACCTGCAACGGGCAAAAGAGCCAGGGAGCACAAGGGAGCACGAGTGGCGCCTCGGAGGTGCAAGAGCAGCGGGCAAGAACTGAGCCCAAAGGGCCCAGAGGAGCCCTGACAAGGGGCTGCGCTCAATGCTACGGAGGAGAAGAAGCAACCCCCGGGGGCAACCCTGGGCGTCCGCCCTGGGAGTCTAGAAAGCGTCCTCCCCCCGCCTGCGGGGCACGAGGGCCACCTTGGTGGAGCAGGAGCAGCAGGCACCTAGCCAAAACGGCCCAAAGGAGCCCTGGCAAGGGGCCGTGCTCAGTGCTGCAGAGGAAGGCAAAAAAGCCCCGGGGACACTTGCTAGCGCACCGTGGGGGGAAAAAAGCCTTCCTCCCCGTGGCTGCAGGGCACGAGAGGCCACCTTCGTGGTGCATGAGCAACAGGCAGTAACCCAGCCAAAATGGCCCAGAGGAGCCCTGACAAGTACTCATGCTCAGTGCTGCAGAGGAAGGCAAAAAAACCCCGGGCACCAGAGCCAATCTGCCCCGGGGGAAAATTCCTTCCTGACCCCAGCGTCGCTGGCGATGGGCTATTCCCTGAGCACGTGAGCAAGACCTGCCTCCTCGGCCCGCAGGCTGCTCACGCCTCCCAGGAGATGCCCAACCCCGATTCTCCCTCCACCTGCTGCCACCTCAGGGCCTTCCCAGAGGGGCAAAACGCCCCCGGCCTGATCCATCTGGTGGGCAACGATCCTTCCTGCGCCTGGCAAGGCACCAGTGGCTGCTCCAAAGCACCGGCACCCCCGCCAACATCTCTGCATCCCATTCCTCACGGCTGCTGACACTGGCTCCGCAGGGGATGAGGATGGCGAGCTCTGCAGTGCTCCTCAAGAAGGCATTCCCTTGCTCTTGCCACTGCTAGCCAGCTGAAAAGGCCAGCCAGCCTCACCAGCCTCCAGCTTTTGGTAGTTCTTCTCATCTCCAGCAGCCTCGTCGAGCCTCCTCCGGCCTTCCTCCCTCAGCCCTCGCCAAGTAATTCCACCGCCTCCTCAAGGACTTCCTCTCGCCCGTCTTGGGGCTGCCCCCAGGCCAGCTATGGCAGCGCGACGCGGGAGCGTGCTCCCTTTTATGCTGCCCCGGGGCATGGTGACTGCTGCGTTGCCGGGCGCTGGCACTGTGACACGGGGGTGACGGGCCAACCCCCTGCGCGGCCCCGCCTGCCGGCCCTCTGCCCAGCATCCTTCCCAGGAAGGCCTTTGGGCTGCTGGCCCCGAGGCAGTCCCTGCGCCCAGGAGGCTCAGGGGGCTGTCCCTGCCCTTGCTGGCCATGCCCTGGGCACAGCTGCTGGGCGTCCCGCTAAATACATCCGGGCATTCAGACTACGTCGTGAAGGCTGTTTGTCCCATCTACATTCCTTTGGTTGTGGGGATGCCAGAGGTGAAAGCAAGGCTTTTGGTTCCCTCTGCATGAACTGTGCAGAGACGGAGAGCACGTGCAGGATGGCCTCGCCGTTCCTGACCCATGCACCAAGGGACATTTGCTGCTCCCCTGCTTATGCTGAGGTCTTCTTCTGGGAAAGAAGTCCCAAATCGTTTTCTCTTCTTGACCATCTGTTTCCTTGCACTCCAGAGCTTTTCTCCTCCCTTGGCCTTCACCCTCAATAGCTTTCCTGAAAGTGACGGCAGCCCTCTCAGCCTTTGCCTTGCTCCTGCTAGTCGTCTTCACCTCAGCTAGAGGGTCCTGAAGGATCGCTGCAGGTCCCTTCCAACTCAACCCTTCTCTTCTCTTCACTTGTCTTCTATTCCCTGCACTGACGATGAGGCGAATAACAAGGAGACCACTAGTTGCCTGAAATGCCAGGGGGTTTGCAGCTCCAGAAACACTTTCGAGGACACAAAAAGGATACAAGTAGAAACAGGA
This sequence comes from Platalea leucorodia, assembly GCF_965183815.1. Taxonomy (NCBI): domain Eukaryota; kingdom Metazoa; phylum Chordata; class Aves; order Pelecaniformes; family Threskiornithidae; genus Platalea; species Platalea leucorodia. The sequence continues at coordinate 215,900 of NW_028121455.1, forward strand.
TTGGATTTCATTTGATTTTACTTTATTTTACTTTCTTTTATTTTCTGTCTTGTTCTGTTGGTTGATGTTAGTTTAGTTTTGTTTCTTTCATGTGATGTTATTGTATTTGATTTTATTACATTTTCTTTGGGGTTATTTCTTCTTATTCTATTTTATGTTGGTTTATCTTCTTTTATTTTACCTTGCTTTATGCGTCTTTATTTTGTTTTGTTATTTGATTATTTTATCATTTTATTTGACCTTATTTTGGTTTAGGCTCCTTTAGGCTATTTGGCTGAATCTCTTTCAGAGCCGATGCTCACAAGCATTAACACCATGCGCATGTGCAGCCAGGAGCAGGCTGATGTGTTCTTCGGTTTAGTTTGAAAAAGCATCCCTTGCAGTCTGGCAAAGGAAAGCCGCAGAAAGGAGCAGCAGGAAGACAGGCCAAGCAGTCCCTCGTTTCTCAACAGTGCAGAAGAACTTGAAGAAGGAGGATGGGGACCGACCACACACCGAAAAGTACAAGAAGAGGAGGGGTGTGGTGCCCTGGGGTATTTTCACAAGTAGGACACGTGTCGATGAGAAGCACCCCTTTTGCCTTCCAAAACTTGCTCCGCTGTGCTTCTTGGCCAGGGAGGCATGAAAAGCGCTCTCCTGCCTGCCCTGCGCTTGGATCGCGTGCAGGGAGAGCTGAAAAGCTGCAGCTCCGCATGGTGCAGCAAGCCTGCAGCCCTTCCAAGCACAGGCTGTTTTGCACAAGCAAGGACACCGCGGGAAATGGAGCCAAGGGAAGAGCAGAGCTCACTCCTGCTCCAAACCTGCAATGGGCAAAAGAGCCAGGGAGCACCAGGACACGAGTGGCGCCTCGGAGGTGCAAGAGCAGCGGGCAAGAACTGAGCCCAAAGGGCCCAGAGGAGCCCTGACAAGGGGCTGCGCTCAATGCTACGGAGGAGAAGAAGCAACCCCCAGGGGCAACCCTGGGCGTCCGCCCTGGGAGTCTAGAAAGCGTCCTCCCCCCGCCTGCGGGGCACGAGGGCCACCTTGGTGGAGCAGGAGCAGCAGGCACCTAGCCAAAACGGCCCAAAGGAGCCCTGGCAAGGGGCCGTGCTCAGTGCTGCAGAGGAAGGCAAAAAACCCCCGGGGACACTTGCTAGCGCACCGTGGGGGGAAAAAAGCCTTCCTCCCCGCAGCTGCAGGGCACGAGAGGCCACCTTCGTGGTGCATGAGCAACAGGCAGTAACCCAGCCAAAATGGCCCAGAGGAGCCCTGACAAGTGCTCATGCTCAGTGCTGCAGAGGAAGGCAAAAAAACCCCGGGCACCAGAGCCAATCTGCCCCGGGGGAAAATTCCTTCCTGACCCCAGCGTCGCTGGCGATGGGCTATTCCCTGAGCACGTGAGCAAGACCTGCCTCCTCGGCCCGCAGGCTGCTCACGCCTCCCAGGAGATGCCCAACCCCGATTCTCCCTCCACCTGCTGCCACCTCAGGGCCTTCCCAGAGGGGCAAAACGCCCCCGGCCTGATCCATCTGGTGGGCAACGATCCTTCCTGCGCCTGGCAAGGCACCAGTGGCTGCTCCAAAGCACCGGCACCCCCGCCAACATCTCTGCATCCCATTCCTCACGGCTGCTGACACTGGCTCCGCAGGGGATGAGGATGGCGAGCTCTGCAGTGCTCCTCAAGAAGGCATTCCCTTGCTCTTGCCACTGCTAGCCAGCTGAAAAGGCCAGCCAGCCTCACCAGCCTCCAGCTTTTGGTAGTTCTTCTCATCTCCAGCAGCCTCGTCGAGCCTCCTCCGGCCTTCCTCCCTCAGCCCTCGCCAAGTAATTCCACCGCCTCCTCAAGGACTTCCTCTCGCCCGTCTTGGGGCTGCCCCCAGGCCAGCTATGGCAGCGCGACGCGGGAGCGTGCTCCCTTTTATGCTGCCCCGGGGCATGGTGACTGCTGCGTTGCCGGGCGCTGGCACTGTGACACGGGGGTGACGGGCCAAACCCCTGCGCGGCCCCGCCTGCCGGCCCTCTGCCCAGCATCCTTCCCAGGAAGGCCTTTGGGCTGCTGGCCCCGAGGCAGTCCCTGCGCCCAGGAGGCTCAGGGGGCTGTCCCTGCCCTTGCTGGCCATGCCCTGGGCACAGCTGCTGGGCGTCCCGCTAAATACATCCGGGCATTCAGACTACGTCGTGAAGGCTGTTTGTCCCATCTACATTCCTTTGGTTGTGGGGATGCCAGAGGTGAAAGCAAGGCTTTTGGTTCCCTCTGCATGAACTGTGCAGAGACGGAGAGCACGTGCAGGATGGCCTCGCCGTTCCTGACCCATGCACCAAGGGACATTTGCTGCTCCCCTGCTTATGCTGAGGTCTTCTTCTGGGAAAGAAGTCCCAAATCGTTTTCTCTTCTTGACCATCTGTTTCCTTGCACTCCAGAGCTTTTCTCCTCCCTTGGCCTTCACCCTCAATAGCTTTCCTGAAAGTGACGGCAGCCCTCTCAGCCTTTGCCTTGCTCCTGCTAGTCGTCTTCACCTCAGCTAGAGGGTCCTGAAGGATCGCTGCAGGTCCCTTCCAACTCAACCCTTCTCTTCTCTTCACTTGTCTTCTATTCCCTGCACTGACGATGAGGCGAATAACAAGGAGACCACTAGTTGCCTGAAATGCCAGGGGGTTTGCAGCTCCAGAAACACTTTCGAGGACACAAAAAGGATACAAGTAGAAACAGGATTGGATTTCATTTGATTTTACTTTATTTTACTTTCTTTTATTTTCTGTCTTGTTCTGTTGGTTGATGTTAGTTTAGTTTTGTTTCTTTCATGTGATGTTATTGTATTTGATTTTATTACATTTTCTTTGGGGTTATTTCTTCTTATTCTATTTTATGTTGGTTTATCTTCTTTTATTTTACCTTGCTTTATGCGTCTTTATTTTGTTTTGTTATTTGATTATTTTATCATTTTATTTGACCTTATTTTGGTTTAGGCTCCTTTAGGCTATTTGGCTGAATCTCTTTCAGAGCCGATGCTCACAAGCATTAACACCATGCGCATGTGCAGCCAGGAGCAGGCTGATGTGTTCTTCGGTTTAGTTTGAAAAAGCATCCCTTGCAGTCTGGCAAAGGAAAGCCGCAGAAAGGAGCAGCAGGAAGACAGGCCAAGCAGTCCCTCGTTTCTCAACAGTGCAGAAGAACTTGAAGAAGGAGGATGGGGACCGACCACACACCGAAAAGTACAAGAAGAGGAGGGGTGTGGTGCCCTGGGGTATTTTCACAAGTAGGACACGTGTCGATGAGAAGCACCCCTTTTGCCTTCCAAAACTTGCTCCGCTGTGCTTCTTGGCCAGGGAGGCATGAAAAGCGCTCTCCTGCCTGCCCTGCGCTTGGATCGTGTGCAGGGAGAGCTGAAAAGCTGCAGCTCCGCATGGTGCAGCAAGCCTGCAGCCCTTCCAAGCACAGGCTGTTTTGCACAAGCAAGGACACCTCGGGAAACGGAGCCAAGGGAAGAGCAGAGCTCGCTCCTGCTCCAAACCTGCAATGGGCAAAAGAGCCAGGGAGCACCAGGGCACGAGGGGCGCCTCGGAGGTGCAAGAGCAGCGGGCAAGAACTGAGCCCAAAGGGCCCAGAGGAGCCCTGACAAGGGGCTGCGCTCAATGCTACGGAGGAGAAGAAGCAACCCCCGGGGGCAACCCTGGGCGTCCGCCCTGGGAGTCTAGAAAGCGTCCTCCCCCCGCCTGCGGGGCACGAGGGCCACCTTGGTGGAGCAGGAGCAGCAGGCACCTAGCCAAAACGGCCCAAAGGAGCCCTGGCAAGGGGCCGTGCTCAGTGCTGCAGAGGAAGGCAAAAAACCCCCGGGGACACTTGCTAGCGCACCGTGGGGGGAAAAAAGCCTTCCTCCCCGCAGCTGCAGGGCACGAGAGGCCACCTTCGTGGTGCATGAGCAACAGGCAGTAACCCAGCCAAAATGGCCCAGAGGAGCCCTGACAAGTGCTCATGCTCAGTGCTGCAGAGGAAGGCAAAAAAACCCCGGGCACCAGAGCCAATCTGCCCCGGGGGAAAATTCCTTCCTGACCCCAGCGTCGCTGGCGATGGGCTATTCCCTGAGCACGTGAGCAAGACCTGCCTCCTCGGCCCGCAGGCTGCTCACGCCTCCCAGGAGATGCCCAACCCCGATTCTCCCTCCACCTGCTGCCACCTCAGGGCCTTCCCAGAGGGGCAAAACGCCCCCGGCCTGATCCATCTGGTGGGCAACGATCCTTCCTGCGCCTGGCAAGGCACCAGTGGCTGCTCCAAAGCACCGGCACCCCCGCCAACATCTCTGCATCCCATTCCTCACGGCTGCTGACACTGGCTCCGCAGGGGATGAGGATGGCGAGCTCTGCAGTGCTCCTCAAGAAGGCATTCCCTTGCTCTTGCCACTGCTAGCCAGCTGAAAAGGCCAGCCAGCCTCACCAGCCTCCAGCTTTTGGTAGTTCTTCTCATCTCCAGCAGCCTCGTCGAGCCTCCTCCGGCCTTCCTCCCTCAGCCCTCGCCAAGTAATTCCACCGCCTCCTCAAGGACTTCCTCTCGCCCGTCTTGGGGCTGCCCCCAGGCCAGCTATGGCAGCGCGACGCGGGAGCGTGCTCCCTTTTATGCTGCCCCGGGGCATGGTGACTGCTGCGTTGCCGGGCGCTGGCACTGTGACACGGGGGTGACGGGCCAAACCCCTGCGCGGCCCCGCCTGCCGGCCCTCTGCCCAGCATCCTTCCCAGGAAGGCCTTTGGGCTGCTGGCCCCGAGGCAGTCCCTGCGCCCAGGAGGCTCAGGGGGCTGTCCCTGCCCTTGCTGGCCATGCCCTGGGCACAGCTGCTGGGCGTCCCGCTAAATACATCCGGGCATTCAGACTACGTCGTGAAGGCTGTTTGTCCCATCTACATTCCTTTGGTTGTGGGGATGCCAGAGGTGAAAGCAAGGCTTTTGGTTCCCTCTGCATGAACTGTGCAGAGACGGAGAGCACGTGCAGGATGGCCTCGCCGTTCCTGACCCATGCACCAAGGGACATTTGCTGCTCCCCTGCTTATGCTGAGGTCTTCTTCTGGGAAAGAAGTCCCAAATCGTTTTCTCTTCTTGACCATCTGTTTCCTTGCACTCCAGAGCTTTTCTCCTCCCTTGGCCTTCACCCTCAATAGCTTTCCTGAAAGTGACGGCAGCCCTCTCAGCCTTTGCCTTGCTCCTGCTAGTCGTCTTCACCTCAGCTAGAGGGTCCTGAAGGATCGCTGCAGGTCCCTTCCAACTCAACCCTTCTCTTCTCTTCACTTGTCTTCTATTCCCTGCACTGACGATGAGGCGAATAACAAGGAGACCACTAGTTGCCTGAAATGCCAGGGGGTTTGCAGCTCCAGAAACACTTTCGAGGACACAAAAAGGATACAAGTAGAAACAGGATTGGATTTCATTTGATTTTACTTTATTTTACTTTCTTTTATTTTCTGTCTTGTTCTGTTGGTTGATGTTAGTTTAGTTTTGTTTCTTTCATGTGATGTTATTGTATTTGATTTTATTACATTTTCTTTGGGGTTATTTCTTCTTATTCTATTTTATGTTGGTTTATCTTCTTTTATTTTACCTTGCTTTATGCGTCTTTATTTTGTTTTGTTATTTGATTATTTTATCATTTTATTTGACCTTATTTTGGTTTAGGCTCCTTTAGGCTATTTGGCTGAATCTCTTTCAGAGCCGATGCTCACAAGCATTAACACCATGCGCATGTGCAGCCAGGAGCAGGCTGATGTGTTCTTCGGTTTAGTTTGAAAAAGCATCCCTTGCAGTCTGGCAAAGGAAAGCCGCAGAAAGGAGCAGCAGGAAGACAGGCCAAGCAGTCCCTCGTTTCTCAACAGTGCAGAAGAACTTGAAGAAGGAGGATGGGGACCGACCACACACCGAAAAGTACAAGAAGAGGAGGGGTGTGGTGCCCTGGGGTATTTTCACAAGTAGGACACGTGTCGATGAGAAGCACCCCTTTTGCCTTCCAAAACTTGCTCCGCTGTGCTTCTTGGCCAGGGAGGCATGAAAAGCGCTCTCCTGCCTGCCCTGCGCTTGGATCGCGTGCAGGGAGAGCTGAAAAGCTGCAGCTCCGCATGGTGCAGCAAGCCTGCAGCCCTTCCAAGCACAGGCTGTTTTGCACAAGCAAGGACACCTCGGGAAACGGAGCCAAGGGAAGAGCAGAGCTCGCTCCTGCTCCAAACCTGCAATGGGCAAAAGAGCCAGGGAGCACCAGGGCACGAGGGGCGCCTCGGAGGTGCAAGAGCAGCGGGCAAGAACTGAGCCCAAAGGGCCCAGAGGAGCCCTGACAAGGGGCTGCGCTCAATGCTACGGAGGAGAAGAAGCAACCCCCGGGGGCAACCCTGGGCGTCCGCCCTGGGAGTCTAGAAAGCGTCCTCCCCCCGCCTGCGGGGCACGAGGGCCACCTTGGTGGAGCAGGAGCAGCAGGCACCTAGCCAAAACGGCCCAAAGGAGCCCTGGCAAGGGGCCGTGCTCAGTGCTGCAGAGGAAGGCAAAAAACCCCCGGGGACACTTGCTAGCGCACCGTGGGGGGAAAAAAGCCTTCCTCCCCGCAGCTGCAGGGCACGAGAGGCCACCTTCGTGGTGCATGAGCAACAGGCAGTAACCCAGCCAAAATGGCCCAGAGGAGCCCTGACAAGTGCTCATGCTCAGTGCTGCAGAGGAAGGCAAAAAAACCCCGGGCACCAGAGCCAATCTGCCCCGGGGGAAAATTCCTTCCTGACCCCAGCGTCGCTGGCGATGGGCTATTCCCTGAGCACGTGAGCAAGACCTGCCTCCTCGGCCCGCAGGCTGCTCACGCCTCCCAGGAGATGCCCAACCCTGATTCTCCCTCCACCTGCTGCCACCTCAGGGCCTTCCCAGAGGGGCAAAACGCCCCCGGCCTGATCCATCTGGGGGACAACCATCCTTCCTGTGCCTGGCAAGGCACCAGTGGCTGCTCCAAAGCACCGGCACCCCCGCCAATATCTCTGCATCCCATTCCTCACGGCTGCTGCCACTGGCTCCGCAGGGGATGAGGATGGCGAGCTCTGCAGTGCTCCTCAAGAAGGCATTCCCTTGCTCTTGCCACTGCTAGCCAGCTGAAAAGGCCAGCCAGCCTCACCAACCTCCAGCTGTTGGGGGTTCTTCTCATCTCCAGTAGCCTCGTCGAGCCTCCTCCGGCCTTCCTCCCTCAGCCCTCGCCAACTAATTCCACCGCCTCCTCAAGGACTTCCTCTCGCCCGTCTTGGGGCTGCCCCCAGGCCAGCTATGGCAGCGCGACGCGGGAGCGTGCTCCCTTTTATGCTGCCCCGGGGCATGGTGACTGCTGCGTTGCCGGGTGCTGGCACTGTGACACGGGGGTGACGGGGCCCCCCCTGCGCAGCCCCGCCCGCCGGCCCTCTGCCCAGCATCCTTCCCAGGAAGGCCTTTGGGCTGCTGGCCCCGAGGCAGTCCCTGCGCCCAGGAGGCTCAGGGGGCTGTCCCTGCCCTTGCTGGCCATGCCCTGGGCACAGCTGCTGGGCGTCCCGCTAAATACATCTGGACATTCAGACTACGTCGTGAAGGCTGTTTGTCCCATCTACACTCATTTGGTTGTGGGGATGCCAGAGGTGAAAGCAAGGCTTTGGGTTCCCTCTGCATGAACTGTGCAGAGACGGAGAGCACGTGCAGGATGGCCTCGCCATTCCTGACCCATGCACCAAGGGACATTTGCTGCTCCCCTGCTTATGCTGACGTCTTCTTCTGGGAAAGAAGTCCCAAATCGTTTTCTCTTCTTGACCATCTGTTTCCTTGCACTCCAGAGCTTTTCTCCTCCCTTGGCCTTCACCCTCAATAGCTTTCCTGAAAGTGACGGCAGCCCTCTCAGCCTTTGCCTTGCTCCTGCTAGTCGTCTTCACCTCAGCTAGAGGGTCCTGAAGGATCGCTGCAGGTCCCTTCCAACTCAACCCTTCTCTTCTCTTCACTTGTCTTCTATTCCCTGCACTGACGATGAGGCGAATAACAAGGAGACCACTAGTTGCCTGAAATGCCAGGGGGTTTGCAGCTCCAGAAACACTTTCGAGGACACAAAAAGGATACAAGTAGAAACAGGATTGGATTTCATTTGATTTTACTTTATTTTACTTTCTTTTATTTTCTGTCTTGTTCTGTTGGTTGATGTTAGTTTAGTTTTGTTTCTTTCATGTGATGTTATTGTATTTGATTTTATTACATTTTCTTTGGGGTTATTTCTTCTTATTCTATTTTATGTTGGTTTATCTTCTTTTATTTTACCTTGCTTTATGCGTCTTTATTTTGTTTTGTTATTTGATTATTTTATCATTTTATTTGACCTTATTTTGGTTTAGGCTCCTTTAGGCTATTTGGCTGAATCTCTTTCAGAGCCGATGCTCACAAGCATTAACACAATGCGCATGTGCAGCCAGGAGCAGGCTGATGTGTTCTTCGGTTTAGTTTGAAAAAGCATCCCTTGCAGTCTGGCAAAGGAAAGCCGCAGAAAGGAGCAGCAGGAATACAGGCCAAGCAGTCCCTCGTTTCTCAACAGTGCAGAAGAACTTGAAGAAGGAGGATGGGGACCGACCACACACCGAAAAGTACAAGAAGAGGAGGGGTGTGGTGCCCTGGGCTATTTTCACAAGTAGGACACATGTCGATGACAAGCACCCCTTTTGCCTTCCAAAACTTGCTCTGCTGTGCTTCTTGGCCAGGGAGGCATGAAAAGCGCTCTCCTGCCTGCCCTGCGCTTGGATCGCGTGCAGGGAGAGCTGAAAAGCTGCAGCTCCGCATGGTGCAGCAAGCCTGCAGCCCTTCCAAGCACAGGCTGTTTTGCACAAGCAAGGACACCGCGGGAAATGGAGCCAAGGGAAGAGCAGAGCTCACTCCTGCTCCAAACCTGCAATGGGCAAAAGAGCCAGGGAGCGCCAGGGCACGAGTGGCGCCTCGCAGGTGCAAGAGCAGCGGGCAAGAACTGAGCCCAAAGGGCCCAGAGGAGCCCTGACAAGGGGCTGCGCTCAATGCTACGGAGGAGAAGAAGCAACCCCCGGGGGCAACCCTGGGCGTCCGCCCTGGGAGTCTAGAAAGCGTCCTCCCCCCGCCTGCGGGGCACGAGGGCCACCTTGGTGGAGCAGGAGCAGCAGGCACCTAGCCAAAACGGCCCAAAGGAGCCCTGGCAAGGGGCCGTGCTCAGTGCTGCAGAGGAAGGCAAAAAACCCCCGGGGACACTTGCTAGCGCACCGTGGGGGGAAAAAAGCCTTCCTCCCCGCAGCTGCAGGGCACGAGAGGCCACCTTCGTGGTGCATGAGCAACAGGCAGTAACCCAGCCAAAATGGCCCAGAGGAGCCCTGACAAGTGCTCATGCTCAGTGCTGCAGAGGAAGGCAAAAAAACCCCGGGCACCAGAGCCAATCTGCCCCGGGGGAAAATTCCTTCCTGACCCCAGCGTCGCTGGCGATGGGCTATTCCCTGAGCACGTGAGCAAGACCTGCCTCCTCGGCCCGCAGGCTGCTCACGCCTCCCAGGAGATGCCCAACCCCGATTCTCCCTCCACCTGCTGCCACCTCAGGGCCTTCCCAGAGGGGCAAAATGCCCCCGGCCTGATCCATCTGGTGGGCAACGATCCTTCCTGCGCCTGGCAAGGCACCAGTGGCTGCTCCAAAGCACCGGCACCCCCGCCAACATCTCTGCATCCCATTCCTCACGGCTGCTGACACTGGCTCCGCAGGGGATGAGGATGGCGAGCTCTGCAGTGCTCCTCAAGAAGGCATTCCCTTGCTCTTGCCACTGCTAGCCAGCTGAAAAGGCCAGCCAGCCTCACCAGCCTCCAGCTTTTGGTAGTTCTTCTCATCTCCAGCAGCCTCGTCGAGCCTCCTCCGGCCTTCCTCCCTCAGCCCTCGCCAAGTAATTCCACCGCCTCCTCAAGGACTTCCTCTCGCCCGTCTTGGGGCTGCCCCCAGGCCAGCTATGGCAGCGCGACGCGGGAGCGTGCTCCCTTTTATGCTGCCCCGGGGCATGGTGACTGCTGCGTTGCCGGGCGCTGGCACTGTGACACGGGGGTGACGGGCCAAACCCCTGCGCGGCCCCGCCTGCCGGCCCTCTGCCCAGCATCCTTCCCAGGAAGGCCTTTGGGCTGCTGGCCCCGAGGCAGTCCCTGCGCCCAGGAGGCTCAGGGGGCTGTCCCTGCCCTTGCTGGCCATGCCCTGGGCACAGCTGCTGGGCGTCCCGCTAAATACATCCGGGCATTCAGACTACGTCGTGAAGGCTGTTTGTCCCATCTACATTCCTTTGGTTGTGGGGATGCCAGAGGTGAAAGCAAGGCTTTTGGTTCCCTCTGCATGAACTGTGCAGAGACGGAGAGCACGTGCAGGATGGCCTCGCCGTTCCTGACCCATGCACCAAGGGACATTTGCTACTCCCCTGCTTATGCTGAGGTCTTCTTCTGGGAAAGAAGTCCCAAATCGTTTTCTCTTCTTGACCATCTGTTTCCTTGCACTCCAGAGCTTTTCTCCTCCCTTGGCCTTCACCCTCAATAGCTTTCCTGAAAGTGACGGCAGCCCTCTCAGCCTTTGCCTTGCTCCTGCTAGTCGTCTTCACCTCAGCTAGAGGGTCCTGAAGGATCGCTGCAGGTCCCTTCCAACTCAACCCTTCTCTTCTCTTCACTTGTCTTCTATTCCCTGCACTGACGATGAGGCGAATAACAAGGAGACCACTAGTTGCCTGAAATGCCAGGGGGTTTGCAGCTCCAGAAACACTTTCGAGGACACAAATCAAAAAGGATACAAGTAGAAACAGGATTGGATTTCATTTGATTTTACTTCATTTTACTTTCTTTTATTTTCTGTCTTGTTCTGTTGGTTGATGTTAGTTTAGTTTTGTTTCTTTCATGTGATGTTATTGTATTTGATTTTATTACATTTTCTTTGGGGTTATTTCTTCTTATTCTATTTTATGTTGGTTTATCTTCTTTTATTTTACCTTGCTTTATGCGTCTTTATTTTGTTTTGTTATTTGATTATTTTATCATTTTATTTGACCTTATTTTGGTTTAGGCTCCTTTAGGCTATTTGGCTGAATCTCTTTCAGAGCCGATGCTCACAAGCATTAACACCATGCGCATGTGCAGCCAGGAGCAGGCTGATGTGTTCTTCGGTTTAGTTTGAAAAAGCATCCCTTGCAGGCTGGCAAAGGAAAGCCGCAGAAAGGAGCAGCAGGAAGACAGGCCAAGCAGTCCCTCGTTTCTCAACAGTGCAGAAGAACTTGAAGAAGGAGGATGGGGACCGACCACACACCGAAAAGTACAAGAAGAGGAGGGGTGTGGTGCCCTGGGCTATTTTCACAAGTAGGACACGTGTCGATGAGAAGCACCCCTTTTGCCTTCCAAAACTTGCTCCGCTGTGCTTCTTGGCCAGGGAGGCATGAAAAGCGCTCTCCTGCCTGCCCTGCGCTTGGATCGCGTGCAGGGAGAGCTGAAAAGCTGCAGCTCCGCATGGTGCAGCAAGCCTGCAGCCCTTCCAAGCACAGGCTGTTTTGCACAAGCAAGGACACCGCGGGAAATGGAGCCAAGGGAAGAGCAGAGCTCACTCCTGCTCCAAACCTGCAATGGGCAAAAGAGCCAGGGAGCGCCAGGGCACGAGTGGCGCCTCGCAGGTGCAAGAGCAGCGGGCAAGAACTGAGCCCAAAGGGCCCAGAGGAGCCCTGACAAGGGGCTGCGCTCAATGCTACGGAGGAGAAGAAGCAACCCCCGGGGGCAACCCTGGGCGTCCGCCCTGGGAGTCTAGAAAGCGTCCTCCCGCCGCCTGCGGGGCACGAGGGCCACCTTGGTGGAGCAGGAGCAGCAGGCACCTAGCCAAAACGGCCCAAAGGAGCCCTGGCAAGGGGCCGTGCTCAGTGCTGCAGAGGAAGGCAAAAAACCCCCGGGGACACTTGCTAGCGCACCGTGGGGGGAAAAAAGCCTTCCTCCCCGCAGCTGCAGGGCACGAGAGGCCACCTTCGTGGTGCATGAGCAACAGGCAGTAACCCAGCCAAAATGGCCCAGAGGAGCCCTGACAAGTGCTCATGCTCAGTGCTGCAGAGGAAGGCAAAAAAACCCCGGGCACCAGAGCCAATCTGCCCCGGGGGAAAATTCCTTCCTGACCCCAGCGTCGCTGGCGATGGGCTATTCCCTGAGCACGTGAGCAAGACCTGCCTCCTCGGCCCGCAGGCTGCTCACGCCTCCCAGGAGATGCCCAACCCCGATTCTCCCTCCACCTGCTGCCACCTCAGGGCCTTCCCAGAGGGGCAAAACGCCCCCGGCCTGATCCATCTGGTGGGCAACGATCCTTCCTGCGCCTGGCAAGGCACCAGTGGCTGCTCCAAAGCACCGGCACCCCCGCCAACATCTCTGCATCCCATTCCTCACGGCTGCTGACACTGGCTCCGCAGGGGATGAGGATGGCGAGCTCTGCAGTGCTCCTCAAGAAGGCATTCCCTTGCTCTTGCCACTGCTAGCCAGCTGAAAAGGCCAGCCAGCCTCACCAGCCTCCAGCTTTTGATAGTTCTTCTCATCTCCAGCAGCCTCGTCGAGCCTCCTCCGGCCTTCCTCCCTCAGCCCTCGCCAAGTAATTCCACCGCCTCCTGAAGGACTTCCTCTCGCCCGTCTTGGGGCTGCCCCCAGGCCAGCTATGGCAGCGCGACGCGGGAGCGTGCTCCCTTTTATGCTGCCCCGGGGCATGGTGACTGCTGCGTTGCCGGGTGCTGGCACTGTGACACGGGGGTGACGGGCCAAACCCCTGCGCGGCCCCGCCTGCCGGCCCTCTGCCCAGCATCCTTCCCAGGAAGGCCTTTGGGCTGCTGGCCCCGAGGCAGTCCCTGCGCCCAGGAGGCTCAGGGGGCTGTCCCTGCCCTTGCTGGCCATGCCCTGGGCACAGCTGCTGGGCGTCCCGCTAAATACATCCGGGCATTCAGACTACGTCGTGAAGGCTGTTTGTCCCATCTACATTCCTTTGGTTGTGGGGATGCCAGAGGTGAAAGCAAGGCTTTTGGTTCCCTCTGCATGAACTGTGCAGAGACGGAGAGCACGTGCAGGATGGCCTCGCCGTTCCTGACCCATGCACCAAGGGACATTTGCTGCTCCCCTGCTTATGCTGAGGTCTTCTTCTGGGAAAGAAGTCCCAAATCGTTTTCTCTTCTTGACCATCTGTTTCCTTGCACTCCAGAGCTTTTCTCCTCCCTTGGCCTTCACCCTCAATAGCTTTCCTGAAAGTGACGGCAGCCCTCTCAGCCTTTGCCTTGCTCCTGCTAGTCGTCTTCACCTCAGCTAGAGGGTCCTGAAGGATCGCTGCAGGTCCCTTCCAACTCAACCCTTCTCTTCTCTTCACTTGTCTTCTATTCCCTGCACTGACGATGAGGCGAATAACAAGGAGACCACTAGTTGCCTGAAATGCCAGGGGGTTTGCAGCTCCAGAAACACTTTCGAGGACACAAAAAGGATACAAGTAGAAACAGGATTGGATTTCATTTGATTTTACTTTATTTTACTTTCTTTTATTTTCTGTCTTGTTCTGTTGGTTGATGTTAGTTTAGTTTTGTTTCTTTCATGTGATGTTATTGTATTTGATTTTATTACATTTTCTTTGGGGTTATTTCTTCTTATTCTATTTTATGTTGGTTTATCTTCTTTTATTTTACCTTGCTTTATGCGTCTTTATTTTGTTTTGTTATTTGATTATTTTATCATTTTATTTGACCTTATTTTGGTTTAGGCTCCTTTAGGCTATTTGGCTGAATCTCTTTCAGAGCCGATGCTCACAAGCATTAACACCATGCGCATGTGCAGCCAGGAGCAGGCTGATGTGTTCTTCGGTTTAGTTTGAAAAAGCATCCCTTGCAGTCTGGCAAAGGAAAGCCGCAGAAAGGAGCAGCAGGAAGACAGGCCAAGCAGTCCCTCGTTTCTCAACAGTGCAGAAGAACTTGAAGAAGGAGGATGGGGACCGACCACACACCGAAAAGTACAAGAAGAGGAGGGGTGTGGTGCCCTGGGGTATTTTCACAAGTAGGACACGTGTCGATGAGAAGCACCCCTTTTGCCTTCCAAAACTTGCTCCGCTGTGCTTCTTGGCCAGGGAGGCATGAAAAGCGCTCTCCTGCCTGCCCTGCGCTTGGATCGCGTGCAGGGAGAGCTGAAAAGCTGCAGCTCCGCATGGTGCAGCAAGCCTGCAGCCCTTCCAAGCACAGGCTGTTTTGCACAAGCAAGGACACCTCGGGAAACGGAGCCAAGGGAAGAGCAGAGCTCGCTCCTGCTCCAAACCTGCAATGGGCAAAAGAGCCAGGGAGCACCAGGGCACGAGTGGCGCCTCGCAGGTGCAAGAGCAGCGGGCAAGAACTGAGCCCAAAGGGCCCAGAGGAGCCCTGACAAGGGGCTGCGCTCAATGCTACGGAGGAGAAGAAGCAACCCCCGGGGGCAACCCTGGGCGTCCGCCCTGGGAGTCTAGAAAGCGTCCTCCCCCCGCCTGCGGGGCACGAGGGCCACCTTGGTGGAGCAGGAGCAGCAGGCACCTAGCCAAAACGGCCCAAAGGAGCCCTGTCAAGGGGCCGTGCTCAGTGCTGCAGAGGAAGGCAAAAAACCCCCGGGGACACTTGCTAGCGCACCGTGGGGGGAAAAAAGCCTTCCTCCCCGCAGCTGCAGGGCACGAGAGGCCACCTTCGTGGTGCATGAGCAACAGGCAGTAACCCAGCCAAAATGGCCCAGAGGAGCCCTGACAAGTGCTCATGCTCAGTGCTGCAGAGGAAGGCAAAAAAACCCCGGGCACCAGAGCCAATCTGCCCCGGGGGAAAATTCCTTCCTGACCCCAGCGTCGCTGGCGATGGGCTATTCCCTGAGCACGTGAGCAAGACCTGCCTCCTCGGCCCGCAGGCTGCTCACGCCTCCCAGGAGATGCCCAACCCTGATTCTCCCTCCACCTGCTGCCACCTCAGGGCCTTCCCAGAGGGGCAAAACGCCCCCGGCCTGATCCATCTGGGGGACAACCATCCTTCCTGTGCCTGGCAAGGCACCAGTGGCTGCTCCAAAGCACCGGCACCCCCGCCAATATCTCTGCATCCCATTCCTCACGGCTGCTGCCACTGGCTCCGCAGGGGATGAGGATGGCGAGCTCTGCAGTGCTCCTCAAGAAGGCATTCCCTTGCTCTTGCCACTGCTAGCCAGCTGAAAAGGCCAGCCAGCCTCACCAACCTCCAGCTGTTGGGGGTTCTTCTCATCTCCAGCAGCCTCGTCGAGCCTCCTCCGGCCTTCCTCCCTCAGCCCTCGCCAACTAATTCCACCGCCTCCTCAAGGACTTCCTCTCGCCCGTCTTGGGGCTGCCCCCAGGCCAGCTATGGCAGCGCGACGCGGGAGCGTGCTCCCTTTTATGCTGCCCCGGGGCATGGTGACTGCTGCGTTGCCGGGTGCTGGCACTGTGACACGGGGGTGACGGGCCAAACCCCTGCGCGGCCCCGCCTGCCGGCCCTCTGCCCAGCATCCTTCCCAGGAAGGCCTTTGGGCTGCTGGCCCCGAGGCAGTCCCTGCGCCCAGGAGGCTCAGGGGGCTGTCCCTGCCCTTGCTGGCCATGCCCTGGGCACAGCTGCTGGGCGTCCCGCTAAATACATCTGGACATTCAGACTACGTCGTGAAGGCTGTTTGTCCCATCTACACTCATTTGGTTGTGGGGATGCCAGAGGTGAAAGCAAGGCTTTGGGTTCCCTCTGCATGAACTGTGCAGAGACGGAGAGCACGTGCAGGATGGCCTCGCCATTCCTGACCCATGCACCAAGGGACATTTGCTGCTCCCCTGCTTATGCTGACGTCTTCTTCTGGGAAAGAAGTCCCAAATCGTTTTCTCTTCTTGACCATCTGTTTCCTTGCACTCCAGAGCTTTTCTCCTCCCTTGGCCTTCACCCTCAATAGCTTTCCTGAAAGTGACGGCAGCCCTCTCAGCCTTTGCCTTGCTCCTGCTAGTCGTCTTCACCTCAGCTAGAGGGTCCTGAAGGATCGCTGCAGGTCCCTTCCAACTCAACCCTTCTCTTCTCTTCACTTGTCTTCTATTCCCTGCACTGACGATGAGGCGAATAACAAGGAGACCACTAGTTGCCTGAAATGCCAGGGGGTTTGCAGCTCCAGAAACACTTTCGAGGACACAAAAAGGATACAAGTAGAAACAGGATTGGATTTCATTTGATTTTACTTTATTTTACTTTCTTTTATTTTCTGTCTTGTTCTGTTGGTTGATGTTAGTTTAGTTTTGTTTCTTTCATGTGATGTTATTGTATTTGATTTTATTACATTTTCTTTGGGGTTATTTCTTCTTATTCTATTTTATGTTGGTTTATCTTCTTTTATTTTACCTTGCTTTATGCGTCTTTATTTTGTTTTGTTATTTGATTATTTTATCATTTTATTTGACCTTATTTTGGTTTAGGCTCCTTTAGGCTATTTGGCTGAATCTCTTTCAGAGCCGATGCTCACAAGCATTAACACCATGCGCATGTGCAGCCAGGAGCAGGCTGATGTGTTCTTCGGTTTAGTTTGAAAAAGCATCCCTTGCAGTCTGGCAAAGGAAAGCCGCAGAAAGGAGCAGCAGGAAGACAGGCCAAGCAGTCCCTCGTTTCTCAACAGTGCAGAAGAACTTGAAGAAGGAGGATGGGGACCGACCACACACCGAAAAGTACAAGAAGAGGAGGGGTGTGGTGCCCTGGGGTATTTTCACAAGTAGGACACGTGTCGATGAGAAGCACCCCTTTTGCCTTCCAAAACTTGCTCCGCTGTGCTTCTTGGCCAGGGAGGCATGAAAAGCGCTCTCCTGCCTGCCCTGCGCTTGGATCGCGTGCAGGGAGAGCTGAAAAGCTGCAGCTCCGCATGGTGCAGCAAGCCTGCAGCCCTTCCAAGCACAGGCTGTTTTGCACAAGCAAGGACACCGCGGGAAACGGAGCCAAGGGAAGAGCAGAGCTCGCTCCTGCTCCAAACCTGCAACGGGCAAAAGAGCCAGGGAGCACCAGGGCACGAGTGGCGCCTCGGAGGTGCAAGAGCAGCGGGCAAGAACTGAGCCCAAAGGGCCCAGAGGAGCCCTGACAAGGGGCTGCGCTCAATGCTACGGAGGAGAAGAAGCAACCCCCGGGGGCAACCCTGGGCGTCCGCCCTGGGAGTCTAGAAAGCGTCCTCCCCCCGCCTGCGGGGCACGAGGGCCACCTTGGTGGAGCAGGAGCAGCAGGCACCTAGCCAAAACGGCCCAAAGGAGCCCTGGCAAGGGGCCGTGCTCAGTGCTGCAGAGGAAGGCAAAAAACCCCCGGGGACACTTGCTAGCCCACCGTGGGGGGAAAAAAGCCTTCCTCCCCGCAGCTGCAGGGCACGAGAGGCCACCTTCGTGGTGCATGAGCAACAGGCAGTAACCCAGCCAAAATGGCCCAGAGGAGCCCTGACAAGTGCTCATGCTCAGTGCTGCAGAGGAAGGCAAAAAAACCCCGGGCACCAGAGCCAATCTGCCCCGGGGGAAAATTCCTTCCTGACCCCAGCGTCGCTGGCGATGGGCTATTCCCTGAGCACGTGAGCAAGACCTGCCTCCTCGGCCCGCAGGCTGCTCACGCCTCCCAGGAGATGCCCAACCCTGATTCTCCCTCCACCTGCTGCCACCTCAGGGCCTTCCCAGAGGGGCAAAACGCCCCCGGCCTGATCCATCTGGGGGACAACCATCCTTCCTGTGCCTGGCAAGGCACCAGTGGCTGCTCCAAAGCACCGGCACCCCCGCCAATATCTCTGCATCCCATTCCTCACGGCTGCTGCCACTGGCTCCGCAGGGGATGAGGATGGCGAGCTCTGCAGTGCTCCTCAAGAAGGCATTCCCTTGCTCTTGCCACTGCTAGCCAGCTGAAAAGGCCAGCCAGCCTCACCAACCTCCAGCTGTTGGGGGTTCTTCTCATCTCCAGCAGCCTCGTCGAGCCTCCTCCGGCCTTCCTCCCTCAGCCCTCGCCAACTAATTCCACCGCCTCCTCAAGGACTTCCTCTCGCCCGTCTTGGGGCTGCCCCCAGGCCAGCTATGGCAGCGCGACGCGGGAGCGTGCTCCCTTTTATGCTGCCCCGGGGCATGGTGACTGCTGCGTTGCCGGGTGCTGGCACTGTGACACGGGGGTGACGGGGCCCCCCCTGCGCAGCCCCGCCCGCCGGCCCTCTGCCCAGCATCCTTCCCAGGAAGGCCTTTGGGCTGCTGGCCCCGAGGCAGTCCCTGCGCCCAGGAGGCTCAGGGGGCTGTCCCTGCCCTTGCTGGCCATGCCCTGGGCACAGCTGCTGGGCGTCCCGCTAAATACATCTGGACATTCAGACTACGTCGTGAAGGCTGTTTGTCCCATCTACACTCATTTGGTTGTGGGGATGCCAGAGGTGAAAGCAAGGCTTTGGGTTCCCTCTGCATGAACTGTGCAGAGACGGAGAGCACGTGCAGGATGGCCTCGCCGTTCCTGACCCATGCACCAAGGGACATTTGCTGCTCCCCTGCTTATGCTGAGGTCTTCTTCTGGGAAAGAAGTCCCAAATCGTTTTCTCTTCTTGACCATCTGTTTCCTTGCACTCCAGAGCTTTTCTCCTCCCTTGGCCTTCACCCTCAATAGCTTTCCTGAAAGTGACGGCAGCCCTCTCAGCCTTTGCCTTGCTCCTGCTAGTCGTCTTCACCTCAGCTAGAGGGTCCTGAAGGATCGCTGCAGGTCCCTTCCAACTCAACCCTTCTCTTCTCTTCACTTGTCTTCTATTCCCTGCACTGACGATGAGGCGAATAACAAGGAGACCACTAGTTGCCTGAAATGCCAGGGGGTTTGCAGCTCCAGAAACACTTTCGAGGACACAAAAAGGATACAAGTAGAAACAGGATTGGATTTCATTTGATTTTACTTTATTTTACTTTCTTTTATTTTCTGTCTTGTTCTGTTGGTTGATGTTAGTTTAGTTTTGTTTCTTTCATGTGATGTTATTGTATTTGATTTTATTACATTTTCTTTGGGGTTATTTCTTCTTATTCTATTTTATGTTGGTTTATCTTCTTTTATTTTACCTTGCTTTATGCGTCTTTATTTTGTTTTGTTATTTGATTATTTTATCATTTTATTTGACCTTATTTTGGTTTAGGCTCCTTTAGGCTATTTGGCTGAATCTCTTTCAGAGCCGATGCTCACAAGCATTAACACCATGCGCATGTGCAGCCAGGAGCAGGCTGATGTGTTCTTCGGTTTAGTTTGAAAAAGCATCCCTTGCAGTCTGGCAAAGGAAAGCCGCAGAAAGGAGCAGCAGGAATACAGGCCAAGCAGTCCCTCGTTTCTCAACAGTGCAGAAGAACTTGAAGAAGGAGGATGGGGACCGACCACACACCGAAAAGTACAAGAAGAGGAGGGGTGTGGTGCCCTGGGCTATTTTCACAAGTAGGACACATGTCGATGACAAGCACCCCTTTTGCCTTCCAAAACTTGCTCCGCTGTGCTTCTTGGCCAGGGAGGCATGAAAAGCGCTCTCCTGCCTGCCCTGCGCTTGGATCGCGTGCAGGGAGAGCTGAAAAGCTGCAGCTCCGCATGGTGCAGCAAGCCTGCAGCCCTTCCAAGCACAGGCTGTTTTGCACAAGCAAGGACACCGCGGGAAATGGAGCCAAGGGAAGAGCAGAGCTCACTCCTGCTCCAAACCTGCAATGGGCAAAAGAGCCAGGGAGCACCAGGGCACGAGTGGCGCCTCGGAGGTGCAAGAGCAGCGGGCAAGAACTGAGCCCAAAGGGCCCAGAGGAGCCCTGACAAGGGGCTGCGCTCAATGCTACGGAGGAGAAGAAGCAACCCCCGGGGGCAACCCTGGGCGTCCGCCCTGGGAGTCTAGAAAGCGTCCTCCCCCCGCCTGCGGGGCACGAGGGCCACCTTGGTGGAGCAGGAGCAGCAGGCACCTAGCCAAAACGGCCCAAAGGAGCCCTGGCAAGGGGCCGTGCTCAGTGCTGCAGAGGAAGGCAAAAAACCCCCGGGGACACTTGCTAGCCCACCGTGGGGGGAAAAAAGCCTTCCTCCCCGCAGCTGCAGGGCACGAGAGGCCACCTTCGTGGTGCATGAGCAACAGGCAGTAACCCAGCCAAAATGGCCCAGAGGAGCCCTGACAAGTGCTCATGCTCAGTGCTGCAGAGGAAGTCAAAAAAACCCCGGGCACCAGAGCCAATCTGCCCCGGGGGAAAATTCCTTCCTGACCCCAGCGTCGCTGGCGATGGGCTATTCCCTGAGCACGTGAGCAAGACCTGCCTCCTCGGCCCGCAGGCTGCTCACGCCTCCCAGGAGATGCCCAACCCCGATTCTCCCTCCACCTGCTGCCACCTCAGGGCCTTCCCAGAGGGGCAAAACGCCCCCGGCCTGATCCATCTGGTGGGCAACGATCCTTCCTGCGCCTGGCAAGGCACCAGTGGCTGCTCCAAAGCACCGGCACCCCCGCCAACATCTCTGCATCCCATTCCTCACGGCTGCTGACACTGGCTCCGCAGGGGATGAGGATGGCGAGCTCTGCAGTGCTCCTCAAGAAGGCATTCCCTTGCTCTTGCCACTGCTAGCCAGCTGAAAAGGCCAGCCAGCCTCACCAGCCTCCAGCTTTTGGTAGTTCTTCTCATCTCCAGCAGCCTCGTCGAGCCTCCTCCGGCCTTCCTCCCTCAGCCCTCGCCAAGTAATTCCACCGCCTCCTCAAGGACTTCCTCTCGCCCGTCTTGGGGCTGCCCCCAGGCCAGCTATGGCAGCGCGACGCGGGAGCGTGCTCCCTTTTATGCTGCCCCGGGGCATGGTGACTGCTGCGTTGCCGGGCGCTGGCACTGTGACACGGGGGTGACGGGCCAACCCCCTGCGCGGCCCCGCCTGCCGGCCCTCTGCCCAGCATCCTTCCCAGGAAGGCCTTTGGGCTGCTGGCCCCGAGGCAGTCCCTGCGCCCAGGAGGCTCAGGGGGCTGTCCCTGCCCTTGCTGGCCACGCCCTGGGCACAGCTGCTGGGCGTCCCGCTAAATACATCCGGGCATTCAGACTACGTCGTGAAGGCTGTTTGTCCCATCTACATTCCTTTGGTTGTGGGGATGCCAGAGGTGAAAGCAAGGCTTTGGGTTCCCTCTGCATGAACTGTGCAGAGACGGAGAGCACGTGCAGGATGGCCTCGCCGTTCCTGACCCATGCACCAAGGGACATTTGCTACTCCCCTGCTTATGCTGAGGTCTTCTTCTGGGAAAGAAGTCCCAAATCGTTTTCTCTTCTTGACCATCTGTTTCCTTGCACTCCAGAGCTTTTCTCCTCCCTTGGCCTTCACCCTCAATACCTTTCCTGAAAGTGACGGCAGCCCTCTCAGCCTTTGCCTTGCTCCTGCTAGTCGTCTTCACCTCAGCTAGAGGGTCCTGAAGGATCGCTGCAGGTCCCTTCCAACTCAACCCTTCTCTTCTCTTCACTTGTCTTCTATTCCCTGCACTGACGATGAGGCGAATAACAAGGAGACCACTAGTTGCCTGAAATGCCAGGGGGTTTGCAGCTCCAGAAACACTTTCGAGGACACAAAAAGGATACAAGTAGAAACAGGATTGGATTTCATTTGATTTTACTTTATTTTACTTTCTTTTATTTTCTGTCTTGTTCTGTTGGTTGATGTTAGTTTAGTTTTGTTTCTTTCATGTGATGTTATTGTATTTGATTTTATTACATTTTCTTTGGGGTTATTTCTTCTTATTCTATTTTATGTTGGTTTATCTTCTTTTATTTTACCTTGCTTTATGCGTCTTTATTTTGTTTTGTTATTTGATTATTTTATCATTTTATTTGACCTTATTTTGGTTTAGGCTCCTTTAGGCTATTTGGCTGAATCTCTTTCAGAGCCGATGCTCACAAGCATTAACACAATGCGCATGTGCAGCCAGGAGCAGGCTGATGTGTTCTTCGGTTTAGTTTGAAAAAGCATCCCTTGCAGTCTGGCAAAGGAAAGCCGCAGAAAGGAGCAGCAGGAAGACAGGCCAAGCAGTCCCTCGTTTCTCAACAGTGCAGAAGAACTTGAAGAAGGAGGATGGGGACCGACCACACACCGAAAAGTACAAGAAGAGGAGGGGTGTGGTGCCCTGGGCTATTTTCACAAGTAGGACACATGTCGATGACAAGCACCCCTTTTGCCTTCCAAAACTTGCTCCGCTGTGCTTCTTGGCCAGGGAGGCATGAAAAGCGCTCTCCTGCCTGCCCTGCGCTTGGATCGCGTGCAGGGAGAGCTGAAAAGCTGCAGCTCCGCATGGTGCAGCAAGCCTGCAGCCCTTCCAAGCACAGGCTGTTTTGCACAAGCAAGGACACCGCGGGAAATGGAGCCAAGGGAAGAGCAGAGCTCACTCCTGCTCCAAACCTGCAATGGGCAAAAGAGCCAGGGAGCACCAGGGCACGAGTGGCGCCTCGGAGGTGCAAGAGCAGCGGGCAAGAACTGAGCCCAAAGGGCCCAGAGGAGCCCTGACAAGGGGCTGCGCTCAATGCTACGGAGGAGAAGAAGCAACCCCCAGGGGCAACCCTGGGCGTCCGCCCTGGGAGTCTAGAAAGCGTCCTCCCCCCGCCTGCGGGGCACGAGGGCCACCTTGGTGGAGCAGGAGCAGCAGGCACCTAGCCAAAACGGCCCAAAGGAGCCCTGGCAAGGGGCCGTGCTCAGTGCTGCAGAGGAAGGCAAAAAAGCCCCGGGGACACTTGCTAGCCCACCGTGGGGGGAAAAAAGCCTTCCTCCCCGCAGCTGCAGGGCACGAGAGGCCACCTTCGTGGTGCATGAGCAACAGGCAGTAACCCAGCCAAAATGGCCCAGAGGAGCCCTGACAAGTGCTCATGCTCAGTGCTGCAGAGGAAGGCAAAAAAACCCCGGGCACCAGAGCCAATCTGCCCCGGGGGAAAATTCCTTCCTGACCCCAGCGTCGCTGGCGATGGGCTATTCCCTGAGCACGTGAGCAAGACCTGCCTCCTCGGCCCGCAGGCTGCTCACGCCTCCCAGGAGATGCCCAACCCCGATTCTCCCTCCACCTGCTGCCACCTCAGGGCCTTCCCAGAGGGGCAAAACGCCCCCGGCCTGATCCATCTGGTGGGCAACGATCCTTCCTGCGCCTGGCAAGGCACCAGTGGCTGCTCCAAAGCACCGGCACCCCCGCCAACATCTCTGCATCCCATTCCTCACGGCTGCTGACACTGGCTCCGCAGGGGATGAGGATGGCGAGCTCTGCAGTGCTCCTCAAGAAGGCATTCCCTTGCTCTTGCCACTGCTAGCCAGCTGAAAAGGCCAGCCAGCCTCACCAGCCTCCAGCTTTTGGTAGTTCTTCTCATCTCCAGCAGCCTCGTCGAGCCTCCTCCGGCCTTCCTCCCTCAGCCCTCGCCAAGTAATTCCACCGCCTCCTCAAGGACTTCCTCTCGCCCGTCTTGGGGCTGCCCCCAGGCCAGCTATGGCAGCGCGACGCGGGAGCGTGCTCCCTTTTATGCTGCCCCGGGGCATGGTGACTGCTGCGTTGCCGGGCGCTGGCACTGTGACACGGGGGTGACGGGCCAACCCCCTGCGCGGCCCCGCCTGCCGGCCCTCTGCCCAGCATCCTTCCCAGGAAGGCCTTTGGGCTGCTGGCCCCGAGGCAGTCCCTGCGCCCAGGAGGCTCAGGGGGCTGTCCCTGCCCTTGCTGGCCACGCCCTGGGCACAGCTGCTGGGCGTCCCGCTAAATACATCCGGGCATTCAGACTACGTCGTGAAGGCTGTTTGTCCCATCTACATTCCTTTGGTTGTGGGGATGCCAGAGGTGAAAGCAAGGCTTTGGGTTCCCTCTGCATGAACTGTGCAGAGACGGAGAGCACGTGCAGGATGGCCTCGCCGTTCCTGACCCATGCACCAAGGGACATTTGCTACTCCCCTGCTTATGCTGAGGTCTTCTTCTGGGAAAGAAGTCCCAAATCGTTTTCTCTTCTTGACCATCTGTTTCCTTGCACTCCAGAGCTTTTCTCCTCCCTTGGCCTTCACCCTCAATAGCTTTCCTGAAAGTGACGGCAGCCCTCTCAGCCTTTGCCTTGCTCCTGCTAGTTGTCTTCACCTCAGCTAGAGGGTCCTGAAGGATCGCTGCAGGTCCCTTCCAACTCAACCCTTCTCTTCTCTTCACTTGCCTTCTATTCCCTGCACTGACGATGAGGCGAATAACAAGGAGACCACTAGTTGCCTGAAATGCCAGGGGGTTTGCAGCTCCAGAAACACTTTCGAGGACACAAATCAAAAAGGATACAAGTAGAAACAGGATTGGATTTCATTTGATTTTACTTTATTTTACTTTCTTTTATTTTCTGTCTTGTTCTGTTGGTTGATGTTAGTTTAGTTTTGTTTCTTTCATGTGATGTTATTGTATTTGATTTTATTACATTTTCTTTGGGGTTATTTCTTCTTATTCTATTTTATGTTGGTTTATCTTCTTTTATTTTACCTTGCTTTATGCGTCTTTATTTTGTTTTGTTATTTGATTATTTTATCATTTTATTTGACCTTATTTTGGTTTAGGCTCCTTTAGGCTATTTGGCTGAATCTCTTTCAGAGCCGATGCTCACAAGCATTAACACAATGCGCATGTGCAGCCAGGAGCAGGCTGATGTGTTCTTCGGTTTAGTTTGAAAAAGCATCCCTTGCAGTCTGGCAAAGGAAAGCCGCAGAAAGGAGCAGCAGGAAGACAGGCCAAGCAGTCCCTCGTTTCTCAACAGTGCAGAAGAACTTGAAGAAGGAGGATGGGGACCGACCACACACCGAAAAGTACAAGAAGAGGAGGGGTGTGGTGCCCTGGGCTATTTTCACAAGTAGGACACATGTCGATGACAAGCACCCCTTTTGCCTTCCAAAACTTGCTCCGCTGTGCTTCTTGGCCAGGGAGGCATGAAAAGCGCTCTCCTGCCTGCCCTGCGCTTGGATCGCGTGCAGGGAGAGCTGAAAAGCTGCAGCTCCGCATGGTGCAGCAAGCCTGCAGCCCTTCCAAGCACAGGCTGTTTTGCACAAGCAAGGACACCGCGGGAAATGGAGCCAAGGGAAGAGCAGAGCTCACTCCTGCTCCAAACCTGCAATGGGCAAAAGAGCCAGGGAGCACCAGGGCACGAGTGGCGCCTCGGAGGTGCAAGAGCAGCGGGCAAGAACTGAGCCCAAAGGGCCCAGAGGAGCCCTGACAAGGGGCTGCGCTCAATGCTACGGAGGAGAAGAAGCAACCCCCGGGGGCAACCCTGGGCGTCCGCCCTGGGAGTCTAGAAAGCGTCCTCCCGCCGCCTGCGGGGCACGAGGGCCACCTTGGTGGAGCAGGAGCAGCAGGCACCTAGCCAAAACGGCCCAAAGGAGCCCTGGCAAGGGGCCGTGCTCAGTGCTGCAGAGGAAGGCAAAAAAGCCCCGGGGACACTTGCTAGCCCACCGTGGGGGGAAAAAAGCCTTCCTCCCCGCAGCTGCAGGGCACGAGAGGCCACCTTCGTGGTGCATGAGCAACAGGCAGTAACCCAGCCAAAATGGCCCAGAGGAGCCCTGACAAGTGCTCATGCTCAGTGCTGCAGAGGAAGGCAAAAAAATCCCGGGCACCAGAGCCAATCTGCCCCGGGGGAAAATTCCTTCCTGACCCCAGCGTCGCTGGCGATGGGCTATTCCCTGAGCACGTGAGCAAGACCTGCCTCCTCGGCCCGCAGGCTGCTCACGCCTCCCAGGAGATGCCCAACCCCGATTCTCCCTCCACCTGCTGCCACCTCAGGGCCTTCCCAGAGGGGCAAAACGCCCCCGGCCTGATCCATCTGGTGGGCAACGATCCTTCCTGCGCCTGGCAAGGCACCAGTGGCTGCTCCAAAGCACCGGCACCCCCGCCAACATCTCTGCATCCCATTCCTCACGGCTGCTGACACTGGCTCCGCAGGGGATGAGGATGGCGAGCTCTGCAGTGCTCCTCAAGAAGGCATTCCCTTGCTCTTGCCACTGCTAGCCAGCTGAAAAGGCCAGCCAGCCTCACCAGCCTCCAGCTTTTGGTAGTTCTTCTCATCTCCAGCAGCCTCGTCGAGCCTCCTCCGGCCTTCCTCCCTCAGCCCTCGCCAAGTAATTCCACCGCCTCCTCAAGGACTTCCTCTCGCCCGTCTTGGGGCTGCCCCCAGGCCAGCTATGGCAGCGCGACGCGGGAGCGTGCTCCCTTTTATGCTGCCCCGGGGCATGGTGACTGCTGCGTTGCCGGGCGCTGGCACTGTGACACGGGGGTGACGGGCCAACCCCCTGCGCGGCCCCGCCTGCCGGCCCTCTGCCCAGCATCCTTCCCAGGAAGGCCTTTGGGCTGCTGGCCCCGAGGCAGTCCCTGCGCCCAGGAGGCTCAGGGGGCTGTCCCTGCCCTTGCTGGCCACGCCCTGGGCACAGCTGCTGGGCGTCCCGCTAAATACATCCGGGCATTCAGACTACGTCGTGAAGGCTGTTTGTCCCATCTACATTCCTTTGGTTGTGGGGATGCCAGAGGTGAAAGCAAGGCTTTGGGTTCCCTCTGCATGAACTGTGCAGAGACGGAGAGCACGTGCAGGATGGCCTCGCCGTTCCTGACCCATGCACCAAGGGACATTTGCTACTCCCCTGCTTATGCTGAGGTCTTCTTCTGGGAAAGAAGTCCCAAATCGTTTTCTCTTCTTGACCATCTGTTTCCTTGCACTCCAGAGCTTTTCTCCTCCCTTGGCCTTCACCCTCAATAGCTTTCCTGAAAGTGACGGCAGCCCTCTCAGCCTTTGCCTTGCTCCTGCTAGTTGTCTTCACCTCAGCTAGAGGGTCCTGAAGGATCGCTGCAGGTCCCTTCCAACTCAACCCTTCTCTTCTCTTCACTTGCCTTCTATTCCCTGCACTGACGATGAGGCGAATAACAAGGAGACCACTAGTTGCCTGAAATGCCAGGGGGTTTGCAGCTCCAGAAACACTTTCGAGGACACAAATCAAAAAGGATACAAGTAGAAACAGGATTGGATTTCATTTGATTTTACTTTATTTTACTTTCTTTTATTTTCTGTCTTGTTCTGTTGGTTGATGTTAGTTTAGTTTTGTTTCTTTCATGTGATGTTATTGTATTTGATTTTATTACATTTTCTTTGGGGTTATTTCTTCTTATTCTATTTTATGTTGGTTTATCTTCTTTTATTTTACCTTGCTTTATGCGTCTTTATTTTGTTTTGTTATTTGATTATTTTATCATTTTATTTGACCTTATTTTGGTTTAGGCTCCTTTAGGCTATTTGGCTGAATCTCTTTCAGAGCCGATGCTCACAAGCATTAACACAATGCGCATGTGCAGCCAGGAGCAGGCTGATGTGTTCTTCGGTTTAGTTTGAAAAAGCATCCCTTGCAGTCTGGCAAAGGAAAGCCGCAGAAAGGAGCAGCAGGAAGACAGGCCAAGCAGTCCCTCGTTTCTCAACAGTGCAGAAGAACTTGAAGAAGGAGGATGGGGACCGACCACACACCGAAAAGTACAAGAAGAGGAGGGGTGTGGTGCCCTGGGCTATTTTCACAAGTAGGACACATGTCGATGACAAGCACCCCTTTTGCCTTCCAAAACTTGCTCCGCTGTGCTTCTTGGCCAGGGAGGCATGAAAAGCGCTCTCCTGCCTGCCCTGCGCTTGGATCGCGTGCAGGGAGAGCTGAAAAGCTGCAGCTCCGCATGGTGCAGCAAGCCTGCAGCCCTTCCAAGCACAGGCTGTTTTGCACAAGCAAGGACACCGCGGGAAATGGAGCCAAGGGAAGAGCAGAGCTCACTCCTGCTCCAAACCTGCAATGGGCAAAAGAGCCAGGGAGCACCAGGGCACGAGTGGCGCCTCGGAGGTGCAAGAGCAGCGGGCAAGAACTGAGCCCAAAGGGCCCAGAGGAGCCCTGACAAGGGGCTGCGCTCAATGCTACGGAGGAGAAGAAGCAACCCCCGGGGGCAACCCTGGGCGTCCGCCCTGGGAGTCTAGAAAGCGTCCTCCCGCCGCCTGCGGGGCACGAGGGCCACCTTGGTGGAGCAGGAGCAGCAGGCACCTAGCCAAAACGGCCCAAAGGAGCCCTGGCAAGGGGCCGTGCTCAGTGCTGCAGAGGAAGGCAAAAAAGCCCCGGGGACACTTGCTAGCCCACCGTGGGGGGAAAAAAGCCTTCCTCCCCGCAGCTGCAGGGCACGAGAGGCCACCTTCGTGGTGCATGAGCAACAGGCAGTAACCCAGCCAAAATGGCCCAGAGGAGCCCTGACAAGTGCTCATGCTCAGTGCTGCAGAGGAAGGCAAAAAAATCCCGGGCACCAGAGCCAATCTGCCCCGGGGGAAAATTCCTTCCTGACCCCAGCGTCGCTGGCGATGGGCTATTCCCTGAGCACGTGAGCAAGACCTGCCTCCTCGGCCCGCAGGCTGCTCACGCCTCCCAGGAGATGCCCAACCCCGATTCTCCCTCCACCTGCTGCCACCTCAGGGCCTTCCCAGAGGGGCAAAACGCCCCCGGCCTGATCCATCTGGTGGGCAACGATCCTTCCTGCGCCTGGCAAGGCACCAGTGGCTGCTCCAAAGCACCGGCACCCCCGCCAACATCTCTGCATCCCATTCCTCACGGCTGCTGACACTGGCTCCGCAGGGGATGAGGATGGCGAGCTCTGCAGTGCTCCTCAAGAAGGCATTCCCTTGCTCTTGCCACTGCTAGCCAGCTGAAAAGGCCAGCCAGCCTCACCAGCCTCCAGCTTTTGGTAGTTCTTCTCATCTCCAGCAGCCTCGTCAAGCCTCCTCCGGCCTTCCTCCCTCAGCCCTCGCCAAGTAATTCCACCGCCTCCTCAAGGACTTCCTCTCGCCCGTCTTGGGGCTGCCCCCAGGCCAGCTATGGCAGTGCGACGCGGGAGCGTGCTCCCTTTTATGCTGCCCCGGGGCATGGTGACTGCTGCGTTGCCGGGCGCTGGCACTGTGACACGGGGGTGACGGGCCAACCCCCTGCGCGGCCCCGCCTGCCGGCCCTCTGCCCAGCATCCTTCCCAGGAAGGCCTTTGGGCTGCTGGCCCCGAGGCAGTCCCTGCGCCCAGGAGGCTCAGGGGGCTGTCCCTGCCCTTGCTGGCCACGCCCTGGGCACAGCTGCTGGGCGTCCCGCTAAATACATCCGGGCATTCAGACTACGTCGTGAAGGCTGTTTGTCCCATCTACATTCCTTTGGTTGTGGGGATGCCAGAGGTGAAAGCAAGGCTTTGGGTTCCCTCTGCATGAACTGTGCAGAGACGGAGAGCACGTGCAGGATGGCCTCGCCGTTCCTGACCCATGCACCAAGGGACATTTGCTACTCCCCTGCTTATGCTGAGGTCTTCTTCTGGGAAAGAAGTCCCAAATCGTTTTCTCTTCTTGACCATCTGTTTCCTTGCACTCCAGAGCTTTTCTCCTCCCTTGGCCTTCACCCTCAATAGCTTTCCTGAAAGTGACGGCAGCCCTCTCAGCCTTTGCCTTGCTCCTGCTAGTTGTCTTCACCTCAGCTAGAGGGTCCTGAAGGATCGCTGCAGGTCCCTTCCAACTCAACCCTTCTCTTCTCTTCACTTGCCTTCTATTCCCTGCACTGACGATGAGGCGAATAACAAGGAGACCACTAGTTGCCTGAAATGCCAGGGGGTTTGCAGCTCCAGAAACACTTTCGAGGACACAAATCAAAAAGGATACAAGTAGAAACAGGATTGGATTTCATTTGATTTTACTTTATTTTACTTTCTTTTATTTTCTGTCTTGTTCTGTTGGTTGATGTTAGTTTAGTTTTGTTTCTTTCATGTGATGTTATTGTATTTGATTTTATTACATTTTCTTTGGGGTTATTTCTTCTTATTCTATTTTATGTTGGTTTATCTTCTTTTATTTTACCTTGCTTTATGCGTCTTTATTTTGTTTTGTTATTTGATTATTTTATCATTTTATTTGACCTTATTTTGGTTTAGGCTCCTTTAGGCTATTTGGCTGAATCTCTTTCAGAGCCGATGCTCACAAGCATTAACACAATGCGCATGTGCAGCCAGGAGCAGGCTGATGTGTTCTTCGGTTTAGTTTGAAAAAGCATCCCTTGCAGTCTGGCAAAGGAAAGCCGCAGAAAGGAGCAGCAGGAAGACAGGCCAAGCAGTCCCTCGTTTCTCAACAGTGCAGAAGAACTTGAAGAAGGAGGATGGGGACCGACCACACACCGAAAAGTACAAGAAGAGGAGGGGTGTGGTGCCCTGGGCTATTTTCACAAGTAGGACACATGTCGATGACAAGCACCCCTTTTGCCTTCCAAAACTTGCTCCGCTGTGCTTCTTGGCCAGGGAGGCATGAAAAGCGCTCTCCTGCCTGCCCTGCGCTTGGATCGCGTGCAGGGAGAGCTGAAAAGCTGCAGCTCCGCATGGTGCAGCAAGCCTGCAGCCCTTCCAAGCACAGGCTGTTTTGCACAAGCAAGGACACCGCGGGAAATGGAGCCAAGGGAAGAGCAGAGCTCACTCCTGCTCCAAACCTGCAATGGGCAAAAGAGCCAGGGAGCACCAGGGCACGAGTGGCGCCTCGGAGGTGCAAGAGCAGCGGGCAAGAACTGAGCCCAAAGGGCCCAGAGGAGCCCTGACAAGGGGCTGCGCTCAATGCTACGGAGGAGAAGAAGCAACCCCCGGGGGCAACCCTGGGCGTCCGCCCTGGGAGTCTAGAAAGCGTCCTCCCGCCGCCTGCGGGGCACGAGGGCCACCTTGGTGGAGCAGGAGCAGCAGGCACCTAGCCAAAACGGCCCAAAGGAGCCCTGGCAAGGGGCCGTGCTCAGTGCTGCAGAGGAAGGCAAAAAAGCCCCGGGGACACTTGCTAGCCCACCGTGGGGGGAAAAAAGCCTTCCTCCCCGCAGCTGCAGGGCACGAGAGGCCACCTTCGTGGTGCATGAGCAACAGGCAGTAACCCAGCCAAAATGGCCCAGAGGAGCCCTGACAAGTGCTCATGCTCAGTGCTGCAGAGGAAGGCAAAAAAACCCCGGGCACCAGAGCCAATCTGCCCCGGGGGAAAATTCCTTCCTGACCCCAGCGTCGCTGGCGATGGGCTATTCCCTGAGCACGTGAGCAAGACCTGCCTCCTCGGCCCGCAGGCTGCTCACGCCTCCCAGGAGATGCCCAACCCCGATTCTCCCTCCACCTGCTGCCACCTCAGGGCCTTCCCAGAGGGGCAAAACGCCCCCGGCCTGATCCATCTGGTGGGCAACGATCCTTCCTGCGCCTGGCAAGGCACCAGTGGCTGCTCCAAAGCACCGGCACCCCCGCCAACATCTCTGCATCCCATTCCTCACGGCTGCTGACACTGGCTCCGCAGGGGATGAGGATGGCGAGCTCTGCAGTGCTCCTCAAGAAGGCATTCCCTTGCTCTTGCCACTGCTAGCCAGCTGAAAAGGCCAGCCAGCCTCACCAGCCTCCAGCTTTTGGTAGTTCTTCTCATCTCCAGCAGCCTCGTCGAGCCTCCTCCGGCCTTCCTCCCTCAGCCCTCGCCAAGTAATTCCACCGCCTCCTCAAGGACTTCCTCTCGCCCGTCTTGGGGCTGCCCCCAGGCCAGCTATGGCAGCGCGACGCGGGAGCGTGCTCCCTTTTATGCTGCCCCGGGGCATGGTGACTGCTGCGTTGCCGGGCGCTGGCACTGTGACACGGGGGTGACGGGCCAACCCCCTGCGCGGCCCCGCCTGCCGGCCCTCTGCCCAGCATCCTTCCCAGGAAGGCCTTTGGGCTGCTGGCCCCGAGGCAGTCCCTGCGCCCAGGAGGCTCAGGGGGCTGTCCCTGCCCTTGCTGGCCACGCCCTGGGCACAGCTGCTGGGCGTCCCGCTAAATACATCCGGGCATTCAGACTACGTCGTGAAGGCTGTTTGTCCCATCTACATTCCTTTGGTTGTGGGGATGCCAGAGGTGAAAGCAAGGCTTTGGGTTCCCTCTGCATGAACTGTGCAGAGACGGAGAGCACGTGCAGGATGGCCTCGCCGTTCCTGACCCATGCACCAAGGGACATTTGCTACTCCCCTGCTTATGCTGAGGTCTTCTTCTGGGAAAGAAGTCCCAAATCGTTTTCTCTTCTTGACCATCTGTTTCCTTGCACTCCAGAGCTTTTCTCCTCCCTTGGCCTTCACCCTCAATAGCTTTCCTGAAAGTGACGGCAGCCCTCTCAGCCTTTGCCTTGCTCCTGCTAGTTGTCTTCACCTCAGCTAGAGGGTCCTGAAGGATCGCTGCAGGTCCCTTCCAACTCAACCCTTCTCTTCTCTTCACTTGCCTTCTATTCCCTGCACTGACGATGAGGCGAATAACAAGGAGACCACTAGTTGCCTGAAATGCCAGGGGGTTTGCAGCTCCAGAAACACTTTCGAGGACACAAATCAAAAAGGATACAAGTAGAAACAGGATTGGATTTCATTTGATTTTACTTTATTTTACTTTCTTTTATTTTCTGTCTTGTTCTGTTGGTTGATGTTAGTTTAGTTTTGTTTCTTTCATGTGATGTTATTGTATTTGATTTTATTACATTTTCTTTGGGGTTATTTCTTCTTATTCTATTTTATGTTGGTTTATCTTCTTTTATTTTACCTTGCTTTATGCGTCTTTATTTTGTTTTGTTATTTGATTATTTTATCATTTTATTTGACCTTATTTTGGTTTAGGCTCCTTTAGGCTATTTGGCTGAATCTCTTTCAGAGCCGATGCTCACAAGCATTAACACAATGCGCATGTGCAGCCAGGAGCAGGCTGATGTGTTCTTCGGTTTAGTTTGAAAAAGCATCCCTTGCAGTCTGGCAAAGGAAAGCCGCAGAAAGGAGCAGCAGGAAGACAGGCCAAGCAGTCCCTCGTTTCTCAACAGTGCAGAAGAACTTGAAGAAGGAGGATGGGGACCGACCACACACCGAAAAGTACAAGAAGAGGAGGGGTGTGGTGCCCTGGGCTATTTTCACAAGTAGGACACATGTCGATGACAAGCACCCCTTTTGCCTTCCAAAACTTGCTCCGCTGTGCTTCTTGGCCAGGGAGGCATGAAAAGCGCTCTCCTGCCTGCCCTGCGCTTGGATCGCGTGCAGGGAGAGCTGAAAAGCTGCAGCTCCGCATGGTGCAGCAAGCCTGCAGCCCTTCCAAGCACAGGCTGTTTTGCACAAGCAAGGACACCGCGGGAAATGGAGCCAAGGGAAGAGCAGAGCTCACTCCTGCTCCAAACCTGCAATGGGCAAAAGAGCCAGGGAGCACCAGGGCACGAGTGGCGCCTCGGAGGTGCAAGAGCAGCGGGCAAGAACTGAGCCCAAAGGGCCCAGAGGAGCCCTGACAAGGGGCTGCGCTCAATGCTACGGAGGAGAAGAAGCAACCCCCGGGGGCAACCCTGGGCGTCCGCCCTGGGAGTCTAGAAAGCGTCCTCCCGCCGCCTGCGGGGCACGAGGGCCACCTTGGTGGAGCAGGAGCAGCAGGCACCTAGCCAAAACGGCCCAAAGGAGCCCTGGCAAGGGGCCGTGCTCAGTGCTGCAGAGGAAGGCAAAAAAGCCCCGGGGACACTTGCTAGCCCACCGTGGGGGGAAAAAAGCCTTCCTCCCCGCAGCTGCAGGGCACGAGAGGCCACCTTCGTGGTGCATGAGCAACAGGCAGTAACCCAGCCAAAATGGCCCAGAGGAGCCCTGACAAGTGCTCATGCTCAGTGCTGCAGAGGAAGGCAAAAAAAACCCCGGGCACCAGAGCCAATCTGCCCCGGGGGAAAATTCCTTCCTGACCCCAGCGTCGCTGGCGATGGGCTATTCCCTGAGCACGTGAGCAAGACCTGCCTCCTCGGCCCGCAGGCTGCTCACGCCTCCCAGGAGATGCCCAACCCCGATTCTCCCTCCACCTGCTGCCACCTCAGGGCCTTCCCAGAGGGGCAAAACGCCCCCGGCCTGATCCATCTGGTGGGCAACGATCCTTCCTGCGCCTGGCAAGGCACCAGTGGCTGCTCCAAAGCACCGGCACCCCCGCCAACATCTCTGCATCCCATTCCTCACGGCTGCTGACACTGGCTCCGCAGGGGATGAGGATGGCGAGCTCTGCAGTGCTCCTCAAGAAGGCATTCCCTTGCTCTTGCCACTGCTAGCCAGCTGAAAAGGCCAGCCAGCCTCACCAGCCTCCAGCTTTTGGTAGTTCTTCTCATCTCCAGCAGCCTCGTCGAGCCTCCTCCGGCCTTCCTCCCTCAGCCCTCGCCAAGTAATTCCACCGCCTCCTGAAGGACTTCCTCTCGCCCGTCTTGGGGCTGCCCCCAGGCCAGCTATGGCAGCGCGACGCGGGAGCGTGCTCCCTTTTATGCTGCCCCGGGGCATGGTGACTGCTGCGTTGCCGGGCGCTGGCACTGTGACACGGGGGTGACGGGCCAACCCCCTGCGCGGCCCCGCCTGCCGGCCCTCTGCCCAGCATCCTTCCCAGGAAGGCCTTTGGGCTGCTGGCCCCGAGGCAGTCCCTGCGCCCAGGAGGCTCAGGGGGCTGTCCCTGCCCTTGCTGGCCACGCCCTGGGCACAGCTGCTGGGCGTCCCGCTAAATACATCCGGGCATTCAGACTACGTCGTGAAGGCTGTTTGTCCCATCTACATTTCCTTTGGTTGTGGGGATGCCAGAGGTGAAAGCAAGGCTTTTGGTTCCCTCTGCATGAACTGTGCAGAGACGGAGAGCACGTGCAGGATGGCCTCGCCGTTCCTGACCCATGCACCAAGGGACATTTGCTACTCCCCTGCTTATGCTGAGGTCTTCTTCTGGGAAAGAAGTCCCAAATCGTTTTCTCTTCTTGACCATCTGTTTCCTTGCACTCCAGAGCTTTTCTCCTCCCTTGGCCTTCACCCTCAATACCTTTCCTGAAAGTGACGGCAGCCCTCTCAGCCTTTGCCTTGCTCCTGCTAGTCGTCTTCACCTCAGCTAGAGGGTCCTGAAGGATCGCTGCAGGTCCCTTCCAACTCAACCCTTCTCTTCTCTTCACTTGTCTTCTATTCCCTGCACTGACGATGAGGCGAATAACAAGGAGACCACTAGTTGCCTGAAATGCCAGGGGGTTTGCAGCTCCAGAAACACTTTCGAGGACACAAAAAGGATACAAGTAGAAACAGGATTGGATTTCATTTGATTTTACTTTATTTTACTTTCTTTTATTTTCTGTCTTGTTCTGTTGGTTGATGTTAGTTTAGTTTTGTTTCTTTCATGTGATGTTATTGTATTTGATTTTATTACATTTTCTTTGGGGTTATTTCTTCTTATTCTATTTTATGTTGGTTTATCTTCTTTTATTTTACCTTGCTTTATGCGTCTTTATTTTGTTTTGTTATTTGATTATTTTATCATTTTATTTGACCTTATTTTGGTTTAGGCTCCTTTAGGCTATTTGGCTGAATCTCTTTCAGAGCCGATGCTCACAAGCATTAACACAATGCGCATGTGCAGCCAGGAGCAGGCTGATGTGTTCTTCGGTTTAGTTTGAAAAAGCATCCCTTGCAGTCTGGCAAAGGAAAGCCGCAGAAAGGAGCAGCAGGAAGACAGGCCAAGCAGTCCCTCGTTTCTCAACAGTGCAGAAGAACTTGAAGAAGGAGGATGGGGACCGACCACACACCGAAAAGTACAAGAAGAGGAGGGGTGTGGTGCCCTGGGCTATTTTCACAAGTAGGACACATGTCGATGACAAGCACCCCTTTTGCCTTCCAAAACTTGCTCCGCTGTGCTTCTTGGCCAGGGAGGCATGAAAAGCGCTCTCCTGCCTGCCCTGCGCTTGGATCGCGTGCAGGGAGAGCTGAAAAGCTGCAGCTCCGCATGGTGCAGCAAGCCTGCAGCCCTTCCAAGCACAGGCTGTTTTGCACAAGCAAGGACACCGCGGGAAATGGAGCCAAGGGAAGAGCAGAGCTCACTCCTGCTCCAAACCTGCAATGGGCAAAAGAGCCAGGGAGCACCAGGGCACGAGTGGCGCCTCGCAGGTGCAAGAGCAGCGGGCAAGAACTGAGCCCAAAGGGCCCAGAGGAGCCCTGACAAGGGGCTGCGCTCAATGCTACGGAGGAGAAGAAGCAACCCCCGGGGGCAACCCTGGGCGTCCGCCCTGGGAGTCTAGAAAGCGTCCTCCCCCCGCCTGCGGGGCACGAGGGCCACCTTGGTGGAGCAGGAGCAGCAGGCACCTAGCCAAAACGGCCCAAAGGAGCCCTGGCAAGGGGCCGTGCTCAGTGCTGCAGAGGAAGGCAAAAAAGCCCCGGGGACACTTGCTAGCCCACCGTGGGGGGAAAAAAGCCTTCCTCCCCGCAGCTGCAGGGCACGAGAGGCCACCTTCGTGGTGCATGAGCAACAGGCAGTAACCCAGCCAAAATGGCCCAGAGGAGCCCTGACAAGTGCTCATGCTCAGTGCTGCAGAGGAAGGCAAAAAAACCCCGGGCACCAGAGCCAATCTGCCCCGGGGGAAAATTCCTTCCTGACCCCAGCGTCGCTGGCGATGGGCTATTCCCTGAGCACGTGAGCAAGACCTGCCTCCTCGGCCCGCAGGCTGCTCACGCCTCCCAGGAGATGCCCAACCCCGATTCTCCCTCCACCTGCTGCCACCTCAGGGCCTTCCCAGAGGGGCAAAACGCCCCCGGCCTGATCCATCTGGTGGGCAACGATCCTTCCTGCGCCTGGCAAGGCACCAGTGGCTGCTCCAAAGCACCGGCACCCCCGCCAACATCTCTGCATCCCATTCCTCACGGCTGCTGACACTGGCTCCGCAGGGGATGAGGATGGCGAGCTCTGCAGTGCTCCTCAAGAAGGCATTCCCTTGCTCTTGCCACTGCTAGCCAGCTGAAAAGGCCAGCCAGCCTCACCAGCCTCCAGCTTTTGGTAGTTCTTCTCATCTCCAGCAGCCTCGTCGAGCCTCCTCCGGCCTTCCTCCCTCAGCCCTCGCCAAGTAATTCCACCGCCTCCTCAAGGACTTCCTCTCGCCCGTCTTGGGGCTGCCCCCAGGCCAGCTATGGCAGCGCGACGCGGGAGCGTGCTCCCTTTTATGCTGCCCCGGGGCATGGTGACTGCTGCGTTGCCGGGCGCTGGCACTGTGACACGGGGGTGACGGGCCAACCCCCTGCGCGGCCCCGCCTGCCGGCCCTCTGCCCAGCATCCTTCCCAGGAAGGCCTTTGGGCTGCTGGCCCCGAGGCAGTCCCTGCGCCCAGGAGGCTCAGGGGGCTGTCCCTGCCCTTGCTGGCCACGCCCTGGGCACAGCTGCTGGGCGTCCCGCTAAATACATCCGGGCATTCAGACTACGTCGTGAAGGCTGTTTGTCCCATCTACATTCCTTTGGTTGTGGGGATGCCAGAGGTGAAAGCAAGGCTTTGGGTTCCCTCTGCATGAACTGTGCAGAGACGGAGAGCACGTGCAGGATGGCCTCGCCGTTCCTGACCCATGCACCAAGGGACATTTGCTACTCCCCTGCTTATGCTGAGGTCTTCTTCTGGGAAAGAAGTCCCAAATCGTTTTCTCTTCTTGACCATCTGTTTCCTTGCACTCCAGAGCTTTTCTCCTCCCTTGGCCTTCACCCTCAATAGCTTTCCTGAAAGTGACGGCAGCCCTCTCAGCCTTTGCCTTGCTCCTGCTAGTCGTCTTCACCTCAGCTAGAGGGTCCTGAAGGATCGCTGCAGGTCCCTTCCAACTCAACCCTTCTCTTCTCTTCACTTGCCTTCTATTCCCTGCACTGACGATGAGGCGAATAACAAGGAGACCACTAGTTGCCTGAAATGCCAGGGGGTTTGCAGCTCCAGAAACACTTTCGAGGACACAAATCAAAAAGGATACAAGTAGAAACAGGATTGGATTTCATTTGATTTTACTTTATTTTACTTTCTTTTATTTTCTGTCTTGTTCTGTTGGTTGATGTTAGTTTAGTTTTGTTTCTTTCATGTGATGTTATTGTATTTGATTTTATTACATTTTCTTTGGGGTTATTTCTTCTTATTCTATTTTATGTTGGTTTATCTTCTTTTATTTTACCTTGCTTTATGCGTCTTTATTTTGTTTTGTTATTTGATTATTTTATCATTTTATTTGACCTTATTTTGGTTTAGGCTCCTTTAGGCTATTTGGCTGAATCTCTTTCAGAGCCGATGCTCACAAGCATTAACACAATGCGCATGTGCAGCCAGGAGCAGGCTGATGTGTTCTTCGGTTTAGTTTGAAAAAGCATCCCTTGCAGTCTGGCAAAGGAAAGCCGCAGAAAGGAGCAGCAGGAAGACAGGCCAAGCAGTCCCTCGTTTCTCAACAGTGCAGAAGAACTTGAAGAAGGAGGATGGGGACCGACCACACACCGAAAAGTACAAGAAGAGGAGGGGTGTGGTGCCCTGGGCTATTTTCACAAGTAGGACACATGTCGATGACAAGCACCCCTTTTGCCTTCCAAAACTTGCTCCGCTGTGCTTCTTGGCCAGGGAGGCATGAAAAGCGCTCTCCTGCCTGCCCTGCGCTTGGATCGCGTGCAGGGAGAGCTGAAAAGCTGCAGCTCCGCATGGTGCAGCAAGCCTGCAGCCCTTCCAAGCACAGGCTGTTTTGCACAAGCAAGGACACCGCGGGAAATGGAGCCAAGGGAAGAGCAGAGCTCACTCCTGCTCCAAACCTGCAATGGGCAAAAGAGCCAGGGAGCACCAGGGCACGAGTGGCGCCTCGGAGGTGCAAGAGCAGCGGGCAAGAACTGAGCCCAAAGGGCCCAGAGGAGCCCTGACAAGGGGCTGCGCTCAATGCTACGGAGGAGAAGAAGCAACCCCCGGGGGCAACCCTGGGCGTCCGCCCTGGGAGTCTAGAAAGCGTCCTCCCGCCGCCTGCGGGGCACGAGGGCCACCTTGGTGGAGCAGGAGCAGCAGGCACCTAGCCAAAACGGCCCAAAGGAGCCCTGGCAAGGGGCCGTGCTCAGTGCTGCAGAGGAAGGCAAAAAAGCCCCGGGGACACTTGCTAGCCCACCGTGGGGGGAAAAAAGCCTTCCTCCCCGCAGCTGCAGGGCACGAGAGGCCACCTTCGTGGTGCATGAGCAACAGGCAGTAACCCAGCCAAAATGGCCCAGAGGAGCCCTGACAAGTGCTCATGCTCAGTGCTGCAGAGGAAGGCAAAAAAACCCCGGGCACCAGAGCCAATCTGCCCCGGGGGAAAATTCCTTCCTGACCCCAGCGTCGCTGGCGATGGGCTATTCCCTGAGCACGTGAGCAAGACCTGCCTCCTCGGCCCGCAGGCTGCTCACGCCTCCCAGGAGATGCCCAACCCCGATTCTCCCTCCACCTGCTGCCACCTCAGGGCCTTCCCAGAGGGGCAAAACGCCCCCGGCCTGATCCATCTGGTGGGCAACGATCCTTCCTGCGCCTGGCAAGGCACCAGTGGCTGCTCCAAAGCACCGGCACCCCCGCCAACATCTCTGCATCCCATTCCTCACGGCTGCTGACACTGGCTCCGCAGGGGATGAGGATGGCGAGCTCTGCAGTGCTCCTCAAGAAGGCATTCCCTTGCTCTTGCCACTGCTAGCCAGCTGAAAAGGCCAGCCAGCCTCACCAGCCTCCAGCTTTTGGTAGTTCTTCTCATCTCCAGCAGCCTCGTCGAGCCTCCTCCGGCCTTCCTCCCTCAGCCCTCGCCAAGTAATTCCACCGCCTCCTGAAGGACTTCCTCTCGCCCGTCTTGGGGCTGCCCCCAGGCCAGCTATGGCAGCGCGACGCGGGAGCGTGCTCCCTTTTATGCTGCCCCGGGGCATGGTGACTGCTGCGTTGCCGGGCGCTGGCACTGTGACACGGGGGTGACGGGCCAACCCCCTGCGCGGCCCCGCCTGCCGGCCCTCTGCCCAGCATCCTTCCCAGGAAGGCCTTTGGGCTGCTGGCCCCGAGGCAGTCCCTGCGCCCAGGAGGCTCAGGGGGCTGTCCCTGCCCTTGCTGGCCACGCCCTGGGCACAGCTGCTGGGCGTCCCGCTAAATACATCCGGGCATTCAGACTACGTCGTGAAGGCTGTTTGTCCCATCTACATTTCCTTTGGTTGTGGGGATGCCAGAGGTGAAAGCAAGGCTTTTGGTTCCCTCTGCATGAACTGTGCAGAGACGGAGAGCACGTGCAGGATGGCCTCGCCGTTCCTGACCCATGCACCAAGGGACATTTGCTACTCCCCTGCTTATGCTGAGGTCTTCTTCTGGGAAAGAAGTCCCAAATCGTTTTCTCTTCTTGACCATCTGTTTCCTTGCACTCCAGAGCTTTTCTCCTCCCTTGGCCTTCACCCTCAATACCTTTCCTGAAAGTGACGGCAGCCCTCTCAGCCTTTGCCTTGCTCCTGCTAGTCGTCTTCACCTCAGCTAGAGGGTCCTGAAGGATCGCTGCAGGTCCCTTCCAACTCAACCCTTCTCTTCTCTTCACTTGTCTTCTATTCCCTGCACTGACGATGAGGCGAATAACAAGGAGACCACTAGTTGCCTGAAATGCCAGGGGGTTTGCAGCTCCAGAAACACTTTCGAGGACACAAAAAGGATACAAGTAGAAACAGGATTGGATTTCATTTGATTTTACTTTATTTTACTTTCTTTTATTTTCTGTCTTGTTCTGTTGGTTGATGTTAGTTTAGTTTTGTTTCTTTCATGTGATGTTATTGTATTTGATTTTATTACATTTTCTTTGGGGTTATTTCTTCTTATTCTATTTTATGTTGGTTTATCTTCTTTTATTTTACCTTGCTTTATGCGTCTTTATTTTGTTTTGTTATTTGATTATTTTATCATTTTATTTGACCTTATTTTGGTTTAGGCTCCTTTAGGCTATTTGGCTGAATCTCTTTCAGAGCCGATGCTCACAAGCATTAACACAATGCGCATGTGCAGCCAGGAGCAGGCTGATGTGTTCTTCGGTTTAGTTTGAAAAAGCATCCCTTGCAGTCTGGCAAAGGAAAGCCGCAGAAAGGAGCAGCAGGAAGACAGGCCAAGCAGTCCCTCGTTTCTCAACAGTGCAGAAGAACTTGAAGAAGGAGGATGGGGACCGACCACACACCGAAAAGTACAAGAAGAGGAGGGGTGTGGTGCCCTGGGCTATTTTCACAAGTAGGACACATGTCGATGACAAGCACCCCTTTTGCCTTCCAAAACTTGCTCCGCTGTGCTTCTTGGCCAGGGAGGCATGAAAAGCGCTCTCCTGCCTGCCCTGCGCTTGGATCGCGTGCAGGGAGAGCTGAAAAGCTGCAGCTCCGCATGGTGCAGCAAGCCTGCAGCCCTTCCAAGCACAGGCTGTTTTGCACAAGCAAGGACACCGCGGGAAATGGAGCCAAGGGAAGAGCAGAGCTCACTCCTGCTCCAAACCTGCAATGGGCAAAAGAGCCAGGGAGCACCAGGGCACGAGTGGCGCCTCGGAGGTGCAAGAGCAGCGGGCAAGAACTGAGCCCAAAGGGCCCAGAGGAGCCCTGACAAGGGGCTGCGCTCAATGCTACGGAGGAGAAGAAGCAACCCCCGGGGGCAACCCTGGGCGTCCGCCCTGGGAGTCTAGAAAGCGTCCTCCCGCCGCCTGCGGGGCACGAGGGCCACCTTGGTGGAGCAGGAGCAGCAGGCACCTAGCCAAAACGGCCCAAAGGAGCCCTGGCAAGGGGCCGTGCTCAGTGCTGCAGAGGAAGGCAAAAAAGCCCCGGGGACACTTGCTAGCCCACCGTGGGGGGAAAAAAGCCTTCCTCCCCGCAGCTGCAGGGCACGAGAGGCCACCTTCGTGGTGCATGAGCAACAGGCAGTAACCCAGCCAAAATGGCCCAGAGGAGCCCTGACAAGTGCTCATGCTCAGTGCTGCAGAGGAAGGCAAAAAAACCCCGGGCACCAGAGCCAATCTGCCCCGGGGGAAAATTCCTTCCTGACCCCAGCGTCGCTGGCGATGGGCTATTCCCTGAGCACGTGAGCAAGACCTGCCTCCTCGGCCCGCAGGCTGCTCACGCCTCCCAGGAGATGCCCAACCCCGATTCTCCCTCCACCTGCTGCCACCTCAGGGCCTTCCCAGAGGGGCAAAACGCCCCCGGCCTGATCCATCTGGTGGGCAACGATCCTTCCTGCGCCTGGCAAGGCACCAGTGGCTGCTCCAAAGCACCGGCACCCCCGCCAACATCTCTGCATCCCATTCCTCACGGCTGCTGACACTGGCTCCGCAGGGGATGAGGATGGCGAGCTCTGCAGTGCTCCTCAAGAAGGCATTCCCTTGCTCTTGCCACTGCTAGCCAGCTGAAAAGGCCAGCCAGCCTCACCAGCCTCCAGCTTTTGGTAGTTCTTCTCATCTCCAGCAGCCTCGTCGAGCCTCCTCCGGCCTTCCTCCCTCAGCCCTCGCCAAGTAATTCCACCGCCTCCTCAAGGACTTCCTCTCGCCCGTCTTGGGGCTGCCCCCAGGCCAGCTATGGCAGCGCGACGCGGGAGCGTGCTCCCTTTTATGCTGCCCCGGGGCATGGTGACTGCTGCGTTGCCGGGCGCTGGCACTGTGACACGGGGGTGACGGGCCAACCCCCTGCGCGGCCCCGCCTGCCGGCCCTCTGCCCAGCATCCTTCCCAGGAAGGCCTTTGGGCTGCTGGCCCCGAGGCAGTCCCTGCGCCCAGGAGGCTCAGGGGGCTGTCCCTGCCCTTGCTGGCCACGCCCTGGGCACAGCTGCTGGGCGTCCCGCTAAATACATCCGGGCATTCAGACTACGTCGTGAAGGCTGTTTGTCCCATCTACATTCCTTTGGTTGTGGGGATGCCAGAGGTGAAAGCAAGGCTTTTGGTTCCCTCTGCATGAACTGTGCAGAGACGGAGAGCACGTGCAGGATGGCCTCGCCGTTCCTGACCCATGCACCAAGGGACATTTGCTACTCCCCTGCTTATGCTGAGGTCTTCTTCTGGGAAAGAAGTCCCAAATCGTTTTCTCTTCTTGACCATCTGTTTCCTTGCACTCCAGAGCTTTTCTCCTCCCTTGGCCTTCACCCTCAATAGCTTTCCTGAAAGTGACGGCAGCCCTCTCAGCCTTTGCCTTGCTCCTGCTAGTCGTCTTCACCTCAGCTAGAGGGTCCTGAAGGATCGCTGCAGGTCCCTTCCAACTCAACCCTTCTCTTCTCTTCACTTGTCTTCTATTCCCTGCACTGACGATGAGGCGAATAACAAGGAGACCACTAGTTGCCTGAAATGCCAGGGGGTTTGCAGCTCCAGAAACACTTTCGAGGACACAAAAAGGATACAAGTAGAAACAGGATTGGATTTCATTTGATTTTACTTTATTTTACTTTCTTTTATTTTCTGTCTTGTTCTGTTGGTTGATGTTAGTTTAGTTTTGTTTCTTTCATGTGATGTTATTGTATTTGATTTTATTACATTTTCTTTGGGGTTATTTCTTCTTATTCTATTTTATGTTGGTTTATCTTCTTTTATTTTACCTTGCTTTATGCGTCTTTATTTTGTTTTGTTATTTGATTATTTTATCATTTTATTTGACCTTATTTTGGTTTAGGCTCCTTTAGGCTATTTGGCTGAATCTCTTTCAGAGCCGATGCTCACAAGCATTAACACAATGCGCATGTGCAGCCAGGAGCAGGCTGATGTGTTCTTCGGTTTAGTTTGAAAAAGCATCCCTTGCAGTCTGGCAAAGGAAAGCCGCAGAAAGGAGCAGCAGGAAGACAGGCCAAGCAGTCCCTCGTTTCTCAACAGTGCAGAAGAACTTGAAGAAGGAGGATGGGGACCGACCACACACCGAAAAGTACAAGAAGAGGAGG
The DNA here is from genome assembly GCF_965183815.1 of Platalea leucorodia. NCBI lineage: Eukaryota > Metazoa > Chordata > Aves > Pelecaniformes > Threskiornithidae > Platalea > Platalea leucorodia. The sequence continues at coordinate 259,504 of NW_028121455.1, forward strand.
GGTGTGGTGCCCTGGGCTATTTTCACAAGTAGGACACATGTCGATGACAAGCACCCCTTTTGCCTTCCAAAACTTGCTCCGCTGTGCTTCTTGGCCAGGGAGGCATGAAAAGCGCTCTCCTGCCTGCCCTGCGCTTGGATCGCGTGCAGGGAGAGCTGAAAAGCTGCAGCTCCGCATGGTGCAGCAAGCCTGCAGCCCTTCCAAGCACAGGCTGTTTTGCACAAGCAAGGACACCGCGGGAAATGGAGCCAAGGGAAGAGCAGAGCTCGCTCCTGCTCCAAACCTGCAATGGGCAAAAGAGCCAGGGAGCACCAGGGCACGAGTGGCGCCTCGGAGGTGCAAGAGCAGCGGGCAAGAACTGAGCCCAAAGGGCCCAGAGGAGCCCTGACAAGGGGCTGCGCTCAATGCTACGGAGGAGAAGAAGCAACCCCCGGGGGCAACCCTGGGCGTCCGCCCTGGGAGTCTAGAAAGCGTCCTCCCGCCGCCTGCGGGGCACGAGGGCCACCTTGGTGGAGCAGGAGCAGCAGGCACCTAGCCAAAACGGCCCAAAGGAGCCCTGGCAAGGGGCCGTGCTCAGTGCTGCAGAGGAAGGCAAAAAAGCCCCGGGGACACTTGCTAGCCCACCGTGGGGGGAAAAAAGCCTTCCTCCCCGCAGCTGCAGGGCACGAGAGGCCACCTTCGTGGTGCATGAGCAACAGGCAGTAACCCAGCCAAAATGGCCCAGAGGAGCCCTGACAAGTGTCATGCTCAGTGCTGCAGAGGAAGGCAAAAAAACCCCGGGCACCAGAGCCAATCTGCCCCGGGGGAAAATTCCTTCCTGACCCCAGCGTCGCTGGCGATGGGCTATTCCCTGAGCACGTGAGCAAGACCTGCCTCCTCGGCCCGCAGGCTGCTCACGCCTCCCAGGAGATGCCCAACCCCGATTCTCCCTCCACCTGCTGCCACCTCAGGGCCTTCCCAGAGGGGCAAAACGCCCCCGGCCTGATCCATCTGGTGGGCAACGATCCTTCCTGCGCCTGGCAAGGCACCAGTGGCTGCTCCAAAGCACCGGCACCCCCGCCAACATCTCTGCATCCCATTCCTCACGGCTGCTGACACTGGCTCCGCAGGGGATGAGGATGGCGAGCTCTGCAGTGCTCCTCAAGAAGGCATTCCCTTGCTCTTGCCACTGCTAGCCAGCTGAAAAGGCCAGCCAGCCTCACCAGCCTCCAGCTTTTGGTAGTTCTTCTCATCTCCAGCAGCCTCGTCGAGCCTCCTCCGGCCTTCCTCCCTCAGCCCTCGCCAAGTAATTCCACCGCCTCCTCAAGGACTTCCTCTCGCCCGTCTTGGGGCTGCCCCCAGGCCAGCTATGGCAGCGCGACGCGGGAGCGTGCTCCCTTTTATGCTGCCCCGGGGCATGGTGACTGCTGCGTTGCCGGGCGCTGGCACTGTGACACGGGGGTGACGGGCCAACCCCCTGCGCAGCCCCGCCTGCCGGCCCTCTGCCCAGCATCCTTCCCAGGAAGGCTTTTGGGCTGCTGGCCCCGAGGCAGTCCCTGCGCCCAGGAGGCTCAGGGGGCTGTCCCTGCCCTTGCTGGCCACGCCCTGGGCACAGCTGCTGGGCGTCCCGCTAAATACATCCGGGCATTCAGACTACGTCGTGAAGGCTGTTTGTCCCATCTACATTCCTTTGGTTGTGGGGATGCCAGAGGTGAAAGCAAGGCTTTTGGTTCCCTCTGCATGAACTGTGCAGAGACGGAGAGCACGTGCAGGATGGCCTCGCCGTTCCTGACCCATGCACCAAGGGACATTTGCTGCTCCCCTGCTTATGCTGAGGTCTTCTTCTGGGAAAGAAGTCCCAAATCGTTTTCTCTTCTTGACCATCTGTTTCCTTGCACTCCAGAGCTTTTCTCCTCCCTTGGCCTTCACCCTCAATACCTTTCCTGAAAGTGACGGCAGCCCTCTCAGCCTTTGCCTTGCTCCTGCTAGTCGTCTTCACCTCAGCTAGAGGGTCCTGAAGGATCGCTGCAGGTCCCTTCCAACTCAACCCTTCTCTTCTCTTCACTTGTCTTCTATTCCCTGCACTGACGATGAGGCGAATAACAAGGAGACCACTAGTTGCCTGAAATGCCAGGGGGTTTGCAGCTCCAGAAACACTTTCGAGGACACAAAAAGGATACAAGTAGAAACAGGATTGGATTTCATTTGATTTTACTTTATTTTACTTTCTTTTATTTTCTGTCTTGTTCTGTTGGTTGATGTTAGTTTAGTTTTGTTTCTTTCATGTGATGTTATTGTATTTGATTTTATTACATTTTCTTTGGGGTTATTTCTTCTTATTCTATTTTATGTTGGTTTATCTTCTTTTATTTTACCTTGCTTTATGCGTCTTTATTTTGTTTTGTTATTTGATTATTTTATCATTTTATTTGACCTTATTTTGGTTTAGGCTCCTTTAGGCTATTTGGCTGAATCTCTTTCAGAGCCGATGCTCACAAGCATTAACACAATGCGCATGTGCAGCCAGGAGCAGGCTGATGTGTTCTTCGGTTTAGTTTGAAAAAGCATCCCTTGCAGTCTGGCAAAGGAAAGCCGCAGAAAGGAGCAGCAGGAAGACAGGCCAAGCAGTCCCTCGTTTCTCAACAGTGCAGAAGAACTTGAAGAAGGAGGATGGGGACCGACCACACACCGAAAAGTACAAGAAGAGGAGGGGTGTGGTGCCCTGGGCTATTTTCACAAGTAGGACACATGTCGATGACAAGCACCCCTTTTGCCTTCCAAAACTTGCTCCGCTGTGCTTCTTGGCCAGGGAGGCATGAAAAGCGCTCTCCTGCCTGCCCTGCGCTTGGATCGCGTGCAGGGAGAGCTGAAAAGCTGCAGCTCCGCATGGTGCAGCAAGCCTGCAGCCCTTCCAAGCACAGGCTGTTTTGCACAAGCAAGGACACCGCGGGAAATGGAGCCAAGGGAAGAGCAGAGCTCGCTCCTGCTCCAAACCTGCAATGGGCAAAAGAGCCAGGGAGCACCAGGGCACGAGTGGCGCCTCGGAGGTGCAAGAGCAGCGGGCAAGAACTGAGCCCAAAGGGCCCAGAGGAGCCCTGACAAGGGGCTGCGCTCAATGCTACGGAGGAGAAGAAGCAACCCCCGGGGGCAACCCTGGGCGTCCGCCCTGGGAGTCTAGAAAGCGTCCTCCCGCCGCCTGCGGGGCACGAGGGCCACCTTGGTGGAGCAGGAGCAGCAGGCACCTAGCCAAAACGGCCCAAAGGAGCCCTGGCAAGGGGCCGTGCTCAGTGCTGCAGAGGAAGGCAAAAAAGCCCCGGGGACACTTGCTAGCCCACCGTGGGGGGAAAAAAGCCTTCCTCCCCGCAGCTGCAGGGCACGAGAGGCCACCTTCGTGGTGCATGAGCAACAGGCAGTAACCCAGCCAAAATGGCCCAGAGGAGCCCTGACAAGTGTCATGCTCAGTGCTGCAGAGGAAGGCAAAAAAACCCCGGGCACCAGAGCCAATCTGCCCCGGGGGAAAATTCCTTCCTGACCCCAGCGTCGCTGGCGATGGGCTATTCCCTGAGCACGTGAGCAAGACCTGCCTCCTCGGCCCGCAGGCTGCTCACGCCTCCCAGGAGATGCCCAACCCCGATTCTCCCTCCACCTGCTGCCACCTCAGGGCCTTCCCAGAGGGGCAAAACGCCCCCGGCCTGATCCATCTGGTGGGCAACGATCCTTCCTGCGCCTGGCAAGGCACCAGTGGCTGCTCCAAAGCACCGGCACCCCCGCCAACATCTCTGCATCCCATTCCTCACGGCTGCTGACACTGGCTCCGCAGGGGATGAGGATGGCGAGCTCTGCAGTGCTCCTCAAGAAGGCATTCCCTTGCTCTTGCCACTGCTAGCCAGCTGAAAAGGCCAGCCAGCCTCACCAGCCTCCAGCTTTTGGTAGTTCTTCTCATCTCCAGCAGCCTCGTCGAGCCTCCTCCGGCCTTCCTCCCTCAGCCCTCGCCAAGTAATTCCACCGCCTCCTGAAGGACTTCCTCTCGCCCGTCTTGGGGCTGCCCCCAGGCCAGCTATGGCAGCGCGACGCGGGAGCGTGCTCCCTTTTATGCTGCCCCGGGGCATGGTGACTGCTGCGTTGCCGGGCGCTGGCACTGTGACACGGGGGTGACGGGCCAACCCCCTGCGCGGCCCCGCCTGCCGGCCCTCTGCCCAGCATCCTTCCCAGGAAGGCTTTTGGGCTGCTGGCCCCGAGGCAGTCCCTGCGCCCAGGAGGCTCAGGGGGCTGTCCCTGCCCTTGCTGGCCACGCCCTGGGCACAGCTGCTGGGCGTCCCGCTAAATACATCCGGGCATTCAGACTACGTCGTGAAGGCTGTTTGTCCCATCTACATTCCTTTGGTTGTGGGGATGCCAGAGGTGAAAGCAAGGCTTTTGGTTCCCTCTGCATGAACTGTGCAGAGACGGAGAGCACGTGCAGGATGGCCTCGCCGTTCCTGACCCATGCACCAAGGGACATTTGCTGCTCCCCTGCTTATGCTGAGGTCTTCTTCTGGGAAAGAAGTCCCAAATCGTTTTCTCTTCTTGACCATCTGTTTCCTTGCACTCCAGAGCTTTTCTCCTCCCTTGGCCTTCACCCTCAATACCTTTCCTGAAAGTGACGGCAGCCCTCTCAGCCTTTGCCTTGCTCCTGCTAGTCGTCTTCACCTCAGCTAGAGGGTCCTGAAGGATCGCTGCAGGTCCCTTCCAACTCAACCCTTCTCTTCTCTTCACTTGTCTTCTATTCCCTGCACTGACGATGAGGCGAATAACAAGGAGACCACTAGTTGCCTGAAATGCCAGGGGGTTTGCAGCTCCAGAAACACTTTCGAGGACACAAAAAGGATACAAGTAGAAACAGGATTGGATTTCATTTGATTTTACTTTATTTTACTTTCTTTTATTTTCTGTCTTGTTCTGTTGGTTGATGTTAGTTTAGTTTTGTTTCTTTCATGTGATGTTATTGTATTTGATTTTATTACATTTTCTTTGGGGTTATTTCTTCTTATTCTATTTTATGTTGGTTTATCTTCTTTTATTTTACCTTGCTTTATGCGTCTTTATTTTGTTTTGTTATTTGATTATTTTATCATTTTATTTGACCTTATTTTGGTTTAGGCTCCTTTAGGCTATTTGGCTGAATCTCTTTCAGAGCCGATGCTCACAAGCATTAACACAATGCGCATGTGCAGCCAGGAGCAGGCTGATGTGTTCTTCGGTTTAGTTTGAAAAAGCATCCCTTGCAGTCTGGCAAAGGAAAGCCGCAGAAAGGAGCAGCAGGAAGACAGGCCAAGCAGTCCCTCGTTTCTCAACAGTGCAGAAGAACTTGAAGAAGGAGGATGGGGACCGACCACACACCGAAAAGTACAAGAAGAGGAGGGGTGTGGTGCCCTGGGCTATTTTCACAAGTAGGACACATGTCGATGACAAGCACCCCTTTTGCCTTCCAAAACTTGCTCCGCTGTGCTTCTTGGCCAGGGAGGCATGAAAAGCGCTCTCCTGCCTGCCCTGCGCTTGGATCGCGTGCAGGGAGAGCTGAAAAGCTGCAGCTCCGCATGGTGCAGCAAGCCTGCAGCCCTTCCAAGCACAGGCTGTTTTGCACAAGCAAGGACACCTCGGGAAACGGAGCCAAGGGAAGAGCAGAGCTCGCTCCTGCTCCAAACCTGCAATGGGCAAAAGAGCCAGGGAGCACCAGGGCACGAGGGGCGCCTCGGAGGTGCAAGAGCAGCGGGCAAGAACTGAGCCCAAAGGGCCCAGAGGAGCCCTGACAAGGGGCTGCGCTCAATGCTACGGAGGAGAAGAAGCAACCCCCGGGGGCAACCCTGGGCGTCCGCCCTGGGAGTCTAGAAAGCGTCCTCCCCCCGCCTGCGGGGCACGAGGGCCACCTTGGTGGAGCAGGAGCAGCAGGCACCTAGCCAAAACGGCCCAAAGGAGCCCTGGCAAGGGGCCGTGCTCAGTGCTGCAGAGGAAGGCAAAAAACCCCCGGGGACACTTGCTAGCCCACCGTGGGGGGAAAAAAGCCTTCCTCCCCGCAGCTGCAGGGCACGAGAGGCCACCTTCGTGGTGCATGAGCAACAGGCAGTAACCCAGCCAAAATGGCCCAGAGGAGCCCTGACAAGTGCTCATGCTCAGTGCTGCAGAGGAAGGCAAAAAAACCCCGGGCACCAGAGCCAATCTGCCCCGGGGGAAAATTCCTTCCTGACCCCAGCGTCGCTGGCGATGGGCTATTCCCTGAGCACGTGAGCAAGACCTGCCTCCTCGGCCCGCAGGCTGCTCACGCCTCCCAGGAGATGCCCAACCCTGATTCTCCCTCCACCTGCTGCCACCTCAGGGCCTTCCCAGAGGGGCAAAACGCCCCCGGCCTGATCCATCTGGGGGACAACCATCCTTCCTGTGCCTGGCAAGGCACCAGTGGCTGCTCCAAAGCACCGGCACCCCCGCCAATATCTCTGCATCCCATTCCTCACGGCTGCTGCCACTGGCTCCGCAGGGGATGAGGATGGCGAGCTCTGCAGTGCTCCTCAAGAAGGCATTCCCTTGCTCTTGCCACTGCTAGCCAGCTGAAAAGGCCAGCCAGCCTCACCAACCTCCAGCTGTTGGGGGTTCTTCTCATCTCCAGCAGCCTCGTCGAGCCTCCTCCGGCCTTCCTCCCTCAGCCCTCGCCAACTAATTCCACCGCCTCCTCAAGGACTTCCTCTCGCCCGTCTTGGGGCTGCCCCCAGGCCAGCTATGGCAGCGCGACGCGGGAGCGTGCTCCCTTTTATGCTGCCCCGGGGCATGGTGACTGCTGCGTTGCCGGGTGCTGGCACTGTGACACGGGGGTGACGGGGCCCCCCCTGCGCAGCCCCGCCCGCCGGCCCTCTGCCCAGCATCCTTCCCAGGAAGGCCTTTGGGCTGCTGGCCCCGAGGCAGTCCCTGCGCCCAGGAGGCTCAGGGGGCTGTCCCTGCCCTTGCTGGCCACGCCCTGGGCACAGCTGCTGGGCGTCCCGCTAAATACATCCGGGCATTCAGACTACGTCGTGAAGGCTGTTTGTCCCATCTACACTCATTTGGTTGTGGGGATGCCAGAGGTGAAAGCAAGGCTTTTGGTTCCCTCTGCATGAACTGTGCAGAGACGGAGAGCACGTGCAGGATGGCCTCGCCGTTCCTGACCCATGCACCAAGGGACATTTGCTACTCCCCTGCTTATGCTGAGGTCTTCTTCTGGGAAAGAAGTCCCAAATCGTTTTCTCTTCTTGACCATCTGTTTCCTTGCACTCCAGAGCTTTTCTCCTCCCTTGGCCTTCACCCTCAATAGCTTTCCTGAAAGTGACGGCAGCCCTCTCAGCCTTTGCCTTGCTCCTGCTAGTCGTCTTCACCTCAGCTAGAGGGTCCTGAAGGATCGCTGCAGGTCCCTTCCAACTCAACCCTTCTCTTCTCTTCACTTGTCTTCTATTCCCTGCACTGACGATGAGGCGAATAACAAGGAGACCACTAGTTGCCTGAAATGCCAGGGGGTTTGCAGCTCCAGAAACGCTTTCGAGGACACAAATCAAAAAGGATACAAGTAGAAACAGGATTGGATTTCATTTGATTTTACTTTATTTTACTTTCTTTTATTTTCTGTCTTGTTCTGTTGGTTGATGTTAGTTTAGTTTTGTTTCTTTCATGTGATGTTATTGTATTTGATTTTATTACGTTTTCTTTGGGGTTATTTCTTATTATTTTATTTTATGTTGGGTTATCTTCTTTTATTTTACCTTGCTTTATGCGTCTTTATTTTGTTTTGTTATTTGATTATTTTATCATTTTATTTGACCTTATTTTGGTTTAGGCTCCTTTAGGCTCTTTTGCTGAATCTCTTTCAGAGCCGATGCTCACAAGCATTAACACAATGCGCATGTGCAGCCAGGAGCAGGCTGATGTGTTCTTCGGTTTAGTTTGAAAAAGCATCCCTTGCAGTCTGGCAAAGGAAAGCCGCAGAAAGGAGCAGCAGGAAGACAGGCCAAGCAGTCCCTCGTTTCTCAACAGTGCAGAAGAACTTGAAGAAGGAGGATGGGGACCGACCACACACCGAAAAGTACAAGAAGAGGAGGGGTGTGGTGCCCTGGGCTATTTTCACAAGTAGGACACGTGTCGATGAGAAGCACCCCTTTTGCCTTCCAAAACTTGCTCCGCTGTGCTTCTTGGCCAGGGAGGCATGAAAAGCGCTCTCCTGCCTGCCCTGCGCTTGGATCGCGTGCAGGGAGAGCTGAAAAGCTGCAGCTCCGCATGGTGCAGCAAGCCTGCAGCCCTTCCAAGCACAGGCTGTTTTGCACAAGCAAGGACACCGCGGGAAATGGAGCCAAGGGAAGAGCAGAGCTCACTCCTGCTCCAAACCTGCAATGGGCAAAAGAGCCAGGGAGCACCAGGGCACGAGTGGCGCCTCGGAGGTGCAAGAGCAGCGGGCAAGAACTGAGCCCAAAGGGCCCAGAGGAGCCCTGACAAGGGGCTGCGCTCAATGCTACGGAGGAGAAGAAGCAACCCCCGGGGGCAACCCTGGGCGTCCGCCCTGGGAGTCTAGAAAGCGTCCTCCCCCCGCCTGCGGGGCACGAGGGCCACCTTGGTGGAGCAGGAGCAGCAGGCACCTAGCCAAAACGGCCCAAAGGAGCCCTGGCAAGGGGCCGTGCTCAGTGCTGCAGAGGAAGGCAAAAAAGCCCCGGGGACACTTGCTAGCGCACCGTGGGGGGAAAAAAGCCTTCCTCCCCGCAGCTGCAGGGCACGAGAGGCCACCTTCGTGGTGCATGAGCAACAGGCAGTAACCCAGCCAAAATGGCCCAGAGGAGCCCTGACAAGTGCTCATGCTCAGTGCTGCAGAGGAAGGCAAAAAAACCCCGGGCACCAGAGCCAATCTGCCCCGGGGGAAAATTCCTTCCTGACCCCAGCGTCGCTGGCGATGGGCTATTCCCTGAGCACGTGAGCAAGACCTGCCTCCTCGGCCCGCAGGCTGCTCACGCCTCCCAGGAGATGCCCAACCCCGATTCTCCCTCCACCTGCTGCCACCTCAGGGCCTTCCCAGAGGGGCAAAACGCCCCCGGCCTGATCCATCTGGTGGGCAACGATCCTTCCTGCGCCTGGCAAGGCACCAGTGGCTGCTCCAAAGCACCGGCACCCCCGCCAACATCTCTGCATCCCATTCCTCACGGCTGCTGACACTGGCTCCGCAGCGGATGAGGATGGCGAGCTCTGCAGTGCTCCTCAAGAAGGCATTCCCTTGCTCTTGCCACTGCTAGCCAGCTGAAAAGGCCAGCCAGCCTCACCAGCCTCCAGCTTTTGGTAGTTCTTCTCATCTCCAGCAGCCTCGTCGAGCCTCCTCCGGCCTTCCTCCCTCAGCCCTCGCCAAGTAATTCCACCGCCTCCTCAAGGACTTCCTCTCGCCCGTCTTGGGGCTGCCCCCAGGCCAGCTATGGCAGCGCGACGCAGCAGCGTGCTCCCTTTTATGCTGCCCCGGGGCATGGTGACTGCTGCGTTGCCGGGCGCTGGCACTGTGACACGGGGGTGACGGGCCAACCCCCTGCGCGGCCCCGCCTGCCGGCCCTCTGCCCAGCATCCTTCCCAGGAAGGCCTTTGGGCTGCTGGCCCCGAGGCAGTCCCTGCGCCCAGGAGGCTCAGGGGGCTGTCCCTGCCCTTGCTGGCCATGCCCTGGGCACAGCTGCTGGGCGTCCCGCTAAATACATCCGGGCATTCAGACTACGTCGTGAAGGCTGTTTGTCCCATCTACATTCCTTTGGTTGTGGGGATGCCAGAGGTGAAAGCAAGGCTTTTGGTTCCCTCTGCATGAACTGTGCAGAGACGGAGAGCACGTGCAGGATGGCCTCGCCGTTCCTGACCCATGCACCAAGGGACATTTGCTACTCCCCTGCTTATGCTGAGGTCTTCTTCTGGGAAAGAAGTCCCAAATCGTTTTCTCTTCTTGACCATCTGTTTCCTTGCACTCCAGAGCTTTTCTCCTCCCTTGGCCTTCACCCTCAATACCTTTCCTGAAAGTGACGGCAGCCCTCTCAGCCTTTGCCTTGCTCCTGCTAGTCGTCTTCACCTCAGCTAGAGGGTCCTGAAGGATCGCTGCAGGTCCCTTCCAACTCAACCCTTCTCTTCTCTTCACTTGTCTTCTATTCCCTGCACTGACGATGAGGCGAATAACAAGGAGACCACTAGTTGCCTGAAATGCCAGGGGGTTTGCAGCTCCAGAAACACTTTCGAGGACACAAAAAGGATACAAGTAGAAACAGGATTGGATTTCATTTGATTTTACTTTATTTTACTTTCTTTTATTTTCTGTCTTGTTCTGTTGGTTGATGTTAGTTTAGTTTTGTTTCTTTCATGTGATGTTATTGTATTTGATTTTATTACATTTTCTTTGGGGTTATTTCTTCTTATTCTATTTTATGTTGGTTTATCTTCTTTTATTTTACCTTGCTTTATGCGTCTTTATTTTGTTTTGTTATTTGATTATTTTATCATTTTATTTGACCTTATTTTGGTTTAGGCTCCTTTAGGCTATTTGGCTGAATCTCTTTCAGAGCCGATGCTCACAAGCATTAACACCATGCGCATGTGCAGCCAGGAGCAGGCTGATGTGTTCTTCGGTTTAGTTTGAAAAAGCATCCCTTGCAGTCTGGCAAAGGAAAGCTGCAGAAAGGAGCAGCAGGAAGACAGGCCAAGCAGTCCCTCGTTTCTCAACAGTGCAGAAGAACTTGAAGAAGGAGGATGGGGACCGACCACACACCGAAAAGTACAAGAAGAGGAGGGGTGTGGTGCCCTGGGCTATTTTCACAAGTAGCACACATGTCGATGACAAGCACCCCTTTTGCCTTCCAAAACTTGCTCCGCTGTGCTTCTTGGCCAGGGAGGCATGAAAAGCGCTCTCCTGCCTGCCCTGCGCTTGGATCGCGTGCAGGGAGAGCTGAAAAGCTGCAGCTCCGCATGGTGCAGCAAGCCTGCAGCCCTTCCAAGCACAGGCTGTTTTGCACAAGCAAGGACACTGCGGGAAATGGAGCCAAGGGAAGAGCAGAGCTCACTCCTGCTCCAAACCTGCAATGGGCAAAAGAGCCAGGGAGCACCAGGGCACGAGTGGCGCCTCGCAGGTGCAAGAGCAGCGGGCAAGAACTGAGCCCAAAGGGCCCAGAGGAGCCCTGACAAGGGGCTGCGCTCAATGCTACGGAGGAGAAGAAGCAACCCCCGGGGGCAACCCTGGGCGTCCGCCCTGGGAGTCTAGAAAGCGTCCTCCCCCCGCCTGCGGGGCACGAGGGCCACCTTGGTGGAGCAGGAGCAGCAGGCACCTAGCCAAAACGGCCCAAAGGAGCCCTGGCAAGGGGCCGTGCTCAGTGCTGCAGAGGAAGGCAAAAAACCCCCGGGGACACTTGCTAGCGCACCGTGGGGGGAAAAAAGCCTTCCTCCCCGCAGCTGCAGGGCACGAGAGGCCACCTTCGTGGTGCATGAGCAACAGGCAGTAACCCAGCCAAAATGGCCCAGAGGAGCCCTGACAAGTGCTCATGCTCAGTGCTGCAGAGGAAGGCAAAAAACCCCCGGGCACCAGAGCCAATCTGCCCCGGGGGAAAATTCCTTCCTGACCCCAGCGTCGCTGGCGATGGGCTATTCCCTGAGCACGTGAGCAAGACCTGCCTCCTCGGCCCGCAGGCTGCTCACGCCTCCCAGGAGATGCCCAACCCCGATTCTCCCTCCACCTGCTGCCACCTCAGGGCCTTCCCAGAGGGGCAAAACGCCCCCGGCCTGATCCATCTGGTGGGCAACGATCCTTCCTGCGCCTGGCAAGGCACCAGTGGCTGCTCCAAAGCACCGGCACCCCCGCCAACATCTCTGCATCCCATTCCTCACGGCTGCTGACACTGGCTCCGCAGGGGATGAGGATGGCGAGCTCTGCAGTGCTCCTCAAGAAGGCATTCCCTTGCTCTTGCCACTGCTAGCCAGCTGAAAAGGCCAGCCAGCCTCACCAGCCTCCAGCTTTTGGTAGTTCTTCTCATCTCCAGCAGCCTCGTCGAGCCTCCTCCGGCCTTCCTCCCTCAGCCCTCGCCAAGTAATTCCACCGCCTCCTCAAGGACTTCCTCTCGCCCGTCTTGGGGCTGCCCCCAGGCCAGCTATGGCAGCGCGACGCGGGAGCGTGCTCCCTTTTATGCTGCCCCGGGGCATGGTGACTGCTGCGTTGCCGGGCGCTGGCACTGTGACACGGGGGTGACGGGCCAACCCCCTGCGCGGCCCCGCCTGCCGGCCCTCTGCCCAGCATCCTTCCCAGGAAGGCCTTTGGGCTGCTGGCCCCGAGGCAGTCCCTGCGCCCAGGAGGCTCAGGGGGCTGTCCCTGCCCTTGCTGGCCATGCCCTGGGCACAGCTGCTGGGCGTCCCGCTAAATACATCCGGGCATTCAGACTACGTCGTGAAGGCTGTTTGTCCCATCTACATTCCTTTGGTTGTGGGGATGCCAGAGGTGAAAGCAAGGCTTTTGGTTCCCTCTGCATGAACTGTGCAGAGACGGAGAGCACGTGCAGGATGGCCTCGCCGTTCCTGACCCATGCACCAAGGGACATTTGCTACTCCCCTGCTTATGCTGAGGTCTTCTTCTGGGAAAGAAGTCCCAAATCGTTTTCTCTTCTTGACCATCTGTTTCCTTGCACTCCAGAGCTTTTCTCCTCCCTTGGCCTTCACCCTCAATAGCTTTCCTGAAAGTGACGGCAGCCCTCTCAGCCTTTGCCTTGCTCCTGCTAGTCGTCTTCACCTCAGCTAGAGGGTCCTGAAGGATCGCTGCAGGTCCCTTCCAACTCAACCCTTCTCTTCTCTTCACTTGTCTTCTATTCCCTGCACTGACGATGAGGCGAATAACAAGGAGACCACTAGTTGCCTGAAATGCCAGGGGGTTTGCAGCTCCAGAAACGCTTTCGAGGACACAAAAAGGATACAAGTAGAAACAGGATTGGATTTCATTTGATTTTACTTTATTTTACTTTCTTTTATTTTCTGTCTTGTTCTGTTGGTTGATGTTAGTTTAGTTTTGTTTCTTTCATGTGATGTTATTGTATTTGATTTTATTACGTTTTCTTTGGGGTTATTTCTTATTATTTTATTTTATGTTGGGTTATCTTCTTTTATTTTACCTTGCTTTATGCGTCTTTATTTTGTTTTGTTATTTGATTATTTTATCATTTTATTTGACCTTATTTTGGTTTAGGCTCCTTTAGGCTCTTTTGCTGAATCTCTTTCAGAGCCGATGCTCACAAGCATTAACACAATGCGCATGTGCAGCCAGGAGCAGGCTGATGTGTTCTTCGGTTTAGTTTGAAAAAGCATCCCTTGCAGTCTGGCAAAGGAAAGCCGCAGAAAGGAGCAGCAGGAAGACAGGCCAAGCAGTCCCTCGTTTCTCAACAGTGCAGAAGAACTTGAAGAAGGAGGATGGGGACCGACCACACACCGAAAAGTACAAGAAGAGGAGGGGTGTGGTGCCCTGGGCTATTTTCACAAGTAGGACACGTGTCGATGAGAAGCACCCCTTTTGCCTTCCAAAACTTGCTCCGCTGTGCTTCTTGGCCAGGGAGGCATGAAAAGCGCTCTCCTGCCTGCCCTGCGCTTGGATCGCGTGCAGGGAGAGCTGAAAAGCTGCAGCTCCGCATGGTGCAGCAAGCCTGCAGCCCTTCCAAGCACAGGCTGTTTTGCACAAGCAAGGACACCGCGGGAAATGGAGCCAAGGGAAGAGCAGAGCTCACTCCTGCTCCAAACCTGCAATGGGCAAAAGAGCCAGGGAGCACCAGGGCACGAGTGGCGCCTCGGAGGTGCAAGAGCAGCGGGCAAGAACTGAGCCCAAAGGGCCCAGAGGAGCCCTGACAAGGGGCTGCGCTCAATGCTACGGAGGAGAAGAAGCAACCCCCGGGGGCAACCCTGGGCGTCCGCCCTGGGAGTCTAGAAAGCGTCCTCCCCCCGCCTGCGGGGCACGAGGGCCACCTTGGTGGAGCAGGAGCAGCAGGCACCTAGCCAAAACGGCCCAAAGGAGCCCTGGCAAGGGGCCGTGCTCAGTGCTGCAGAGGAAGGCAAAAAAGCCCCGGGGACACTTGCTAGCGCACCGTGGGGGGAAAAAAGCCTTCCTCCCCGCAGCTGCAGGGCACGAGAGGCCACCTTCGTGGTGCATGAGCAACAGGCAGTAACCCAGCCAAAATGGCCCAGAGGAGCCCTGACAAGTGCTCATGCTCAGTGCTGCAGAGGAAGGCAAAAAAACCCCGGGCACCAGAGCCAATCTGCCCCGGGGGAAAATTCCTTCCTGACCCCAGCGTCGCTGGCGATGGGCTATTCCCTGAGCACGTGAGCAAGACCTGCCTCCTCGGCCCGCAGGCTGCTCACGCCTCCCAGGAGATGCCCAACCCCGATTCTCCCTCCACCTGCTGCCACCTCAGGGCCTTCCCAGAGGGGCAAAACGCCCCCGGCCTGATCCATCTGGTGGGCAACGATCCTTCCTGCGCCTGGCAAGGCACCAGTGGCTGCTCCAAAGCACCGGCACCCCCGCCAACATCTCTGCATCCCATTCCTCACGGCTGCTGACACTGGCTCCGCAGCGGATGAGGATGGCGAGCTCTGCAGTGCTCCTCAAGAAGGCATTCCCTTGCTCTTGCCACTGCTAGCCAGCTGAAAAGGCCAGCCAGCCTCACCAGCCTCCAGCTTTTGGTAGTTCTTCTCATCTCCAGCAGCCTCGTCGAGCCTCCTCCGGCCTTCCTCCCTCAGCCCTCGCCAAGTAATTCCACCGCCTCCTCAAGGACTTCCTCTCGCCCGTCTTGGGGCTGCCCCCAGGCCAGCTATGGCAGCGCGACGCGGGAGCGTGCTCCCTTTTATGCTGCCCCGGGGCATGGTGACTGCTGCGTTGCCGGGCGCTGGCACTGTGACACGGGGGTGACGGGCCAACCCCCTGCGCGGCCCCGCCTGCCGGCCCTCTGCCCAGCATCCTTCCCAGGAAGGCCTTTGGGCTGCTGGCCCCGAGGCAGTCCCTGCGCCCAGGAGGCTCAGGGGGCTGTCCCTGCCCTTGCTGGCCATGCCCTGGGCACAGCTGCTGGGCGTCCCGCTAAATACATCCGGGCATTCAGACTACGTCGTGAAGGCTGTTTGTCCCATCTACATTCCTTTGGTTGTGGGGATGCCAGAGGTGAAAGCAAGGCTTTTGGTTCCCTCTGCATGAACTGTGCAGAGACGGAGAGCACGTGCAGGATGGCCTCGCCGTTCCTGACCCATGCACCAAGGGACATTTGCTACTCCCCTGCTTATGCTGAGGTCTTCTTCTGGGAAAGAAGTCCCAAATCCTTTTCTCTTCTTGACCATCTGTTTCCTTGCACTCCAGAGCTTTTCTCCTCCCTTGGCCTTCACCCTCAATACCTTTCCTGAAAGTGACGGCAGCCCTCTCAGCCTTTGCCTTGCTCCTGCTAGTCGTCTTCACCTCAGCTAGAGGGTCCTGAAGGATCGCTGCAGGTCCCTTCCAACTCAACCCTTCTCTTCTCTTCACTTGTCTTCTATTCCCTGCACTGACGATGAGGCGAATAACAAGGAGACCACTAGTTGCCTGAAATGCCAGGGGGTTTGCAGCTCCAGAAACACTTTCGAGGACACAAAAAGGATACAAGTAGAAACAGGATTGGATTTCATTTGATTTTACTTTATTTTACTTTCTTTTATTTTCTGTCTTGTTCTGTTGGTTGATGTTAGTTTAGTTTTGTTTCTTTCATGTGATGTTATTGTATTTGATTTTATTACATTTTCTTTGGGGTTATTTCTTCTTATTCTATTTTATGTTGGTTTATCTTCTTTTATTTTACCTTGCTTTATGCGTCTTTATTTTGTTTTGTTATTTGATTATTTTATCATTTTATTTGACCTTATTTTGGTTTAGGCTCCTTTAGGCTATTTGGCTGAATCTCTTTCAGAGCCGATGCTCACAAGCATTAACACAATGCGCATGTGCAGCCAGGAGCAGGCTGATGTGTTCTTCGGTTTAGTTTGAAAAAGCATCCCTTGCAGTCTGGCAAAGGAAAGCCGCAGAAAGGAGCAGCAGGAAGACAGGCCAAGCAGTCCCTCGTTTCTCAACAGTGCAGAAGAACTTGAAGAAGGAGGATGGGGACCGACCACACACCGAAAAGTACAAGAAGAGGAGGGGTGTGGTGCCCTGGGCTATTTTCACAAGTAGCACACATGTCGATGACAAGCACCCCTTTTGCCTTCCAAAACTTGCTCCGCTGTGCTTCTTGGCCAGGGAGGCATGAAAAGCGCTCTCCTGCCTGCCCTGCGCTTGGATCGCGTGCAGGGAGAGCTGAAAAGCTGCAGCTCCGCATGGTGCAGCAAGCCTGCAGCCCTTCCAAGCACAGGCTGTTTTGCACAAGCAAGGACACTGCGGGAAATGGAGCCAAGGGAAGAGCAGAGCTCGCTCCTGCTCCAAACCTGCAATGGGCAAAAGAGCCAGGGAGCACCAGGGCACGAGTGGCGCCTCGGAGGTGCAAGAGCAGCGGGCAAGAACTGAGCCCAAAGGGCCCAGAGGAGCCCTGACAAGGGGCTGCGCTCAATGCTACGGAGGAGAAGAAGCAACCCCCGGGGGCAACCCTGGGCGTCCGCCCTGGGAGTCTAGAAAGCGTCCTCCCGCCGCCTGCGGGGCACGAGGGCCACCTTGGTGGAGCAGGAGCAGCAGGCACCTAGCCAAAACGGCCCAAAGGAGCCCTGGCAAGGGGCCGTGCTCAGTGCTGCAGAGGAAGGCAAAAAACCCCCGGGGACACTTGCTAGCGCACCGTGGGGGGAAAAAAGCCTTCCTCCCCGCAGCTGCAGGGCACGAGAGGCCACCTTCGTGGTGCATGAGCAACAGGCAGTAACCCAGCCAAAATGGCCCAGAGGAGCCCTGACAAGTGCTCATGCTCAGTGCTGCAGAGGAAGGCAAAAAACCCCCGGGCACCAGAGCCAATCTGCCCCGGGGGAAAATTCCTTCCTGACCCCAGCGTCGCTGGCGATGGGCTATTCCCTGAGCACGTGAGCAAGACCTGCCTCCTCGGCCCGCAGGCTGCTCACGCCTCCCAGGAGATGCCCAACCCCGATTCTCCCTCCACCTGCTGCCACCTCAGGGCCTTCCCAGAGGGGCAAAACGCCCCCGGCCTGATCCATCTGGTGGGCAACGATCCTTCCTGCGCCTGGCAAGGCACCAGTGGCTGCTCCAAAGCACCGGCACCCCCGCCAACATCTCTGCATCCCATTCCTCACGGCTGCTGACACTGGCTCCGCAGGGGATGAGGATGGCGAGCTCTGCAGTGCTCCTCAAGAAGGCATTCCCTTGCTCTTGCCACTGCTAGCCAGCTGAAAAGGCCAGCCAGCCTCACCAGCCTCCAGCTTTTGGTAGTTCTTCTCATCTCCAGCAGCCTCGTCGAGCCTCCTCCGGCCTTCCTCCCTCAGCCCTCGCCAAGTAATTCCACCGCCTCCTCAAGGACTTCCTCTCGCCCGTCTTGGGGCTGCCCCCAGGCCAGCTATGGCAGCGCGACGCGGGAGCGTGCTCCCTTTTATGCTGCCCCGGGGCATGGTGACTGCTGCGTTGCCGGGCGCTGGCACTGTGACACGGGGGTGACGGGCCAACCCCCTGCGCGGCCCCGCCTGCCGGCCCTCTGCCCAGCATCCTTCCCAGGAAGGCCTTTGGGCTGCTGGCCCCGAGGCAGTCCCTGCGCCCAGGAGGCTCAGGGGGCTGTCCCTGCCCTTGCTGGCCATGCCCTGGGCACAGCTGCTGGGCGTCCCGCTAAATACATCCGGGCATTCAGACTACGTCGTGAAGGCTGTTTGTCCCATCTACATTCCTTTGGTTGTGGGGATGCCAGAGGTGAAAGCAAGGCTTTTGGTTCCCTCTGCATGAACTGTGCAGAGACGGAGAGCACGTGCAGGATGGCCTCGCCGTTCCTGACCCATGCACCAAGGGACATTTGCTACTCCCCTGCTTATGCTGAGGTCTTCTTCTGGGAAAGAAGTCCCAAATCCTTTTCTCTTCTTGACCATCTGTTTCCTTGCACTCCAGAGCTTTTCTCCTCCCTTGGCCTTCACCCTCAATACCTTTCCTGAAAGTGACGGCAGCCCTCTCAGCCTTTGCCTTGCTCCTGCTAGTCGTCTTCACCTCAGCTAGAGGGTCCTGAAGGATCGCTGCAGGTCCCTTCCAACTCAACCCTTCTCTTCTCTTCACTTGTCTTCTATTCCCTGCACTGACGATGAGGCGAATAACAAGGAGACCACTAGTTGCCTGAAATGCCAGGGGGTTTGCAGCTCCAGAAACACTTTCGAGGACACAAAAAGGATACAAGTAGAAACAGGATTGGATTTCATTTGATTTTACTTTATTTTACTTTCTTTTATTTTCTGTCTTGTTCTGTTGGTTGATGTTAGTTTAGTTTTGTTTCTTTCATGTGATGTTATTGTATTTGATTTTATTACATTTTCTTTGGGGTTATTTCTTCTTATTCTATTTTATGTTGGTTTATCTTCTTTTATTTTACCTTGCTTTATGCGTCTTTATTTTGTTTTGTTATTTGATTATTTTATCATTTTATTTGACCTTATTTTGGTTTAGGCTCCTTTAGGCTATTTGGCTGAATCTCTTTCAGAGCCGATGCTCACAAGCATTAACACCATGCGCATGTGCAGCCAGGAGCAGGCTGATGTGTTCTTCGGTTTAGTTTGAAAAAGCATCCCTTGCAGTCTGGCAAAGGAAAGCTGCAGAAAGGAGCAGCAGGAAGACAGGCCAAGCAGTCCCTCGTTTCTCAACAGTGCAGAAGAACTTGAAGAAGGAGGATGGGGACCGACCACACACCGAAAAGTACAAGAAGAGGAGGGGTGTGGTGCCCTGGGCTATTTTCACAAGTAGCACACATGTCGATGACAAGCACCCCTTTTGCCTTCCAAAACTTGCTCCGCTGTGCTTCTTGGCCAGGGAGGCATGAAAAGCGCTCTCCTGCCTGCCCTGCGCTTGGATCGCGTGCAGGGAGAGCTGAAAAGCTGCAGCTCCGCATGGTGCAGCAAGCCTGCAGCCCTTCCAAGCACAGGCTGTTTTGCACAAGCAAGGACACTGCGGGAAATGGAGCCAAGGGAAGAGCAGAGCTCACTCCTGCTCCAAACCTGCAATGGGCAAAAGAGCCAGGGAGCACCAGGGCACGAGTGGCGCCTCGGAGGTGCAAGAGCAGCGGGCAAGAACTGAGCCCAAAGGGCCCAGAGGAGCCCTGACAAGGGGCTGCGCTCAATGCTACGGAGGAGAAGAAGCAACCCCCGGGGGCAACCCTGGGCGTCCGCCCTGGGAGTCTAGAAAGCGTCCTCCCCCCGCCTGCGGGGCACGAGGGCCACCTTGGTGGAGCAGGAGCAGCAGGCACCTAGCCAAAACGGCCCAAAGGAGCCCTGGCAAGGGGCCGTGCTCAGTGCTGCAGAGGAAGGCAAAAAACCCCCGGGGACACTTGCTAGCGCACCGTGGGGGGAAAAAAGCCTTCCTCCCCGCAGCTGCAGGGCACGAGAGGCCACCTTCGTGGTGCATGAGCAACAGGCAGTAACCCAGCCAAAATGGCCCAGAGGAGCCCTGACAAGTGCTCATGCTCAGTGCTGCAGAGGAAGGCAAAAAACCCCCGGGCACCAGAGCCAATCTGCCCCGGGGGAAAATTCCTTCCTGACCCCAGCGTCGCTGGCGATGGGCTATTCCCTGAGCACGTGAGCAAGACCTGCCTCCTCGGCCCGCAGGCTGCTCACGCCTCCCAGGAGATGCCCAACCCCGATTCTCCCTCCACCTGCTGCCACCTCAGGGCCTTCCCAGAGGGGCAAAACGCCCCCGGCCTGATCCATCTGGTGGGCAACGATCCTTCCTGCGCCTGGCAAGGCACCAGTGGCTGCTCCAAAGCACCGGCACCCCCGCCAACATCTCTGCATCCCATTCCTCACGGCTGCTGACACTGGCTCCGCAGGGGATGAGGATGGCGAGCTCTGCAGTGCTCCTCAAGAAGGCATTCCCTTGCTCTTGCCACTGCTAGCCAGCTGAAAAGGCCAGCCAGCCTCACCAGCCTCCAGCTTTTGGTAGTTCTTCTCATCTCCAGCAGCCTCGTCGAGCCTCCTCCGGCCTTCCTCCCTCAGCCCTCGCCAAGTAATTCCACCGCCTCCTGAAGGACTTCCTCTCGCCCGTCTTGGGGCTGCCCCCAGGCCAGCTATGGCAGCGCGACGCGGGAGCGTGCTCCCTTTTATGCTGCCCCGGGGCATGGTGACTGCTGCGTTGCCGGGCGCTGGCACTGTGACACGGGGGTGACGGGCCAACCCCCTGCGCGGCCCCGCCTGCCGGCCCTCTGCCCAGCATCCTTCCCAGGAAGGCCTTTGGGCTGCTGGCCCCGAGGCAGTCCCTGCGCCCAGGAGGCTCAGGGGGCTGTCCCTGCCCTTGCTGGCCATGCCCTGGGCACAGCTGCTGGGCGTCCCGCTAAATACATCCGGGCATTCAGGCTACGTCGTGAAGGCTGTTTGTCCCATCTACATTCCTTTGGTTGTGGGGATGCCAGAGGTGAAAGCAAGGCTTTTGGTTCCCTCTGCATGAACTGTGCAGAGACGGAGAGCACGTGCAGGATGGCCTCGCCGTTCCTGACCCATGCACCAAGGGACATTTGCTACTCCCCTGCTTATGCTGAGGTCTTCTTCTGGGAAAGAAGTCCCAAATCGTTTTCTCTTCTTGACCATCTGTTTCCTTGCACTCCAGAGCTTTTCTCCTCCCTTGGCCTTCACCCTCAATAGCTTTCCTGAAAGTGACGGCAGCCCTCTCAGCCTTTGCCTTGCTCCTGCTAGTCGTCTTCACCTCAGCTAGAGGGTCCTGAAGGATCGCTGCAGGTCCCTTCCAACTCAACCCTTCTCTTCTCTTCACTTGTCTTCTATTCCCTGCACTGACGATGAGGCGAATAACAAGGAGACCACTAGTTGCCTGAAATGCCAGGGGGTTTGCAGCTCCAGAAACACTTTCGAGGACACAAATCAAAAAGGATACAAGTAGAAACAGGATTGGATTTCATTTGATTTTACTTTATTTTACTTTCTTTTATTTTCTGTCTTGTTCTGTTGGTTGATGTTAGTTTAGTTTTGTTTCTTTCATGTGATGTTATTGTATTTGATTTTATTACATTTTCTTTGGGGTTATTTCTTCTTATTCTATTTTATGTTGGTTTATCTTCTTTTATTTTACCTTGCTTTATGCGTCTTTATTTTGTTTTGTTATTTGATTATTTTATCATTTTATTTGACCTTATTTTGGTTTAGGCTCCTTTAGGCTATTTGGCTGAATCTCTTTCAGAGCCGATGCTCACAAGCATTAACACAATGCGCATGTGCAGCCAGGAGCAGGCTGATGTGTTCTTCGGTTTAGTTTGAAAAAGCATCCCTTGCAGTCTGGCAAAGGAAAGCCGCAGAAAGGAGCAGCAGGAAGACAGGCCAAGCAGTCCCTCGTTTCTCAACAGTGCAGAAGAACTTGAAGAAGGAGGATGGGGACCGACCACACACCGAAAAGTACAAGAAGAGGAGGGGTGTGGTGCCCTGGGCTATTTTCACAAGTAGGACACGTGTCGATGACAAGCACCCCTTTTGCCTTCCAAAACTTGCTCCGCTGTGCTTCTTGGCCAGGGAGGCATGAAAAGCGCTCTCCTGCCTGCCCTGCGCTTGGATCGCGTGCAGGGAGAGCTGAAAAGCTGCAGCTCCGCATGGTGCAGCAAGCCTGCAGCCCTTCCAAGCACAGGCTGTTTTGCACAAGCAAGGACACCGCGGGAAATGGAGCCAAGGGAAGAGCAGAGCTCACTCCTGCTCCAAACCTGCAATGGGCAAAAGAGCCAGGGAGCACCAGGGCACGAGTGGCGCCTCGCAGGTGCAAGAGCAGCGGGCAAGAACTGAGCCCAAAGGGCCCAGAGGAGCCCTGACAAGGGGCTGCGCTCAATGCTACGGAGGAGAAGAAGCAACCCCCGGGGGCAACCCTGGGCGTCCGCCCTGGGAGTCTAGAAAGCGTCCTCCCCCCGCCTGCGGGGCACGAGGGCCACCTTGGTGGAGCAGGAGCAGCAGGCACCTAGCCAAAACGGCCCAAAGGAGCCCTGGCAAGGGGCCGTGCTCAGTGCTGCAGAGGAAGGCAAAAAAGCCCCGGGGACACTTGCTAGCCCACCGTGGGGGGAAAAAAGCCTTCCTCCCCGCAGCTGCAGGGCACGAGAGGCCACCTTCGTGGTGCATGAGCAACAGGCAGTAACCCAGCCAAAATGGCCCAGAGGAGCCCTGACAAGTGCTCATGCTCAGTGCTGCAGAGGAAGGCAAAAAAACCCCGGGCACCAGAGCCAATCTGCCCCGGGGGAAAATTCCTTCCTGACCCCAGCGTCGCTGGCGATGGGCTATTCCCTGAGCACGTGAGCAAGACCTGCCTCCTCGGCCCGCAGGCTGCTCACGCCTCCCAGGAGATGCCCAACCCCGATTCTCCCTCCACCTGCTGCCACCTCAGGGCCTTCCCAGAGGGGCAAAACGCCCCCGGCCTGATCCATCTGGTGGGCAACGATCCTTCCTGCGCCTGGCAAGGCACCAGTGGCTGCTCCAAAGCACCGGCACCCCCGCCAACATCTCTGCATCCCATTCCTCACGGCTGCTGACACTGGCTCCGCAGGGGATGAGGATGGCGAGCTCTGCAGTGCTCCTCAAGAAGGCATTCCCTTGCTCTTGCCACTGCTAGCCAGCTGAAAAGGCCAGCCAGCCTCACCAGCCTCCAGCTTTTGGTAGTTCTTCTCATCTCCAGCAGCCTCGTCGAGCCTCCTCCGGCCTTCCTCCCTCAGCCCTCGCCAAGTAATTCCACCGCCTCCTCAAGGACTTCCTCTCGCCCGTCTTGGGGCTGCCCCCAGGCCAGCTATGGCAGCGCGACGCGGGAGCGTGCTCCCTTTTATGCTGCCCCGGGGCATGGTGACTGCTGCGTTGCCGGGCGCTGGCACTGTGACACGGGGGTGACGGGCCAACCCCCTGCGCGGCCCCGCCTGCCGGCCCTCTGCCCAGCATCCTTCCCAGGAAGGCCTTTGGGCTGCTGGCCCCGAGGCAGTCCCTGCGCCCAGGAGGCTCAGGGGGCTGTCCCTGCCCTTGCTGGCCATGCCCTGGGCACAGCTGCTGGGCGTCCCGCTAAATACATCCGGGCATTCAGGCTACGTCGTGAAGGCTGTTTGTCCCATCTACATTCCTTTGGTTGTGGGGATGCCAGAGGTGAAAGCAAGGCTTTGGGTTCCCTCTGCGTGAACTGTGCAGAGACGGAGAGCACGTGCAGGATGGCCTCGCCGTTCCTGACCCATGCACCAAGGGACATTTGCTACTCCCCTGCTTATGCTGAGGTCTTCTTCTGGGAAAGAAGTCCCAAATCGTTTTCTCTTCTTGACCATCTGTTTCCTTGCACTCCAGAGCTTTTCTCCTCCCTTGGCCTTCACCCTCAATACCTTTCCTGAAAGTGACGGCAGCCCTCTCAGCCTTTGCCTTGCTCCTGCTAGTCGTCTTCACCTCAGCTAGAGGGTCCTGAAGGATCGCTGCAGGTCCCTTCCAACTCAACCCTTCTCTTCTCTTCACTTGTCTTCTATTCCCTGCACTGACGATGAGGCGAATAACAAGGAGACCACTAGTTGCCTGAAATGCCAGGGGGTTTGCAGCTCCAGAAACACTTTCGAGGACACAAATCAAAAAGGATACAAGTAGAAACAGGATTGGATTTCATTTGATTTTACTTTATTTTACTTTCTTTTATTTTCTGTCTTGTTCTGTTGGTTGATGTTAGTTTAGTTTTGTTTCTTTCATGTGATGTTATTGTATTTGATTTTATTACATTTTCTTTGGGGTTATTTCTTCTTATTCTATTTTATGTTGGTTTATCTTCTTTTATTTTACCTTGCTTTATGCGTCTTTATTTTGTTTTGTTATTTGATTATTTTATCATTTTATTTGACCTTATTTTGGTTTAGGCTCCTTTAGGCTATTTGGCTGAATCTCTTTCAGAGCCGATGCTCACAAGCATTAACACAATGCGCATGTGCAGCCAGGAGCAGGCTGATGTGTTCTTCGGTTTAGTTTGAAAAAGCATCCCTTGCAGTCTGGCAAAGGAAAGCCGCAGAAAGGAGCAGCAGGAAGACAGGCCAAGCAGTCCCTCGTTTCTCAACAGTGCAGAAGAACTTGAAGAAGGAGGATGGGGACCGACCAC
This sequence comes from Platalea leucorodia, assembly GCF_965183815.1. Classification (NCBI taxonomy): domain Eukaryota; kingdom Metazoa; phylum Chordata; class Aves; order Pelecaniformes; family Threskiornithidae; genus Platalea; species Platalea leucorodia. The sequence continues at coordinate 283,709 of NW_028121455.1, forward strand.
ACACCGAAAAGTACAAGAAGAGGAGGGGTGTGGTGCCCTGGGCTATTTTCACAAGTAGGACACGTGTCGATGACAAGCACCCCTTTTGCCTTCCAAAACTTGCTCCGCTGTGCTTCTTGGCCAGGGAGGCATGAAAAGCGCTCTCCTGCCTGCCCTGCGCTTGGATCGCGTGCAGGGAGAGCTGAAAAGCTGCAGCTCCGCATGGTGCAGCAAGCCTGCAGCCCTTCCAAGCACAGGCTGTTTTGCACAAGCAAGGACACCGCGGGAAATGGAGCCAAGGGAAGAGCAGAGCTCACTCCTGCTCCAAACCTGCAATGGGCAAAAGAGCCAGGGAGCACCAGGGCACGAGTGGCGCCTCGGAGGTGCAAGAGCAGCGGGCAAGAACTGAGCCCAAAGGGCCCAGAGGAGCCCTGACAAGGGGCTGCGCTCAATGCTACGGAGGAGAAGAAGCAACCCCCGGGGGCAACCCTGGGCGTCCGCCCTGGGAGTCTAGAAAGCGTCCTCCCGCCGCCTGCGGGGCACGAGGGCCACCTTGGTGGAGCAGGAGCAGCAGGCACCTAGCCAAAACGGCCCAAAGGAGCCCTGGCAAGGGGCCGTGCTCAGTGCTGCAGAGGAAGGCAAAAAACCCCCGGGGACACTTGTTAGCGCACCGTGGGGGGAAAAAAGCCTTCCTCCCCGCAGCTGCAGGGCACGAGAGGCCACCTTCGTGGTGCATGAGCAACAGGCAGTAACCCAGCCAAAATGGCCCAGAGGAGCCCTGACAAGTGCTCATGCTCAGTGCTGCAGAGGAAGGCAAAAAAACCCCGGGCACCAGAGCCAATCTGCCCCGGGGGAAAATTCCTTCCTGACCCCAGCGTCGCTGGCGATGGGCTATTCCCTGAGCACGTGAGCAAGACCTGCCTCCTCGGCCCGCAGGCTGCTCACGCCTCCCAGGAGATGCCCAACCCCGATTCTCCCTCCACCTGCTGCCACCTCAGGGCCTTCCCAGAGGGGCAAAACGCCCCCGGCCTGATCCATCTGGTGGGCAACGATCCTTCCTGCGCCTGGCAAGGCACCAGTGGCTGCTCCAAAGCACCGGCACCCCCGCCAACATCTCTGCATCCCATTCCTCACGGCTGCTGACACTGGCTCCGCAGGGGATGAGGATGGCGAGCTCTGCAGTGCTCCTCAAGAAGGCATTCCCTTGCTCTTGCCACTGCTAGCCAGCTGAAAAGGCCAGCCAGCCTCACCAGCCTCCAGCTTTTGGTAGTTCTTCTCATCTCCAGCAGCCTCGTCGAGCCTCCTCCGGCCTTCCTCCCTCAGCCCTCGCCAAGTAATTCCACCGCCTCCTGAAGGACTTCCTCTCGCCCGTCTTGGGGCTGCCCCCAGGCCAGCTATGGCAGCGCGACGCGGGAGCGTGCTCCCTTTTATGCTGCCCCGGGGCATGGTGACTGCTGCGTTGCCGGGCGCTGGCACTGTGACACGGGGGTGACGGGCCAACCCCCTGCGCGGCCCCGCCTGCCGGCCCTCTGCCCAGCATCCTTCCCAGGAAGGCCTTTGGGCTGCTGTCCCCGAGGCAGTCCCTGCGCCCAGGAGGCTCAGGGGGCTGTCCCTGCCCTTGCTGGCCATGCCCTGGGCACAGCTGCTGGGCGTCCCGCTAAATACATCCGGGCATTCAGACTACGTCGTGAAGGCTGTTTGTCCCATCTACATTCCTTTGGTTGTGGGGATGCCAGAGGTGAAAGCAAGGCTTTTGGTTCCCTCTGCATGAACTGTGCAGAGACGGAGAGCACGTGCAGGATGGCCTCGCCGTTCCTGACCCATGCACCAAGGGACATTTGCTACTCCCCTGCTTATGCTGAGGTCTTCTTCTGGGAAAGAAGTCCCAAATCCTTTTCTCTTCTTGACCATCTGTTTCCTTGCACTCCAGAGCTTTTCTCCTCCCTTGGCCTTCACCCTCAATACCTTTCCTGAAAGTGACGGCAGCCCTCTCAGCCTTTGCCTTGCTCCTGCTAGTCGTCTTCACCTCAGCTAGAGGGTCCTGAAGGATCGCTGCAGGTCCCTTCCAACTCAACCCTTCTCTTCTCTTCACTTGTCTTCTATTCCCTGCACTGACGATGAGGCGAATAACAAGGAGACCACTAGTTGCCTGAAATGCCAGGGGGTTTGCAGCTCCAGAAACACTTTCGAGGACACAAATCAAAAAGGATACAAGTAGAAACAGGATTGGATTTCATTTGATTTTACTTTATTTTACTTTCTTTTATTTTCTGTCTTGTTCTGTTGGTTGATGTTAGTTTAGTTTTGTTTCTTTCATGTGATGTTATTGTATTTGATTTTATTACATTTTCTTTGGGGTTATTTCTTCTTATTCTATTTTATGTTGGTTTATCTTCTTTTATTTTACCTTGCTTTATGCGTCTTTATTTTGTTTTGTTATTTGATTATTTTATCATTTTATTTGACCTTATTTTGGTTTAGGCTCCTTTAGGCTATTTGGCTGAATCTCTTTCAGAGCCGATGCTCACAAGCATTAACACAATGCGCATGTGCAGCCAGGAGCAGGCTGATGTGTTCTTCGGTTTAGTTTGAAAAAGCATCCCTTGCAGTCTGGCAAAGGAAAGCCGCAGAAAGGAGCAGCAGGAAGACAGGCCAAGCAGTCCCTCGTTTCTCAACAGTGCAGAAGAACTTGAAGAAGGAGGATGGGGACCGACCACACACCGAAAAGTACAAGAAGAGGAGGGGTGTGGTGCCCTGGGGTATTTTCACAAGTAGGACACGTGTCGATGAGAAGCACCCCTTTTGCCTTCCAAAACTTGCTCCGCTGTGCTTCTTGGCCAGGGAGGCATGAAAAGCGCTCTCCTGCCTGCCCTGCGCTTGGATCGCGTGCAGGGAGAGCTGAAAAGCTGCAGCTCCGCATGGTGCAGCAAGCCTGCAGCCCTTCCAAGCACAGGCTGTTTTGCACAAGCAAGGACACCGCGGGAAATGGAGCCAAGGGAAGAGCAGAGCTCACTCCTGCTCCAAACCTGCAATGGGCAAAAGAGCCAGGGAGCGCCAGGGCACGAGTGGCGCCTCGCAGGTGCAAGAGCAGCGGGCAAGAACTGAGCCCAAAGGGCCCAGAGGAGCCCTGACAAGGGGCTGCGCTCAATGCTACGGAGGAGAAGAAGCAACCCCCGGGGGCAACCCTGGGCGTCCGCCCTGGGAGTCTAGAAAGCGTCCTCCCCCCGCCTGCGGGGCACGAGGGCCACCTTGGTGGAGCAGGAGCAGCAGGCACCTAGCCAAAACGGCCCAAAGGAGCCCTGGCAAGGGGCCGTGCTCAGTGCTGCAGAGGAAGGCAAAAAACCCCCGGGGACACTTGCTAGCGCACCGTGGGGGGAAAAAAGCCTTCCTCCCCGCAGCTGCAGGGCACGAGAGGCCACCTTCGTGGTGCATGAGCAACAGGCAGTAACCCAGCCAAAATGGCCCAGAGGAGCCCTGACAAGTGCTCATGCTCAGTGCTGCAGAGGAAGGCAAAAAACCCCCGGGCACCAGAGCCAATCTGCCCCGGGGGAAAATACCTTCCTGACCCCAGCGTCGCTGGCGATGGGCTATTCCCTGAGCACGTGAGCAAGACCTGCCTCCTCGGCCCGCAGGCTGCTCACGCCTCCCAGGAGATGCCCAACCCCGATTCTCCCTCCACCTGCTGCCACCTCAGGGCCTTCCCAGAGGGGCAAAACGCCCCCGGCCTGATCCATCTGGTGGGCAACGATCCTTCCTGCGCCTGGCAAGGCACCAGTGGCTGCTCCAAAGCACCGGCACCCCCGCCAACATCTCTGCATCCCATTCCTCACGGCTGCTGACACTGGCTCCGCAGGGGATGAGGATGGCGAGCTCTGCAGTGCTCCTCAAGAAGGCATTCCCTTGCTCTTGCCACTGCTAGCCAGCTGAAAAGGCCAGCCAGCCTCACCAACCTCCAGCTGTTGGGGGTTCTTCTCATCTCCAGCAGCCTCGTCGAGCCTCCTCCGGCCTTCCTCCCTCAGCCCTCGCCAAGTAATTCCACCGCCTCCTGAAGGACTTCCTCTCGCCCGTCTTGGGGCTGCCCCCAGGCCAGCTATGGCAGCGCGACGCGGGAGCGTGCTCCCTTTTATGCTGCCCCGGGGCATGGTGACTGCTGCGTTGCCGGGCGCTGGCACTGTGACACGGGGGTGACGGGCCAACCCCCTGCGCGGCCCCGCCTGCCGGCCCTCTGCCCAGCATCCTTCCCAGGAAGGCCTTTGGGCTGCTGGCCCCGAGGCAGTCCCTGCGCCCAGGAGGCTCAGGGGGCTGTCCCTGCCCTTGCTGGCCACGCCCTGGGCACAGCTGCTGGGCGTCCCGCTAAATACATCCGGGCATTCAGGCTACGTCGTGAAGGCTGTTTGTCCCATCTACATTCCTTTGGTTGTGGGGATGCCAGAGGTGAAAGCAAGGCTTTGGGTTCCCTCTGCATGAACTGTGCAGAGACGGAGAGCACGTGCAGGATGGCCTCGCCGTTCCTGACCCATGCACCAAGGGACATTTGCTACTCCCCTGCTTATGCTGAGGTCTTCTTCTGGGAAAGAAGTCCCAAATCCTTTTCTCTTCTTGACCATCTGTTTCCTTGCACTCCAGAGCTTTTCTCCTCCCTTGGCCTTCACCCTCAATACCTTTCCTGAAAGTGACGGCAGCCCTCTCAGCCTTTGCCTTGCTCCTGCTAGTCGTCTTCACCTCAGCTAGAGGGTCCTGAAGGATCGCTGCAGGTCCCTTCCAACTCAACCCTTCTCTTCTCTTCACTTGTCTTCTATTCCCTGCACTGACGATGAGGCGAATAACAAGGAGACCACTAGTTGCCTGAAATGCCAGGGGGTTTGCAGCTCCAGAAACACTTTCGAGGACACAAATCAAAAAGGATACAAGTAGAAACAGGATTGGATTTCATTTGATTTTACTTTATTTTACTTTCTTTTATTTTCTGTCTTGTTCTGTTGGTTGATGTTAGTTTAGTTTTGTTTCTTTCATGTGATGTTATTGCATTTGATTTTATTACATTTTCTTTGGGGTTATTTCTTCTTATTCTATTTTATGTTGGTTTATCTTCTTTTATTTTACCTTGCTTTATGCGTCTTTATTTTGTTTTGTTATTTGATTATTTTATCATTTTATTTGACCTTATTTTGGTTTAGGCTCCTTTAGGCTATTTGGCTGAATCTCTTTCAGAGCCGATGCTCACAAGCATTAACACAATGCGCATGTGCAGCCAGGAGCAGGCTGATGTGTTCTTCGGTTTAGTTTGAAAAAGCATCCCTTGCAGTCTGGCAAAGGAAAGCCGCAGAAAGGAGCAGCAGGAAGACAGGCCAAGCAGTCCCTCGTTTCTCAACAGTGCAGAAGAACTTGAAGAAGGAGGATGGGGACCGACCACACACCGAAAAGTACAAGAAGAGGAGGGGTGTGGTGCCCTGGGCTATTTTCACAAGTAGGACACGTGTCGATGAGAAGCACCCCTTTTGCCTTCCAAAACTTGCTCCGCTGTGCTTCTTGGCCAGGGAGGCATGAAAAGCGCTCTCCTGCCTGCCCTGCGCTTGGATCGCGTGCAGGGAGAGCTGAAAAGCTGCAGCTCCGCATGGTGCAGCAAGCCTGCAGCCCTTCCAAGCACAGGCTGTTTTGCACAAGCAAGGACACCGCGGGAAATGGAGCCAAGGGAAGAGCAGAGCTCACTCCTGCTCCAAACCTGCAATGGGCAAAAGAGCCAGGGAGCACCAGGGCACGAGTGGCGCCTCGGAGGTGCAAGAGCAGCGGGCAAGAACTGAGCCCAAAGGGCCCAGAGGAGCCCTGACAAGGGGCTGCGCTCAATGCTACGGAGGAGAAGAAGCAACCCCCGGGGGCAACCCTGGGCGTCCGCCCTGGGAGTCTAGAAAGCGTCCTCCCGCCGCCTGCGGGGCACGAGGGCCACCTTGGTGGAGCAGGAGCAGCAGGCACCTAGCCAAAACGGCCCAAAGGAGCCCTGGCAAGGGGCCGTGCTCAGTGCTGCAGAGGAAGGCAAAAAACCCCCGGGGACACTTGCTAGCGCACCGTGGGGGGAAAAAAGCCTTCCTCCCCGCAGCTGCAGGGCACGAGAGGCCACCTTCGTGGTGCATGAGCAACAGGCAGTAACCCAGCCAAAATGGCCCAGAGGAGCCCTGACAAGTGCTCATGCTCAGTGCTGCAGAGGAAGGCAAAAAAACCCCGGGCACCAGAGCCAATCTGCCCCGGGGGAAAATTCCTTCCTGACCCCAGCGTCGCTGGCGATGGGCTATTCCCTGAGCACGTGAGCAAGACCTGCCTCCTCGGCCCGCAGGCTGCTCACGCCTCCCAGGAGATGCCCAACCCCGATTCTCCCTCCACCTGCTGCCACCTCAGGGCCTTCCCAGAGGGGCAAAACGCCCCCGGCCTGATCCATCTGGTGGGCAACGATCCTTCCTGCGCCTGGCAAGGCACCAGTGGCTGCTCCAAAGCACCGGCACCCCCGCCAACATCTCTGCATCCCATTCCTCACGGCTGCTGACACTGGCTCCGCAGGGGATGAGGATGGCGAGCTCTGCAGTGCTCCTCAAGAAGGCATTCCCTTGCTCTTGCCACTGCTAGCCAGCTGAAAAGGCCAGCCAGCCTCACCAGCCTCCAGCTTTTGGTAGTTCTTCTCATCTCCAGCAGCCTCGTCGAGCCTCCTCCGGCCTTCCTCCCTCAGCCCTCGCCAAGTAATTCCACCGCCTCCTCAAGGACTTCCTCTCGCCCGTCTTGGGGCTGCCCCCAGGCCAGCTATGGCAGCGCGACGCGGGAGCGTGCTCCCTTTTATGCTGCCCCGGGGCATGGTGACTGCTGCGTTGCCGGGCGCTGGCACTGTGACACGGGGGTGACGGGCCAACCCCCTGCGCGGCCCTGCCTGCCGGCCCTCTGCCCAGCATCCTTCCCAGGAAGGCCTTTGGGCTGCTGGCCCCGAGGCAGTCCCTGCGCCCAGGAGGCTCAGGGGGCTGTCCCTGCCCTTGCTGGCCACGCCCTGGGCACAGCTGCTGGGCGTCCCGCTAAATACATCCGGGCATTCAGACTACGTCGTGAAGGCTGTTTGTCCCATCTACATTCCTTTGGTTGTGGGGATGCCAGAGGTGAAAGCAAGGCTTTTGGTTCCCTCTGCATGAACTGTGCAGAGACGGAGAGCACGTGCAGGATGGCCTCGCCGTTCCTGACCCATGCACCAAGGGACATTTGCTACTCCCCTGCTTATGCTGAGGTCTTCTTCTGGGAAAGAAGTCCCAAATCGTTTTCTCTTCTTGACCATCTGTTTCCTTGCACTCCAGAGCTTTTCTCCTCCCTTGGCCTTCACCCTCAATACCTTTCCTGAAAGTGACGGCAGCCCTCTCAGCCTTTGCCTTGCTCCTGCTAGTCGTCTTCACCTCAGCTAGAGGGTCCTGAAGGATCGCTGCAGGTCCCTTCCAACTCAACCCTTCTCTTCTCTTCACTTGTCTTCTATTCCCTGCACTGACGATGAGGCGAATAACAAGGAGACCACTAGTTGCCTGAAATGCCAGGGGGTTTGCAGCTCCAGAAACACTTTCGAGGACACAAATCAAAAAGGATACAAGTAGAAACAGGATTGGATTTCATTTGATTTTACTTCATTTTACTTTCTTTTATTTTCTGTCTTGTTCTGTTGGTTGATGTTAGTTTACTTTCGTTTCTTTCATGTGATGTTATTGTATTTGATTTTATTACATTTTCTTTGGGGTTATTTCTTCTTATTCTATTTTATGTTGGTTTATCTTCTTTTATTTTACCTTGCTTTATGCGTCTTTATTTTGTTTTGTTATTTGATTATTTTATCATTTTATTTGACCTTATTTTGGTTTAGGCTCCTTTAGGCTATTTGGCTGAATCTCTTTCAGAGCCGATGCTCACAAGCATTAACACAATGCGCATGTGCAGCCAGGAGCAGGCTGATGTGTTCTTCGGTTTAGTTTGAAAAAGCATCCCTTGCAGTCTGGCAAAGGAAAGCCGCAGAAAGGAGCAGCAGGAAGACAGGCCAAGCAGTCCCTCGTTTCTCAACAGTGCAGAAGAACTTGAAGAAGGAGGATGGGGACCGACCACACACCGAAAAGTACAAGAAGAGGAGGGGTGTGGTGCCCTGGGCTATTTTCACAAGTAGGACACATGTCGATGACAAGCACCCCTTTTGCCTTCCAAAACTTGCTCCGCTGTGCTTCTTGGCCAGGGAGGCATGAAAAGCGCTCTCCTGCCTGCCCTGCGCTTGGATCGCGTGCAGGGAGAGCTGAAAAGCTGCAGCTCCGCATGGTGCAGCAAGCCTGCAGCCCTTCCAAGCACAGGCTGTTTTGCACAAGCAAGGACACCGCGGGAAATGGAGCCAAGGGAAGAGCAGAGCTCACTCCTGCTCCAAACCTGCAATGGGCAAAAGAGCCAGGGAGCGCCAGGGCACGAGGGGCGCCTCGCAGGTGCAAGAGCAGCGGGCAAGAACTGAGCCCAAAGGGCCCAGAGGAGCCCTGACAAGGGGCTGCGCTCAATGCTACGGAGGAGAAGAAGCAACCCCCGGGGGCAACCCTGGGCGTCCGCCCTGGGAGTCTAGAAAGCGTCCTCCCCCCGCCTGCGGGGCACGAGGGCCACCTTGGTGGAGCAGGAGCAGCAGGCACCTAGCCAAAACGGCCCAAAGGAGCCCTGGCAAGGGGCCGTGCTCAGTGCTGCAGAGGAAGGCAAAAAACCCCCGGGGACACTTGCTAGCGCACCGTGGGGGGAAAAAAGCCTTCCTCCCCGCAGCTGCAGGGCACGAGAGGCCACCTTCGTGGTGCATGAGCAACAGGCAGTAACCCAGCCAAAATGGCCCAGAGGAGCCCTGACAAGTGCTCATGCTCAGTGCTGCAGAGGAAGGCAAAAAACCCCCGGGCACCAGAGCCAATCTGCCCCGGGGGAAAATTCCTTCCTGACCCCAGCGTCGCTGGCGATGGGCTATTCCCTGAGCACGTGAGCAAGACCTGCCTCCTCGGCCCGCAGGCTGCTCACGCCTCCCAGGAGATGCCCAACCCCGATACTCCCTCCACCTGCTGCCACCTCAGGGCCTTCCCAGAGGGGCAAAACGCCCCCGGCCTGATCCATCTGGGGGACAACCATCCTTCCTGTGCCTGGCAAGGCACCAGTGGCTGCTCCAAAGCACCGGCACCCCCGCCAATATCTCTGCATCCCATTCCTCACGGCTGCTGCCACTGGCTCCGCAGGGGATGAGGATGGCAAGCTCTGCAGTGCTCCTCAAGAAGGCATTCCCTTGCTCTTGCCACTGCTAGCCAGCTGAAAAGGCCAGCCAGCCTCACCAACCTCCAGCTCTTGGGGGTTCTTCTCATCTCCAGCAGCCTCGTCGAGCCTCCTCCGGCCTTCCTCCCTCAGCCCTCGCCAAGTAATTCCACCGCCTCCTCAAGGACTTCCTCTCGCCCGTCTTGGGGCTGCCCCCAGGCCAGCTATGGCAGCGCGACGCGGGAGCGTGCTCCCTTTTATGCTGCCCCGGGGCATGGTGACTGCTGCGTTGCCGGGTGCTGGCACTGTGACACGGGGGTGACGGGGCCCCCCCTGCGCAGCCCCGCCCACCGGCCCTCTGCCCAGCATCCTTCCCAGGAAGGCCTTTGGGCTGCTGGCCCCGAGGCAGTCCCTGGGCCCAGGAGGCTCAGGGGGCTGTCCCTGCCCTTGCTGGCCATGCCCTGGGCACAGCTGCTGGGCGTCCCGCTAAATACATCTGGACATTCAGACTACGTCGTGAAGGCTGTTTGTCCCATCTACACTCATTTGGTTGTGGGGATGCCAGAGGTGAAAGCAAGGCTTTTGGTTCCCTCTGCATGAACTGTGCAGAGACGGAGAGCACGTGCAGGATGGCCTCGCCGTTCCTGACCCATGCACCAAGGGACATTTGCTGCTCCCCTGCTTATGCTGAGGTCTTCTTCTGGGAAAGAAGTCCCAAATCCTTTTCTCTTCTTGACCATCTTTTTCCTTGCACTCCAGAGCTTTTCTCCTCCCTTGGCCTTCACCCTCAATACCTTTCCTGAAAGTGACGGCAGCCCTCTCAGCCTTTGCCTTGCTCCTGCTAGTCGTCTTCACCTCAGCTAGAGGGTCCTGAAGGATCGCTGCAGGTCCCTTCCAACTCAACCCTTCTCTTCTCTTCACTTGTCTTCTATTCCCTGCACTGACGATGAGGCGAATAACAAGGAGACCACTAGTTGCCTGAAATGCCAGGGGGTTTGCAGCTCCAGAAACACTTTCGAGGACACAAATCAAAAAGGATACAAGTAGAAACAGGATTGGATTTCATTTGATTTTACTTTATTTTACTTTCTTTTATTTTCTGTCTTGTTCTGTTGGTTGATGTTAGTTTAGTTTTGTTTCTTTCATGTGATGTTATTGTATTTGATTTTATTACGTTTTCTTTGGGGTTATTTCTTATTATTTTATTTTATGTTGGTTTATCTTCTTTTATTTTACCTTGCTTTATGCGTCTTTATTTTGTTTTGTTATTTGATTATTTTATCATTTTATTTGACCTTATTTTGGTTTAGGCTCTTTTAGGCTATTTGGCTGAATCTCTTTCAGAGCCGATGCTCACAAGCATTAACACAATGCGCATGTGCAGCCAGGAGCAGGCTGATGTGTTCTTCGGTTTAGTTTGAAAAAGCATCCCTTGCAGTCTGGCAAAGGAAAGCCGCAGAAAGGAGCAGCAGGAAGACAGGCCAAGCAGTCCCTCGTTTCTCAACAGTGCAGAAGAACTTGAAGAAGGAGGATGGGGACCGACCACACACCGAAAAGTACAAGAAGAGGAGGGGTGTGGTGCCCTGGGCTATTTTCACAAGTAGGACACATGTCGATGAGAAGCACCCCTTTTGCCTTCCAAAACTTGCTCCGCTGTGCTTCTTGGCCAGGAAGGCATGAAAAGCACTCTCCTGCCTGCCCTGCGCTTGGATCGCGTGCAGGGAGAGCTGAAAAGCTGCAGCTCCGCATGGTGCAGCAAGCCTGCAGCCCTTCCAAGCACGGGCTGTTTTGCACAAGCAAGGACACCGCGGGAAATGGAGCCAAGGGAAGAGCAGAGCTCGCTCCTGCTCCAAACCTGCAACGGGCAAAAGAGCCAGGGAGCACAAGGGAGCACGAGTGGCGCCTCGGAGGTGCAAGAGCAGCGGGCAAGAACTGAGCCCAAAGGGCCCAGAGGAGCCCTGACAAGGGGCTGCGCTCAATGCTACGGAGGAGAAGAAGCAACCCCCGGGGGCAACCCTGGGCGTCCGCCCTGGGAGTCTAGAAAGCGTCCTCCCGCCGCCTGCGGGGCACGAGGGCCACCTTGGTGGAGCAGGAGCAGCAGGCACCTAGCCAAAACGGCCCAAAGGAGCCCTGGCAAGGGGCCGTGCTCAGTGCTGCAGAGGAAGGCAAAAAACCCCCGGGGACACTTGCTAGCGCACCGTGGGGGGAAAAAAGCCTTCCTCCCCGCAGCTGCAGGGCACGAGAGGCCACCTTCGTGGTGCATGAGCAACAGGCAGTAACCCAGCCAAAATGGCCCAGAGGAGCCCTGACAAGTGCTCATGCTCAGTGCTGCAGAGGAAGGCAAAAAACCCCCGGGCACCAGAGCCAATCTGCCCCGGGGGAAAATTCCTTCCTGACCCCAGCGTCGCTGGCGATGGGCTATTCCCTGAGCACGTGAGCAAGACCTGCCTCCTCGGCCCGCAGGCTGCTCACGCCTCCCAGGAGATGCCCAACCCCGATTCTCCCTCCACCTGCTGCCACCTCAGGGCCTTCCCAGAGGGGCAAAACGCCCCCGGCCTGATCCATCTGGGGGACAACCATCCTTCCTGTGCCTGGCAAGGCACCAGTGGCTGCTCCAAAGCACCGGCACCCCCGCCAACATCTCTGCATCCCATTCCTCACGGCTGCTGACACTGGCTCTGCAGGGGATGAGGATGGCGAGCTCTGCAGTGCTCCTCAAGAAGGCATTCCCTTGCTCTTGCCACTGCTAGCCAGCTGAAAAGGCCAGCCAGCCTCACCAACCTCCAGCTGTTGGGGGTTCTTCTCGTCTCCAGCAGCCTCGTCGAGCCTCCTCCGGCCTTCCTCCCTCAGCCCTCGCCAACTAATTCCACCGCCTCCTCAAGGACTTCCTCTCGCCCGTCTTGGGGCTGCCCCCAGGCCAGCTATGGCAGCGCGACGCGGGAGCGTGCTCCCTTTTATGCTGCCCCGGGGCATGGTGACTGCTGCGTTGCCGGGCGCTGGCACTGTGACACGGGGGTGACGGGGCCCCCCCTGCGCAGCCCCGCCCGCCGGCCCTCTGCCCAGCATCCTTCCCAGGAAGGCCTTTGGGCTGCTGGCCCCGAGGCAGTCCCTGCGCCCAGGAGGCTCAGGGGGCTGTCCCTGCCCTTGCTGGCCATGCCCTGGGCACAGCTGCTGGGCGTCCCGCTAAATACATCTGGACATTCAGACTACGTCGTGAAGGCTGTTTGTCCCATCTACATTCCTTTGGTTGTGGGGATGCCAGAGGTGAAAGCAAAGCTTTTGGTTCCCTCTGCATGAACTGTGCAGAGACGGAGAGCACGTGCAGGATGGCCTCGCCGTTCCTGACCCATGCACCAAGGGACATTTGCTACTCCCCTGCTTATGCTGAGGTCGTCTTCTGGGAAAGAAGTCCCAAATCCTTTTCTCTTCTTGACCATCTGTTTCCTTGCACTCCAGAGCTTTTCTCCTCCCTTGGCCTTCACCCTCAATAGCTTTCCTGAAAGTGACGGCAGCCCTCTCAGCCTTTCTCTTGCTCCTGCTGGTCGTCTTCACCTCAGCTAGAGGGTCCTGAAGGATCGCTGCAGGTCCCTTCCAACTCAACCCTTCTCTTCTCTTCACTTGTCTTCTATTCCCTGCACTGACGATGAGGCGAACAACAAGGAGACCACTAGTTGCCTGAAATGCCAGGGGGTTTGCAGCTCCGGAAACACTTTCGAGGACACAAATCAAAAAGGATACAAGTAGAAACAGGATTGGATTTCATTTGATTTTACTTTATTTTACTTTCTTTTATTTTCTGTCTTGTTCTGTTGGTTGATGTTAGTTTACTTTCGTTTCTTTCATGTGATGTTATTGTATTTGATTTTATTACATTTTCTTTGGGGTTATTTCTTATTATTTTATTTTATGTTGGTTTATCTTCTTTTATTTTACCTTGCTTTATGCGTTTTTATTTTGGTTTGTTATTTGATTATTTTATCATTTGATTTGATCTTATTTTGGTTTAGGCTCTTTTAGGCTATTTGGCTGAATCTCTTTCAGAGCCGATGCTCACAAGCATTAACACAATGCGCATGTGCAGCCAGGAGCAGGCTGATGTGTTCTTCGGTTTAGTTTGAAAAAGCATCCCTTGCAGTCTGGCAAAGGAAAGCCACAGAAAGGAGCAGCAGGAAGACAGGCCAAGCAGTCCCTCGTTTCTCAACAGTGCAGAAGAACTTGAAGAAGGAGGATGGGGACCGACCACACACCGAAAAGTACAAGAAGAGGAGGGGTGTGGTGCCCTGGGCTATTTTCACAAGTAGGACACATGTCGATGACAAGCACCCCTTTTGCCTTCCAAAACTTGCTCCGCTGTGCTTCTTGGCCAGGGAGGCATGAAAAGCGCTCTCCTGCCTGCCCTGCGCTTGGATCGCATGCAGGGAGAGCTGAAAAGCTGCAGCTCCGCATGGTGCAGCAAGCCTGCAGCCCTTCCAAGCACAGGCTGTTTTGCACAAGCAAGAACACCTCGGGAAACGGAGCCAAGGCAAGAGCAGAGCTCGCTCCTGCTCCAAACCTGCAACGGGCAAAAGAGCCAGGGAGCGCCAGGGCACGAGTGGCGCCTCGCAGGTGCAAGAGCAGCGGGCAAGAACTGAGCCCAAAGGGCCCAGAGGAGCCCTGACAAGGGGCTGCGCTCAATGCTACGGAGGAGAAGAAGCAACCCCCGGGGGCAACCCTGGGCGTCCGCCCTGGGAGTCTAGAAAGCGTCCTCCCGCCGCCTGCGGGGCACGAGGGCCACCTTGGTGGAGCAGGAGCAGCAGGCACCTAGCCAAAACGGCCCAAAGGAGCCCTGGCAAGGGGCCGTGCTCAGTGCTGCAGAGGAAGGCAAAAAACCCCCGGGGACACTTGCTAGCGCACCGTGGGGGGAAAAAAGCCTTCCTCCCCGCAGCTGCAGGGCACGAGAGGCCACCTTCGTGGTGCATGAGCAACAGGCAGTAACCCAGCCAAAATGGCCCAGAGGAGCCCTGACAAGTGCTCATGCTCAGTGCTGCAGAGGAAGGCAAAAAAACCCCGGGCACCAGAGCCAATCTGCCCCGGGGGAAAATTCCTTCCTGACCCCAGCGTCGCAGGCGATGGGCTATTCCCTGAGCACGTGAGCAAGACCTGCCTCCTCGGCCCGCAGGCTGCTCACGCCTCCCAGGAGATGCCCAACCCCGATTCTCCCTCCACCTGCTGCCACCTCAGGGCCTTCCCAGAGGGGCAAAACGCCCCCGGCCTGATCCATCTGGGGGACAACCATCCTTCCTGTGCCTGGCAAGGCACCAGTGGCTGCTCCAAAGCACCGGCACCCCCGCCAACATCTCTGCATCCCATTCCTCACGGCTGCTGCCACTGGCTCTGCAGGGGATGAGGATGGCGAGCTCTGCAGTGCTCCTCAAGAAGGCATTCCCTTGCTCTTGCCACTGCTAGCCAGCTGAAAAGGCCAGCCAGCCTCACCAACCTCCAGCTGTTGGGGGTTCTTCTCGTCTCCAGCAGCCTCGTCGAGCCTCCTCCGGCCTTCCTCCCTCAGCCCTCGCCAAGTAATTCCACCGCCTCCTCAAGGACTTCCTCTCGCCCGTCTTGGGGCTGCCCCCAGGCCAGCTATGGCAGCGCGGCGCGGGAGCGTGCTCCCTTTTATGCTGCCCCGGGGCATGGTGACTGCTGCGTTGCCGGGCGCTGGCACTGTGACACGGGGGTGACGGGGCCCCCCCTGCGCAGCCCCGCCCGCCGGCCCTCTGCCCAGCATCCTTCCCAGGAAGGCCTTTGGGCTGCTGGCCCCGAGGCAGTCCCTGGGCCCAGGAGGCTCAGGGGGCTGTCCCTGCCCTTGCTGGCCATGCCCTGGGCACAGCTGCTGGGCGTCCCGCTAAATACATCTGGACATTCAGACTACGTCGTGAAGGCTGTTTGTCCCATCTACATTCATTTGGTTGTGGGGATGCCAGAGGTGAAAGCAAGGCTTTGGGTTCCCTCTGCATGAACTGTGCAGAGACGGAGAGCACGTGCAGGATGGCCTCGCCGTTCCTGACCCATGCACCAAGGGACATTTGCTGCTCCCCTGCTTATGCTGAGGTCTTCTTCTGGGAAAGAAGTCCCAAATCCTTTTCTCTTCTTGACCATCTGTTTCCTTGCACTCCAGAGCTTTTCTCCTCCCTTGGCCTTCACCCTCAATACCTGTCCTGAAAGTGACGGCAGCCCTCTCAGCCTTTCTCTTGCTCCTGCTAGTCGTCTTCACCTCAGCTAGAGGGTCCTGAAGGATCGCTGCAGGTCCCTTCCAACTCAACCCTTCTCTTCTCTTCACTTGTCTTCTATTCCCTGCACTGACGATGAGGCGAATAACAAGGAGACCACTAGTTGCCTGAAATGCCAGGGGGTTTGCAGCTCCAGAAACACTTTCGAGGACACAAATCAAAAAGGATACAAGTAGAAACAGGATTGGATTTCATTTGATTTTACTTTATTTTACTTTCTTTTATTTTCTGTCTTGTTCTGTTGGTTGATGTTAGTTTAGTTTTGTTTCTTTCATGTGATGTTATTGTATTTGATTTTATTACATTTTCTTTGGGGTTATTTCTTCTTATTCTATTTTATGTTGGTTTATCTTCTTTTATTTTACCTTGCTTTATGCGTCTTTATTTTGTTTTGTTATTTGATTATTTTATCATTTTATTTGACCTTATTTTGGTTTAGGCTCCTTTAGGCTATTTGGCTGAATCTCTTTCAGAGCCGATGCTCACAAGCATTAACACAATGCGCATGTGCAGCCAGGAGCAGGCTGATGTGTTCTTCGGTTTAGTTTGAAAAAGCATCCCTTGCAGTCTGGCAAAGGAAAGCCGCAGAAAGGAGCAGCAGGAATACAGGCCAAGCAGTCCCTCGTTTCTCAACAGTGCAGAAGAACTTGAAGAAGGAGGATGGGGACCGACCACACACCGAAAAGTACAAGAAGAGGAGGGGTGTGGTGCCCTGGGCTATTTTCACAAGTAGGACACATGTCGATGACAAGCACCCCTTTTGCCTTCCAAAACTTGCTCCGATGTGCTTCTTGGCCAGGGAGGCATGAAAAGCGCTCTCCTGCCTGCCCTGCGCTTGGATCGCGTGCAGGGAGAGCTGAAAAGCTGCAGCTCCGCATGGTGCAGCAAGCCTGCAGCCCTTCCAAGCACAGGCTGTTTTGCACAAGCAAGGACACCGCGGGAAATGGAGCCAAGGGAAGAGCAGAGCTCACTCCTGCTCCAAACCTGCAATGGGCAAAAGAGCCAGGGAGCGCCAGGGCACGAGTGGCGCCTCGGAGGTGCAAGAGCAGCGGGCAAGAACTGAGCCCAAAGGGCCCAGAGGAGCCCTGACAAGGGGCTGCGCTCAATGCTACGGAGGAGAAGAAGCAACCCCCGGGGGCAACCCTGGGCGTCCGCCCTGGGAGTCTAGAAAGCGTCCTCCCCCCGCCTGCGGGGCACGAGGGCCACCTTGGTGGAGCAGGAGCAGCAGGCACCTAGCCAAAACGGCCCAAAGGAGCCCTGGCAAGGGGCCGTGCTCAGTGCTGCAGAGGAAGGCAAAAAACCCCCGGGGACACTTGCTAGCGCACCGTGGGGGGAAAAAAGCCTTCCTCCCCGCAGCTGCAGGGCACGAGAGGCCACCTTCGTGGTGCATGAGCAACAGGCAGTAACCCAGCCAAAATGGCCCAGAGGAGCCCTGACAAGTGCTCATGCTCAGTGCTGCAGAGGAAGGCAAAAAACCCCCGGGCACCAGAGCCAATCTGCCCCGGGGGAAAATTCCTTCCTGACCCCAGCGTCGCTGGCGATGGGCTATTCCCTGAGCACGTGAGCAAGACCTGCCTCCTCGGCCCGCAGGCTGCTCACGCCTCCCAGGAGATGCCCAACCCCGATACTCCCTCCACCTGCTGCCACCTCAGGGCCTTCCCAGAGGGGCAAAACGCCCCCGGCCTGATCCATCTGGGGGACAACCATCCTTCCTGTGCCTGGCAAGGCACCAGTGGCTGCTCCAAAGCACCGGCACCCCCGCCAATATCTCTGCATCCCATTCCTCACGGCTGCTGCCACTGGCTCCGCAGGGGATGAGGATGGCAAGCTCTGCAGTGCTCCTCAAGAAGGCATTCCCTTGCTCTTGCCACTGCTAGCCAGCTGAAAAGGCCAGCCAGCCTCACCAACCTCCAGCTCTTGGGGGTTCTTCTCATCTCCAGCAGCCTCGTCGAGCCTCCTCCGGCCTTCCTCCCTCAGCCCTCGCCAAGTAATTCCACCGCCTCCTCAAGGACTTCCTCTCGCCCGTCTTGGGGCTGCCCCCAGGCCAGCTATGGCAGCGCAACGTGGGAGCGTGCTCCCTTTTATGCTGCCCCGGGGCATGGTGACTGCTGCGTTGCCGGGCGCTGGCACTGTGACACGGGGGTGACGGGGCCCCCCCTGCGCAGCCCCGCCCGCCGGCCCTCTGCCCGGCATCCTTCCCAGGAAGGCCTTTTTGCTGCTGGCCCCGAGGCAGTCCCTGGGCCCAGGAGGCTCAGGGGGCTGTCCCTGCCCTTGCTGGCCATGCCCTGGGCACAGCTGCTGGGCGTCCCGCTAAATACATCTGGACATTCAGACTACGTCGTGAAGGCTGTTTGTCCCATCTACATTCCTTTGGTTGTGGGGATGCCAGAGGTGAAAGCAAGGCTTTTGGTTCCCTCTGCATGAACTGTGCAGAGACGGAGAGCACGTGCAGGATGGCCTCGCCATTCCTGACCCATGCACCAAGGGACATTTGCTGCTCCCCTGCTTATGCTGAGGTCTTCTTCTGGGAAAGAAGTCCCAAATCCTTTTCTCTTCTTGACCATCTTTTTCCTTGCACTCCAGAGCTTTTCTCCTCCCTTGGCCTTCACCCTCAATAGCTTTCCTGAAAGTGACGGCAGCCCTCTCAGCCTTTGCCTTGCTCCTGCTAGTCGTCTTCACCTCAGCTAGAGGGTCCTGAAGGATCGCTGCAGGTCCCTTCCAACTCAACCCTTCTCTTCTCTTCACTTGTCTTCTATTCCCTGCACTGACGATGAGGCGAATAACAAGGAGACCACTAGTTGCCTGAAATGCCAGGGGGTTTGCAGCTCCAGAAACACTTTCGAGGACACAAATCAAAAAGGATACAAGTAGAAACAGGATTGGATTTAATTTGATTTTACTTTATTTTACTTTCTTTTATTTTCTGTCTTGTTCTGTTGGTTGATGTTAGTTTAGTTTTGTTTCTTTCATGTGATGTTATTGTATTTGATTTTATTACGTTTTCTTTGGGGTTATTTCTTATTATTTTATTTTATGTTGGTTTATCTTCTTTTATTTTACCTTGCTTTATGCGTCTTTATTTTGTTTTGTTATTTGATTATTTTATCATTTTATTTGACCTTATTTTGGTTTAGGCTCCTTTAGGCTATTTGGCTGAATCTCTTTCAGAGCCGATGCTCACAAGCATTAACACAATGCGCATGTGCAGCCAGGAGCAGGCTGATGTGTTCTTCGGTTTAGTTTGAAAAAGCATCCCTTGCAGTCTGGCAAAGGAAAGCCGCAGAAAGGAGCAGCAGGAATACAGGCCAAGCAGTCCCTCGTTTCTCAACAGTGCAGAAGAACTTGAAGAAGGAGGATGGGGACCGACCACACACCGAAAAGTACAAGAAGAGGAGGGGTGTGGTGCCCTGGGCTATTTTCACAAGTAGGACACATGTCGATGACAAGCACCCCTTTTGCCTTCCAAAACTTGCTCCGATGTGCTTCTTGGCCAGGGAGGCATGAAAAGCGCTCTCCTGCCTGCCCTGCGCTTGGATCGCGTGCAGGGAGAGCTGAAAAGCTGCAGCTCCGCATGGTGCAGCAAGCCTGCAGCCCTTCCAAGCACGGGCTGTTTTGCACAAGCAAGGACACCGCGGGAAATGGAGCCAAGGGAAGAGCAGAGCTCGCTCCTGCTCCAAACCTGCAATGGGCAAAAGAGCCAGGGAGCACCAGGGCACGAGTGGCGCCTCGGAGGTGCAAGAGCAGCGGGCAAGAACTGAGCCCAAAGGGCCCAGAGGAGCCCTGACAAGGGGCTGCGCTCAATGCTACGGAGGAGAAGAAGCAACCCCCGGGGGCAACCCTGGGCGTCCGCCCTGGGAGTCTAGAAAGCGTCCTCCCCCCGCCTGCGGGGCACGAGGGCCACCTTGGTGGAGCAGGAGCAGCAGGCACCTAGCCAAAACGGCCCAAAGGAGCCCTGGCAAGGGGCCGTGCTCAGTGCTGCAGAGGAAGGCAAAAAAGCCCCGGGGACACTTGCTAGCGCACCGTGGGGGGAAAAAAGCCTTCCTCCCCGCAGCTGCAGGGCACGAGAGGCCACCTTCGTGGTGCATGAGCAACAGGCAGTAACCCAGCCAAAATGGCCCAGAGGAGCCCTGACAAGTGCTCATGCTCAGTGCTGCAGAGGAAGGCAAAAAACCCCCGGGCACCAGAGCCAATCTGCCCCGGGGGAAAATTCCTTCCTGACCCCAGCGTCGCTGGCGATGGGCTATTCCCTGAGCACGTGAGCAAGACCTGCCTCCTCGGCCCGCAGGCTGCTCACGCCTCCCAGGAGATGCCCAACCCCGATTCTCCCTCCACCTGCTGCCACCTCAGGGCCTTCCCAGAGGGGCAAAACGCCCCCGGCCTGATCCATCTGGGGGACAACCATCCTTCCTGTGCCTGGCAAGGCACCAGTGGCTGCTCCAAAGCACCGGCACCCCCGCCAACATCTCTGCATCCCATTCCTCACGGCTGCTGCCACTGGCTCTGCAGGGGATGAGGATGGCGAGCTCTGCAGTGCTCCTCAAGAAGGCATTCCCTTGCTCTTGCCACTGCTAGCCAGCTGAAAAGGCCAGCCAGCCTCACCAACCTCCAGCTGTTGGGGGTTCTTCTCGTCTCCAGCAGCCTCGTCGAGCCTCCTCCGGCCTTCCTCCCTCAGCCCTCGCCAAGTAATTCCACCGCCTCCTCAAGGACTTCCTCTCGCCCGTCTTGGGGCTGCCCCCAGGCCAGCTATGGCAGTGCGACGCGGGAGCGTGCTCCCTTTTATGCTGCCCCGGGGCATGGTGACTGCTGCGTTGCCGGGCGCTGGCACTGTGACACGGGGGTGACGGGGCCCCCCCTGCGCAGCCCCGCCCGCCGGCCCTCTGCCCAGCATCCTTCCCAGGAAGGCCTTTGGGCTGCTGGCCCCGAGGCAGTCCCTGGGCCCAGGAGGCTCAGGGGGCTGTCCCTGCCCTTGCTGGCCATGCCCTGGGCACAGCTGCTGGGCGTCCCGCTAAATACATCTGGACATTCAGACTACGTCGTGAAGGCTGTTTGTCCCATCTACATTCATTTGGTTGTGGGGATGCCAGAGGTGAAAGCAAGGCTTTGGGTTCCCTCTGCATGAACTGTGCAGAGACGGAGAGCACGTGCAGGATGGCCTCGCCGTTCCTGACCCATGCACCAAGGGACATTTGCTACTCCCCTGCTTATGCTGAGGTCGTCTTCTGGGAAAGAAGTCCCAAATCCTTTTCTCTTCTTGACCATCTGTTTCCTTGCACTCCAGAGCTTTTCTCCTCCCTTGGCCTTCACCCTCAATAGCTTTCCTGAAAGTGACGGCAGCCCTCTCAGCCTTTCTCTTGCTCCTGCTGGTCGTCTTCACCTCAGCTAGAGGGTCCTGAAGGATCGCTGCAGGTCCCTTCCAACTCAACCCTTCTCTTCTCTTCACTTGTCTTCTATTCCCTGCACTGACGATGAGGCGAACAACAAGGAGACCACTAGTTGCCTGAAATGCCAGGGGGTTTGCAGCTCCGGAAACACTTTCGAGGACACAAATCAAAAAGGATACAAGTAGAAACAGGATTGGATTTCATTTGATTTTACTTTATTTTACTTTCTTTTATTTTCTGTCTTGTTCTGTTGGTTGATGTTAGTTTACTTTCGTTTCTTTCATGTGATGTTATTGTATTTGATTTTATTACATTTTCTTTGGGGTTATTTCTTATTATTTTATTTTATGTTGGTTTATCTTCTTTTATTTTACCTTGCTTTATGCGTTTTTATTTTGGTTTGTTATTTGATTATTTTATCATTTGATTTGATCTTATTTTGGTTTAGGCTCTTTTAGGCTATTTGGCTGAATCTCTTTCAGAGCCGATGCTCACAAGCATTAACACAATGCGCATGTGCAGCCAGGAGCAGGCTGATGTGTTCTTCGGTTTAGTTTGAAAAAGCATCCCTTGCAGTCTGGCAAAGGAAAGCTGCAGAAAGGAGCAGCAGGAAGACAGGCCAAGCAGTCCCTCGTTTCTCAACAGTGCAGAAGAACTTGAAGAAGGAGGATGGGGACCGACCACACACCGAAAAGTACAAGAAGAGGAGGGGTGTGGTGCCCTGGGCTATTTTCACAAGTAGCACACATGTCGATGACAAGCACCCCTTTTGCCTTCCAAAACTTGCTCCGCTGTGCTTCTTGGCCAGGGAGGCATGAAAAGCGCTCTCCTGCCTGCCCTGCGCTTGGATCGCATGCAGGGAGAGCTGAAAAGCTGCAGCTCCGCATGGTGCAGCAAGCCTGCAGCCCTTCCAAGCACAGGCTGTTTTGCACAAGCAAGAACACCTCGGGAAACGGAGCCAAGGCAAGAGCAGAGCTCGCTCCTGCTCCAAACCTGCAACGGGCAAAAGAGCCAGGGAGCGCCAGGGCACGAGTGGCGCCTCGGAGGTGCAAGAGCAGCGGGCAAGAACTGAGCCCAAAGGGCCCAGAGGAGCCCTGACAAGGGGCTGCGCTCAATGCTACGGAGGAGAAGAAGCAACCCCCGGGGGCAACCCTGGGCGTCCGCCCTGGGAGTCTAGAAAGCGTCCTCCCGCCGCCTGCGGGGCACGAGGGCCACCTTGGTGGAGCAGGAGCAGCAGGCACCTAGCCAAAACGGCCCAAAGGAGCCCTGGCAAGGGGCCGTGCTCAGTGCTGCAGAGGAAGGCAAAAAAGCCCCGGGGACACTTGCTAGCGCACCGTGGGGGGAAAAAAGCCTTCCTCCCCGCAGCTGCAGGGCACGAGAGGCCACCTTCGTGGTGCATGAGCAACAGGCAGTAACCCAGCCAAAATGGCCCAGAGGAGCCCTGACAAGTGCTCATGCTCAGTGCTGCAGAGGAAGGCAAAAAACCCCCGGGCACCAGAGCCAATCTGCCCCGGGGGAAAATTCCTTCCTGACCCCAGCGTCGCTGGCGATGGGCTATTCCCTGAGCACGTGAGCAAGACCTGCCTCCTCGGCCCGCAGGCTGCTCACGCCTCCCAGGAGATGCCCAACCCCGATTCTCCCTCCACCTGCTGCCACCTCAGGGCCTTCCCAGAGGGGCAAAACGCCCCCGGCCTGATCCATCTGGGGGGCAACGATCCTTCCTGCGCCTGGCAAGGCACCAGTGGCTGCTCCAAAGCACCGGCACCCCCGCCAACATCTCTGCATCCCGTTCCTCACGGCTGCTGACACTGGCTCTGCAGGGGATGAGGATGGCGAGCTCTGCAGTGCTCCTCAAGAAGGCATTCCCTTGCTCTTGCCACTGCTAGCCAGCTGAAAAGGCCAGCCAGCCTCACCAACCTCCAGCTGTTGGGGGTTCTTCTCGTCTCCAGCAGCCTCGTCGAGCCTCCTCCGGCCTTCCTCCCTCAGCCCTCGCCAAGTAATTCCACCGCCTCCTCAAGGACTTCCTCTCGCCCGTCTTGGGGCTGCCCCCAGGCCAGCTATGGCAGCGCGGCGCGGGAGCGTGCTCCCTTTTATGCTGCCCCGGGGCATGGTGACTGCTGCGTTGCCGGGCGCTGGCACTGTGACACGGGGGTGACGGGGCCCCCCCTGCGCAGCCCCGCCCGCCGGCCCTCTGCCCAGCATCCTTCCCAGGAAGGCCTTTGGGCTGCTGGCCCCGAGGCAGTCCCTGCGCCCAGGAGGCTCAGGGGGCTGTCCCTGCCCTTGCTGGCCATGCCCTGGGCACAGCTGCTGGGCGTCCCGCTAAATACATCTGGACATTCAGACTACGTCGTGAAGGCTGTTTGTCCCATCTACATTCCTTTGGTTGTGGGGATGCCAGAGGTGAAAGCAAGGCTTTGGGTTCCCTCTGCATGAACTGTGCAGAGACGGAGAGCACGTGCAGGATGGCCTCGCCGTTCCTGACCCATGCACCAAGGGACATTTGCTGCTCCCCTGCTTATGCTGAGGTCTTCTTCTGGGAAAGAAGTCCCAAATCCTTTTCTCTTCTTGACCATCTGTTTCCTTGCACTCCAGAGCTTTTCTCCTCCCTTGGCCTTCACCCTCAATAGCTTTCCTGAAAGTGACGGCAGCCCTCTCAGCCTTTCTCTTGCTCCTGCTAGTCGTCTTCACCTCAGCTAGAGGGTCCTGAAGGATCGCTGCAGGTCCCTTCCAACTCAACCCTTCTCTTCTCTTCACTTGTCTTCTATTCCCTGCACTGACGATGAGGCGAATAACAAGGAGACCACTAGTTGCCTGAAATGCCAGGGGGTTTGCAGCTCCAGAAACACTTTCGAGGACACAAAAAGGATACAAGTAGAAACAGGATTGGATTTCATTTGATTTTACTTTATTTTACTTTCTTTTATTTTCTGTCTTGTTCTGTTGGTTGATGTTAGTTTAGTTTTGTTTCTTTCATGTGATGTTATTGTATTTGATTTTATTACATTTTCTTTGGGGTTATTTCTTCTTATTCTATTTTATGTTGGTTTATCTTCTTTTATTTTACCTTGCTTTATGCGTCTTTATTTTGTTTTGTTATTTGATTATTTTATCATTTTATTTGACCTTATTTTGGTTTAGGCTCCTTTAGGCTATTTGGCTGAATCTCTTTCAGAGCCGATGCTCACAAGCATTAACACAATGCGCATGTGCAGCCAGGAGCAGGCTGATGTGTTCTTCGGTTTAGTTTGAAAAAGCATCCCTTGCAGTCTGGCAAAGGAAAGCCGCAGAAAGGAGCAGCAGGAATACAGGCCAATCAGTCCCTCGTTTCTCAACAGTGCAGAAGAACTTGAAGAAGGAGGATGGGGACCGACCACACACCGAAAAGTACAAGAAGAGGAGGGGTGTGGTGCCCTGGGGTATTTTCACAAGTAGGACACGTGTCGATGAGAAGCACCCCTTTTGCCTTCCAAAACTTGCTCCGCTGTGCTTCTTGGCCAGGGAGGCATGAAAAGCGCTCTCCTGCCTGCCCTGCGCTTGGATCGCGTGCAGGGAGAGCTGAAAAGCTGCAGCTCCGCATGGTGCAGCAAGCCTGCAGCCCTTCCAAGCACAGGCTGTTTTGCACAAGCAAGGACACCGCGGGAAATGGAGCCAAGGGAAGAGCAGAGCTCACTCCTGCTCCAAACCTGCAATGGGCAAAAGAGCCAGGGAGCGCCAGGGCACGAGTGGCGCCTCGCAGGTGCAAGAGCAGCGGGCAAGAACTGAGCCCAAAGGGCCCAGAGGAGCCCTGACAAGGGGCTGCGCTCAATGCTACGGAGGAGAAGAAGCAACCCCCGGGGGCAACCCTGGGCGTCCGCCCTGGGAGTCTAGAAAGCGTCCTCCCGCCGCCTGCGGGGCACGAGGGCCACCTTGGTGGAGCAGGAGCAGCAGGCACCTAGCCAAAACGGCCCAAAGGAGCCCTGGCAAGGGGCCGTGCTCAGTGCTGCAGAGGAAGGCAAAAAACCCCCGGGGACACTTGCTAGCGCACCGTGGGGGGAAAAAAGCCTTCCTCCCCGCAGCTGCAGGGCACGAGAGGCCACCTTCGTGGTGCATGAGCAACAGGCAGTAACCCAGCCAAAATGGCCCAGAGGAGCCCTGACAAGTGCTCATGCTCAGTGCTGCAGAGGAAGGCAAAAAAACCCCGGGCACCAGAGCCAATCTGCCCCGGGGGAAAATTCCTTCCTGACCCCAGCGTCGCTGGCGATGGGCTATTCCCTGAGCACGTGAGCAAGACCTGCCTCCTCGGCCCGCAGGCTGCTCACGCCTCCCAGGAGATGCCCAACCCCGATTCTCCCTCCACCTGCTGCCACCTCAGGGCCTTCCCAGAGGGGCAAAACGCCCCCGGCCTGATCCATCTGGTGGGCAACGATCCTTCCTGCGCCTGGCAAGGCACCAGTGGCTGCTCCAAAGCACCGGCACCCCCGCCAACATCTCTGCATCCCATTCCTCACGGCTGCTGACACTGGCTCCGCAGGGGATGAGGATGGCGAGCTCTGCAGTGCTCCTCAAGAAGGCATTCCCTTGCTCTTGCCACTGCTAGCCAGCTGAAAAGGCCAGCCAGCCTCACCAGCCTCCAGCTTTTGGTAGTTCTTCTCATCTCCAGCAGCCTCGTCGAGCCTCCTCCGGCCTTCCTCCCTCAGCCCTCGCCAAGTAATTCCACCGCCTCCTCAAGGACTTCCTCTCGCCCGTCTTGGGGCTGCCCCCAGGCCAGCTATGGCAGCGCGACGCGGGAGCGTGCTCCCTTTTATGCTGCCCCGGGGCATGGTGACTGCTGCGTTGCCGGGCGCTGGCACTGTGACACGGGGGTGACGGGCCAACCCCCTGCGCGGCCCCGCCTGCCGGCCCTCTGCCCAGCATCCTTCCCAGGAAGGCCTTTGGGCTGCTGGCCCCGAGGCAGTCCCTGCGCCCAGGAGGCTCAGGGGGCTGTCCCTGCCCTTGCTGGCCATGCCCTGGGCACAGCTGCTGGGCGTCCCGCTAAATACATCCGGGCATTCAGGCTACGTCGTGAAGGCTGTT
The DNA here is from genome assembly GCF_965183815.1 of Platalea leucorodia. Lineage (NCBI taxonomy): Eukaryota > Metazoa > Chordata > Aves > Pelecaniformes > Threskiornithidae > Platalea > Platalea leucorodia. The sequence continues at coordinate 309,642 of NW_028121455.1, forward strand.
TGTCCCATCTACATTCCTTTGGTTGTGGGGATGCCAGAGGTGAAAGCAAGGCTTTGGGTTCCCTCTGCATGAACTGTGCAGAGACGGAGAGCACGTGCAGGATGGCCTCGCCGTTCCTGACCCATGCACCAAGGGACATTTGCTACTCCCCTGCTTATGCTGAGGTCGTCTTCTGGGAAAGAAGTCCCAAATCCTTTTCTCTTCTTGACCATCTTTTTCCTTGCACTCCAGAGCTTTTCTCCTCCCTTGGCCTTCACCCTCAATACCTTTCCTGAAAGTGACGGCAGCCCTCTCAGCCTTTCTCTTGCTCCTGCTGGTCGTCTTCACCTCAGCTAGAGGGTCCTGAAGGATCGCTGCAGGTCCCTTCCAACTCAACCCTTCTCTTCTCTTCACTTGTCTTCTATTCCCTGCACTGACGATGAGGCGAACAACAAGGAGACCACTAGTTGCCTGAAATGCCAGGGGGTTTGCAGCTCCGGAAACACTTTCGAGGACACAAATCAAAAAGGATACAAGTAGAAACAGGATTGGATTTCATTTGATTTTACTTTATTTTACTTTCTTTTATTTTCTGTCTTGTTCTGTTGGTTGATGTTAGTTTACTTTCGTTTCTTTCATGTGATGTTATTGTATTTGATTTTATTACATTTTCTTTGGGGTTATTTCTTATTATTTTATTTTATGTTGGTTTATCTTCTTTTATTTTACCTTGCTTTATGCGTTTTTATTTTGGTTTGTTATTTGATTATTTTATCATTTGATTTGATCTTATTTTGGTTTAGGCTCTTTTAGGCTATTTGGCTGAATCTCTTTCAGAGCCGATGCTCACAAGCATTAACACAATGCGCATGTGCAGCCAGGAGCAGGCTGATGTGTTCTTCGGTTTAGTTTGAAAAAGCATCCCTTGCAGTCTGGCAAAGGAAAGCTGCAGAAAGGAGCAGCAGGAAGACAGGCCAAGCAGTCCCTCGTTTCTCAACAGTGCAGAAGAACTTGAAGAAGGAGGATGGGGACCGACCACACACCGAAAAGTACAAGAAGAGGAGGGGTGTGGTGCCCTGGGCTATTTTCACAAGTAGCACACATGTCGATGACAAGCACCCCTTTTGCCTTCCAAAACTTGCTCCGCTGTGCTTCTTGGCCAGGGAGGCATGAAAAGCGCTCTCCTGCCTGCCCTGTGCTTGGATCGCATGCAGGGAGAGCTGAAAAGCTGCAGCTCCGCATGGTGCAGCAAGCCTGCAGCCCTTCCAAGCACAGGCTGTTTTGCACAAGCAAGAACACCTCGGGAAACGGAGCCAAGGGAAGAGCAGAGCTCGCTCCTGCTCCAAACCTGCAACGGGCAAAAGAGCCAGGGAGCGCCAGGGCACGAGTGGCGCCTCGGAGGTGCAAGAGCAGCGGGCAAGAACTGAGCCCAAAGGGCCCAGAGGAGCCCTGACAAGGGGCTGCGCTCAATGCTACGGAGGAGAAGAAGCAACCCCCGGGGGCAACCCTGGGCGTCCGCCCTGGGAGTCTAGAAAGCGTCCTCCCGCCGCCTGCGGGGCACGAGGGCCACCTTGGTGGAGCAGGAGCAGCAGGCACCTAGCCAAAACGGCCCAAAGGAGCCCTGGCAAGGGGCCGTGCTCAGTGCTGCAGAGGAAGGCAAAAAACCCCCGGGGACACTTGCTAGCGCACCGTGGGGGGAAAAAAGCCTTCCTCCCCGCAGCTGCAGGGCACGAGAGGCCACCTTCGTGGTGCATGAGCAACAGGCAGTAACCCAGCCAAAATGGCCCAGAGGAGCCCTGACAAGTGCTCATGCTCAGTGCTGCAGAGGAAGGCAAAAAACCCCCGGGCACCAGAGCCAATCTGCCCCGGGGGAAAATTCCTTCCTGACCCCAGCGTCGCTGGCGATGGGCTATTCCCTGAGCACGTGAGCAAGACCTGCCTCCTCGGCCCGCAGGCTGCTCACGCCTCCCAGGAGATGCCCAACCCCGATTCTCCCTCCACCTGCTGCCACCTCAGGGCCTTCCCAGAGGGGCAAAACGCCCCCGGCCTGATCCATCTGGGGGACAACCATCCTTCCTGTGCCTGGCAAGGCACCAGTGGCTGCTCCAAAGCACCGGCACCCCCGCCAACATCTCTGCATCCCATTCCTCACGGCTGCTGCCACTGGCTCTGCAGGGGATGAGGATGGCGAGCTCTGCAGTGCTCCTCAAGAAGGCATTCCCTTGCTGTTGCCACTGCTAGCCAGCTGAAAAGGCCAGCCAGCCTCACCAACCTCCAGCTGTTGGGGGTTCTTCTCGTCTCCAGCAGCCTCGTCGAGCCTCCTCCGGCCTTCCTCCCTCAGCCCTCGCCAAGTAATTCCACCGCCTCCTCAAGGACTTCCTCTCGCCCGTCTTGGGGCTGCCCCCAGGCCAGCTATGGCAGCGCGGCGCGGGAGCGTGCTCCCTTTTATGCTGCCCCGGGGCATGGTGACTGCTGCGTTGCCGGGCGCTGGCACTGTGACACGGGGGTGACGGGGCCCCCCCTGCGCAGCCCCGCCCGCCGGCCCTCTGCCCAGCATCCTTCCCAGGAAGGCCTTTGGGCTGCTGGCCCCGAGGCAGTCCCTGCGCCCAGGAGGCTCAGGGGGCTGTCCCTGCCCTTGCTGGCCATGCCCTGGGCACAGCTGCTGGGCGTCCCGCTAAATACATCTGGACATTCAGACTACGTCGTGAAGGCTGTTTGTCCCATCTACATTCATTTGGTTGTGGGGATGCCAGAGGTGAAAGCAAGGCTTTGGGTTCCCTCTGCATGAACTGTGCAGAGACGGAGAGCACGTGCAGGATGGCCTCGCCGTTCCTGACCCATGCACCAAGGGACATTTGCTGCTCCCCTGCTTATGCTGAGGTCTTCTTCTGGGAAAGAAGTCCCAAATCCTTTTCTCTTCTTGACCATCTGTTTCCTTGCACTCCAGAGCTTTTCTCCTCCCTTGGCCTTCACCCTCAATAGCTTTCCTGAAAGTGACGGCAGCCCTCTCAGCCTTTCTCTTGCTCCTGCTAGTCGTCTTCACCTCAGCTAGAGGGTCCTGAAGGATCGCTGCAGGTCCCTTCCAACTCAACCCTTCTCTTCTCTTCACTTGTCTTCTATTCCCTGCACTGACGATGAGGCGAATAACAAGGAGACCACTAGTTGCCTGAAATGCCAGGGGGTTTGCAGCTCCAGAAACACTTTCGAGGACACAAATCAAAAAGGATACAAGTAGAAACAGGATTGGATTTCATTTGATTTTACTTTATTTTACTTTCTTTTATTTTCTGTCTTGTTCTGTTGGTTGATGTTAGTTTAGTTTTGTTTCTTTCATGTGATGTTATTGTATTTGATTTTATTACATTTTCTTTGGGGTTATTTCTTCTTATTCTATTTTATGTTGGTTTATCTTCTTTTATTTTACCTTGCTTTATGCGTCTTTATTTTGTTTTGTTATTTGATTATTTTATCATTTTATTTGACCTTATTTTGGTTTAGGCTCCTTTAGGCTATTTGGCTGAATCTCTTTCAGAGCCGATGCTCACAAGCATTAACACAATGCGCATGTGCAGCCAGGAGCAGGCTGATGTGTTCTTCGGTTTAGTTTGAAAAAGCATCCCTTGCAGTCTGGCAAAGGAAAGCCGCAGAAAGGAGCAGCAGGAAGACAGGCCAAGCAGTCCCTCGTTTCTCAACAGTGCAGAAGAACTTGAAGAAGGAGGATGGGGACCGACCACACACCGAAAAGTACAAGAAGAGGAGGGGTGTGGTGCCCTGGGGTATTTTCACAAGTAGGACACGTGTCGATGAGAAGCACCCCTTTTGCCTTCCAAAACTTGCTCCGCTGTGCTTCTTGGCCAGGGAGGCATGAAAAGCGCTCTCCTGCCTGCCCTGCGCTTGGATCGCGTGCAGGGAGAGCTGAAAAGCTGCAGCTCCGCATGGTGCAGCAAGCCTGCAGCCCTTCCAAGCACAGGCTGTTTTGCACAAGCAAGGACACCGCGGGAAATGGAGCCAAGGGAAGAGCAGAGCTCACTCCTGCTCCAAACCTGCAATGGGCAAAAGAGCCAGGGAGCGCCAGGGCACGAGTGGCGCCTCGCAGGTGCAAGAGCAGCGGGCAAGAACTGAGCCCAAAGGGCCCAGAGGAGCCCTGACAAGGGGCTGCGCTCAATGCTACGGAGGAGAAGAAGCAACCCCCGGGGGCAACCCTGGGCGTCCGCCCTGGGAGTCTAGAAAGCGTCCTCCCGCCGCCTGCGGGGCACGAGGGCCACCTTGGTGGAGCAGGAGCAGCAGGCACCTAGCCAAAACGGCCCAAAGGAGCCCTGGCAAGGGGCCGTGCTCAGTGCTGCAGAGGAAGGCAAAAAACCCCCGGGGACACTTGCTAGCGCACCGTGGGGGGAAAAAAGCCTTCCTCCCCGCAGCTGCAGGGCACGAGAGGCCACCTTCGTGGTGCATGAGCAACAGGCAGTAACCCAGCCAAAATGGCCCAGAGGAGCCCTGACAAGTGCTCATGCTCAGTGCTGCAGAGGAAGGCAAAAAAACCCCGGGCACCAGAGCCAATCTGCCCCGGGGGAAAATTCCTTCCTGACCCCAGCGTCGCTGGCGATGGGCTATTCCCTGAGCACGTGAGCAAGACCTGCCTCCTCGGCCCGCAGGCTGCTCACGCCTCCCAGGAGATGCCCAACCCCGATTCTCCCTCCACCTGCTGCCACCTCAGGGCCTTCCCAGAGGGGCAAAACGCCCCCGGCCTGATCCATCTGGTGGGCAACGATCCTTCCTGCGCCTGGCAAGGCACCAGTGGCTGCTCCAAAGCACCGGCACCCCCGCCAACATCTCTGCATCCCATTCCTCACGGCTGCTGACACTGGCTCCGCAGGGGATGAGGATGGCGAGCTCTGCAGTGCTCCTCAAGAAGGCATTCCCTTGCTCTTGCCACTGCTAGCCAGCTGAAAAGGCCAGCCAGCCTCACCAGCCTCCAGCTTTTGGTAGTTCTTCTCATCTCCAGCAGCCTCGTCGAGCCTCCTCCGGCCTTCCTCCCTCAGCCCTCGCCAAGTAATTCCACCGCCTCCTCAAGGACTTCCTCTCGCCCGTCTTGGGGCTGCCCCCAGGCCAGCTATGGCAGCGCGACGCGGGAGCGTGCTCCCTTTTATGCTGCCCCGGGGCATGGTGACTGCTGCGTTGCCGGGCGCTGGCACTGTGACACGGGGGTGACGGGCCAACCCCCTGCGCGGCCCCGCCTGCCGGCCCTCTGCCCAGCATCCTTCCCAGGAAGGCCTTTGGGCTGCTGGCCCCGAGGCAGTCCCTGCGCCCAGGAGGCTCAGGGGGCTGTCCCTGCCCTTGCTGGCCATGCCCTGGGCACAGCTGCTGGGCGTCCCGCTAAATACATCCGGGCATTCAGACTACGTCGTGAAGGCTGTTTGTCCCATCTACATTCCTTTGGTTGTGGGGATGCCAGAGGTGAAAGCAAGGCTTTTGGTTCCCTCTGCATGAACTGTGCAGAGACGGAGAGCACGTGCAGGATGGCCTCGCCGTTCCTGACCCATGCACCAAGGGACATTTGCTACTCCCCTGCTTATGCTGAGGTCTTCTTCTGGGAAAGAAGTCCCAAATCCTTTTCTCTTCTTGACCATCTGTTTCCTTGCACTCCAGAGCTTTTCTCCTCCCTTGGCCTTCACCCTCAATACCTTTCCTGAAAGTGACGGCAGCCCTCTCAGCCTTTGCCTTGCTCCTGCTAGTCGTCTTCACCTCAGCTAGAGGGTCCTGAAGGATCGCTGCAGGTCCCTTCCAACTCAACCCTTCTCTTCTCTTCACTTGTCTTCTATTCCCTGCACTGACGATGAGGCGAATAACAAGGAGACCACTAGTTGCCTGAAATGCCAGGGGGTTTGCAGCTCCAGAAACACTTTCGAGGACACAAAAAGGATACAAGTAGAAACAGGATTGGATTTCATTTGATTTTACTTTATTTTACTTTCTTTTATTTTCTGTCTTGTTCTGTTGGTTGATGTTAGTTTAGTTTTGTTTCTTTCATGTGATGTTATTGTATTTGATTTTATTACATTTTCTTTGGGGTTATTTCTTCTTATTCTATTTTATGTTGGTTTATCTTCTTTTATTTTACCTTGCTTTATGCGTCTTTATTTTGTTTTGTTATTTGATTATTTTATCATTTTATTTGACCTTATTTTGGTTTAGGCTCCTTTAGGCTATTTGGCTGAATCTCTTTCAGAGCCGATGCTCACAAGCATTAACACAATGCGCATGTGCAGCCAGGAGCAGGCTGATGTGTTCTTCGGTTTAGTTTGAAAAAGCATCCCTTGCAGTCTGGCAAAGGAAAGCCGCAGAAAGGAGCAGCAGGAATACAGGCCAATCAGTCCCTCGTTTCTCAACAGTGCAGAAGAACTTGAAGAAGGAGGATGGGGACCGACCACACACCGAAAAGTACAAGAAGAGGAGGGGTGTGGTGCCCTGGGGTATTTTCACAAGTAGGACACGTGTCGATGAGAAGCACCCCTTTTGCCTTCCAAAACTTGCTCCGCTGTGCTTCTTGGCCAGGGAGGCATGAAAAGCGCTCTCCTGCCTGCCCTGCGCTTGGATCGCGTGCAGGGAGAGCTGAAAAGCTGCAGCTCCGCATGGTGCAGCAAGCCTGCAGCCCTTCCAAGCACAGGCTGTTTTGCACAAGCAAGGACACCGCGGGAAATGGAGCCAAGGGAAGAGCAGAGCTCACTCCTGCTCCAAACCTGCAATGGGCAAAAGAGCCAGGGAGCGCCAGGGCACGAGTGGCGCCTCGCAGGTGCAAGAGCAGCGGGCAAGAACTGAGCCCAAAGGGCCCAGAGGAGCCCTGACAAGGGGCTGCGCTCAATGCTACGGAGGAGAAGAAGCAACCCCCGGGGGCAACCCTGGGCGTCCGCCCTGGGAGTCTAGAAAGCGTCCTCCCGCCGCCTGCGGGGCACGAGGGCCACCTTGGTGGAGCAGGAGCAGCAGGCACCTAGCCAAAACGGCCCAAAGGAGCCCTGGCAAGGGGCCGTGCTCAGTGCTGCAGAGGAAGGCAAAAAACCCCCGGGGACACTTGCTAGCGCACCGTGGGGGGAAAAAAGCCTTCCTCCCCGCAGCTGCAGGGCACGAGAGGCCACCTTCGTGGTGCATGAGCAACAGGCAGTAACCCAGCCAAAATGGCCCAGAGGAGCCCTGACAAGTGCTCATGCTCAGTGCTGCAGAGGAAGGCAAAAAAACCCCGGGCACCAGAGCCAATCTGCCCCGGGGGAAAATTCCTTCCTGACCCCAGCGTCGCTGGCGATGGGCTATTCCCTGAGCACGTGAGCAAGACCTGCCTCCTCGGCCCGCAGGCTGCTCACGCCTCCCAGGAGATGCCCAACCCCGATTCTCCCTCCACCTGCTGCCACCTCAGGGCCTTCCCAGAGGGGCAAAACGCCCCCGGCCTGATCCATCTGGTGGGCAACGATCCTTCCTGCGCCTGGCAAGGCACCAGTGGCTGCTCCAAAGCACCGGCACCCCCGCCAACATCTCTGCATCCCATTCCTCACGGCTGCTGACACTGGCTCCGCAGGGGATGAGGATGGCGAGCTCTGCAGTGCTCCTCAAGAAGGCATTCCCTTGCTCTTGCCACTGCTAGCCAGCTGAAAAGGCCAGCCAGCCTCACCAGCCTCCAGCTTTTGGTAGTTCTTCTCATCTCCAGCAGCCTCGTCGAGCCTCCTCCGGCCTTCCTCCCTCAGCCCTCGCCAAGTAATTCCACCGCCTCCTCAAGGACTTCCTCTCGCCCGTCTTGGGGCTGCCCCCAGGCCAGCTATGGCAGCGCGACGCGGGAGCGTGCTCCCTTTTATGCTGCCCCGGGGCATGGTGACTGCTGCGTTGCCGGGCGCTGGCACTGTGACACGGGGGTGACGGGCCAACCCCCTGCGCGGCCCCGCCTGCCGGCCCTCTGCCCAGCATCCTTCCCAGGAAGGCCTTTGGGCTGCTGGCCCCGAGGCAGTCCCTGCGCCCAGGAGGCTCAGGGGGCTGTCCCTGCCCTTGCTGGCCATGCCCTGGGCACAGCTGCTGGGCGTCCCGCTAAATACATCCGGGCATTCAGGCTACGTCGTGAAGGCTGTTTGTCCCATCTACATTCCTTTGGTTGTGGGGATGCCAGAGGTGAAAGCAAGGCTTTGGGTTCCCTCTGCATGAACTGTGCAGAGACGGAGAGCACGTGCAGGATGGCCTCGCCGTTCCTGACCCATGCACCAAGGGACATTTGCTACTCCCCTGCTTATGCTGAGGTCGTCTTCTGGGAAAGAAGTCCCAAATCCTTTTCTCTTCTTGACCATCTTTTTCCTTGCACTCCAGAGCTTTTCTCCTCCCTTGGCCTTCACCCTCAATACCTTTCCTGAAAGTGACGGCAGCCCTCTCAGCCTTTCTCTTGCTCCTGCTGGTCGTCTTCACCTCAGCTAGAGGGTCCTGAAGGATCGCTGCAGGTCCCTTCCAACTCAACCCTTCTCTTCTCTTCACTTGTCTTCTATTCCCTGCACTGACGATGAGGCGAACAACAAGGAGACCACTAGTTGCCTGAAATGCCAGGGGGTTTGCAGCTCCGGAAACACTTTCGAGGACACAAATCAAAAAGGATACAAGTAGAAACAGGATTGGATTTCATTTGATTTTACTTTATTTTACTTTCTTTTATTTTCTGTCTTGTTCTGTTGGTTGATGTTAGTTTACTTTCGTTTCTTTCATGTGATGTTATTGTATTTGATTTTATTACATTTTCTTTGGGGTTATTTCTTATTATTTTATTTTATGTTGGTTTATCTTCTTTTATTTTACCTTGCTTTATGCGTTTTTATTTTGGTTTGTTATTTGATTATTTTATCATTTGATTTGATCTTATTTTGGTTTAGGCTCTTTTAGGCTATTTGGCTGAATCTCTTTCAGAGCCGATGCTCACAAGCATTAACACAATGCGCATGTGCAGCCAGGAGCAGGCTGATGTGTTCTTCGGTTTAGTTTGAAAAAGCATCCCTTGCAGTCTGGCAAAGGAAAGCTGCAGAAAGGAGCAGCAGGAAGACAGGCCAAGCAGTCCCTCGTTTCTCAACAGTGCAGAAGAACTTGAAGAAGGAGGATGGGGACCGACCACACACCGAAAAGTACAAGAAGAGGAGGGGTGTGGTGCCCTGGGCTATTTTCACAAGTAGCACACATGTCGATGACAAGCACCCCTTTTGCCTTCCAAAACTTGCTCCGCTGTGCTTCTTGGCCAGGGAGGCATGAAAAGCGCTCTCCTGCCTGCCCTGTGCTTGGATCGCATGCAGGGAGAGCTGAAAAGCTGCAGCTCCGCATGGTGCAGCAAGCCTGCAGCCCTTCCAAGCACAGGCTGTTTTGCACAAGCAAGAACACCTCGGGAAACGGAGCCAAGGGAAGAGCAGAGCTCGCTCCTGCTCCAAACCTGCAACGGGCAAAAGAGCCAGGGAGCGCCAGGGCACGAGTGGCGCCTCGGAGGTGCAAGAGCAGCGGGCAAGAACTGAGCCCAAAGGGCCCAGAGGAGCCCTGACAAGGGGCTGCGCTCAATGCTACGGAGGAGAAGAAGCAACCCCCGGGGGCAACCCTGGGCGTCCGCCCTGGGAGTCTAGAAAGCGTCCTCCCGCCGCCTGCGGGGCACGAGGGCCACCTTGGTGGAGCAGGAGCAGCAGGCACCTAGCCAAAACGGCCCAAAGGAGCCCTGGCAAGGGGCCGTGCTCAGTGCTGCAGAGGAAGGCAAAAAACCCCCGGGGACACTTGCTAGCGCACCGTGGGGGGAAAAAAGCCTTCCTCCCCGCAGCTGCAGGGCACGAGAGGCCACCTTCGTGGTGCATGAGCAACAGGCAGTAACCCAGCCAAAATGGCCCAGAGGAGCCCTGACAAGTGCTCATGCTCAGTGCTGCAGAGGAAGGCAAAAAACCCCCGGGCACCAGAGCCAATCTGCCCCGGGGGAAAATTCCTTCCTGACCCCAGCGTCGCTGGCGATGGGCTATTCCCTGAGCACGTGAGCAAGACCTGCCTCCTCGGCCCGCAGGCTGCTCACGCCTCCCAGGAGATGCCCAACCCCGATTCTCCCTCCACCTGCTGCCACCTCAGGGCCTTCCCAGAGGGGCAAAACGCCCCCGGCCTGATCCATCTGGGGGACAACCATCCTTCCTGTGCCTGGCAAGGCACCAGTGGCTGCTCCAAAGCACCGGCACCCCCGCCAACATCTCTGCATCCCATTCCTCACGGCTGCTGCCACTGGCTCTGCAGGGGATGAGGATGGCGAGCTCTGCAGTGCTCCTCAAGAAGGCATTCCCTTGCTGTTGCCACTGCTAGCCAGCTGAAAAGGCCAGCCAGCCTCACCAACCTCCAGCTGTTGGGGGTTCTTCTCGTCTCCAGCAGCCTCGTCGAGCCTCCTCCGGCCTTCCTCCCTCAGCCCTCGCCAAGTAATTCCACCGCCTCCTCAAGGACTTCCTCTCGCCCGTCTTGGGGCTGCCCCCAGGCCAGCTATGGCAGCGCGGCGCGGGAGCGTGCTCCCTTTTATGCTGCCCCGGGGCATGGTGACTGCTGCGTTGCCGGGCGCTGGCACTGTGACACGGGGGTGACGGGGCCCCCCCTGCGCAGCCCCGCCCGCCGGCCCTCTGCCCAGCATCCTTCCCAGGAAGGCCTTTGGGCTGCTGGCCCCGAGGCAGTCCCTGCGCCCAGGAGGCTCAGGGGGCTGTCCCTGCCCTTGCTGGCCATGCCCTGGGCACAGCTGCTGGGCGTCCCGCTAAATACATCTGGACATTCAGACTACGTCGTGAAGGCTGTTTGTCCCATCTACATTCATTTGGTTGTGGGGATGCCAGAGGTGAAAGCAAGGCTTTGGGTTCCCTCTGCATGAACTGTGCAGAGACGGAGAGCACGTGCAGGATGGCCTCGCCGTTCCTGACCCATGCACCAAGGGACATTTGCTGCTCCCCTGCTTATGCTGAGGTCTTCTTCTGGGAAAGAAGTCCCAAATCCTTTTCTCTTCTTGACCATCTGTTTCCTTGCACTCCAGAGCTTTTCTCCTCCCTTGGCCTTCACCCTCAATAGCTTTCCTGAAAGTGACGGCAGCCCTCTCAGCCTTTCTCTTGCTCCTGCTAGTCGTCTTCACCTCAGCTAGAGGGTCCTGAAGGATCGCTGCAGGTCCCTTCCAACTCAACCCTTCTCTTCTCTTCACTTGTCTTCTATTCCCTGCACTGACGATGAGGCGAATAACAAGGAGACCACTAGTTGCCTGAAATGCCAGGGGGTTTGCAGCTCCAGAAACACTTTCGAGGACACAAATCAAAAAGGATACAAGTAGAAACAGGATTGGATTTCATTTGATTTTACTTTATTTTACTTTCTTTTATTTTCTGTCTTGTTCTGTTGGTTGATGTTAGTTTAGTTTTGTTTCTTTCATGTGATGTTATTGTATTTGATTTTATTACATTTTCTTTGGGGTTATTTCTTCTTATTCTATTTTATGTTGGTTTATCTTCTTTTATTTTACCTTGCTTTATGCGTCTTTATTTTGTTTTGTTATTTGATTATTTTATCATTTTATTTGACCTTATTTTGGTTTAGGCTCCTTTAGGCTATTTGGCTGAATCTCTTTCAGAGCCGATGCTCACAAGCATTAACACAATGCGCATGTGCAGCCAGGAGCAGGCTGATGTGTTCTTCGGTTTAGTTTGAAAAAGCATCCCTTGCAGTCTGGCAAAGGAAAGCCGCAGAAAGGAGCAGCAGGAAGACAGGCCAAGCAGTCCCTCGTTTCTCAACAGTGCAGAAGAACTTGAAGAAGGAGGATGGGGACCGACCACACACCGAAAAGTACAAGAAGAGGAGGGGTGTGGTGCCCTGGGGTATTTTCACAAGTAGGACACGTGTCGATGAGAAGCACCCCTTTTGCCTTCCAAAACTTGCTCCGCTGTGCTTCTTGGCCAGGGAGGCATGAAAAGCGCTCTCCTGCCTGCCCTGCGCTTGGATCGCGTGCAGGGAGAGCTGAAAAGCTGCAGCTCCGCATGGTGCAGCAAGCCTGCAGCCCTTCCAAGCACAGGCTGTTTTGCACAAGCAAGGACACCGCGGGAAATGGAGCCAAGGGAAGAGCAGAGCTCACTCCTGCTCCAAACCTGCAATGGGCAAAAGAGCCAGGGAGCGCCAGGGCACGAGTGGCGCCTCGCAGGTGCAAGAGCAGCGGGCAAGAACTGAGCCCAAAGGGCCCAGAGGAGCCCTGACAAGGGGCTGCGCTCAATGCTACGGAGGAGAAGAAGCAACCCCCGGGGGCAACCCTGGGCGTCCGCCCTGGGAGTCTAGAAAGCGTCCTCCCGCCGCCTGCGGGGCACGAGGGCCACCTTGGTGGAGCAGGAGCAGCAGGCACCTAGCCAAAACGGCCCAAAGGAGCCCTGGCAAGGGGCCGTGCTCAGTGCTGCAGAGGAAGGCAAAAAACCCCCGGGGACACTTGCTAGCGCACCGTGGGGGGAAAAAAAGCCTTCCTCCCCGCAGCTGCAGGGCACGAGAGGCCACCTTCGTGGTGCATGAGCAACAGGCAGTAACCCAGCCAAAATGGCCCAGAGGAGCCCTGACAAGTGCTCATGCTCAGTGCTGCAGAGGAAGGCAAAAAAACCCCGGGCACCAGAGCCAATCTGCCCCGGGGGGAAAATTCCTTCCTGACCCCAGCGTCGCTGGCGATGGGCTATTCCCTGAGCACGTGAGCAAGACCTGCCTCCTCGGCCCGCAGGCTGCTCACGCCTCCCAGGAGATGCCCAACCCCGATTCTCCCTCCACCTGCTGCCACCTCAGGGCCTTCCCAGAGGGGCAAAACGCCCCCGGCCTGATCCATCTGGTGGGCAACGATCCTTCCTGCGCCTGGCAAGGCACCAGTGGCTGCTCCAAAGCACCGGCACCCCCGCCAACATCTCTGCATCCCATTCCTCACGGCTGCTGACACTGGCTCCGCAGGGGATGAGGATGGCGAGCTCTGCAGTGCTCCTCAAGAAGGCATTCCCTTGCTCTTGCCACTGCTAGCCAGCTGAAAAGGCCAGCCAGCCTCACCAGCCTCCAGCTTTTGGTAGTTCTTCTCATCTCCAGCAGCCTCGTCGAGCCTCCTCCGGCCTTCCTCCCTCAGCCCTCGCCAAGTAATTCCACCGCCTCCTCAAGGACTTCCTCTCGCCCGTCTTGGGGCTGCCCCCAGGCCAGCTATGGCAGCGCGACGCGGGAGCGTGCTCCCTTTTATGCTGCCCCGGGGCATGGTGACTGCTGCGTTGCCGGGCGCTGGCACTGTGACACGGGGGGTGACGGGCCAACCCCCTGCGCGGCCCCGCCTGCCGGCCCTCTGCCCAGCATCCTTCCCAGGAAGGCCTTTGGGCTGCTGGCCCCGAGGCAGTCCCTGCGCCCAGGAGGCTCAGGGGGCTGTCCCTGCCCTTGCTGGCCATGCCCTGGGCACAGCTGCTGGGCGTCCCGCTAAATACATCCGGGCATTCAGACTACGTCGTGAAGGCTGTTTGTCCCATCTACATTCCTTTGGTTGTGGGGATGCCAGAGGTGAAAGCAAGGCTTTTGGTTCCCTCTGCATGAACTGTGCAGAGACGGAGAGCACGTGCAGGATGGCCTCGCCGTTCACCCATGCACCAAGGGACATTTGCTACTCCCCTGCTTATGCTGAGGTCTTCTTCTGGGAAAGAAGTCCCAAATCCTTTTCTCTTCTTGACCATCTGTTTCCTTGCACTCCAGAGCTTTTCTCCTCCCTTGGCCTTCACCCTCAATACCTTTCCTGAAAGTGACGGCAGCCCTCTCAGCCTTTGCCTTGCTCCTGCTAGTCGTCTTCACCTCAGCTAGAGGGTCCTGAAGGATCGCTGCAGGTCCCTTCCAACTCAACCCTTCTCTTCTCTTCACTTGTCTTCTATTCCCTGCACTGACGATGAGGCGAATAACAAGGAGACCACTAGTTGCCTGAAATGCCAGGGGGTTTGCAGCTCCAGAAACACTTTCGAGGACACAAAAAGGATACAAGTAGAAACAGGATTGGATTTCATTTGATTTTACTTTATTTTACTTTCTTTTATTTTCTGTCTTGTTCTGTTGGTTGATGTTAGTTTAGTTTTGTTTCTTTCATGTGATGTTATTGTATTTGATTTTATTACATTTTCTTTGGGGTTATTTCTTCTTATTCTATTTTATGTTGGTTTATCTTCTTTTATTTTACCTTGCTTTATGCGTCTTTATTTTGTTTTGTTATTTGATTATTTTATCATTTTATTTGACCTTATTTTGGTTTAGGCTCCTTTAGGCTATTTGGCTGAATCTCTTTCAGAGCCGATGCTCACAAGCATTAACACAATGCGCATGTGCAGCCAGGAGCAGGCTGATGTGTTCTTCGGTTTAGTTTGAAAAAGCATCCCTTGCAGTCTGGCAAAGGAAAGCCGCAGAAAGGAGCAGCAGGAAGACAGGCCAAGCAGTCCCTCGTTTCTCAACAGTGCAGAAGAACTTGAAGAAGGAGGATGGGGACCGACCACACACCGAAAAGTACAAGAAGAGGAGGGGTGTGGTGCCCTGGGGTATTTTCACAAGTAGGACACGTGTCGATGAGAAGCACCCCTTTTGCCTTCCAAAACTTGCTCCGCTGTGCTTCTTGGCCAGGGAGGCATGAAAAGCGCTCTCCTGCCTGCCCTGCGCTTGGATCGCGTGCAGGGAGAGCTGAAAAGCTGCAGCTCCGCATGGTGCAGCAAGCCTGCAGCCCTTCCAAGCACAGGCTGTTTTGCACAAGCAAGGACACCGCGGGAAATGGAGCCAAGGGAAGAGCAGAGCTCACTCCTGCTCCAAACCTGCAATGGGCAAAAGAGCCAGGGAGCGCCAGGGCACGAGTGGCGCCTCGCAGGTGCAAGAGCAGCGGGCAAGAACTGAGCCCAAAGGGCCCAGAGGAGCCCTGACAAGGGGCTGCGCTCAATGCTACGGAGGAGAAGAAGCAACCCCCGGGGGCAACCCTGGGCGTCCGCCCTGGGAGTCTAGAAAGCGTCCTCCCGCCGCCTGCGGGGCACGAGGGCCACCTTGGTGGAGCAGGAGCAGCAGGCACCTAGCCAAAACGGCCCAAAGGAGCCCTGGCAAGGGGCCGTGCTCAGTGCTGCAGAGGAAGGCAAAAAACCCCCGGGGACACTTGCTAGCGCACCGTGGGGGGAAAAAAGCCTTCCTCCCCGCAGCTGCAGGGCACGAGAGGCCACCTTCGTGGTGCATGAGCAACAGGCAGTAACCCAGCCAAAATGGCCCAGAGGAGCCCTGACAAGTGCTCATGCTCAGTGCTGCAGAGGAAGGCAAAAAAACCCCGGGCACCAGAGCCAATCTGCCCCGGGGGAAAATTCCTTCCTGACCCCAGCGTCGCTGGCGATGGGCTATTCCCTGAGCACGTGAGCAAGACCTGCCTCCTCGGCCCGCAGGCTGCTCACGCCTCCCAGGAGATGCCCAACCCCGATTCTCCCTCCACCTGCTGCCACCTCAGGGCCTTCCCAGAGGGGCAAAACGCCCCCGGCCTGATCCATCTGGTGGGCAACGATCCTTCCTGCGCCTGGCAAGGCACCAGTGGCTGCTCCAAAGCACCGGCACCCCCGCCAACATCTCTGCATCCCATTCCTCACGGCTGCTGACACTGGCTCCGCAGGGGATGAGGATGGCGAGCTCTGCAGTGCTCCTCAAGAAGGCATTCCCTTGCTCTTGCCACTGCTAGCCAGCTGAAAAGGCCAGCCAGCCTCACCAGCCTCCAGCTTTTGGTAGTTCTTCTCATCTCCAGCAGCCTCGTCGAGCCTCCTCCGGCCTTCCTCCCTCAGCCCTCGCCAAGTAATTCCACCGCCTCCTCAAGGACTTCCTCTCGCCCGTCTTGGGGCTGCCCCCAGGCCAGCTATGGCAGCGCGACGCGGGAGCGTGCTCCCTTTTATGCTGCCCCGGGGCATGGTGACTGCTGCGTTGCCGGGCGCTGGCACTGTGACACGGGGGTGACGGGCCAACCCCCTGCGCGGCCCCGCCTGCCGGCCCTCTGCCCAGCATCCTTCCCAGGAAGGCCTTTGGGCTGCTGGCCCCGAGGCAGTCCCTGCGCCCAGGAGGCTCAGGGGGCTGTCCCTGCCCTTGCTGGCCATGCCCTGGGCACAGCTGCTGGGCGTCCCGCTAAATACATCCGGGCATTCAGGCTACGTCGTGAAGGCTGTTTGTCCCATCTACATTCCTTTGGTTGTGGGGATGCCAGAGGTGAAAGCAAGGCTTTTGGTTCCCTCTGCATGAACTGTGCAGAGACGGAGAGCACGTGCAGGATGGCCTCGCCGTTCCTGACCCATGCACCAAGGGACATTTGCTACTCCCCTGCTTATGCTGAGGTCTTCTTCTGGGAAAGAAGTCCCAAATCCTTTTCTCTTCTTGACCATCTGTTTCCTTGCACTCCAGAGCTTTTCTCCTCCCTTGGCCTTCACCCTCAATACCTTTCCTGAAAGTGACGGCAGCCCTCTCAGCCTTTGCCTTGCTCCTGCTAGTCGTCTTCACCTCAGCTAGAGGGTCCTGAAGGATCGCTGCAGGTCCCTTCCAACTCAACCCTTCTCTTCTCTTCACTTGTCTTCTATTCCCTGCACTGACGATGAGGCGAATAACAAGGAGACCACTAGTTGCCTGAAATGCCAGGGGGTTTGCAGCTCCAGAAACACTTTCGAGGACACAAAAAGGATACAAGTAGAAACAGGATTGGATTTCATTTGATTTTACTTTATTTTACTTTCTTTTATTTTCTGTCTTGTTCTGTTGGTTGATGTTAGTTTAGTTTTGTTTCTTTCATGTGATGTTATTGTATTTGATTTTATTACATTTTCTTTGGGGTTATTTCTTCTTATTCTATTTTATGTTGGTTTATCTTCTTTTATTTTACCTTGCTTTATGCGTCTTTATTTTGTTTTGTTATTTGATTATTTTATCATTTTATTTGACCTTATTTTGGTTTAGGCTCCTTTAGGCTATTTGGCTGAATCTCTTTCAGAGCCGATGCTCACAAGCATTAACACAATGCGCATGTGCAGCCAGGAGCAGGCTGATGTGTTCTTCGGTTTAGTTTGAAAAAGCATCCCTTGCAGTCTGGCAAAGGAAAGCCGCAGAAAGGAGCAGCAGGAATACAGGCCAAGCAGTCCCTCGTTTCTCAACAGTGCAGAAGAACTTGAAGAAGGAGGATGGGGACCGACCACACACCGAAAAGTACAAGAAGAGGAGGGGTGTGGTGCCCTGGGCTATTTTCACAAGTAGGACACATGTCGATGACAAGCACCCCTTTTGCCTTCCAAAACTTGCTCCGCTGTGCTTCTTGGCCAGGGAGGCATGAAAAGCGCTCTCCTGCCTGCCCTGCGCTTGGATCGCGTGCAGGGAGAGCTGAAAAGCTGCAGCTCCGCATGGTGCAGCAAGCCTGCAGCCCTTCCAAGCACAGGCTGTTTTGCACAAGCAAGGACACCGCGGGAAATGGAGCCAAGGGAAGAGCAGAGCTCACTCCTGCTCCAAACCTGCAATGGGCAAAAGAGCCAGGGAGCGCCAGGGCACGAGTGGCGCCTCGCAGGTGCAAGAGCAGCGGGCAAGAACTGAGCCCAAAGGGCCCAGAGGAGCCCTGACAAGGGGCTGCGCTCAATGCTACGGAGGAGAAGAAGCAACCCCCGGGGGCAACCCTGGGCGTCCGCCCTGGGAGTCTAGAAAGCGTCCTCCCGCCGCCTGCGGGGCACGAGGGCCACCTTGGTGGAGCAGGAGCAGCAGGCACCTAGCCAAAACGGCCCAAAGGAGCCCTGGCAAGGGGCCGTGCTCAGTGCTGCAGAGGAAGGCAAAAAACCCCCGGGGACACTTGCTAGCGCACCGTGGGGGGAAAAAAGCCTTCCTCCCCGCAGCTGCAGGGCACGAGAGGCCACCTTCGTGGTGCATGAGCAACAGGCAGTAACCCAGCCAAAATGGCCCAGAGGAGCCCTGACAAGTGCTCATGCTCAGTGCTGCAGAGGAAGGCAAAAAAACCCCGGGCACCAGAGCCAATCTGCCCCGGGGGAAAATTCCTTCCTGACCCCAGCGTCGCTGGCGATGGGCTATTCCCTGAGCACGTGAGCAAGACCTGCCTCCTCGGCCCGCAGGCTGCTCACGCCTCCCAGGAGATGCCCAACCCCGATTCTCCCTCCACCTGCTGCCACCTCAGGGCCTTCCCAGAGGGGCAAAACGCCCCCGGCCTGATCCATCTGGTGGGCAACGATCCTTCCTGCGCCTGGCAAGGCACCAGTGGCTGCTCCAAAGCACCGGCACCCCCGCCAACATCTCTGCATCCCATTCCTCACGGCTGCTGACACTGGCTCCGCAGGGGATGAGGATGGCGAGCTCTGCAGTGCTCCTCAAGAAGGCATTCCCTTGCTCTTGCCACTGCTAGCCAGCTGAAAAGGCCAGCCAGCCTCACCAGCCTCCAGCTTTTGGTAGTTCTTCTCATCTCCAGCAGCCTCGTCGAGCCTCCTCCGGCCTTCCTCCCTCAGCCCTCGCCAAGTAATTCCACCGCCTCCTCAAGGACTTCCTCTCGCCCGTCTTGGGGCTGCCCCCAGGCCAGCTATGGCAGCGCGACGCGGGAGCGTGCTCCCTTTTATGCTGCCCCGGGGCATGGTGACTGCTGCGTTGCCGGGCGCTGGCACTGTGACACGGGGGTGACGGGCCAACCCCCTGCGCGGCCCCGCCTGCCGGCCCTCTGCCCAGCATCCTTCCCAGGAAGGCCTTTGGGCTGCTGGCCCCGAGGCAGTCCCTGCGCCCAGGAGGCTCAGGGGGCTGTCCCTGCCCTTGCTGGCCATGCCCTGGGCACAGCTGCTGGGCGTCCCGCTAAATACATCCGGGCATTCAGACTACGTCGTGAAGGCTGTTTGTCCCATCTACATTCCTTTGGTTGTGGGGATGCCAGAGGTGAAAGCAAGGCTTTTGGTTCCCTCTGCATGAACTGTGCAGAGACGGAGAGCACGTGCAGGATGGCCTCGCCGTTCCTGACCCATGCACCAAGGGACATTTGCTGCTCCCCTGCTTATGCTGAGGTCTTCTTCTGGGAAAGAAGTCCCAAATCCTTTTCTCTTCTTGACCATCTGTTTCCTTGCACTCCAGAGCTTTTCTCCTCCCTTGGCCTTCACCCTCAATACCTTTCCTGAAAGTGACGGCAGCCCTCTCAGCCTTTCTCTTGCTCCTGCTAGTCGTCTTCACCTCAGCTAGAGGGTCCTGAAGGATCGCTGCAGGTCCCTTCCAACTCAACCCTTCTCTTCTCTTCACTTGTCTTCTATTCCCTGCACTGACGATGAGGCGAATAACAAGGAGACCACTAGTTGCCTGAAATGCCAGGGGGTTTGCAGCTCCAGAAACACTTTCGAGGACACAAAAAGGATACAAGTAGAAACAGGATTGGATTTCATTTGATTTTACTTTATTTTACTTTCTTTTATTTTCTGTCTTGTTCTGTTGGTTGATGTTAGTTTAGTTTTGTTTCTTTCATGTGATGTTATTGTATTTGATTTTATTACATTTTCTTTGGGGTTATTTCTTCTTATTCTATTTTATGTTGGTTTATCTTCTTTTATTTTACCTTGCTTTATGCGTCTTTATTTTGTTTTGTTATTTGATTATTTTATCATTTTATTTGACCTTATTTTGGTTTAGGCTCCTTTAGGCTATTTGGCTGAATCTCTTTCAGAGCCGATGCTCACAAGCATTAACACAATGCGCATGTGCAGCCAGGAGCAGGCTGATGTGTTCTTCGGTTTAGTTTGAAAAAGCATCCCTTGCAGTCTGGCAAAGGAAAGCCGCAGAAAGGAGCAGCAGGAATACAGGCCAAGCAGTCCCTCGTTTCTCAACAGTGCAGAAGAACTTGAAGAAGGAGGATGGGGACCGACCACACACCGAAAAGTACAAGAAGAGGAGGGGTGTGGTGCCCTGGGCTATTTTCACAAGTAGGACACATGTCGATGACAAGCACCCCTTTTGCCTTCCAAAACTTGCTCCGCTGTGCTTCTTGGCCAGGGAGGCATGAAAAGCGCTCTCCTGCCTGCCCTGCGCTTGGATCGCGTGCAGGGAGAGCTGAAAAGCTGCAGCTCCGCATGGTGCAGCAAGCCTGCAGCCCTTCCAAGCACAGGCTGTTTTGCACAAGCAAGGACACCGCGGGAAATGGAGCCAAGGGAAGAGCAGAGCTCACTCCTGCTCCAAACCTGCAATGGGCAAAAGAGCCAGGGAGCACCAGGGCACGAGTGGCGCCTCGCAGGTGCAAGAGCAGCGGGCAAGAACTGAGCCCAAAGGGCCCAGAGGAGCCCTGACAAGGGGCTGCGCTCAATGCTACGGAGGAGAAGAAGCAACCCCCGGGGGCAACCCTGGGCGTCCGCCCTGGGAGTCTAGAAAGCGTCCTCCCGCCGCCTGCGGGGCACGAGGGCCACCTTGGTGGAGCAGGAGCAGCAGGCACCTAGCCAAAACGGCCCAAAGGAGCCCTGGCAAGGGGCCGTGCTCAGTGCTGCAGAGGAAGGCAAAAAACCCCCGGGGACACTTGCTAGCGCACCGTGGGGGGAAAAAAGCCTTCCTCCCCGCAGCTGCAGGGCACGAGAGGCCACCTTCGTGGTGCATGAGCAACAGGCAGTAACCCAGCCAAAATGGCCCAGAGGAGCCCTGACAAGTGCTCATGCTCAGTGCTGCAGAGGAAGGCAAAAAAACCCCGGGCACCAGAGCCAATCTGCCCCGGGGGAAAATTCCTTCCTGACCCCAGCGTCGCTGGCGATGGGCTATTCCCTGAGCACGTGAGCAAGACCTGCCTCCTCGGCCCGCAGGCTGCTCACGCCTCCCAGGAGATGCCCAACCCCGATTCTCCCTCCACCTGCTGCCACCTCAGGGCCTTCCCAGAGGGGCAAAACGCCCCCGGCCTGATCCATCTGGTGGGCAACGATCCTTCCTGCGCCTGGCAAGGCACCAGTGGCTGCTCCAAAGCACCGGCACCCCCGCCAACATCTCTGCATCCCATTCCTCACGGCTGCTGACACTGGCTCCGCAGGGGATGAGGATGGCGAGCTCTGCAGTGCTCCTCAAGAAGGCATTCCCTTGCTCTTGCCACTGCTAGCCAGCTGAAAAGGCCAGCCAGCCTCACCAGCCTCCAGCTTTTGGTAGTTCTTCTCATCTCCAGCAGCCTCGTCGAGCCTCCTCCGGCCTTCCTCCCTCAGCCCTCGCCAAGTAATTCCACCGCCTCCTCAAGGACTTCCTCTCGCCCGTCTTGGGGCTGCCCCCAGGCCAGCTATGGCAGCGCGACGCGGGAGCGTGCTCCCTTTTATGCTGCCCCGGGGCATGGTGACTGCTGCGTTGCCGGGCGCTGGCACTGTGACACGGGGGTGACGGGCCAACCCCCTGCGCGGCCCCGCCTGCCGGCCCTCTGCCCAGCATCCTTCCCAGGAAGGCCTTTGGGCTGCTGGCCCCGAGGCAGTCCCTGGGCCCAGGAGGCTCAGGGGGCTGTCCCTGCCCTTGCTGGCCATGCCCTGGGCACAGCTGCTGGGCGTCCCGCTAAATACATCCGGGCATTCAGGCTACGTCGTGAAGGCTGTTTGTCCCATCTACATTCCTTTGGTTGTGGGGATGCCAGAGGTGAAAGCAAGGCTTTTGGTTCCCTCTGCATGAACTGTGCAGAGACGGAGAGCACGTGCAGGATGGCCTCGCCGTTCCTGACCCATGCACCAAGGGACATTTGCTACTCCCCTGCTTATGCTGAGGTCTTCTTCTGGGAAAGAAGTCCCAAATCCTTTTCTCTTCTTGACCATCTGTTTCCTTGCACTCCAGAGCTTTTCTCCTCCCTTGGCCTTCACCCTCAATACCTTTCCTGAAAGTGACGGCAGCCCTCTCAGCCTTTGCCTTGCTCCTGCTAGTCGTCTTCACCTCAGCTAGAGGGTCCTGAAGGATCGCTGCAGGTCCCTTCCAACTCAACCCTTCTCTTCTCTTCACTTGTCTTCTATTCCCTGCACTGACGATGAGGCGAATAACAAGGAGACCACTAGTTGCCTGAAATGCCAGGGGGTTTGCAGCTCCAGAAACACTTTCGAGGACACAAAAAGGATACAAGTAGAAACAGGATTGGATTTCATTTGATTTTACTTTATTTTACTTTCTTTTATTTTCTGTCTTGTTCTGTTGGTTGATGTTAGTTTAGTTTTGTTTCTTTCATGTGATGTTATTGTATTTGATTTTATTACATTTTCTTTGGGGTTATTTCTTCTTATTCTATTTTATGTTGGTTTATCTTCTTTTATTTTACCTTGCTTTATGCGTCTTTATTTTGTTTTGTTATTTGATTATTTTATCATTTTATTTGACCTTATTTTGGTTTAGGCTCCTTTAGGCTATTTGGCTGAATCTCTTTCAGAGCCGATGCTCACAAGCATTAACACAATGCGCATGTGCAGCCAGGAGCAGGCTGATGTGTTCTTCGGTTTAGTTTGAAAAAGCATCCCTTGCAGTCTGGCAAAGGAAAGCCGCAGAAAGGAGCAGCAGGAAGACAGGCCAAGCAGTCCCTCGTTTCTCAACAGTGCAGAAGAACTTGAAGAAGGAGGATGGGGACCGACCACACACCGAAAAGTACAAGAAGAGGAGGGGTGTGGTGCCCTGGGCTATTTTCACAAGTAGGACACATGTCGATGACAAGCACCCCTTTTGCCTTCCAAAACTTGCTCCGATGTGCTTCTTGGCCAGGGAGGCATGAAAAGCGCTCTCCTGCCTGCCCTGCGCTTGGATCGCGTGCAGGGAGAGCTGAAAAGCTGCAGCTCCGCATGGTGCAGCAAGCCTGCAGCCCTTCCAAGCACAGGCTGTTTTGCACAAGCAAGGACACCGCGGGAAATGGAGCCAAGGGAAGAGCAGAGCTCACTCCTGCTCCAAACCTGCAATGGGCAAAAGAGCCAGGGAGCGCCAGGGCACGAGTGGCGCCTCGCAGGTGCAAGAGCAGCGGGCAAGAACTGAGCCCAAAGGGCCCAGAGGAGCCCTGACAAGGGGCTGCGCTCAATGCTACGGAGGAGAAGAAGCAACCCCCGGGGGCAACCCTGGGCGTCCGCCCTGGGAGTCTAGAAAGCGTCCTCCCGCCGCCTGCGGGGCACGAGGGCCACCTTGGTGGAGCAGGAGCAGCAGGCACCTAGCCAAAACGGCCCAAAGGAGCCCTGGCAAGGGGCCGTGCTCAGTGCTGCAGAGGAAGGCAAAAAACCCCCGGGGACACTTGCTAGCGCACCGTGGGGGGAAAAAAGCCTTCCTCCCCGCAGCTGCAGGGCACGAGAGGCCACCTTCGTGGTGCATGAGCAACAGGCAGTAACCCAGCCAAAATGGCCCAGAGGAGCCCTGACAAGTGCTCATGCTCAGTGCTGCAGAGGAAGGCAAAAAAACCCCGGGCACCAGAGCCAATCTGCCCCGGGGGAAAATTCCTTCCTGACCCCAGCGTCGCTGGCGATGGGCTATTCCCTGAGCACGTGAGCAAGACCTGCCTCCTCGGCCCGCAGGCTGCTCACGCCTCCCAGGAGATGCCCAACCCCGATTCTCCCTCCACCTGCTGCCACCTCAGGGCCTTCCCAGAGGGGCAAAACGCCCCCGGCCTGATCCATCTGGTGGGCAACGATCCTTCCTGCGCCTGGCAAGGCACCAGTGGCTGCTCCAAAGCACCGGCACCCCCGCCAACATCTCTGCATCCCATTCCTCACGGCTGCTGACACTGGCTCCGCAGGGGATGAGGATGGCGAGCTCTGCAGTGCTCCTCAAGAAGGCATTCCCTTGCTCTTGCCACTGCTAGCCAGCTGAAAAGGCCAGCCAGCCTCACCAGCCTCCAGCTTTTGGTAGTTCTTCTCATCTCCAGCAGCCTCGTCGAGCCTCCTCCGGCCTTCCTCCCTCAGCCCTCGCCAAGTAATTCCACCGCCTCCTCAAGGACTTCCTCTCGCCCGTCTTGGGGCTGCCCCCAGGCCAGCTATGGCAGCGCGACGCGGGAGCGTGCTCCCTTTTATGCTGCCCCGGGGCATGGTGACTGCTGCGTTGCCGGGCGCTGGCACTGTGACACGGGGGTGACGGGCCAACCCCCTGCGCGGCCCCGCCTGCCGGCCCTCTGCCCAGCATCCTTCCCAGGAAGGCCTTTGGGCTGCTGGCCCCGAGGCAGTCCCTGCGCCCAGGAGGCTCAGGGGGCTGTCCCTGCCCTTGCTGGCCATGCCCTGGGCACAGCTGCTGGGCGTCCCGCTAAATACATCCGGGCATTCAGGCTACGTCGTGAAGGCTGTTTGTCCCATCTACATTCCTTTGGTTGTGGGGATGCCAGAGGTGAAAGCAAGGCTTTTGGTTCCCTCTGCATGAACTGTGCAGAGACGGAGAGCACGTGCAGGATGGCCTCGCCGTTCCTGACCCATGCACCAAGGGACATTTGCTACTCCCCTGCTTATGCTGAGGTCTTCTTCTGGGAAAGAAGTCCCAAATCCTTTTCTCTTCTTGACCATCTGTTTCCTTGCACTCCAGAGCTTTTCTCCTCCCTTGGCCTTCACCCTCAATACCTTTCCTGAAAGTGACGGCAGCCCTCTCAGCCTTTGCCTTGCTCCTGCTAGTCGTCTTCACCTCAGCTAGAGGGTCCTGAAGGATCGCTGCAGGTCCCTTCCAACTCAACCCTTCTCTTCTCTTCACTTGTCTTCTATTCCCTGCACTGACGATGAGGCGAATAACAAGGAGACCACTAGTTGCCTGAAATGCCAGGGGGTTTGCAGCTCCAGAAACACTTTCGAGGACACAAAAAGGATACAAGTAGAAACAGGATTGGATTTCATTTGATTTTACTTTATTTTACTTTCTTTTATTTTCTGTCTTGTTCTGTTGGTTGATGTTAGTTTAGTTTTGTTTCTTTCATGTGATGTTATTGTATTTGATTTTATTACATTTTCTTTGGGGTTATTTCTTCTTATTCTATTTTATGTTGGTTTATCTTCTTTTATTTTACCTTGCTTTATGCGTCTTTATTTTGTTTTGTTATTTGATTATTTTATCATTTTATTTGACCTTATTTTGGTTTAGGCTCCTTTAGGCTATTTGGCTGAATCTCTTTCAGAGCCGATGCTCACAAGCATTAACACAATGCGCATGTGCAGCCAGGAGCAGGCTGATGTGTTCTTCGGTTTAGTTTGAAAAAGCATCCCTTGCAGTCTGGCAAAGGAAAGCCGCAGAAAGGAGCAGCAGGAATACAGGCCAAGCAGTCCCTCGTTTCTCAACAGTGCAGAAGAACTTGAAGAAGGAGGATGGGGACCGACCACACACCGAAAAGTACAAGAAGAGGAGGGGTGTGGTGCCCTGGGCTATTTTCACAAGTAGGACACATGTCGATGACAAGCACCCCTTTTGCCTTCCAAAACTTGCTCCGCTGTGCTTCTTGGCCAGGGAGGCATGAAAAGCGCTCTCCTGCCTGCCCTGCGCTTGGATCGCGTGCAGGGAGAGCTGAAAAGCTGCAGCTCCGCATGGTGCAGCAAGCCTGCAGCCCTTCCAAGCACAGGCTGTTTTGCACAAGCAAGGACACCGCGGGAAATGGAGCCAAGGGAAGAGCAGAGCTCACTCCTGCTCCAAACCTGCAATGGGCAAAAGAGCCAGGGAGCACCAGGGCACGAGTGGCGCCTCGCAGGTGCAAGAGCAGCGGGCAAGAACTGAGCCCAAAGGGCCCAGAGGAGCCCTGACAAGGGGCTGCGCTCAATGCTACGGAGGAGAAGAAGCAACCCCCGGGGGCAACCCTGGGCGTCCGCCCTGGGAGTCTAGAAAGCGTCCTCCCCCCGCCTGCGGGGCACGAGGGCCACCTTGGTGGAGCAGGAGCAGCAGGCACCTAGCCAAAACGGCCCAAAGGAGCCCTGGCAAGGGGCCGTGCTCAGTGCTGCAGAGGAAGGCAAAAAACCCCCGGGGACACTTGCTAGCGCACCGTGGGGGGAAAAAAGCCTTCCTCCCCGCAGCTGCAGGGCACGAGAGGCCACCTTCGTGGTGCATGAGCAACAGGCAGTAACCCAGCCAAAATGGCCCAGAGGAGCCCTGACAAGTGCTCATGCTCAGTGCTGCAGAGGAAGGCAAAAAACCCCCGGGCACCAGAGCCAATCTGCCCCGGGGGAAAATTCCTTCCTGACCCCAGCGTCGCTGGCGATGGGCTATTCCCTGAGCACGTGAGCAAGACCTGCCTCCTCGGCCCGCAGGCTGCTCACGCCTCCCAGGAGATGCCCAACCCCGATTCTCCCTCCACCTGCTGCCACCTCAGGGCCTTCCCAGAGGGGCAAAACGCCCCCGGCCTGATCCATCTGGTGGGCAACGATCCTTCCTGCGCCTGGCAAGGCACCAGTGGCTGCTCCAAAGCACCGGCACCCCCGCCAACATCTCTGCATCCCATTCCTCACGGCTGCTGACACTGGCTCCGCAGGGGATGAGGATGGCGAGCTCTGCAGTGCTCCTCAAGAAGGCATTCCCTTGCTGTTGCCACTGCTAGCCAGCTGAAAAGGCCAGCCAGCCTCACCAACCTCCAGCTGTTGGGGGTTCTTCTCGTCTCCAGCAGCCTCGTCGAGCCTCCTCCGGCCTTCCTCCCTCAGCCCTCGCCAAGTAATTCCACCGCCTCCTCAAGGACTTCCTCTCGCCCGTCTTGGGGCTGCCCCCAGGCCAGCTATGGCAGCGCGGCGCGGGAGCGTGCTCCCTTTTATGCTGCCCCGGGGCATGGTGACTGCTGCGTTGCCGGGCGCTGGCACTGTGACACGGGGGTGACGGGGCCCCCCCTGCGCAGCCCCGCCCGCCGGCCCTCTGCCCAGCATCCTTCCCAGGAAGGCCTTTGGGCTGCTGGCCCCGAGGCAGTCCCTGGGCCCAGGAGGCTCAGGGGGCTGTCCCTGCCCTTGCTGGCCATGCCCTGGGCACAGCTGCTGGGCGTCCCGCTCAATACATCTGGACATTCAGACTACGTCGTGAAGGCTGTTTGTCCCATCTACATTCATTTGGTTGTGGGGATGCCAGAGGTGAAAGCAAGGCTTTGGGTTCCCTCTGCATGAACTGGGCAGAGACGGAGAGCACGTGCAGGATGGCCTCGCCATTCCTGACCCATGCACCAAGGGACATTTGCTGCTCCCCTGCTTATGCTGAGGTCTTCTTCTGGGAAAGAAGTCCCAAATCCTTTTCTCTTCTTGACCATCTGTTTCCTTGCACTCCAGAGCTTTTCTCCTCCCTTGGCCTTCACCCTCAATACCTGTCCTGAAAGTGACGGCAGCCCTCTCAGCCTTTCTCTTGCTCCTGCTAGTCGTCTTCACCTCAGCTAGAGGGTCCTGAAGGATCGCTGCAGGTCCCTTCCAACTCAACCCTTCTCTTCTCTTCACTTGTCTTCTATTCCCTGCACTGACGATGAGGCGAATAACAAGGAGACCACTAGTTGCCTGAAATGCCAGGGGGTTTGCAGCTCCAGAAACACTTTCGAGGACACAAATCAAAAAGGATACAAGTAGAAACAGGATTGGATTTCATTTGATTTTACTTTATTTTACTTTCTTTTATTTTCTGTCTTGTTCTGTTGGTTGATGTTAGTTTAGTTTTGTTTCTTTCATGTGATGTTATTGTATTTGATTTTATTACATTTTCTTTGGGGTTATTTCTTCTTATTCTATTTTATGTTGGTTTATCTTCTTTTATTTTACCTTGCTTTATGCGTCTTTATTTTGTTTTGTTATTTGATTATTTTATCATTTTATTTGACCTTATTTTGGTTTAGGCTCCTTTAGGCTATTTGGCTGAATCTCTTTCAGAGCCGATGCTCACAAGCATTAACACAATGCGCATGTGCAGCCAGGAGCAGGCTGATGTGTTCTTCGGTTTAGTTTGAAAAAGCATCCCTTGCAGTCTGGCAAAGGAAAGCCGCAGAAAGGAGCAGCAGGAATACAGGCCAAGCAGTCCCTCGTTTCTCAACAGTGCAGAAGAACTTGAAGAAGGAGGATGGGGACCGACCACACACCGAAAAGTACAAGAAGAGGAGGGGTGTGGTGCCCTGGGCTATTTTCACAAGTAGGACACATGTCGATGACAAGCACCCCTTTTGCCTTCCAAAACTTGCTCCGCTGTGCTTCTTGGCCAGGGAGGCATGAAAAGCGCTCTCCTGCCTGCCCTGCGCTTGGATCGCGTGCAGGGAGAGCTGAAAAGCTGCAGCTCCGCATGGTGCAGCAAGCCTGCAGCCCTTCCAAGCACAGGCTGTTTTGCACAAGCAAGGACACCGCGGGAAATGGAGCCAAGGGAAGAGCAGAGCTCACTCCTGCTCCAAACCTGCAATGGGCAAAAGAGCCAGGGAGCGCCAGGGCACGAGTGGCGCCTCGCAGGTGCAAGAGCAGCGGGCAAGAACTGAGCCCAAAGGGCCCAGAGGAGCCCTGACAAGGGGCTGCGCTCAATGCTACGGAGGAGAAGAAGCAACCCCCGGGGGCAACCCTGGGCGTCCGCCCTGGGAGTCTAGAAAGCGTCCTCCCCCCGCCTGCGGGGCACGAGGGCCACCTTGGTGGAGCAGGAGCAGCAGGCACCTAGCCAAAACGGCCCAAAGGAGCCCTGGCAAGGGGCCGTGCTCAGTGCTGCAGAGGAAGGCAAAAAACCCCCGGGGACACTTGCTAGCGCACCGTGGGGGGAAAAAAGCCTTCCTCCCCGCAGCTGCAGGGCACGAGAGGCCACCTTCGTGGTGCATGAGCAACAGGCAGTAACCCAGCCAAAATGGCCCAGAGGAGCCCTGACAAGTGCTCATGCTCAGTGCTGCAGAGGAAGGCAAAAAAACCCCGGGCACCAGAGCCAATCTGCCCCGGGGGAAAATTCCTTCCTGACCCCAGCGTCGCTGGCGATGGGCTATTCCCTGAGCACGTGAGCAAGACCTGCCTCCTCGGCCCGCAGGCTGCTCACGCCTCCCAGGAGATGCCCAACCCCGATTCTCCCTCCACCTGCTGCCACCTCAGGGCCTTCCCAGAGGGGCAAAACGCCCCCGGCCTGATCCATCTGGTGGGCAACGATCCTTCCTGCGCCTGGCAAGGCACCAGTGGCTGCTCCAAAGCACCGGCACCCCCGCCAACATCTCTGCATCCCATTCCTCACGGCTGCTGACACTGGCTCCGCAGGGGATGAGGATGGCGAGCTCTGCAGTGCTCCTCAAGAAGGCATTCCCTTGCTCTTGCCACTGCTAGCCAGCTGAAAAGGCCAGCCAGCCTCACCAGCCTCCAGCTTTTGGTAGTTCTTCTCATCTCCAGCAGCCTCGTCGAGCCTCCTCCGGCCTTCCTCCCTCAGCCCTCGCCAAGTAATTCCACCGCCTCCTCAAGGACTTCCTCTCGCCCGTCTTGGGGCTGCCCCCAGGCCAGCTATGGCAGCGCGGCGCGGGAGCGTGCTCCCTTTTATGCTGCCCCGGGGCATGGTGACTGCTGCGTTGCCGGGCGCTGGCACTGTGACACGGGGGTGACGGGCCAACCCCCTGCGCGGCCCCGCCTGCCGGCCCTCTGCCCAGCATCCTTCCCAGGAAGGCCTTTGGGCTGCTGTCCCCGAGGCAGTCCCTGCGCCCAGGAGGCTCAGGGGGCTGTCCCTGCCCTTGCTGGCCATGCCCTGGGCACAGCTGCTGGGCGTCCCGCTAAATACATCCGGGCATTCAGACTACGTCGTGAAGGCTGTTTGTCCCATCTACATTCCTTTGGTTGTGGGGATGCCAGAGGTGAAAGCAAGGCTTTTGGTTCCCTCTGCATGAACTGTGCAGAGACGGAGAGCACGTGCAGGATGGCCTCGCCGTTCCTGACCCATGCACCAAGGGACATTTGCTACTCCCCTGCTTATGCTGAGGTCTTCTTCTGGGAAAGAAGTCCCAAATCCTTTTCTCTTCTTGACCATCTGTTTCCTTGCACTCCAGAGCTTTTCTCCTCCCTTGGCCTTCACCCTCAATACCTTTCCTGAAAGTGACGGCAGCCCTCTCAGCCTTTCTCTTGCTCCTGCTAGTTGTCTTCACCTCAGCTAGAGGGTCCTGAAGGATCGCTGCAGGTCCCTTCCAACTCAACCCTTCTCTTCTCTTCACTTGTCTTCTATTCCCTGCACTGACGATGAGGCGAACAACAAGGAGACCACTAGTTGCCTGAAATGCCAGGGGGTTTGCAGCTCCGGAAACACTTTCGAGGACACAAATCAAAAAGGATACAAGTAGAAACAGGATTGGATTTCATTTGATTTTACTTTATTTTACTTTCTTTTATTTTCTGTCTTGTTCTGTTGGTTGATGTTAGTTTACTTTCGTTTCTTTCATGTGATGTTATTGTATTTGATTTTATTACATTTTCTTTGGGGTTATTTCTTATTATTTTATTTTATGTTGGTTTATCTTCTTTTATTTTACCTTGCTTTATGCGTTTTTATTTTGGTTTGTTATTTGATTATTTTATCATTTGATTTGATCTTATTTTGGTTTAGGCTCTTTTAGGCTATTTGGCTGAATCTCTTTCAGAGCCGATGCTCACAAGCATTAACACAATGCGCATGTGCAGCCAGGAGCAGGCTGATGTGTTCTTCGGTTTAGTTTGAAAAAGCATCCCTTGCAGTCTGGCAAAGGAAAGCCGCAGAAAGGAGCAGCAGGAAGACAGGCCAAGCAGTCCCTCGTTTCTCAACAGTGCAGAAGAACTTGAAGAAGGAGGATGGGGACCGACCACACACCGAAAAGTACAAGAAGAGGAGGGGTGTGGTGCCCTGGGCTATTTTCACAAGTAGCACACATGTCGATGACAAGCACCCCTTTTGCCTTCCAAAACTTGCTCCGCTGTGCTTCTTGGCCAGGGAGGCATGAAAAGCGCTCTCCTGCCTGCCCTGCGCTTGGATCGCATGCAGGGAGAGCTGAAAAGCTGCAGCTCCGCATGGTGCAGCAAGCCTGCAGCCCTTCCAAGCACAGGCTGTTTTGCACAAGCAAGAACACCTCGGGAAACGGAGCCAAGGCAAGAGCAGAGCTCACTCCTGCTCCAAACCTGCAACGGGCAAAAGAGCCAGGGAGCGCCAGGGCACGAGTGGCGCCTCGGAGGTGCAAGAGCAGCGGGCAAGAACTGAGCCCAAAGGGCCCAGAGGAGCCCTGACAAGGGGCTGCGCTCAATGCTACGGAGGAGAAGAAGCAACCCCCGGGGGCAACCCTGGGCGTCCGCCCTGGGAGTCTAGAAAGCGTCCTCCCGCCGCCTGCGGGGCACGAGGGCCACCTTGGTGGAGCAGGAGCAGCAGGCACCTAGCCAAAACGGCCCAAAGGAGCCCTGGCAAGGGGCCGTGCTCAGTGCTGCAGAGGAAGGCAAAAAAGCCCCGGGGACACTTGCTAGCGCACCGTGGGGGGAAAAAAGCCTTCCTCCCCGCAGCTGCAGGGCACGAGAGGCCACCTTCGTGGTGCATGAGCAACAGGCAGTAACCCAGCCAAAATGGCCCAGAGGAGCCCTGACAAGTGCTCATGCTCAGTGCTGCAGAGGAAGGCAAAAAACCCCCGGGCACCAGAGCCAATCTGCCCCGGGGGAAAATTCCTTCCTGACCCCAGCGTCGCTGGCGATGGGCTATTCCCTGAGCACGTGAGCAAGACCTGCCTCCTCGGCCCGCAGGCTGCTCACGCCTCCCAGGAGATGCCCAACCCCGATTCTCCCTCCACCTGCTGCCACCTCAGGGCCTTCCCAGAGGGGCAAAACGCCCCCGGCCTGATCCATCTGGTGGGCAACGATCCTTCCTGCGCCTGGCAAGGCACCAGTGGCTGCTCCAAAGCACCGGCACCCCCGCCAACATCTCTGCATCCCATTCCTCACGGCTGCTGACACTGGCTCCGCAGGGGATGAGGATGGCGAGCTCTGCAGTGCTCCTCAAGAAGGCATTCCCTTGCTGTTGCCACTGCTAGCCAGCTGAAAAGGCCAGCCAGCCTCACCAACCTCCAGCTGTTGGGGGTTCTTCTCGTCTCCAGCAGCCTCGTCGAGCCTCCTCCGGCCTTCCTCCCTCAGCCCTCGCCAAGTAATTCCACCGCCTCCTCAAGGACTTCCTCTCGCCCGTCTTGGGGCTGCCCCCAGGCCAGCTATGGCAGCGCGGCGCGGGAGCGTGCTCCCTTTTATGCTGCCCCGGGGCATGGTGACTGCTGCGTTGCCGGGCGCTGGCACTGTGACACGGGGGTGACGGGGCCCCCCCTGCGCAGCCCCGCCCGCCGGCCCTCTGCCCAGCATCCTTCCCAGGAAGGCCTTTGGGCTGCTGGCCCCGAGGCAGTCCCTGGGCCCAGGAGGCTCAGGGGGCTGTCCCTGCCCTTGCTGGCCATGCCCTGGGCACAGCTGCTGGGCGTCCCGCTAAATACATCTGGACATTCAGACTACGTCGTGAAGGCTGTTTGTCCCATCTACATTCATTTGGTTGTGGGGATGCCAGAGGTGAAAGCAAGGCTTTGGGTTCCCTCTGCATGAACTGGGCAGAGACGGAGAGCACGTGCAGGATGGCCTCGCCATTCCTGACCCATGCACCAAGGGACATTTGCTGCTCCCCTGCTTATGCTGAGGTCTTCTTCTGGGAAAGAAGTCCCAAATCCTTTTCTCTTCTTGACCATCTGTTTCCTTGCACTCCAGAGCTTTTCTCCTCCCTTGGCCTTCACCCTCAATACCTGTCCTGAAAGTGACGGCAGCCCTCTCAGCCTTTCTCTTGCTCCTGCTAGTCGTCTTCACCTCAGCTAGAGGGTCCTGAAGGATCGCTGCAGGTCCCTTCCAACTCAACCCTTCTCTTCTCTTCACTTGTCTTCTATTCCCTGCACTGACGATGAGGCGAATAACAAGGAGACCACTAGTTGCCTGAAATGCCAGGGGGTTTGCAGCTCCAGAAACACTTTCGAGGACACAAATCAAAAAGGATACAAGTAGAAACAGGATTGGATTTCATTTGATTTTACTTTATTTTACTTTCTTTTATTTTCTGTCTTGTTCTGTTGGTTGATGTTAGTTTAGTTTTGTTTCTTTCATGTGATGTTATTGTATTTGATTTTATTACATTTTCTTTGGGGTTATTTCTTCTTATTCTATTTTATGTTGGTTTATCTTCTTTTATTTTACCTTGCTTTATGCGTCTTTATTTTGTTTTGTTATTTGATTATTTTATCATTTTATTTGACCTTATTTTGGTTTAGGCTCCTTTAGGCTATTTGGCTGAATCTCTTTCAGAGCCGATGCTCACAAGCATTAACACAATGCGCATGTGCAGCCAGGAGCAGGCTGATGTGTTCTTCGGTTTAGTTTGAAAAAGCATCCCTTGCAGTCTGGCAAAGGAAAGCCGCAGAAAGGAGCAGCAGGAAGACAGGCCAAGCAGTCCCTCGTTTCTCAACAGTGCAGAAGAACTTGAAGAAGGAGGATGGGGACCGACCACACACCGAAAAGTACAAGAAGAGGAGGGGTGTGGTGCCCTGGGCTATTTTCACAAGTAGGACACATGTCGATGACAAGCACCCCTTTTGCCTTCCAAAACTTGCTCCGCTGTGCTTCTTGGCCAGGGAGGCATGAAAAGCGCTCTCCTGCCTGCCCTGCGCTTGGATCGCGTGCAGGGAGAGCTGAAAAGCTGCAGCTCCGCATGGTGCAGCAAGCCTGCAGCCCTTCCAAGCACAGGCTGTTTTGCACAAGCAAGGACACCGCGGGAAATGGAGCCAAGGGAAGAGCAGAGCTCACTCCTGCTCCAAACCTGCAATGGGCAAAAGAGCCAGGGAGCGCCAGGGCACGAGTGGCGCCTCGCAGGTGCAAGAGCAGCGGGCAAGAACTGAGCCCAAAGGGCCCAGAGGAGCCCTGACAAGGGGCTGCGCTCAATGCTACGGAGGAGAAGAAGCAACCCCCGGGGGCAACCCTGGGCGTCCGCCCTGGGAGTCTAGAAAGCGTCCTCCCCCCGCCTGCGGGGCACGAGGGCCACCTTGGTGGAGCAGGAGCAGCAGGCACCTAGCCAAAACGGCCCAAAGGAGCCCTGGCAAGGGGCCGTGCTCAGTGCTGCAGAGGAAGGCAAAAAACCCCCGGGGACACTTGCTAGCGCACCGTGGGGGGAAAAAAGCCTTCCTCCCCGCAGCTGCAGGGCACGAGAGGCCACCTTCGTGGTGCATGAGCAACAGGCAGTAACCCAGCCAAAATGGCCCAGAGGAGCCCTGACAAGTGCTCATGCTCAGTGCTGCAGAGGAAGGCAAAAAAACCCCGGGCACCAGAGCCAATCTGCCCCGGGGGAAAATTCCTTCCTGACCCCAGCGTCGCTGGCGATGGGCTATTCCCTGAGCACGTGAGCAAGACCTGCCTCCTCGGCCCGCAGGCTGCTCACGCCTCCCAGGAGATGCCCAACCCCGATTCTCCCTCCACCTGCTGCCACCTCAGGGCCTTCCCAGAGGGGCAAAACGCCCCCGGCCTGATCCATCTGGTGGGCAACGATCCTTCCTGCGCCTGGCAAGGCACCAGTGGCTGCTCCAAAGCACCGGCACCCCCGCCAACATCTCTGCATCCCATTCCTCACGGCTGCTGACACTGGCTCCGCAGGGGATGAGGATGGCGAGCTCTGCAGTGCTCCTCAAGAAGGCATTCCCTTGCTCTTGCCACTGCTAGCCAGCTGAAAAGGCCAGCCAGCCTCACCAGCCTCCAGCTTTTGGTAGTTCTTCTCATCTCCAGCAGCCTCGTCGAGCCTCCTCCGGCCTTCCTCCCTCAGCCCTCGCCAAGTAATTCCACCGCCTCCTCAAGGACTTCCTCTCGCCCGTCTTGGGGCTGCCCCCAGGCCAGCTATGGCAGCGCGGCGCGGGAGCGTGCTCCCTTTTATGCTGCCCCGGGGCATGGTGACTGCTGCGTTGCCGGGCGCTGGCACTGTGACACGGGGGTGACGGGCCAACCCCCTGCGCGGCCCCGCCTGCCGGCCCTCTGCCCAGCATCCTTCCCAGGAAGGCCTTTGGGCTGCTGTCCCCGAGGCAGTCCCTGCGCCCAGGAGGCTCAGGGGGCTGTCCCTGCCCTTGCTGGCCATGCCCTGGGCACAGCTGCTGGGCGTCCCGCTAAATACATCCGGGCATTCAGACTACGTCATGAAGGCTGTTTGTCCCATCTACATTCCTTTGGTTGTGGGGATGCCAGAGGTGAAAGCAAGGCTTTTGGTTCCCTCTGCATGAACTGTGCAGAGACGGAGAGCACGTGCAGGATGGCCTCGCCGTTCCTGACCCATGCACCAAGGGACATTTGCTACTCCCCTGCTTATGCTGAGGTCTTCTTCTGGGAAAGAAGTCCCAAATCGTTTTCTCTTCTTGACCATCTGTTTCCTTGCACTCCAGAGCTTTTCTCCTCCCTTGGCCTTCACCCTCAATAGCTTTCCTGAAAGTGACGGCAGCCCTCTCAGCCTTTCTCTTGCTCCTGCTAGTTGTCTTCACCTCAGCTAGAGGGTCCTGAAGGATCGCTGCAGGTCCCTTCCAACTCAACCCTTCTCTTCTCTTCACTTGTCTTCTATTCCCTGCACTGACGATGAGGCGAACAACAAGGAGACCACTAGTTGCCTGAAATGCCAGGGGGTTTGCAGCTCCGGAAACACTTTCGAGGACACAAATCAAAAAGGATACAAGTAGAAACAGGATTGGATTTCATTTGATTTTACTTTATTTTACTTTCTTTTATTTTCTGTCTTGTTCTGTTGGTTGATGTTAGTTTACTTTCGTTTCTTTCATGTGATGTTATTGTATTTGATTTTATTACATTTTCTTTGGGGTTATTTCTTATTATTTTATTTTATGTTGGTTTATCTTCTTTTATTTTACCTTGCTTTATGCGTTTTTATTTTGGTTTGTTATTTGATTATTTTATCATTTGATTTGATCTTATTTTGGTTTAGGCTCTTTTAGGCTATTTGGCTGAATCTCTTTCAGAGCCGATGCTCACAAGCATTAACACAATGCGCATGTGCAGCCAGGAGCAGGCTGATGTGTTCTTCGGTTTAGTTTGAAAAAGCATCCCTTGCAGTCTGGCAAAGGAAAGCTGCAGAAAGGAGCAGCAGGAAGACAGGCCAAGCAGTCCCTCGTTTCTCAACAGTGCAGAAGAACTTGAAGAAGGAGGATGGGGACCGACCACACACCGAAAAGTACAAGAAGAGGAGGGGTGTGGTGCCCTGGGCTATTTTCACAAGTAGCACACATGTCGATGACAAGCACCCCTTTTGCCTTCCAAAACTTGCTCCGCTGTGCTTCTTGGCCAGGGAGGCATGAAAAGCGCTCTCCTGCCTGCCCTGCGCTTGGATCGCATGCAGGGAGAGCTGAAAAGCTGCAGCTCCGCATGGTGCAGCAAGCCTGCAGCCCTTCCAAGCACAGGCTGTTTTGCACAAGCAAGAACACCTCGGGAAACGGAGCCAAGGGAAGAGCAGAGCTCGCTCCTGCTCCAAACCTGCAACGGGCAAAAGAGCCAGGGAGCGCCAGGGCACGAGTGGCGCCTCGGAGGTGCAAGAGCAGCGGGCAAGAACTGAGCCCAAAGGGCCCAGAGGAGCCCTGACAAGGGGCTGCGCTCAATGCTACGGAGGAGAAGAAGCAACCCCCGGGGGCAACCCTGGGCGTCCGCCCTGGGAGTCTAGAAAGCGTCCTCCCGCCGCCTGCGGGGCACGAGGGCCACCTTGGTGGAGCAGGAGCAGCAGGCACCTAGCCAAAACGGCCCAAAGGAGCCCTGGCAAGGGGCCGTGCTCAGTGCTGCAGAGGAAGGCAAAAAACCCCCGGGGACACTTGCTAGCGCACCGTGGGGGGAAAAAAGCCTTCCTCCCCGCAGCTGCAGGGCACGAGAGGCCACCTTCGTGGTGCATGAGCAACAGGCAGTAACCCAGCCAAAATGGCCCAGAGGAGCCCTGACAAGTGCTCATGCTCAGTGCTGCAGAGGAAGGCAAAAAACCCCCGGGCACCAGAGCCAATCTGCCCCGGGGGAAAATTCCTTCCTGACCCCAGCGTCGCTGGCGATGGGCTATTCCCTGAGCACGTGAGCAAGACCTGCCTCCTCGGCCCGCAGGCTGCTCACGCCTCCCAGGAGATGCCCAACCCCGATTCTCCCTCCACCTGCTGCCACCTCAGGGCCTTCCCAGAGGGGCAAAACGCCCCCGGCCTGATCCATCTGGGGGACAACCATCCTTCCTGCGCCTGGCAAGGCACCAGTGGCTGCTCCAAAGCACCGGCACCCCCGCCAACATCTCTGCATCCCATTCCTCACGGCTGCTGACACTGGCTCCGCAGGGGATGAGGATGGCGAGCTCTGCAGTGCTCCTCAAGAAGGCATTCCCTTGCTGTTGCCACTGCTAGCCAGCTGAAAAGGCCAGCCAGCCTCACCAACCTCCAGCTGTTGGGGGTTCTTCTCGTCTCCAGCAGCCTCGTCGAGCCTCCTCCGGCCTTCCTCCCTCAGCCCTCGCCAAGTAATTCCACCGCCTCCTCAAGGACTTCCTCTCGCCCGTCTTGGGGCTGCCCCCAGGCCAGCTATGGCAGCGCGGCGCGGGAGCGTGCTCCCTTTTATGCTGCCCCGGGGCATGGTGACTGCTGCGTTGCCGGGCGCTGGCACTGTGACACGGGGGTGACGGGGCCCCCCCTGCGCAGCCCCGCCCGCCGGCCCTCTGCCCAGCATCCTTCCCAGGAAGGCCTTTGGGCTGCTGGCCCCGAGGCAGTCCCTGGGCCCAGGAGGCTCAGGGGGCTGTCCCTGCCCTTGCTGGCCATGCCCTGGGCACAGCTGCTGGGCGTCCCGCTAAATACATCTGGACATTCAGACTACGTCGTGAAGGCTGTTTGTCCCATCTACATTCATTTGGTTGTGGGGATGCCAGAGGTGAAAGCAAGGCTTTGGGTTCCCTCTGCATGAACTGGGCAGAGACGGAGAGCACGTGCAGGATGGCCTCGCCATTCCTGACCCATGCACCAAGGGACATTTGCTGCTCCCCTGCTTATGCTGAGGTCTTCTTCTGGGAAAGAAGTCCCAAATCCTTTTCTCTTCTTGACCATCTGTTTCCTTGCACTCCAGAGCTTTTCTCCTCCCTTGGCCTTCACCCTCAATACCTGTCCTGAAAGTGACGGCAGCCCTCTCAGCCTTTCTCTTGCTCCTGCTAGTCGTCTTCACCTCAGCTAGAGGGTCCTGAAGGATCGCTGCAGGTCCCTTCCAACTCAACCCTTCTCTTCTCTTCACTTGTCTTCTATTCCCTGCACTGACGATGAGGCGAATAACAAGGAGACCACTAGTTGCCTGAAATGCCAGGGGGTTTGCAGCTCCAGAAACACTTTCGAGGACACAAATCAAAAAGGATACAAGTAGAAACAGGATTGGATTTCATTTGATTTTACTTTATTTTACTTTCTTTTATTTTCTGTCTTGTTCTGTTGGTTGATGTTAGTTTAGTTTTGTTTCTTTCATGTGATGTTATTGTATTTGATTTTATTACATTTTCTTTGGGGTTATTTCTTCTTATTCTATTTTATGTTGGTTTATCTTCTTTTATTTTACCTTGCTTTATGCGTCTTTATTTTGTTTTGTTATTTGATTATTTTGTCATTTTATTTGACCTTATTTTGGTTTAGGCTCCTTTAGGCTATTTGGCTGAATCTCTTTCAGAGCCGATGCTCACAAGCATTAACACAATGCGCATGTGCAGCCAGGAGCAGGCTGATGTGTTCTTCGGTTTAGTTTGAAAAAGCATCCCTTGCAGTCTGGCAAAGGAAAGCCGCAGAAAGGAGCAGCAGGAATACAGGCCAAGCAGTCCCTCGTTTCTCAACAGTGCAGAAGAACTTGAAGAAGGAGGATGGGGACCGACCACACACCGAAAAGTACAAGAAGAGGAGGGGTGTGGTGCCCTGGGCTATTTTCACAAGTAGGACACATGTCGATGACAAGCACCCCTTTTGCCTTCCAAAACTTGCTCCGCTGTGCTTCTTGGCCAGGGAGGCATGAAAAGCGCTCTCCTGCCTGCCCTGCGCTTGGATCGCGTGCAGGGAGAGCTGAAAAGCTGCAGCTCCGCATGGTGCAGCAAGCCTGCAGCCCTTCCAAGCACAGGCTGTTTTGCACAAGCAAGGACACCGCGGGAAATGGAGCCAAGGGAAGAGCAGAGCTCACTCCTGCTCCAAACCTGCAATGGGCAAAAGAGCCAGGGAGCGCCAGGGCACGAGTGGCGCCTCGCAGGTGCAAGAGCAGCGGGCAAGAACTGAGCCCAAAGGGCCCAGAGGAGCCCTGACAAGGGGCTGCGCTCAATGCTACGGAGGAGAAGAAGCAACCCCCGGGGGCAACCCTGGGCGTCCGCCCTGGGAGTCTAGAAAGCGTCCTCCCCCCGCCTGCGGGGCACGAGGGCCACCTTGGTGGAGCAGGAGCAGCAGGCACCTAGCCAAAACGGCCCAAAGGAGCCCTGGCAAGGGGCCGTGCTCAGTGCTGCAGAGGAAGGCAAAAAACCCCCGGGGACACTTGCTAGCGCACCGTGGGGGGAAAAAAGCCTTCCTC
Source organism: Platalea leucorodia (assembly GCF_965183815.1). Taxonomy (NCBI): domain Eukaryota; kingdom Metazoa; phylum Chordata; class Aves; order Pelecaniformes; family Threskiornithidae; genus Platalea; species Platalea leucorodia. The sequence continues at coordinate 349,043 of NW_028121455.1, forward strand.
CCCGCAGCTGCAGGGCACGAGAGGCCACCTTCGTGGTGCATGAGCAACAGGCAGTAACCCAGCCAAAATGGCCCAGAGGAGCCCTGACAAGTGCTCATGCTCAGTGCTGCAGAGGAAGGCAAAAAAACCCCGGGCACCAGAGCCAATCTGCCCCGGGGGAAAATTCCTTCCTGACCCCAGCGTCGCTGGCGATGGGCTATTCCCTGAGCACGTGAGCAAGACCTGCCTCCTCGGCCCGCAGGCTGCTCACGCCTCCCAGGAGATGCCCAACCCCGATTCTCCCTCCACCTGCTGCCACCTCAGGGCCTTCCCAGAGGGGCAAAACGCCCCCGGCCTGATCCATCTGGTGGGCAACGATCCTTCCTGCGCCTGGCAAGGCACCAGTGGCTGCTCCAAAGCACCGGCACCCCCGCCAACATCTCTGCATCCCATTCCTCACGGCTGCTGACACTGGCTCCGCAGGGGATGAGGATGGCGAGCTCTGCAGTGCTCCTCAAGAAGGCATTCCCTTGCTCTTGCCACTGCTAGCCAGCTGAAAAGGCCAGCCAGCCTCACCAGCCTCCAGCTTTTGGTAGTTCTTCTCATCTCCAGCAGCCTCGTCGAGCCTCCTCCGGCCTTCCTCCCTCAGCCCTCGCCAAGTAATTCCACCGCCTCCTCAAGGACTTCCTCTCGCCCGTCTTGGGGCTGCCCCCAGGCCAGCTATGGCAGCGCGGCGCGGGAGCGTGCTCCCTTTTATGCTGCCCCGGGGCATGGTGACTGCTGCGTTGCCGGGCGCTGGCACTGTGACACGGGGGTGACGGGCCAACCCCCTGCGCGGCCCCGCCTGCCGGCCCTCTGCCCAGCATCCTTCCCAGGAAGGCCTTTGGGCTGCTGTCCCCGAGGCAGTCCCTGCGCCCAGGAGGCTCAGGGGGCTGTCCCTGCCCTTGCTGGCCATGCCCTGGGCACAGCTGCTGGGCGTCCCGCTAAATACATCCGGGCATTCAGACTACGTCGTGAAGGCTGTTTGTCCCATCTACATTCCTTTGGTTGTGGGGATGCCAGAGGTGAAAGCAAGGCTTTTGGTTCCCTCTGCATGAACTGTGCAGAGACGGAGAGCACGTGCAGGATGGCCTCGCCGTTCCTGACCCATGCACCAAGGGACATTTGCTACTCCCCTGCTTATGCTGAGGTCTTCTTCTGGGAAAGAAGTCCCAAATCGTTTTCTCTTCTTGACCATCTGTTTCCTTGCACTCCAGAGCTTTTCTCCTCCCTTGGCCTTCACCCTCAATAGCTTTCCTGAAAGTGACGGCAGCCCTCTCAGCCTTTGCCTTGCTCCTGCTAGTTGTCTTCACCTCAGCTAGAGGGTCCTGAAGGATCGCTGCAGGTCCCTTCCAACTCAACCCTTCTCTTCTCTTCACTTGTCTTCTATTCCCTGCACTGACGATGAGGCGAACAACAAGGAGACCACTAGTTGCCTGAAATGCCAGGGGGTTTGCAGCTCCGGAAACACTTTCGAGGACACAAATCAAAAAGGATACAAGTAGAAACAGGATTGGATTTCATTTGATTTTACTTTATTTTACTTTCTTTTATTTTCTGTCTTGTTCTGTTGGTTGATGTTAGTTTACTTTCGTTTCTTTCATGTGATGTTATTGTATTTGATTTTATTACATTTTCTTTGGGGTTATTTCTTATTATTTTATTTTATGTTGGTTTATCTTCTTTTATTTTACCTTGCTTTATGCGTTTTTATTTTGGTTTGTTATTTGATTATTTTATCATTTGATTTGATCTTATTTTGGTTTAGGCTCTTTTAGGCTATTTGGCTGAATCTCTTTCAGAGCCGATGCTCACAAGCATTAACACAATGCGCATGTGCAGCCAGGAGCAGGCTGATGTGTTCTTCGGTTTAGTTTGAAAAAGCATCCCTTGCAGTCTGGCAAAGGAAAGCTGCAGAAAGGAGCAGCAGGAAGACAGGCCAAGCAGTCCCTCGTTTCTCAACAGTGCAGAAGAACTTGAAGAAGGAGGATGGGGACCGACCACACACCGAAAAGTACAAGAAGAGGAGGGGTGTGGTGCCCTGGGCTATTTTCACAAGTAGCACACATGTCGATGACAAGCACCCCTTTTGCCTTCCAAAACTTGCTCCGCTGTGCTTCTTGGCCAGGGAGGCATGAAAAGCGCTCTCCTGCCTGCCCTGCGCTTGGATCGCATGCAGGGAGAGCTGAAAAGCTGCAGCTCCGCATGGTGCAGCAAGCCTGCAGCCCTTCCAAGCACAGGCTGTTTTGCACAAGCAAGAACACCTCGGGAAACGGAGCCAAGGGAAGAGCAGAGCTCGCTCCTGCTCCAAACCTGCAACGGGCAAAAGAGCCAGGGAGCGCCAGGGCACGAGTGGCGCCTCGGAGGTGCAAGAGCAGCGGGCAAGAACTGAGCCCAAAGGGCCCAGAGGAGCCCTGACAAGGGGCTGCGCTCAATGCTACGGAGGAGAAGAAGCAACCCCCGGGGGCAACCCTGGGCGTCCGCCCTGGGAGTCTAGAAAGCGTCCTCCCGCCGCCTGCGGGGCACGAGGGCCACCTTGGTGGAGCAGGAGCAGCAGGCACCTAGCCAAAACGGCCCAAAGGAGCCCTGGCAAGGGGCCGTGCTCAGTGCTGCAGAGGAAGGCAAAAAACCCCCGGGGACACTTGCTAGCGCACCGTGGGGGGAAAAAAGCCTTCCTCCCCGCAGCTGCAGGGCACGAGAGGCCACCTTCGTGGTGCATGAGCAACAGGCAGTAACCCAGCCAAAATGGCCCAGAGGAGCCCTGACAAGTGCTCATGCTCAGTGCTGCAGAGGAAGGCAAAAAACCCCCGGGCACCAGAGCCAATCTGCCCCGGGGGAAAATTCCTTCCTGACCCCAGCGTCGCTGGCGATGGGCTATTCCCTGAGCACGTGAGCAAGACCTGCCTCCTCGGCCCGCAGGCTGCTCACGCCTCCCAGGAGATGCCCAACCCCGATTCTCCCTCCACCTGCTGCCACCTCAGGGCCTTCCCAGAGGGGCAAAACGCCCCCGGCCTGATCCATCTGGGGGACAACCATCCTTCCTGCGCCTGGCAAGGCACCAGTGGCTGCTCCAAAGCACCGGCACCCCCGCCAACATCTCTGCATCCCATTCCTCACGGCTGCTGACACTGGCTCCGCAGGGGATGAGGATGGCGAGCTCTGCAGTGCTCCTCAAGAAGGCATTCCCTTGCTGTTGCCACTGCTAGCCAGCTGAAAAGGCCAGCCAGCCTCACCAACCTCCAGCTGTTGGGGGTTCTTCTCGTCTCCAGCAGCCTCGTCGAGCCTCCTCCGGCCTTCCTCCCTCAGCCCTCGCCAAGTAATTCCACCGCCTCCTCAAGGACTTCCTCTCGCCCGTCTTGGGGCTGCCCCCAGGCCAGCTATGGCAGCGCGGCGCGGGAGCGTGCTCCCTTTTATGCTGCCCCGGGGCATGGTGACTGCTGCGTTGCCGGGCGCTGGCACTGTGACACGGGGGTGACGGGGCCCCCCCTGCGCAGCCCCGCCCGCCGGCCCTCTGCCCAGCATCCTTCCCAGGAAGGCCTTTGGGCTGCTGGCCCCGAGGCAGTCCCTGGGCCCAGGAGGCTCAGGGGGCTGTCCCTGCCCTTGCTGGCCATGCCCTGGGCACAGCTGCTGGGCGTCCCGCTAAATACATCTGGACATTCAGACTACGTCGTGAAGGCTGTTTGTCCCATCTACATTCATTTGGTTGTGGGGATGCCAGAGGTGAAAGCAAGGCTTTGGGTTCCCTCTGCATGAACTGGGCAGAGACGGAGAGCACGTGCAGGATGGCCTCGCCATTCCTGACCCATGCACCAAGGGACATTTGCTGCTCCCCTGCTTATGCTGAGGTCTTCTTCTGGGAAAGAAGTCCCAAATCCTTTTCTCTTCTTGACCATCTTTTTCCTTGCACTCCAGAGCTTTTCTCCTCCCTTGGCCTTCACCCTCAATACCTGTCCTGAAAGTGACGGCAGCCCTCTCAGCCTTTCTCTTGCTCCTGCTAGTCGTCTTCACCTCAGCTAGAGGGTCCTGAAGGATCGCTGCAGGTCCCTTCCAACTCAACCCTTCTCTTCTCTTCACTTGTCTTCTATTCCCTGCACTGACGATGAGGCGAATAACAAGGAGACCACTAGTTGCCTGAAATGCCAGGGGGTTTGCAGCTCCAGAAACACTTTCGAGGACACAAATCAAAAAGGATACAAGTAGAAACAGGATTGGATTTCATTTGATTTTACTTTATTTTACTTTCTTTTATTTTCTGTCTTGTTCTGTTGGTTGATGTTAGTTTAGTTTTGTTTCTTTCATGTGATGTTATTGTATTTGATTTTATTACATTTTCTTTGGGGTTATTTCTTCTTATTCTATTTTATGTTGGTTTATCTTCTTTTATTTTACCTTGCTTTATGCGTCTTTATTTTGTTTTGTTATTTGATTATTTTGTCATTCTATTTGACCTTATTTTGGTTTAGGCTCCTTTAGGCTATTTGGCTGAATCTCTTTCAGAGCCGATGCTCACAAGCATTAACACAATGCGCATGTGCAGCCAGGAGCAGGCTGATGTGTTCTTCGGTTTAGTTTGAAAAAGCATCCCTTGCAGTCTGGCAAAGGAAAGCCGCAGAAAGGAGCAGCAGGAATACAGGCCAAGCAGTCCCTCGTTTCTCAACAGTGCAGAAGAACTTGAAGAAGGAGGATGGGGACCGACCACACACCGAAAAGTACAAGAAGAGGAGGGGTGTGGTGCCCTGGGCTATTTTCACAAGTAGGACACATGTCGATGACAAGCACCCCTTTTGCCTTCCAAAACTTGCTCCGCTGTGCTTCTTGGCCAGGGAGGCATGAAAAGCGCTCTCCTGCCTGCCCTGCGCTTGGATCGCGTGCAGGGAGAGCTGAAAAGCTGCAGCTCCGCATGGTGCAGCAAGCCTGCAGCCCTTCCAAGCACAGGCTGTTTTGCACAAGCAAGGACACCGCGGGAAATGGAGCCAAGGGAAGAGCAGAGCTCACTCCTGCTCCAAACCTGCAATGGGCAAAAGAGCCAGGGAGCGCCAGGGCACGAGTGGCGCCTCGCAGGTGCAAGAGCAGCGGGCAAGAACTGAGCCCAAAGGGCCCAGAGGAGCCCTGACAAGGGGCTGCGCTCAATGCTACGGAGGAGAAGAAGCAACCCCCGGGGGCAACCCTGGGCGTCCGCCCTGGGAGTCTAGAAAGCGTCCTCCCCCCGCCTGCGGGGCACGAGGGCCACCTTGGTGGAGCAGGAGCAGCAGGCACCTAGCCAAAACGGCCCAAAGGAGCCCTGGCAAGGGGCCGTGCTCAGTGCTGCAGAGGAAGGCAAAAAACCCCCGGGGACACTTGCTAGCGCACCGTGGGGGGAAAAAAGCCTTCCTCCCCGCAGCTGCAGGGCACGAGAGGCCACCTTCGTGGTGCATGAGCAACAGGCAGTAACCCAGCCAAAATGGCCCAGAGGAGCCCTGACAAGTGCTCATGCTCAGTGCTGCAGAGGAAGGCAAAAAAACCCCGGGCACCAGAGCCAATCTGCCCCGGGGGAAAATTCCTTCCTGACCCCAGCGTCGCTGGCGATGGGCTATTCCCTGAGCACGTGAGCAAGACCTGCCTCCTCGGCCCGCAGGCTGCTCACGCCTCCCAGGAGATGCCCAACCCCGATTCTCCCTCCACCTGCTGCCACCTCAGGGCCTTCCCAGAGGGGCAAAACGCCCCCGGCCTGATCCATCTGGTGGGCAACGATCCTTCCTGCGCCTGGCAAGGCACCAGTGGCTGCTCCAAAGCACCGGCACCCCCGCCAACATCTCTGCATCCCATTCCTCACGGCTGCTGACACTGGCTCCGCAGGGGATGAGGATGGCGAGCTCTGCAGTGCTCCTCAAGAAGGCATTCCCTTGCTCTTGCCACTGCTAGCCAGCTGAAAAGGCCAGCCAGCCTCACCAGCCTCCAGCTTTTGGTAGTTCTTCTCATCTCCAGCAGCCTCGTCGAGCCTCCTCCGGCCTTCCTCCCTCAGCCCTCGCCAAGTAATTCCACCGCCTCCTCAAGGACTTCCTCTCGCCCGTCTTGGGGCTGCCCCCAGGCCAGCTATGGCAGCGCGGCGCGGGAGCGTGCTCCCTTTTATGCTGCCCCGGGGCATGGTGACTGCTGCGTTGCCGGGCGCTGGCACTGTGACACGGGGGTGACGGGCCAACCCCCTGCGCGGCCCCGCCTGCCGGCCCTCTGCCCAGCATCCTTCCCAGGAAGGCCTTTGGGCTGCTGTCCCCGAGGCAGTCCCTGCGCCCAGGAGGCTCAGGGGGCTGTCCCTGCCCTTGCTGGCCATGCCCTGGGCACAGCTGCTGGGCGTCCCGCTAAATACATCCGGGCATTCAGACTACGTCGTGAAGGCTGTTTGTCCCATCTACATTCCTTTGGTTGTGGGGATGCCAGAGGTGAAAGCAAGGCTTTTGGTTCCCTCTGCATGAACTGTGCAGAGACGGAGAGCACGTGCAGGATGGCCTCGCCGTTCCTGACCCATGCACCAAGGGACATTTGCTACTCCCCTGCTTATGCTGAGGTCTTCTTCTGGGAAAGAAGTCCCAAATCGTTTTCTCTTCTTGACCATCTGTTTCCTTGCACTCCAGAGCTTTTCTCCTCCCTTGGCCTTCACCCTCAATAGCTTTCCTGAAAGTGACGGCAGCCCTCTCAGCCTTTGCCTTGCTCCTGCTAGTTGTCTTCACCTCAGCTAGAGGGTCCTGAAGGATCGCTGCAGGTCCCTTCCAACTCAACCCTTCTCTTCTCTTCACTTGTCTTCTATTCCCTGCACTGACGATGAGGCGAACAACAAGGAGACCACTAGTTGCCTGAAATGCCAGGGGGTTTGCAGCTCCGGAAACACTTTCGAGGACACAAATCAAAAAGGATACAAGTAGAAACAGGATTGGATTTCATTTGATTTTACTTTATTTTACTTTCTTTTATTTTCTGTCTTGTTCTGTTGGTTGATGTTAGTTTACTTTCGTTTCTTTCATGTGATGTTATTGTATTTGATTTTATTACATTTTCTTTGGGGTTATTTCTTATTATTTTATTTTATGTTGGTTTATCTTCTTTTATTTTACCTTGCTTTATGCGTTTTTATTTTGGTTTGTTATTTGATTATTTTATCATTTGATTTGATCTTATTTTGGTTTAGGCTCTTTTAGGCTATTTGGCTGAATCTCTTTCAGAGCCGATGCTCACAAGCATTAACACAATGCGCATGTGCAGCCAGGAGCAGGCTGATGTGTTCTTCGGTTTAGTTTGAAAAAGCATCCCTTGCAGTCTGGCAAAGGAAAGCTGCAGAAAGGAGCAGCAGGAAGACAGGCCAAGCAGTCCCTCGTTTCTCAACAGTGCAGAAGAACTTGAAGAAGGAGGATGGGGACCGACCACACACCGAAAAGTACAAGAAGAGGAGGGGTGTGGTGCCCTGGGCTATTTTCACAAGTAGCACACATGTCGATGACAAGCACCCCTTTTGCCTTCCAAAACTTGCTCCGCTGTGCTTCTTGGCCAGGGAGGCATGAAAAGCGCTCTCCTGCCTGCCCTGCGCTTGGATCGCATGCAGGGAGAGCTGAAAAGCTGCAGCTCCGCATGGTGCAGCAAGCCTGCAGCCCTTCCAAGCACAGGCTGTTTTGCACAAGCAAGAACACCTCGGGAAACGGAGCCAAGGGAAGAGCAGAGCTCGCTCCTGCTCCAAACCTGCAACGGGCAAAAGAGCCAGGGAGCGCCAGGGCACGAGTGGCGCCTCGGAGGTGCAAGAGCAGCGGGCAAGAACTGAGCCCAAAGGGCCCAGAGGAGCCCTGACAAGGGGCTGCGCTCAATGCTACGGAGGAGAAGAAGCAACCCCCGGGGGCAACCCTGGGCGTCCGCCCTGGGAGTCTAGAAAGCGTCCTCCCGCCGCCTGCGGGGCACGAGGGCCACCTTGGTGGAGCAGGAGCAGCAGGCACCTAGCCAAAACGGCCCAAAGGAGCCCTGGCAAGGGGCCGTGCTCAGTGCTGCAGAGGAAGGCAAAAAACCCCCGGGGACACTTGCTAGCGCACCGTGGGGGGAAAAAAGCCTTCCTCCCCGCAGCTGCAGGGCACGAGAGGCCACCTTCGTGGTGCATGAGCAACAGGCAGTAACCCAGCCAAAATGGCCCAGAGGAGCCCTGACAAGTGCTCATGCTCAGTGCTGCAGAGGAAGGCAAAAAACCCCCGGGCACCAGAGCCAATCTGCCCCGGGGGAAAATTCCTTCCTGACCCCAGCGTCGCTGGCGATGGGCTATTCCCTGAGCACGTGAGCAAGACCTGCCTCCTCGGCCCGCAGGCTGCTCACGCCTCCCAGGAGATGCCCAACCCCGATTCTCCCTCCACCTGCTGCCACCTCAGGGCCTTCCCAGAGGGGCAAAACGCCCCCGGCCTGATCCATCTGGGGGACAACCATCCTTCCTGTGCCTGGCAAGGCACCAGTGGCTGCTCCAAAGCACCGGCACCCCCGCCAACATCTCTGCATCCCATTCCTCACGGCTGCTGCCACTGGCTCTGCAGGGGATGAGGATGGCGAGCTCTGCAGTGCTCCTCAAGAAGGCATTCCCTTGCTCTTGCCACTGCTAGCCAGCTGAAAAGGCCAGCCAGCCTCACCAACCTCCAGCTGTTGGGGGTTCTTCTCGTCTCCAGCAGCCTCGTCGAGCCTCCTCCGGCCTTCCTCCCTCAGCCCTCGCCAAGTAATTCCACCGCCTCCTCAAGGACTTCCTCTCGCCCGTCTTGGGGCTGCCCCCAGGCCAGCTATGGCAGCGCGGCGCGGGAGCGTGCTCCCTTTTATGCTGCCCCGGGGCATGGTGACTGCTGCGTTGCCGGGCGCTGGCACTGTGACACGGGGGTGACGGGGCCCCCCCTGCGCAGCCCCGCCCGCCGGCCCTCTGCCCAGCATCCTTCCCAGGAAGGCCTTTGGGCTGCTGGCCCCGAGGCAGTCCCTGGGCCCAGGAGGCTCAGGGGGCTGTCCCTGCCCTTGCTGGCCATGCCCTGGGCACAGCTGCTGGGCGTCCCGCTAAATACATCTGGACATTCAGACTACGTCGTGAAGGCTGTTTGTCCCATCTACATTCATTTGGTTGTGGGGATGCCAGAGGTGAAAGCAAGGCTTTGGGTTCCCTCTGCATGAACTGTGCAGAGACGGAGAGCACGTGCAGGATGGCCTCGCCGTTCCTGACCCATGCACCAAGGGACATTTGCTGCTCCCCTGCTTATGCTGAGGTCTTCTTCTGGGAAAGAAGTCCCAAATCCTTTTCTCTTCTTGACCATCTTTTTCCTTGCACTCCAGAGCTTTTCTCCTCCCTTGGCCTTCACCCTCAATACCTTTCCTGAAAGTGACGGCAGCCCTCTCAGCCTTTGCCTTGCTCCTGCTAGTCGTCTTCACCTCAGCTAGAGGGTCCTGAAGGATCACTGCAGGTCCCTTCCAACTCAACCCTTCTCTTCTCTTCACTTGTCTTCTATTCCCTGCACTGACGATGAGGCGAATAACAAGGAGACCACTAGTTGCCTGAAATGCCAGGGGGTTTGCAGCTCCAGAAACACTTTCGAGGACACAAATCAAAAAGGATACAAGTAGAAACAGGATTGGATTTCATTTGATTTTACTTTATTTTACTTTCTTTTATTTTCTGTCTTGTTCTGTTGGTTGATGTTAGTTTAGTTTTGTTTCTTTCATGTGATGTTATTGTATTTGATTTTATTACATTTTCTTTGGGGTTATTTCTTCTTATTCTATTTTATGTTGGTTTATCTTCTTTTATTTTACCTTGCTTTATGCGTCTTTATTTTGTTTTGTTATTTGATTATTTTATCATTTTATTTGACCTTATTTTGGTTTAGGCTCCTTTAGGCTATTTGGCTGAATCTCTTTCAGAGCCGATGCTCACAAGCATTAACACAATGCGCATGTGCAGCCAGGAGCAGGCTGATGTGTTCTTCGGTTTAGTTTGAAAAAGCATCCCTTGCAGTCTGGCAAAGGAAAGCCGCAGAAAGGAGCAGCAGGAAGACAGGCCAAGCAGTCCCTCGTTTCTCAACAGTGCAGAAGAACTTGAAGAAGGAGGATGGGGACCGACCACACACCGAAAAGTACAAGAAGAGGAGGGGTGTGGTGCCCTGGGCTATTTTCACAAGTAGGACACATGTCGATGACAAGCACCCCTTTTGCCTTCCAAAACTTGCTCCGCTGTGCTTCTTGGCCAGGGAGGCATGAAAAGCGCTCTCCTGCCTGCCCTGCGCTTGGATCGCGTGCAGGGAGAGCTGAAAAGCTGCAGCTCCGCATGGTGCAGCAAGCCTGCAGCCCTTCCAAGCACAGGCTGTTTTGCACAAGCAAGGACACCGCGGGAAATGGAGCCAAGGGAAGAGCAGAGCTCACTCCTGCTCCAAACCTGCAATGGGCAAAAGAGCCAGGGAGCGCCAGGGCACGAGTGGCGCCTCGCAGGTGCAAGAGCAGCGGGCAAGAACTGAGCCCAAAGGGCCCAGAGGAGCCCTGACAAGGGGCTGCGCTCAATGCTACGGAGGAGAAGAAGCAACCCCCGGGGGCAACCCTGGGCGTCCGCCCTGGGAGTCTAGAAAGCGTCCTCCCCCCGCCTGCGGGGCACGAGGGCCACCTTGGTGGAGCAGGAGCAGCAGGCACCTAGCCAAAACGGCCCAAAGGAGCCCTGGCAAGGGGCCGTGCTCAGTGCTGCAGAGGAAGGCAAAAAACCCCCGGGGACACTTGCTAGCGCACCGTGGGGGGAAAAAAGCCTTCCTCCCCGCAGCTGCAGGGCACGAGAGGCCACCTTCGTGGTGCATGAGCAACAGGCAGTAACCCAGCCAAAATGGCCCAGAGGAGCCCTGACAAGTGCTCATGCTCAGTGCTGCAGAGGAAGGCAAAAAAACCCCGGGCACCAGAGCCAATCTGCCCCGGGGGAAAATTCCTTCCTGACCCCAGCGTCGCTGGCGATGGGCTATTCCCTGAGCACGTGAGCAAGACCTGCCTCCTCGGCCCGCAGGCTGCTCACGCCTCCCAGGAGATGCCCAACCCCGATTCTCCCTCCACCTGCTGCCACCTCAGGGCCTTCCCAGAGGGGCAAAACGCCCCCGGCCTGATCCATCTGGTGGGCAACGATCCTTCCTGCGCCTGGCAAGGCACCAGTGGCTGCTCCAAAGCACCGGCACCCCCGCCAACATCTCTGCATCCCATTCCTCACGGCTGCTGACACTGGCTCCGCAGGGGATGAGGATGGCGAGCTCTGCAGTGCTCCTCAAGAAGGCATTCCCTTGCTCTTGCCACTGCTAGCCAGCTGAAAAGGCCAGCCAGCCTCACCAGCCTCCAGCTTTTGGTAGTTCTTCTCATCTCCAGCAGCCTCGTCGAGCCTCCTCCGGCCTTCCTCCCTCAGCCCTCGCCAAGTAATTCCACCGCCTCCTCAAGGACTTCCTCTCGCCCGTCTTGGGACTGCCCCCAGGCCAGCTATGGCAGCGCGGCGCGGGAGCGTGCTCCCTTTTATGCTGCCCCGGGGCATGGTGACTGCTGCGTTGCCGGGCGCTGGCACTGTGACACGGGGGTGACGGGCCAACCCCCTGCGCGGCCCCGCCTGCCGGCCCTCTGCCCAGCATCCTTCCCAGGAAGGCCTTTGGGCTGCTGGCCCCGAGGCAGTCCCTGCGCCCAGGAGGCTCAGGGGGCTGTCCCTGCCCTTGCTGGCCATGCCCTGGGCACAGCTGCTGGGCGTCCCGCTAAATACATCCGGGCATTCAGACTACGTCGTGAAGGCTGTTTGTCCCATCTACATTCCTTTGGTTGTGGGGATGCCAGAGGTGAAAGCAAGGCTTTTGGTTCCCTCTGCATGAACTGTGCAGAGACGGAGAGCACGTGCAGGATGGCCTCGCCGTTCCTGACCCATGCACCAAGGGACATTTGCTACTCCCCTGCTTATGCTGAGGTCTTCTTCTGGGAAAGAAGTCCCAAATCCTTTTCTCTTCTTGACCATCTGTTTCCTTGCACTCCAGAGCTTTTCTCCTCCCTTGGCCTTCACCCTCAATACCTTTCCTGAAAGTGACGGCAGCCCTCTCAGCCTTTCTCTTGCTCCTGCTAGTCGTCTTCACCTCAGCTAGAGGGTCCTGAAGGATCGCTGCAGGTCCCTTCCAACTCAACCCTTCTCTTCTCTTCACTTGTCTTCTATTCCCTGCACTGACGATGAGGCGAATAACAAGGAGACCACTAGTTGCCTGAAATGCCAGGGGGTTTGCAGCTCCAGAAACACTTTCGAGGACACAAAAAGGATACAAGTAGAAACAGGATTGGATTTCATTTGATTTTACTTTATTTTACTTTCTTTTATTTTCTGTCTTGTTCTGTTGGTTGATGTTAGTTTAGTTTTGTTTCTTTCATGTGATGTTATTGTATTTGATTTTATTACATTTTCTTTGGGGTTATTTCTTCTTATTCTATTTTATGTTGGTTTATCTTCTTTTATTTTACCTTGCTTTATGCGTCTTTATTTTGTTTTGTTATTTGATTATTTTATCATTTTATTTGACCTTATTTTGGTTTAGGCTCCTTTAGGCTATTTGGCTGAATCTCTTTCAGAGCCGATGCTCACAAGCATTAACACAATGCGCATGTGCAGCCAGGAGCAGGCTGATGTGTTCTTCGGTTTAGTTTGAAAAAGCATCCCTTGCAGTCTGGCAAAGGAAAGCCGCAGAAAGGAGCAGCAGGAAGACAGGCCAAGCAGTCCCTCGTTTCTCAACAGTGCAGAAGAACTTGAAGAAGGAGGATGGGGACCGACCACACACCGAAAAGTACAAGAAGAGGAGGGGTGTGGTGCCCTGGGCTATTTTCACAAGTAGGACACATGTCGATGACAAGCACCCCTTTTGCCTTCCAAAACTTGCTCCGCTGTGCTTCTTGGCCAGGGAGGCATGAAAAGCGCTCTCCTGCCTGCCCTGCGCTTGGATCGCATGCAGGGAGAGCTGAAAAGCTGCAGCTCCGCATGGTGCAGCAAGCCTGCAGCCCTTCCAAGCACAGGCTGTTTTGCACAAGCAAGGACACCGCGGGAAATGGAGCCAAGGGAAGAGCAGAGCTCACTCCTGCTCCAAACCTGCAATGGGCAAAAGAGCCAGGGAGCGCCAGGGCACGAGTGGCGCCTCGCAGGTGCAAGAGCAGCGGGCAAGAACTGAGCCCAAAGGGCCCAGAGGAGCCCTGACAAGGGGCTGCGCTCAATGCTACGGAGGAGAAGAAGCAACCCCCGGGGGCAACCCTGGGCGTCCGCCCTGGGAGTCTAGAAAGCGTCCTCCCCCCGCCTGCGGGGCACGAGGGCCACCTTGGTGGAGCAGGAGCAGCAGGCACCTAGCCAAAACGGCCCAAAGGAGCCCTGGCAAGGGGCCGTGCTCAGTGCTGCAGAGGAAGGCAAAAAAGCCCCGGGGACACTTGCTAGCGCACCGTGGGGGGAAAAAAGCCTTCCTCCCCGCAGCTGCAGGGCACGAGAGGCCACCTTCGTGGTGCATGAGCAACAGGCAGTAACCCAGCCAAAATGGCCCAGAGGAGCCCTGACAAGTGCTCATGCTCAGTGCTGCAGAGGAAGGCAAAAAAACCCCGGGCACCAGAGCCAATCTGCCCCGGGGGAAAATTCCTTCCTGACCCCAGCGTCGCTGGCGATGGGCTATTCCCTGAGCACGTGAGCAAGACCTGCCTCCTCGGCCCGCAGGCTGCTCACGCCTCCCAGGAGATGCCCAACCCCGATTCTCCCTCCACCTGCTGCCACCTCAGGGCCTTCCCAGAGGGGCAAAACGCCCCCGGCCTGATCCATCTGGTGGGCAACGATCCTTCCTGCGCCTGGCAAGGCACCAGTGGCTGCTCCAAAGCACCGGCACCCCCGCCAACATCTCTGCATCCCATTCCTCACGGCTGCTGACACTGGCTCCGCAGGGGATGAGGATGGCGAGCTCTGCAGTGCTCCTCAAGAAGGCATTCCCTTGCTCTTGCCACTGCTAGCCAGCTGAAAAGGCCAGCCAGCCTCACCAGCCTCCAGCTTTTGGTAGTTCTTCTCATCTCCAGCAGCCTCGTCGAGCCTCCTCCGGCCTTCCTCCCTCAGCCCTCGCCAAGTAATTCCACCGCCTCCTCAAGGACTTCCTCTCGCCCGTCTTGGGGCTGCCCCCAGGCCAGCTATGGCAGCGCGACGCGGGAGCGTGCTCCCTTTTATGCTGCCCCGGGGCATGGTGACTGCTGCGTTGCCGGGCGCTGGCACTGTGACACGGGGGTGACGGGCCAACCCCCTGCGCGGCCCCGCCTGCCGGCCCTCTGCCCAGCATCCTTCCCAGGAAGGCCTTTGGGCTGCTGGCCCCGAGGCAGTCCCTGCGCCCAGGAGGCTCAGGGGGCTGTCCCTGCCCTTGCTGGCCATGCCCTGGGCACAGCTGCTGGGCGTCCCGCTAAATACATCCGGGCATTCAGACTACGTCGTGAAGGCTGTTTGTCCCATCTACATTCCTTTGGTTGTGGGGATGCCAGAGGTGAAAGCAAGGCTTTTGGTTCCCTCTGCATGAACTGTGCAGAGACGGAGAGCACGTGCAGGATGGCCTCGCCGTTCCTGACCCATGCACCAAGGGACATTTGCTACTCCCCTGCTTATGCTGAGGTCTTCTTCTGGGAAAGAAGTCCCAAATCCTTTTCTCTTCTTGACCATCTGTTTCCTTGCACTCCAGAGCTTTTCTCCTCCCTTGGCCTTCACCCTCAATACCTTTCCTGAAAGTGACGGCAGCCCTCTCAGCCTTTGCCTTGCTCCTGCTAGTCGTCTTCACCTCAGCTAGAGGGTCCTGAAGGATCGCTGCAGGTCCCTTCCAACTCAACCCTTCTCTTCTCTTCACTTGTCTTCTATTCCCTGCACTGACGATGAGGCGAATAACAAGGAGACCACTAGTTGCCTGAAATGCCAGGGGGTTTGCAGCTCCAGAAACACTTTCGAGGACACAAAAAGGATACAAGTAGAAACAGGATTGGATTTCATTTGATTTTACTTTATTTTACTTTCTTTTATTTTCTGTCTTGTTCTGTTGGTTGATGTTAGTTTAGTTTTGTTTCTTTCATGTGATGTTATTGTATTTGATTTTATTACATTTTCTTTGGGGTTATTTCTTCTTATTCTATTTTATGTTGGTTTATCTTCTTTTATTTTACCTTGCTTTATGCGTCTTTATTTTGTTTTGTTATTTGATTATTTTATCATTTTATTTGACCTTATTTTGGTTTAGGCTCCTTTAGGCTATTTGGCTGAATCTCTTTCAGAGCCGATGCTCACAAGCATTAACACAATGCGCATGTGCAGCCAGGAGCAGGCTGATGTGTTCTTCGGTTTAGTTTGAAAAAGCATCCCTTGCAGTCTGGCAAAGGAAAGCCGCAGAAAGGAGCAGCAGGAAGACAGGCCAAGCAGTCCCTCGTTTCTCAACAGTGCAGAAGAACTTGAAGAAGGAGGATGGGGACCGACCACACACCGAAAAGTACAAGAAGAGGAGGGGTGTGGTGCCCTGGGCTATTTTCACAAGTAGGACACATGTCGATGACAAGCACCCCTTTTGCCTTCCAAAACTTGCTCCGCTGTGCTTCTTGGCCAGGGAGGCATGAAAAGCGCTCTCCTGCCTGCCCTGCGCTTGGATCGCATGCAGGGAGAGCTGAAAAGCTGCAGCTCCGCATGGTGCAGCAAGCCTGCAGCCCTTCCAAGCACAGGCTGTTTTGCACAAGCAAGGACACCGCGGGAAATGGAGCCAAGGGAAGAGCAGAGCTCACTCCTGCTCCAAACCTGCAATGGGCAAAAGAGCCAGGGAGCGCCAGGGCACGAGTGGCGCCTCGCAGGTGCAAGAGCAGCGGGCAAGAACTGAGCCCAAAGGGCCCAGAGGAGCCCTGACAAGGGGCTGCGCTCAATGCTACGGAGGAGAAGAAGCAACCCCCGGGGGCAACCCTGGGCGTCCGCCCTGGGAGTCTAGAAAGCGTCCTCCCCCCGCCTGCGGGGCACGAGGGCCACCTTGGTGGAGCAGGAGCAGCAGGCACCTAGCCAAAACGGCCCAAAGGAGCCCTGGCAAGGGGCCGTGCTCAGTGCTGCAGAGGAAGGCAAAAAAGCCCCGGGGACACTTGCTAGCGCACCGTGGGGGGAAAAAAGCCTTCCTCCCCGCAGCTGCAGGGCACGAGAGGCCACCTTCGTGGTGCATGAGCAACAGGCAGTAACCCAGCCAAAATGGCCCAGAGGAGCCCTGACAAGTGCTCATGCTCAGTGCTGCAGAGGAAGGCAAAAAACCCCCGGGCACCAGAGCCAATCTGCCCCGGGGGAAAATTCCTTCCTGACCCCAGCGTCGCTGGCGATGGGCTATTCCCTGAGCACGTGAGCAAGACCTGCCTCCTCGGCCCGCAGGCTGCTCACGCCTCCCAGGAGATGCCCAACCCCGATTCTCCCTCCACCTGCTGCCACCTCAGGGCCTTCCCAGAGGGGCAAAACGCCCCCGGCCTGATCCATCTGGGGGACAACCATCCTTCCTGTGCCTGGCAAGGCACCAGTGGCTGCTCCAAAGCACCGGCACCCCCGCCAACATCTCTGCATCCCATTCCTCACGGCTGCTGCCACTGGCTCTGCAGGGGATGAGGATGGCGAGCTCTGCAGTGCTCCTCAAGAAGGCATTCCCTTGCTCTTGCCACTGCTAGCCAGCTGAAAAGGCCAGCCAGCCTCACCAACCTCCAGCTGTTGGGGGTTCTTCTCGTCTCCAGCAGCCTCGTCGAGCCTCCTCCGGCCTTCCTCCCTCAGCCCTCGCCAAGTAATTCCACCGCCTCCTCAAGGACTTCCTCTCGCCCGTCTTGGGGCTGCCCCCAGGCCAGCTATGGCAGCGCGGCGCGGGAGCGTGCTCCCTTTTATGCTGCCCCGGGGCATGGTGACTGCTGCGTTGCCGGGCGCTGGCACTGTGACACGGGGGTGACGGGGCCCCCCCTGCGCGGCCCCGCCTGCCGGCCCTCTGCCCAGCATCCTTCCCAGGAAGGCCTTTGGGCTGCTGTCCCCGAGGCAGTCCCTGCGCCCAGGAGGCTCAGGGGGCTGTCCCTGCCCTTGCTGGCCATGCCCTGGGCACAGCTGCTGGGCGTCCCGCTAAATACATCCGGGCATTCAGACTACGTCGTGAAGGCTGTTTGTCCCATCTACATTCATTTGGTTGTGGGGATGCCAGAGGTGAAAGCAAGGCTTTGGGTTCCCTCTGCATGAACTGGGCAGAGACGGAGAGCACGTGCAGGATGGCCTCGCCGTTCCTGACCCATGCACCAAGGGACATTTGCTGCTCCCCTGCTTATGCTGAGGTCTTCTTCTGGGAAAGAAGTCCCAAATCCTTTTCTCTTCTTGACCATCTTTTTCCTTGCACTCCAGAGCTTTTCTCCTCCCTTGGCCTTCACCCTCAATACCTTTCCTGAAAGTGACGGCAGCCCTCTCAGCCTTTGCCTTGCTCCTGCTAGTCGTCTTCACCTCAGCTAGAGGGTCCTGAAGGATCACTGCAGGTCCCTTCCAACTCAACCCTTCTCTTCTCTTCACTTGTCTTCTATTCCCTGCACTGACGATGAGGCGAATAACAAGGAGACCACTAGTTGCCTGAAATGCCAGGGGGTTTGCAGCTCCAGAAACACTTTTGAGGACACAAATCAAAAAGGATACAAGTAGAAACAGGATTGGATTTCATTTGATTTTACTTTATTTTACTTTCTTTTATTTTCTGTCTTGTTCTGTTGGTTGATGTTAGTTTAGTTTTGTTTCTTTCATGTGATGTTATTGTATTTGATTTTATTACATTTTCTTTGGGGTTATTTCTTCTTATTCTATTTTATGTTGGTTTATCTTCTTTTATTTTACCTTGCTTTATGCGTCTTTATTTTGTTTTGTTATTTGATTATTTTGTCATTTTATTTGACCTTATTTTGGTTTAGGCTCCTTTAGGCTATTTGGCTGAATCTCTTTCAGAGCCGATGCTCACAAGCATTAACACAATGCGCATGTGCAGCCAGGAGCAGGCTGATGTGTTCTTCGGTTTAGTTTGAAAAAGCATCCCTTGCAGTCTGGCAAAGGAAAGCCGCAGAAAGGAGCAGCAGGAATACAGGCCAATCAGTCCCTCGTTTCTCAACAGTGCAGAAGAACTTGAAGAAGGAGGATGGGGACCGACCACACACCGAAAAGTACAAGAAGAGGAGGGGTGTGGTGCCCTGGGCTATTTTCACAAGTAGGACACGTGTCGATGAGAAGCACCCCTTTTGCCTTCCAAAACTTGCTCCGCTGTGCTTCTTGGCCAGGGAGGCATGAAAAGCGCTCTCCTGCCTGCCCTGCGCTTGGATCGCGTGCAGGGAGAGCTGAAAAGCTGCAGCTCCGCATGGTGCAGCAAGCCTGCAGCCCTTCCAAGCACAGGCTGTTTTGCACAAGCAAGGACACCGCGGGAAATGGAGCCAAGGGAAGAGCAGAGCTCACTCCTGCTCCAAACCTGCAATGGGCAAAAGAGCCAGGGAGCGCCAGGGCACGAGTGGCGCCTCGCAGGTGCAAGAGCAGCGGGCAAGAACTGAGCCCAAAGGGCCCAGAGGAGCCCTGACAAGGGGCTGCGCTCAATGCTACGGAGGAGAAGAAGCAACCCCCGGGGGCAACCCTGGGCGTCCGCCCTGGGAGTCTAGAAAGCGTCCTCCCGCCGCCTGCGGGGCACGAGGGCCACCTTGGTGGAGCAGGAGCAGCAGGCACCTAGCCAAAACGGCCCAAAGGAGCCCTGGCAAGGGGCCGTGCTCAGTGCTGCAGAGGAAGGCAAAAAACCCCCGGGGACACTTGCTAGCGCACCGTGGGGGGAAAAAAGCCTTCCTCCCCGCAGCTGCAGGGCACGAGAGGCCACCTTCGTGGTGCATGAGCAACAGGCAGTAACCCAGCCAAAATGGCCCAGAGGAGCCCTGACAAGTGCTCATGCTCAGTGCTGCAGAGGAAGGCAAAAAAACCCCGGGCACCAGAGCCAATCTGCCCCGGGGGAAAATTCCTTCCTGACCCCAGCGTCGCTGGCGATGGGCTATTCCCTGAGCACGTGAGCAAGACCTGCCTCCTCGGCCCGCAGGCTGCTCACGCCTCCCAGGAGATGCCCAACCCCGATTCTCCCTCCACCTGCTGCCACCTCAGGGCCTTCCCAGAGGGGCAAAACGCCCCCGGCCTGATCCATCTGGTGGGCAACGATCCTTCCTGCGCCTGGCAAGGCACCAGTGGCTGCTCCAAAGCACCGGCACCCCCGCCAACATCTCTGCATCCCATTCCTCACGGCTGCTGACACTGGCTCCGCAGGGGATGAGGATGGCGAGCTCTGCAGTGCTCCTCAAGAAGGCATTCCCTTGCTCTTGCCACTGCTAGCCAGCTGAAAAGGCCAGCCAGCCTCACCAGCCTCCAGCTTTTGGTAGTTCTTCTCATCTCCAGCAGCCTCGTCGAGCCTCCTCCGGCCTTCCTCCCTCAGCCCTCGCCAAGTAATTCCACCGCCTCCTCAAGGACTTCCTCTCGCCCGTCTTGGGGCTGCCCCCAGGCCAGCTATGGCAGCGCGGCGCGGGAGCGTGCTCCCTTTTATGCTGCCCCGGGGCATGGTGACTGCTGCGTTGCCGGGCGCTGGCACTGTGACACGGGGGTGACGGGCCAACCCCCTGCGCGGCCCCGCCTGCCGGCCCTCTGCCCAGCATCCTTCCCAGGAAGGCCTTTGGGCTGCTGGCCCCGAGGCAGTCCCTGCGCCCAGGAGGCTCAGGGGGCTGTCCCTGCCCTTGCTGGCCATGCCCTGGGCACAGCTGCTGGGCGTCCCGCTAAATACATCCGGGCATTCAGACTACGTCGTGAAGGCTGTTTGTCCCATCTACATTCCTTTGGTTGTGGGGATGCCAGAGGTGAAAGCAAGGCTTTTGGTTCCCTCTGCATGAACTGTGCAGAGACGGAGAGCACGTGCAGGATGGCCTCGCCGTTCCTGACCCATGCACCAAGGGACATTTGCTACTCCCCTGCTTATGCTGAGGTCTTCTTCTGGGAAAGAAGTCCCAAATCCTTTTCTCTTCTTGACCATCTGTTTCCTTGCACTCCAGAGCTTTTCTCCTCCCTTGGCCTTCACCCTCAATACCTTTCCTGAAAGTGACGGCAGCCCTCTCAGCCTTTCTCTTGCTCCTGCTAGTCGTCTTCACCTCAGCTAGAGGGTCCTGAAGGATCGCTGCAGGTCCCTTCCAACTCAACCCTTCTCTTCTCTTCACTTGTCTTCTATTCCCTGCACTGACGATGAGGCGAATAACAAGGAGACCACTAGTTGCCTGAAATGCCAGGGGGTTTGCAGCTCCAGAAACACTTTCGAGGACACAAAAAGGATACAAGTAGAAACAGGATTGGATTTCATTTGATTTTACTTTATTTTACTTTCTTTTATTTTCTGTCTTGTTCTGTTGGTTGATGTTAGTTTAGTTTTGTTTCTTTCATGTGATGTTATTGTATTTGATTTTATTACATTTTCTTTGGGGTTATTTCTTCTTATTCTATTTTATGTTGGTTTATCTTCTTTTATTTTACCTTGCTTTATGCGTCTTTATTTTGTTTTGTTATTTGATTATTTTATCATTTTATTTGACCTTATTTTGGTTTAGGCTCCTTTAGGCTATTTGGCTGAATCTCTTTCAGAGCCGATGCTCACAAGCATTAACACAATGCGCATGTGCAGCCAGGAGCAGGCTGATGTGTTCTTCGGTTTAGTTTGAAAAAGCATCCCTTGCAGTCTGGCAAAGGAAAGCCGCAGAAAGGAGCAGCAGGAAGACAGGCCAAGCAGTCCCTCGTTTCTCAACAGTGCAGAAGAACTTGAAGAAGGAGGATGGGGACCGACCACACACCGAAAAGTACAAGAAGAGGAGGGGTGTGGTGCCCTGGGCTATTTTCACAAGTTGGACACGTGTCGATGAGAAGCACCCCTTTTGCCTTCCAAAACTTGCTCCGCTGTGCTTCTTGGCCAGGGAGGCATGAAAAGCGCTCTCCTGCCTGCCCTGCGCTTGGATCGCGTGCAGGGAGAGCTGAAAAGCTGCAGCTCCGCATGGTGCAGCAAGCCTGCAGCCCTTCCAAGCACAGGCTGTTTTGCACAAGCAAGGACACCGCGGGAAATGGAGCCAAGGGAAGAGCAGAGCTCACTCCTGCTCCAAACCTGCAATGGGCAAAAGAGCCAGGGAGCACCAGGGCACGAGTGGCGCCTCGGAGGTGCAAGAGCAGCGGGCAAGAACTGAGCCCAAAGGGCCCAGAGGAGCCCTGACAAGGGGCTGCGCTCAATGCTACGGAGGAGAAGAAGCAACCCCCGGGGGCAACCCTGGGCGTCCGCCCTGGGAGTCTAGAAAGCGTCCTCCCCCCGCCTGCGGGGCACGAGGGCCACCTTGGTGGAGCAGGAGCAGCAGGCACCTAGCCAAAACGGCCCAAAGGAGCCCTGGCAAGGGGCCGTGCTCAGTGCTGCAGAGGAAGGCAAAAAACCCCCGGGGACACTTGCTAGCGCACCGTGGGGGGAAAAAAGCCTTCCTCCCCGCAGCTGCAGGGCACGAGAGGCCACCTTCGTGGTGCATGAGCAACAGGCAGTAACCCAGCCAAAATGGCCCAGAGGAGCCCTGACAAGTGCTCATGCTCAGTGCTGCAGAGGAAGGCAAAAAAACCCCGGGCACCAGAGCCAATCTGCCCCGGGGGAAAATTCCTTCCTGACCCCAGCGTCGCTGGCGATGGGCTATTCCCTGAGCACGTGAGCAAGACCTGCCTCCTCGGCCCGCAGGCTGCTCACGCCTCCCAGGAGATGCCCAACCCCGATTCTCCCTCCACCTGCTGCCACCTCAGGGCCTTCCCAGAGGGGCAAAACGCCCCCGGCCTGATCCATCTGGTGGGCAACGATCCTTCCTGCGCCTGGCAAGGCACCAGTGGCTGCTCCAAAGCACCGGCACCCCCGCCAACATCTCTGCATCCCATTCCTCACGGCTGCTGACACTGGCTCCGCAGGGGATGAGGATGGCGAGCTCTGCAGTGCTCCTCAAGAAGGCATTCCCTTGCTCTTGCCACTGCTAGCCAGCTGAAAAGGCCAGCCAGCCTCACCAGCCTCCAGCTTTTGGTAGTTCTTCTCATCTCCAGCAGCCTCGTCGAGCCTCCTCCGGCCTTCCTCCCTCAGCCCTCGCCAAGTAATTCCACCGCCTCCTCAAGGACTTCCTCTCGCCCGTCTTGGGGCTGCCCCCAGGCCAGCTATGGCAGCGCGACGCGGGAGCGTGCTCCCTTTTATGCTGCCCCGGGGCATGGTGACTGCTGCGTTGCCGGGCGCTGGCACTGTGACACGGGGGTGACGGGCCAACCCCCTGCGCGGCCCCGCCTGCCGGCCCTCTGCCCAGCATCCTTCCCAGGAAGGCCTTTGGGCTGCTGGCCCCGAGGCAGTCCCTGCGCCCAGGAGGCTCAGGGGGCTGTCCCTGCCCTTGCTGGCCATGCCCTGGGCACAGCTGCTGGGCGTCCCGCTAAATACATCCGGGCATTCAGACTACGTCGTGAAGGCTGTTTGTCCCATCTACATTCCTTTGGTTGTGGGGATGCCAGAGGTGAAAGCAAGGCTTTTGGTTCCCTCTGCATGAACTGTGCAGAGACGGAGAGCACGTGCAGGATGGCCTCGCCGTTCCTGACCCATGCACCAAGGGACATTTGCTGCTCCCCTGCTTATGCTGAGGTCTTCTTCTGGGAAAGAAGTCCCAAATCCTTTTCTCTTCTTGACCATCTGTTTCCTTGCACTCCAGAGCTTTTCTCCTCCCTTGGCCTTCACCCTCAATACCTTTCCTGAAAGTGACGGCAGCCCTCTCAGCCTTTCTCTTGCTCCTGCTAGTCGTCTTCACCTCAGCTAGAGGGTCCTGAAGGATCGCTGCAGGTCCCTTCCAACTCAACCCTTCTCTTCTCTTCACTTGTCTTCTATTCCCTGCACTGACGATGAGGCGAATAACAAGGAGACCACTAGTTGCCTGAAATGCCAGGGGGTTTGCAGCTCCAGAAACACTTTCGAGGACACAAAAAGGATACAAGTAGAAACAGGATTGGATTTCATTTGATTTTACTTTATTTTACTTTCTTTTATTTTCTGTCTTGTTCTGTTGGTTGATGTTAGTTTAGTTTTGTTTCTTTCATGTGATGTTATTGTATTTGATTTTATTACATTTTCTTTGGGGTTATTTCTTCTTATTCTATTTTATGTTGGTTTATCTTCTTTTATTTTACCTTGCTTTATGCGTCTTTATTTTGTTTTGTTATTTGATTATTTTATCATTTTATTTGACCTTATTTTGGTTTAGGCTCCTTTAGGCTATTTGGCTGAATCTCTTTCAGAGCCGATGCTCACAAGCATTAACACAATGCGCATGTGCAGCCAGGAGCAGGCTGATGTGTTCTTCGGTTTAGTTTGAAAAAGCATCCCTTGCAGTCTGGCAAAGGAAAGCCGCAGAAAGGAGCAGCAGGAAGACAGGCCAAGCAGTCCCTCGTTTCTCAACAGTGCAGAAGAACTTGAAGAAGGAGGATGGGGACCGACCACACACCGAAAAGTACAAGAAGAGGAGGGGTGTGGTGCCCTGGGGTATTTTCACAAGTAGGACACGTGTCGATGAGAAGCACCCCTTTTGCCTTCCAAAACTTGCTCCGCTGTGCTTCTTGGCCAGGGAGGCATGAAAAGCGCTCTCCTGCCTGCCCTGCGCTTGGATCGCGTGCAGGGAGAGCTGAAAAGCTGCAGCTCCGCATGGTGCAGCAAGCCTGCAGCCCTTCCAAGCACAGGCTGTTTTGCACAAGCAAGGACACCGCGGGAAATGGAGCCAAGGGAAGAGCAGAGCTCACTCCTGCTCCAAACCTGCAATGGGCAAAAGAGCCAGGGAGCGCCAGGGCACGAGTGGCGCCTCGCAGGTGCAAGAGCAGCGGGCAAGAACTGAGCCCAAAGGGCCCAGAGGAGCCCTGACAAGGGGCTGCGCTCAATGCTACGGAGGAGAAGAAGCAACCCCCGGGGGCAACCCTGGGCGTCCGCCCTGGGAGTCTAGAAAGCGTCCTCCCGCCGCCTGCGGGGCACGAGGGCCACCTTGGTGGAGCAGGAGCAGCAGGCACCTAGCCAAAACGGCCCAAAGGAGCCCTGGCAAGGGGCCGTGCTCAGTGCTGCAGAGGAAGGCAAAAAACCCCCGGGGACACTTGCTAGCGCACCGTGGGGGGAAAAAAGCCTTCCTCCCCGCAGCTGCAGGGCACGAGAGGCCACCTTCGTGGTGCATGAGCAACAGGCAGTAACCCAGCCAAAATGGCCCAGAGGAGCCCTGACAAGTGCTCATGCTCAGTGCTGCAGAGGAAGGCAAAAAACCCCCGGGCACCAGAGCCAATCTGCCCCGGGGGAAAATTCCTTCCTGACCCCAGCGTCGCTGGCGATGGGCTATTCCCTGAGCACGTGAGCAAGACCTGCCTCCTCGGCCCGCAGGCTGCTCACGCCTCCCAGGAGATGCCCAACCCCGATACTCCCTCCACCTGCTGCCACCTCAGGGCCTTCCCAGAGGGGCAAAACGCCCCCGGCCTGATCCATCTGGGGGACAACCATCCTTCCTGTGCCTGGCAAGGCACCAGTGGCTGCTCCAAAGCACCGGCACCCCCGCCAACATCTCTGCATCCCATTCCTCACGGCTGCTGCCACTGGCTCCGCAGGGGATGAGGATGGCAAGCTCTGCAGTGCTCCTCAAGAAGGCATTCCCTTGCTCTTGCCACTGCTAGCCAGCTGAAAAGGCCAGCCAGCCTCACCAACCTCCAGCTGTTGGGGGTTCTTCTCATCTCCAGCAGCCTCGTCGAGCCTCCTCCGGCCTTCCTCCCTCAGCCCTCGCCAAGTAATTCCACCGCCTCCTCAAGGACTTCCTCTCGCCCGTCTTGGGGCTGCCCCCAGGCCAGCTATGGCAGCGCGACGCGGGAGCGTGCTCCCTTTTATGCTGCCCCGGGGCATGGTGACTGCTGCGTTGCCGGGTGCTGGCACTGTGACACGGGGGTGACGGGGCCCCCCCTGCGCAGCCCCGCCCGCCGGCCCTCTGCCCAGCATCCTTCCCAGGAAGGCCTTTGGGCTGCTGGCCCCGAGGCAGTCCCTGGGCCCAGGAGGCTCAGGGGGCTGTCCCTGCCCTTGCTGGCCATGCCCTGGGCACAGCTGCTGGGCGTCCCGCTAAATACATCTGGACATTCAGACTACGTCGTGAAGGCTGTTTGTCCCATCTACACTCATTTGGTTGTGGGGATGCCAGAGGTGAAAGCAAGGCTTTTGGTTCCCTCTGCATGAACTGTGCAGAGACGGAGAGCACGTGCAGGATGGCCTCGCCGTTCCTGACCCATGCACCAAGGGACATTTGCTACTCCCCTGCTTATGCTGAGGTCTTCTTCTGGGAAAGAAGTCCCAAATCCTTTTCTCTTCTTGACCATCTGTTTCCTTGCACTCCAGAGCTTTTCTCCTCCCTTGGCCTTCACCCTCAATAGCTTTCCTGAAAGTGACGGCAGCCCTCTCAGCCTTTGCCTTGCTCCTGCTAGTCGTCTTCACCTCAGCTAGAGGGTCCTGAAGGATCGCTGCAGGTCCCTTCCAACTCAACCCTTCTCTTCTCTTCACTTGTCTTCTATTCCCTGCACTGACGATGAGGCGAATAACAAGGAGACCACTAGTTGCCTGAAATGCCAGGGGGTTTGCAGCTCCAGAAACACTTTCGAGGACACAAAAAGGATACAAGTAGAAACAGGATTGGATTTCATTTGATTTTACTTTATTTTACTTTCTTTTATTTTCTGTCTTGTTCTGTTGGTTGATGTTAGTTTAGTTTTGTTTCTTTCATGTGATGTTATTGTATTTGATTTTATTACATTTTCTTTGGGGTTATTTCTTCTTATTCTATTTTATGTTGGTTTATCTTCTTTTATTTTACCTTGCTTTATGCGTCTTTATTTTGTTTTGTTATTTGATTATTTTATCATTTTATTTGACCTTATTTTGGTTTAGGCTCCTTTAGGCTATTTGGCTGAATCTCTTTCAGAGCCGATGCTCACAAGCATTAACACAATGCGCATGTGCAGCCAGGAGCAGGCTGATGTGTTCTTCGGTTTAGTTTGAAAAAGCATCCCTTGCAGTCTGGCAAAGGAAAGCCGCAGAAAGGAGCAGCAGGAAGACAGGCCAAGCAGTCCCTCGTTTCTCAACAGTGCAGAAGAACTTGAAGAAGGAGGATGGGGACCGACCACACACCGAAAAGTACAAGAAGAGGAGGGGTGTGGTGCCCTGGGCTATTTTCACAAGTAGGACACATGTCGATGACAAGCACCCCTTTTGCCTTCCAAAACTTGCTCCGCTGTGCTTCTTGGCCAGGGAGGCATGAAAAGCGCTCTCCTGCCTGCCCTGCGCTTGGATCGCGTGCAGGGAGAGCTGAAAAGCTGCAGCTCCGCATGGTGCAGCAAGCCTGCAGCCCTTCCAAGCACAGGCTGTTTTGCACAAGCAAGGACACCGCGGGAAATGGAGCCAAGGGAAGAGCAGAGCTCACTCCTGCTCCAAACCTGCAATGGGCAAAAGAGCCAGGGAGCGCCAGGGCACGAGTGGCGCCTCGCAGGTGCAAGAGCAGCGGGCAAGAACTGAGCCCAAAGGGCCCAGAGGAGCCCTGACAAGGGGCTGCGCTCAATGCTACGGAGGAGAAGAAGCAACCCCCGGGGGCAACCCTGGGCGTCCGCCCTGGGAGTCTAGAAAGCGTCCTCCCGCCGCCTGCGGGGCACGAGGGCCACCTTGGTGGAGCAGGAGCAGCAGGCACCTAGCCAAAACGGCCCAAAGGAGCCCTGGCAAGGGGCCGTGCTCAGTGCTGCAGAGGAAGGCAAAAAAGCCCCGGGGACACTTGCTAGCGCACCGTGGGGGGAAAAAAGCCTTCCTCCCCGCAGCTGCAGGGCACGAGAGGCCACCTTCGTGGTGCATGAGCAACAGGCAGTAACCCAGCCAAAATGGCCCAGAGGAGCCCTGACAAGTGCTCATGCTCAGTGCTGCAGAGGAAGGCAAAAAAACCCCGGGCACCAGAGCCAATCTGCCCCGGGGGAAAATTCCTTCCTGACCCCAGCGTCGCTGGCGATGGGCTATTCCCTGAGCACGTGAGCAAGACCTGCCTCCTCGGCCCGCAGGCTGCTCACGCCTCCCAGGAGATGCCCAACCCCGATTCTCCCTCCACCTGCTGCCACCTCAGGGCCTTCCCAGAGGGGCAAAACGCCCCCGGCCTGATCCATCTGGTGGGCAACGATCCTTCCTGCGCCTGGCAAGGCACCAGTGGCTGCTCCAAAGCACCGGCACCCCCGCCAACATCTCTGCATCCCATTCCTCACGGCTGCTGACACTGGCTCCGCAGGGGATGAGGATGGCGAGCTCTGCAGTGCTCCTCAAGAAGGCATTCCCTTGCTCTTGCCACTGCTAGCCAGCTGAAAAGGCCGGCCAGCCTCACCAGCCTCCAGCTTTTGGTAGTTCTTCTCATCTCCAGCAGCCTCGTCGAGCCTCCTCCGGCCTTCCTCCCTCAGCCCTCGCCAAGTAATTCCACCGCCTCCTCAAGGACTTCCTCTCGCCCGTCTTGGGACTGCCCCCAGGCCAGCTATGGCAGCGCGGCGCGGGAGCGTGCTCCCTTTTATGCTGCCCCGGGGCATGGTGACTGCTGCGTTGCCGGGCGCTGGCACTGTGACACGGGGGTGACGGGCCAACCCCCTGCGCGGCCCCGCCTGCCGGCCCTCTGCCCAGCATCCTTCCCAGGAAGGCCTTTGGGCTGCTGGCCCCGAGGCAGTCCCTGCGCCCAGGAGGCTCAGGGGGCTGTCCCTGCCCTTGCTGGCCATGCCCTGGGCACAGCTGCTGGGCGTCCCGCTAAATACATCCGGGCATTCAGACTACGTCGTGAAGGCTGTTTGTCCCATCTACATTCCTTTGGTTGTGGGGATGCCAGAGGTGAAAGCAAGGCTTTTGGTTCCCTCTGCATGAACTGTGCAGAGACGGAGAGCACGTGCAGGATGGCCTCGCCGTTCCTGACCCATGCACCAAGGGACATTTGCTACTCCCCTGCTTATGCTGAGGTCTTCTTCTGGGAAAGAAGTCCCAAATCCTTTTCTCTTCTTGACCATCTGTTTCCTTGCACTCCAGAGCTTTTCTCCTCCCTTGGCCTTCACCCTCAATACCTTTCCTGAAAGTGACGGCAGCCCTCTCAGCCTTTCTCTTGCTCCTGCTAGTCGTCTTCACCTCAGCTAGAGGGTCCTGAAGGATCGCTGCAGGTCCCTTCCAACTCAACCCTTCTCTTCTCTTCACTTGTCTTCTATTCCCTGCACTGACGATGAGGCGAATAACAAGGAGACCACTAGTTGCCTGAAATGCCAGGGGGTTTGCAGCTCCAGAAACACTTTCGAGGACACAAAAAGGATACAAGTAGAAACAGGATTGGATTTCATTTGATTTTACTTTATTTTACTTTCTTTTATTTTCTGTCTTGTTCTGTTGGTTGATGTTAGTTTAGTTTTGTTTCTTTCATGTGATGTTATTGTATTTGATTTTATTACATTTTCTTTGGGGTTATTTCTTCTTATTCTATTTTATGTTGGTTTATCTTCTTTTATTTTACCTTGCTTTATGCGTCTTTATTTTGTTTTGTTATTTGATTATTTTATCATTTTATTTGACCTTATTTTGGTTTAGGCTCCTTTAGGCTATTTGGCTGAATCTCTTTCAGAGCCGATGCTCACAAGCATTAACACAATGCGCATGTGCAGCCAGGAGCAGGCTGATGTGTTCTTCGGTTTAGTTTGAAAAAGCATCCCTTGCAGTCTGGCAAAGGAAAGCCGCAGAAAGGAGCAGCAGGAAGACAGGCCAAGCAGTCCCTCGTTTCTCAACAGTGCAGAAGAACTTGAAGAAGGAGGATGGGGACCGACCACACACCGAAAAGTACAAGAAGAGGAGGGGTGTGGTGCCCTGGGCTATTTTCACAAGTAGGACACATGTCGATGACAAGCACCCCTTTTGCCTTCCAAAACTTGCTCCGCTGTGCTTCTTGGCCAGGGAGGCATGAAAAGCGCTCTCCTGCCTGCCCTGCGCTTGGATCGCGTGCAGGGAGAGCTGAAAAGCTGCAGCTCCGCATGGTGCAGCAAGCCTGCAGCCCTTCCAAGCACAGGCTGTTTTGCACAAGCAAGGACACCGCGGGAAATGGAGCCAAGGGAAGAGCAGAGCTCACTCCTG
Source organism: Platalea leucorodia (assembly GCF_965183815.1). NCBI lineage: Eukaryota > Metazoa > Chordata > Aves > Pelecaniformes > Threskiornithidae > Platalea > Platalea leucorodia. The sequence goes on from NW_028121455.1 coordinate 378,292, forward strand.
CTCCAAACCTGCAATGGGCAAAAGAGCCAGGGAGCGCCAGGGCACGAGTGGCGCCTCGCAGGTGCAAGAGCAGCGGGCAAGAACTGAGCCCAAAGGGCCCAGAGGAGCCCTGACAAGGGGCTGCGCTCAATGCTACGGAGGAGAAGAAGCAACCCCCGGGGGCAACCCTGGGCGTCCGCCCTGGGAGTCTAGAAAGCGTCCTCCCCCCGCCTGCGGGGCACGAGGGCCACCTTGGTGGAGCAGGAGCAGCAGGCACCTAGCCAAAACGGCCCAAAGGAGCCCTGGCAAGGGGCCGTGCTCAGTGCTGCAGAGGAAGGCAAAAAACCCCCGGGGACACTTGCTAGCGCACCGTGGGGGGAAAAAAGCCTTCCTCCCCGCAGCTGCAGGGCACGAGAGGCCACCTTCGTGGTGCATGAGCAACAGGCAGTAACCCAGCCAAAATGGCCCAGAGGAGCCCTGACAAGTGCTCATGCTCAGTGCTGCAGAGGAAGGCAAAAAAACCCCGGGCACCAGAGCCAATCTGCCCCGGGGGAAAATTCCTTCCTGACCCCAGCGTCGCTGGCGATGGGCTATTCCCTGAGCACGTGAGCAAGACCTGCCTCCTCGGCCCGCAGGCTGCTCACGCCTCCCAGGAGATGCCCAACCCCGATTCTCCCTCCACCTGCTGCCACCTCAGGGCCTTCCCAGAGGGGCAAAACGCCCCCGGCCTGATCCATCTGGGGGACAACCATCCTTCCTGTGCCTGGCAAGGCACCAGTGGCTGCTCCAAAGCACCGGCACCCCCGCCAACATCTCTGCATCCCATTCCTCACGGCTGCTGCCACTGGCTCTGCAGGGGATGAGGATGGCGAGCTCTGCAGTGCTCCTCAAGAAGGCATTCCCTTGCTGTTGCCACTGCTAGCCAGCTGAAAAGGCCAGCCAGCCTCACCAACCTCCAGCTGTTGGGGGTTCTTCTCGTCTCCAGCAGCCTCGTCGAGCCTCCTCCGGCCTTCCTCCCTCAGCCCTCGCCAAGTAATTCCACCGCCTCCTCAAGGACTTCCTCTCGCCCGTCTTGGGGCTGCCCCCAGGCCAGCTATGGCAGCGCGGCGCGGGAGCGTGCTCCCTTTTATGCTGCCCCGGGGCATGGTGACTGCTGCGTTGCCGGGCGCTGGCACTGTGACACGGGGGTGACGGGGCCCCCCCTGCGCAGCCCCGCCCGCCGGCCCTCTGCCCAGCATCCTTCCCAGGAAGGCCTTTGGGCTGCTGGCCCCGAGGCAGTCCCTGGGCCCAGGAGGCTCAGGGGGCTGTCCCTGCCCTTGCTGGCCATGCCCTGGGCACAGCTGCTGGGCGTCCCGCTAAATACATCTGGACATTCAGACTACGTCGTGAAGGCTGTTTGTCCCATCTACATTCATTTGGTTGTGGGGATGCCAGAGGTGAAAGCAAGGCTTTGGGTTCCCTCTGCATGAACTGTGCAGAGACGGAGAGCACGTGCAGGATGGCCTCGCCGTTCCTGACCCATGCACCAAGGGACATTTGCTGCTCCCCTGCTTATGCTGAGGTCTTCTTCTGGGAAAGAAGTCCCAAATCCTTTTCTCTTCTTGACCATCTTTTTCCTTGCACTCCAGAGCTTTTCTCCTCCCTTGGCCTTCACCCTCAATACCTTTCCTGAAAGTGACGGCAGCCCTCTCAGCCTTTGCCTTGCTCCTGCTAGTCGTCTTCACCTCAGCTAGAGGGTCCTGAAGGATCGCTGCAGGTCCCTTCCAACTCAACCCTTCTCTTCTCTTCACTTGCCTTCTATTCCCTGCACTGACGATGAGGCGAATAACAAGGAGACCACTAGTTGCCTGAAATGCCAGGGGGTTTGCAGCTCCAGAAACACTTTCGAGGACACAAATCAAAAAGGATACAAGTAGAAACAGGATTGGATTTCATTTGATTTTACTTTATTTTACTTTCTTTTATTTTCTGTCTTGTTCTGTTGGTTGATGTTAGTTTAGTTTTGTTTCTTTCATGTGATGTTATTGTATTTGATTTTATTACATTTTCTTTGGGGTTATTTCTTCTTATTCTATTTTATGTTGGTTTATCTTCTTTTATTTTACCTTGCTTTATGCGTCTTTATTTTGTTTTGTTATTTGATTATTTTATCATTTTATTTGACCTTATTTTGGTTTAGGCTCCTTTAGGCTATTTGGCTGAATCTCTTTCAGAGCCGATGCTCACAAGCATTAACACAATGCGCATGTGCAGCCAGGAGCAGGCTGATGTGTTCTTCGGTTTAGTTTGAAAAAGCATCCCTTGCAGTCTGGCAAAGGAAAGCCGCAGAAAGGAGCAGCAGGAATACAGGCCAATCAGTCCCTCGTTTCTCAACAGTGCAGAAGAACTTGAAGAAGGAGGATGGGGACCGACCACACACCGAAAAGTACAAGAAGAGGAGGGGTGTGGTGCCCTGGGCTATTTTCACAAGTAGGACACATGTCGATGACAAGCACCCCTTTTGCCTTCCAAAACTTGCTCCGCTGTGCTTCTTGGCCAGGGAGGCATGAAAAGCGCTCTCCTGCCTGCCCTGCGCTTGGATCGCGTGCAGGGAGAGCTGAAAAGCTGCAGCTCCGCATGGTGCAGCAAGCCTGCAGCCCTTCCAAGCACAGGCTGTTTTGCACAAGCAAGGACACCGCGGGAAATGGAGCCAAGGGAAGAGCAGAGCTCACTCCTGCTCCAAACCTGCAATGGGCAAAAGAGCCAGGGAGCGCCAGGGCACGAGTGGCGCCTCGCAGGTGCAAGAGCAGCGGGCAAGAACTGAGCCCAAAGGGCCCAGAGGAGCCCTGACAAGGGGCTGCGCTCAATGCTACGGAGGAGAAGAAGCAACCCCCGGGGGCAACCCTGGGCGTCCGCCCTGGGAGTCTAGAAAGCGTCCTCCCGCCGCCTGCGGGGCACGAGGGCCACCTTGGTGGAGCAGGAGCAGCAGGCACCTAGCCAAAACGGCCCAAAGGAGCCCTGGCAAGGGGCCGTGCTCAGTGCTGCAGAGGAAGGCAAAAAACCCCCGGGGACACTTGCTAGCGCACCGTGGGGGGAAAAAAGCCTTCCTCCCCGCAGCTGCAGGGCACGAGAGGCCACCTTCGTGGTGCATGAGCAACAGGCAGTAACCCAGCCAAAATGGCCCAGAGGAGCCCTGACAAGTGCTCATGCTCAGTGCTGCAGAGGAAGGCAAAAAAACCCCGGGCACCAGAGCCAATCTGCCCCGGGGGAAAATTCCTTCCTGACCCCAGCGTCGCTGGCGATGGGCTATTCCCTGAGCACGTGAGCAAGACCTGCCTCCTCAGCCCGCAGGCTGCTCACGCCTCCCAGGAGATGCCCAACCCCGATTCTCCCTCCACCTGCTGCCACCTCAGGGCCTTCCCAGAGGGGCAAAACGCCCCCGGCCTGATCCATCTGGTGGGCAACGATCCTTCCTGCGCCTGGCAAGGCACCAGTGGCTGCTCCAAAGCACCGGCACCCCCGCCAACATCTCTGCATCCCATTCCTCACGGCTGCTGCCACTGGCTCCGCAGGGGATGAGGATGGCGAGCTCTGCAGTGCTCCTCAAGAAGGCATTCCCTTGCTCTTGCCACTGCTAGCCAGCTGAAAAGGCCAGCCAGCCTCACCAGCCTCCAGCTTTTGGTAGTTCTTCTCATCTCCAGCAGCCTCGTCGAGCCTCCTCCGGCCTTCCTCCCTCAGCCCTCGCCAAGTAATTCCACCGCCTCCTCAAGGACTTCCTCTCGCCCGTCTTGGGGCTGCCCCCAGGCCAGCTATGGCAGCGCGACGCGGGAGCGTGCTCCCTTTTATGCTGCCCCGGGGCATGGTGACTGCTGCGTTGCCGGGCGCTGGCACTGTGACACGGGGGTGACGGGCCAACCCCCTGCGCGGCCCCGCCTGCCGGCCCTCTGCCCAGCATCCTTCCCAGGAAGGCCTTTGGGCTGCTGGCCCCGAGGCAGTCCCTGCGCCCAGGAGGCTCAGGGGGCTGTCCCTGCCCTTGCTGGCCATGCCCTGGGCACAGCTGCTGGGCGTCCCGCTAAATACATCCGGGCATTCAGACTACGTCGTGAAGGCTGTTTGTCCCATCTACATTCCTTTGGTTGTGGGGATGCCAGAGGTGAAAGCAAGGCTTTTGGTTCCCTCTGCATGAACTGTGCAGAGACGGAGAGCACGTGCAGGATGGCCTCGCCGTTCCTGACCCATGCACCAAGGGACATTTGCTACTCCCCTGCTTATGCTGAGGTCTTCTTCTGGGAAAGAAGTCCCAAATCCTTTTCTCTTCTTGACCATCTGTTTCCTTGCACTCCAGAGCTTTTCTCCTCCCTTGGCCTTCACCCTCAATACCTTTCCTGAAAGTGACGGCAGCCCTCTCAGCCTTTCTCTTGCTCCTGCTAGTCGTCTTCACCTCAGCTAGAGGGTCCTGAAGGATCGCTGCAGGTCCCTTCCAACTCAACCCTTCTCTTCTCTTCACTTGTCTTCTATTCCCTGCACTGACGATGAGGCGAATAACAAGGAGACCACTAGTTGCCTGAAATGCCAGGGGGTTTGCAGCTCCAGAAACACTTTCGAGGACACAAAAAGGATACAAGTAGAAACAGGATTGGATTTCATTTGATTTTACTTTATTTTACTTTCTTTTATTTTCTGTCTTGTTCTGTTGGTTGATGTTAGTTTAGTTTTGTTTCTTTCATGTGATGTTATTGTATTTGATTTTATTACATTTTCTTTGGGGTTATTTCTTCTTATTCTATTTTATGTTGGTTTATCTTCTTTTATTTTACCTTGCTTTATGCGTCTTTATTTTGTTTTGTTATTTGATTATTTTATCATTTTATTTGACCTTATTTTGGTTTAGGCTCCTTTAGGCTATTTGGCTGAATCTCTTTCAGAGCCGATGCTCACAAGCATTAACACAATGCGCATGTGCAGCCAGGAGCAGGCTGATGTGTTCTTCGGTTTAGTTTGAAAAAGCATCCCTTGCAGTCTGGCAAAGGAAAGCCGCAGAAAGGAGCAGCAGGAAGACAGGCCAAGCAGTCCCTCGTTTCTCAACAGTGCAGAAGAACTTGAAGAAGGAGGATGGGGACCGACCACACACCGAAAAGTACAAGAAGAGGAGGGGTGTGGTGCCCTGGGCTATTTTCACAAGTTGGACACGTGTCGATGAGAAGCACCCCTTTTGCCTTCCAAAACTTGCTCCGCTGTGCTTCTTGGCCAGGGAGGCATGAAAAGCGCTCTCCTGCCTGCCCTGCGCTTGGATCGCGTGCAGGGAGAGCTGAAAAGCTGCAGCTCCGCATGGTGCAGCAAGCCTGCAGCCCTTCCAAGCACAGGCTGTTTTGCACAAGCAAGGACACCGCGGGAAATGGAGCCAAGGGAAGAGCAGAGCTCACTCCTGCTCCAAACCTGCAATGGGCAAAAGAGCCAGGGAGCACCAGGGCACGAGTGGCGCCTCGGAGGTGCAAGAGCAGCGGGCAAGAACTGAGCCCAAAGGGCCCAGAGGAGCCCTGACAAGGGGCTGCGCTCAATGCTACGGAGGAGAAGAAGCAACCCCCGGGGGCAACCCTGGGCGTCCGCCCTGGGAGTCTAGAAAGCGTCCTCCCCCCGCCTGCGGGGCACGAGGGCCACCTTGGTGGAGCAGGAGCAGCAGGCACCTAGCCAAAACGGCCCAAAGGAGCCCTGGCAAGGGGCCGTGCTCAGTGCTGCAGAGGAAGGCAAAAAACCCCCGGGGACACTTGCTAGCGCACCGTGGGGGGAAAAAAGCCTTCCTCCCCGCAGCTGCAGGGCACGAGAGGCCACCTTCGTGGTGCATGAGCAACAGGCAGTAACCCAGCCAAAATGGCCCAGAGGAGCCCTGACAAGTGCTCATGCTCAGTGCTGCAGAGGAAGGCAAAAAAACCCCGGGCACCAGAGCCAATCTGCCCCGGGGGAAAATTCCTTCCTGACCCCAGCGTCGCTGGCGATGGGCTATTCCCTGAGCACGTGAGCAAGACCTGCCTCCTCGGCCCGCAGGCTGCTCACGCCTCCCAGGAGATGCCCAACCCCGATTCTCCCTCCACCTGCTGCCACCTCAGGGCCTTCCCAGAGGGGCAAAACGCCCCCGGCCTGATCCATCTGGTGGGCAACGATCCTTCCTGCGCCTGGCAAGGCACCAGTGGCTGCTCCAAAGCACCGGCACCCCCGCCAACATCTCTGCATCCCATTCCTCACGGCTGCTGACACTGGCTCCGCAGGGGATGAGGATGGCGAGCTCTGCAGTGCTCCTCAAGAAGGCATTCCCTTGCTCTTGCCACTGCTAGCCAGCTGAAAAGGCCAGCCAGCCTCACCAGCCTCCAGCTTTTGGTAGTTCTTCTCATCTCCAGCAGCCTCGTCGAGCCTCCTCCGGCCTTCCTCCCTCAGCCCTCGCCAAGTAATTCCACCGCCTCCTCAAGGACTTCCTCTCGCCCGTCTTGGGGCTGCCCCCAGGCCAGCTATGGCAGCGCGACGCGGGAGCGTGCTCCCTTTTATGCTGCCCCGGGGCATGGTGACTGCTGCGTTGCCGGGCGCTGGCACTGTGACACGGGGGTGACGGGCCAACCCCCTGCGCGGCCCCGCCTGCCGGCCCTCTGCCCAGCATCCTTCCCAGGAAGGCCTTTGGGCTGCTGGCCCCGAGGCAGTCCCTGCGCCCAGGAGGCTCAGGGGGCTGTCCCTGCCCTTGCTGGCCATGCCCTGGGCACAGCTGCTGGGCGTCCCGCTAAATACATCCGGGCATTCAGACTACGTCGTGAAGGCTGTTTGTCCCATCTACATTCCTTTGGTTGTGGGGATGCCAGAGGTGAAAGCAAGGCTTTTGGTTCCCTCTGCATGAACTGTGCAGAGACGGAGAGCACGTGCAGGATGGCCTCGCCGTTCCTGACCCATGCACCAAGGGACATTTGCTACTCCCCTGCTTATGCTGAGGTCTTCTTCTGGGAAAGAAGTCCCAAATCCTTTTCTCTTCTTGACCATCTGTTTCCTTGCACTCCAGAGCTTTTCTCCTCCCTTGGCCTTCACCCTCAATACCTTTCCTGAAAGTGACGGCAGCCCTCTCAGCCTTTGCCTTGCTCCTGCTAGTCGTCTTCACCTCAGCTAGAGGGTCCTGAAGGATCGCTGCAGGTCCCTTCCAACTCAACCCTTCTCTTCTCTTCACTTGTCTTCTATTCCCTGCACTGACGATGAGGCGAATAACAAGGAGACCACTAGTTGCCTGAAATGCCAGGGGGTTTGCAGCTCCAGAAACACTTTCGAGGACACAAAAAGGATACAAGTAGAAACAGGATTGGATTTCATTTGATTTTACTTTATTTTACTTTCTTTTATTTTCTGTCTTGTTCTGTTGGTTGATGTTAGTTTAGTTTTGTTTCTTTCATGTGATGTTATTGTATTTGATTTTATTACATTTTCTTTGGGGTTATTTCTTCTTATTCTATTTTATGTTGGTTTATCTTCTTTTATTTTACCTTGCTTTATGCGTCTTTATTTTGTTTTGTTATTTGATTATTTTATCATTTTATTTGACCTTATTTTGGTTTAGGCTCCTTTAGGCTATTTGGCTGAATCTCTTTCAGAGCCGATGCTCACAAGCATTAACACAATGCGCATGTGCAGCCAGGAGCAGGCTGATGTGTTCTTCGGTTTAGTTTGAAAAAGCATCCCTTGCAGTCTGGCAAAGGAAAGCCGCAGAAAGGAGCAGCAGGAAGACAGGCCAAGCAGTCCCTCGTTTCTCAACAGTGCAGAAGAACTTGAAGAAGGAGGATGGGGACCGACCACACACCGAAAAGTACAAGAAGAGGAGGGGTGTGGTGCCCTGGGCTATTTTCACAAGTAGGACACATGTCGATGACAAGCACCCCTTTTGCCTTCCAAAACTTGCTCCGCTGTGCTTCTTGGCCAGGGAGGCATGAAAAGCGCTCTCCTGCCTGCCCTGCGCTTGGATCGCGTGCAGGGAGAGCTGAAAAGCTGCAGCTCCGCATGGTGCAGCAAGCCTGCAGCCCTTCCAAGCACAGGCTGTTTTGCACAAGCAAGGACACCGCGGGAAATGGAGCCAAGGGAAGAGCAGAGCTCACTCCTGCTCCAAACCTGCAATGGGCAAAAGAGCCAGGGAGCGCCAGGGCACGAGTGGCGCCTCGCAGGTGCAAGAGCAGCGGGCAAGAACTGAGCCCAAAGGGCCCAGAGGAGCCCTGACAAGGGGCTGCGCTCAATGCTACGGAGGAGAAGAAGCAACCCCCGGGGGCAACCCTGGGCGTCCGCCCTGGGAGTCTAGAAAGCGTCCTCCCGCCGCCTGCGGGGCACGAGGGCCACCTTGGTGGAGCAGGAGCAGCAGGCACCTAGCCAAAACGGCCCAAAGGAGCCCTGGCAAGGGGCCGTGCTCAGTGCTGCAGAGGAAGGCAAAAAACCCCCGGGGACACTTGCTAGCGCACCGTGGGGGGAAAAAAGCCTTCCTCCCCGCAGCTGCAGGGCACGAGAGGCCACCTTCGTGGTGCATGAGCAACAGGCAGTAACCCAGCCAAAATGGCCCAGAGGAGCCCTGACAAGTGCTCATGCTCAGTGCTGCAGAGGAAGGCAAAAAACCCCCGGGCACCAGAGCCAATCTGCCCCGGGGGAAAATTCCTTCCTGACCCCAGCGTCGCTGGCGATGGGCTATTCCCTGAGCACGTGAGCAAGACCTGCCTCCTCGGCCCGCAGGCTGCTCACGCCTCCCAGGAGATGCCCAACCCCGATTCTCCCTCCACCTGCTGCCACCTCAGGGCCTTCCCAGAGGGGCAAAACGCCCCCGGCCTGATCCATCTGGGGGACAACCATCCTTCCTGCTCCTGGCAAGGCACCAGTGGCTGCTCCAAAGCACCGGCACCCCCGCCAATATCTCTGCATCCCATTCCTCACGGCTGCTGCCACTGGCTCCGCAGGGGATGAGGATGGCGAGCTCTGCAGTGCTCCTCAAGAAGGCATTCCCTTGCTCTTGCCACTGCTAGCCAGCTGAAAAGGCCAGCCAGCCTCACCAACCTCCAGCTGTTGGGGGTTCTTCTCATCTCCAGCAGCCTCGTCGAGCCTCCTCCGGCCTTCCTCCCTCAGCCCTCGCCAAGTAATTCCACCGCCTCCTCAAGGACTTCCTCTCGCCCGTCTTGGGGCTGCCCCCAGGCCAGCTATGGCAGCGCGACGCGGGAGCGTGCTCCCTTTTATGCTGCCCCGGGGCATGGTGACTGCTGCGTTGCCGGGTGCTGGCACTGTGACACGGGGGTGACGGGGCCCCCCCTGCGCAGCCCCGCCCGCCGGCCCTCTGCCCAGCATCCTTCCCAGGAAGGCCTTTGGGCTGCTGGCCCCGAGGCAGTCCCTGGGCCCAGGAGGCTCAGGGGGCTGTCCCTGCCCTTGCTGGCCATGCCCTGGGCACAGCTGCTGGGCGTCCCGCTAAATACATCTGGACATTCAGACTACGTCGTGAAGGCTGTTTGTCCCATCTACACTCATTTGGTTGTGGGGATGCCAGAGGTGAAAGCAAGGCTTTTGGTTCCCTCTGCATGAACTGTGCAGAGACGGAGAGCACGTGCAGGATGGCCTCGCCGTTCCTGACCCATGCACCAAGGGACATTTGCTACTCCCCTGCTTATGCTGAGGTCTTCTTCTGGGAAAGAAGTCCCAAATCCTTTTCTCTTCTTGACCATCTTTTTCCTTGCACTCCAGAGCTTTTCTCCTCCCTTGGCCTTCACCCTCAATACCTTTCCTGAAAGTGACGGCAGCCCTCTCAGCCTTTGCCTTGCTCCTGCTAGTCGTCTTCACCTCAGCTAGAGGGTCCTGAAGGATCGCTGCAGGTCCCTTCCAACTCAACCCTTCTCTTCTCTTCACTTGTCTTCTATTCCCTGCACTGACGATGAGGCGAATAACAAGGAGACCACTAGTTGCCTGAAATGCCAGGGGGTTTGCAGCTCCAGAAACACTTTCGAGGACACAAAAAGGATACAAGTAGAAACAGGATTGGATTTCATTTGATTTTACTTTATTTTACTTTCTTTTATTTTCTGTCTTGTTCTGTTGGTTGATGTTAGTTTAGTTTTGTTTCTTTCATGTGATGTTATTGTATTTGATTTTATTACATTTTCTTTGGGGTTATTTCTTCTTATTCTATTTTATGTTGGTTTATCTTCTTTTATTTTACCTTGCTTTATGCGTCTTTATTTTGTTTTGTTATTTGATTATTTTATCATTTTATTTGACCTTATTTTGGTTTAGGCTCCTTTAGGCTATTTGGCTGAATCTCTTTCAGAGCCGATGCTCACAAGCATTAACACAATGCGCATGTGCAGCCAGGAGCAGGCTGATGTGTTCTTCGGTTTAGTTTGAAAAAGCATCCCTTGCAGTCTGGCAAAGGAAAGCCGCAGAAAGGAGCAGCAGGAAGACAGGCCAAGCAGTCCCTCGTTTCTCAACAGTGCAGAAGAACTTGAAGAAGGAGGATGGGGACCGACCACACACCGAAAAGTACAAGAAGAGGAGGGGTGTGGTGCCCTGGGCTATTTTCACAAGTAGGACACATGTCGATGACAAGCACCCCTTTTGCCTTCCAAAACTTGCTCCGCTGTGCTTCTTGGCCAGGGAGGCATGAAAAGCGCTCTCCTGCCTGCCCTGCGCTTGGATCGCGTGCAGGGAGAGCTGAAAAGCTGCAGCTCCGCATGGTGCAGCAAGCCTGCAGCCCTTCCAAGCACAGGCTGTTTTGCACAAGCAAGGACACCGCGGGAAATGGAGCCAAGGGAAGAGCAGAGCTCACTCCTGCTCCAAACCTGCAATGGGCAAAAGAGCCAGGGAGCGCCAGGGCACGAGTGGCGCCTCGCAGGTGCAAGAGCAGCGGGCAAGAACTGAGCCCAAAGGGCCCAGAGGAGCCCTGACAAGGGGCTGCGCTCAATGCTACGGAGGAGAAGAAGCAACCCCCGGGGGCAACCCTGGGCGTCCGCCCTGGGAGTCTAGAAAGCGTCCTCCCCCCGCCTGCGGGGCACGAGGGCCACCTTGGTGGAGCAGGAGCAGCAGGCACCTAGCCAAAACGGCCCAAAGGAGCCCTGGCAAGGGGCCGTGCTCAGTGCTGCAGAGGAAGGCAAAAAAGCCCCGGGGACACTTGCTAGCGCACCGTGGGGGGAAAAAAGCCTTCCTCCCCGCAGCTGCAGGGCACGAGAGGCCACCTTCGTGGTGCATGAGCAACAGGCAGTAACCCAGCCAAAATGGCCCAGAGGAGCCCTGACAAGTGCTCATGCTCAGTGCTGCAGAGGAAGGCAAAAAAACCCCGGGCACCAGAGCCAATCTGCCCCGGGGGAAAATTCCTTCCTGACCCCAGCGTCGCTGGCGATGGGCTATTCCCTGAGCACGTGAGCAAGACCTGCCTCCTCGGCCCGCAGGCTGCTCACGCCTCCCAGGAGATGCCCAACCCCGATTCTCCCTCCACCTGCTGCCACCTCAGGGCCTTCCCAGAGGGGCAAAACGCCCCCGGCCTGATCCATCTGGTGGGCAACGATCCTTCCTGCGCCTGGCAAGGCACCAGTGGCTGCTCCAAAGCACCGGCACCCCCGCCAACATCTCTGCATCCCATTCCTCACGGCTGCTGACACTGGCTCCGCAGGGGATGAGGATGGCGAGCTCTGCAGTGCTCCTCAAGAAGGCATTCCCTTGCTCTTGCCACTGCTAGCCAGCTGAAAAGGCCAGCCAGCCTCACCAGCCTCCAGCTTTTGGTAGTTCTTCTCATCTCCAGCAGCCTCGTCGAGCCTCCTCCGGCCTTCCTCCCTCAGCCCTCGCCAAGTAATTCCACCGCCTCCTCAAGGACTTCCTCTCGCCCGTCTTGGGGCTGCCCCCAGGCCAGCTATGGCAGCGCGACGCGGGAGCGTGCTCCCTTTTATGCTGCCCCGGGGCATGGTGACTGCTGCGTTGCCGGGCGCTGGCACTGTGACACGGGGGTGACGGGCCAACCCCCTGCGCGGCCCCGCCTGCCGGCCCTCTGCCCAGCATCCTTCCCAGGAAGGCCTTTGGGCTGCTGGCCCCGAGGCAGTCCCTGCGCCTAGGAGGCTCAGGGGGCTGTCCCTGCCCTTGCTGGCCATGCCCTGGGCACAGCTGCTGGGCGTCCCGCTAAATACATCCGGGCATTCAGACTACGTCGTGAAGGCTGTTTGTCCCATCTACATTCCTTTGGTTGTGGGGATGCCAGAGGTGAAAGCAAGGCTTTTGGTTCCCTCTGCATGAACTGTGCAGAGACGGAGAGCACGTGCAGGATGGCCTCGCCGTTCCTGACCCATGCACCAAGGGACATTTGCTACTCCCCTGCTTATGCTGAGGTCTTCTTCTGGGAAAGAAGTCCCAAATCCTTTTCTCTTCTTGACCATCTGTTTCCTTGCACTCCAGAGCTTTTCTCCTCCCTTGGCCTTCACCCTCAATAGCTTTCCTGAAAGTGACGGCAGCCCTCTCAGCCTTTGCCTTGCTCCTGCTAGTCGTCTTCACCTCAGCTAGAGGGTCCTGAAGGATCGCTGCAGGTCCCTTCCAACTCAACCCTTCTCTTCTCTTCACTTGTCTTCTATTCCCTGCACTGACGATGAGGCGAATAACAAGGAGACCACTAGTTGCCTGAAATGCCAGGGGGTTTGCAGCTCCAGAAACACTTTCGAGGACACAAAAAGGATACAAGTAGAAACAGGATTGGATTTCATTTGATTTTACTTTATTTTACTTTCTTTTATTTTCTGTCTTGTTCTGTTGGTTGATGTTAGTTTAGTTTTGTTTCTTTCATGTGATGTTATTGTATTTGATTTTATTACATTTTCTTTGGGGTTATTTCTTCTTATTCTATTTTATGTTGGTTTATCTTCTTTTATTTTACCTTGCTTTATGCGTCTTTATTTTGTTTTGTTATTTGATTATTTTATCATTTTATTTGACCTTATTTTGGTTTAGGCTCCTTTAGGCTATTTGGCTGAATCTCTTTCAGAGCCGATGCTCACAAGCATTAACACAATGCGCATGTGCAGCCAGGAGCAGGCTGATGTGTTCTTCGGTTTAGTTTGAAAAAGCATCCCTTGCAGTCTGGCAAAGGAAAGCTGCAGAAAGGAGCAGCAGGAAGACAGGCCAAGCAGTCCCTCGTTTCTCAACAGTGCAGAAGAACTTGAAGAAGGAGGATGGGGACCGACCACACACCGAAAAGTACAAGAAGAGGAGGGGTGTGGTGCCCTGGGCTATTTTCACAAGTAGCACACATGTCGATGACAAGCACCCCTTTTGCCTTCCAAAACTTGCTCCGCTGTGCTTCTTGGCCAGGGAGGCATGAAAAGCGCTCTCCTGCCTGCCCTGCGCTTGGATCGCATGCAGGGAGAGCTGAAAAGCTGCAGCTCCGCATGGTGCAGCAAGCCTGCAGCCCTTCCAAGCACAGGCTGTTTTGCACAAGCAAGAACACCTCGGGAAACGGAGCCAAGGCAAGAGCAGAGCTCGCTCCTGCTCCAAACCTGCAACGGGCAAAAGAGCCAGGGAGCGCCAGGGCACGAGTGGCGCCTCGGAGGTGCAAGAGCAGCGGGCAAGAACTGAGCCCAAAGGGCCCAGAGGAGCCCTGACAAGGGGCTGCGCTCAATGCTACGGAGGAGAAGAAGCAACCCCCGGGGGCAACCCTGGGCGTCCGCCCTGGGAGTCTAGAAAGCGTCCTCCCGCCGCCTGCGGGGCACGAGGGCCACCTTGGTGGAGCAGGAGCAGCAGGCACCTAGCCAAAACGGCCCAAAGGAGCCCTGGCAAGGGGCCGTGCTCAGTGCTGCAGAGGAAGGCAAAAAACCCCCGGGGACACTTGCTAGCGCACCGTGGGGGGAAAAAAGCCTTCCTCCCCGCAGCTGCAGGGCACGAGAGGCCACCTTCGTGGTGCATGAGCAACAGGCAGTAACCCAGCCAAAATGGCCCAGAGGAGCCCTGACAAGTGCTCATGCTCAGTGCTGCAGAGGAAGGCAAAAAACCCCCGGGCACCAGAGCCAATCTGCCCCGGGGGAAAATTCCTTCCTGACCCCAGCGTCGCTGGCGATGGGCTATTCCCTGAGCACGTGAGCAAGACCTGCCTCCTCGGCCCGCAGGCTGCTCACGCCTCCCAGGAGATGCCCAACCCCGATTCTCCCTCCACCTGCTGCCACCTCAGGGCCTTCCCAGAGGGGCAAAACGCCCCCGGCCTGATCCATCTGGGGGACAACCATCCTTCCTGTGCCTGGCAAGGCACCAGTGGCTGCTCCAAAGCACCGGCACCCCCGCCAACATCTCTGCATCCCATTCCTCACGGCTGCTGCCACTGGCTCTGCAGGGGATGAGGATGGCGAGCTCTGCAGTGCTCCTCAAGAAGGCATTCCCTTGCTCTTGCCACTGCTAGCCAGCTGAAAAGGCCAGCCAGCCTCACCAACCTCCAGCTGTTGGGGGTTCTTCTCGTCTCCAGCAGCCTCGTCGAGCCTCCTCCGGCCTTCCTCCCTCAGCCCTCGCCAAGTAATTCCACCGCCTCCTCAAGGACTTCCTCTCGCCCGTCTTGGGGCTGCCCCCAGGCCAGCTATGGCAGCGCGGCGCGGGAGCGTGCTCCCTTTTATGCTGCCCCGGGGCATGGTGACTGCTGCGTTGCCGGGTGCTGGCACTGTGACACGGGGGTGACGGGGCCCCCCCTGCGCAGCCCCGCCCGCCGGCCCTCTGCCCAGCATCCTTCCCAGGAAGGCCTTTGGGCTGCTGGCCCCGAGGCAGTCCCTGGGCCCAGGAGGCTCAGGGGGCTGTCCCTGCCCTTGCTGGCCATGCCCTGGGCACAGCTGCTGGGCGTCCCGCTAAATACATCTGGACATTCAGACTACGTCGTGAAGGCTGTTTGTCCCATCTACACTCATTTGGTTGTGGGGATGCCAGAGGTGAAAGCAAGGCTTTGGGTTCCCTCTGCATGAACTGTGCAGAGACGGAGAGCACGTGCAGGATGGCCTCGCCATTCCTGACCCATGCACCAAGGGACATTTGCTGCTCCCCTGCTTATGCTGAGGTCTTCTTCTGGGAAAGAAGTCCCAAATCCTTTTCTCTTCTTGACCATCTTTTTCCTTGCACTCCAGAGCTTTTCTCCTCCCTTGGCCTTCACCCTCAATACCTTTCCTGAAAGTGACGGCAGCCCTCTCAGCCTTTGCCTTGCTCCTGCTAGTCGTCTTCACCTCAGCTAGAGGGTCCTGAAGGATCGCTGCAGGTCCCTTCCAACTCAACCCTTCTCTTCTCTTCACTTGTCTTCTATTCCCTGCACTGACGATGAGGCGAATAACAAGGAGACCACTAGTTGCCTGAAATGCCAGGGGGTTTGCAGCTCCAGAAACACTTTCGAGGACACAAATCAAAAAGGATACAAGTAGAAACAGGATTGGATTTCATTTGATTTTACTTTATTTTACTTTCTTTTATTTTCTGTCTTGTTCTGTTGGTTGATGTTAGTTTAGTTTTGTTTCTTTCATGTGATGTTATTGTATTTGATTTTATTACATTTTCTTTGGGGTTATTTCTTCTTATTCTATTTTATGTTGGTTTATCTTCTTTTATTTTACCTTGCTTTATGCGTCTTTATTTTGTTTTGTTATTTGATTATTTTATCATTTTATTTGACCTTATTTTGGTTTAGGCTCCTTTAGGCTATTTGGCTGAATCTCTTTCAGAGCCGATGCTCACAAGCATTAACACAATGCGCATGTGCAGCCAGGAGCAGGCTGATGTGTTCTTCGGTTTAGTTTGAAAAAGCATCCCTTGCAGTCTGGCAAAGGAAAGCCGCAGAAAGGAGCAGCAGGAAGACAGGCCAAGCAGTCCCTCGTTTCTCAACAGTGCAGAAGAACTTGAAGAAGGAGGATGGGGACCGACCACACACCGAAAAGTACAAGAAGAGGAGGGGTGTGGTGCCCTGGGCTATTTTCACAAGTAGGACACATGTCGATGACAAGCACCCCTTTTGCCTTCCAAAACTTGCTCCGCTGTGCTTCTTGGCCAGGGAGGCATGAAAAGCGCTCTCCTGCCTGCCCTGCGCTTGGATCGCGTGCAGGGAGAGCTGAAAAGCTGCAGCTCCGCATGGTGCAGCAAGCCTGCAGCCCTTCCAAGCACAGGCTGTTTTGCACAAGCAAGGACACCGCGGGAAATGGAGCCAAGGGAAGAGCAGAGCTCACTCCTGCTCCAAACCTGCAATGGGCAAAAGAGCCAGGGAGCGCCAGGGCACGAGTGGCGCCTCGCAGGTGCAAGAGCAGTGGGCAAGAACTGAGCCCAAAGGGCCCAGAGGAGCCCTGACAAGGGGCTGCGCTCAATGCTACGGAGGAGAAGAAGCAACCCCCGGGGGCAACCCTGGGCGTCCGCCCTGGGAGTCTAGAAAGCGTCCTCCCCCCGCCTGCGGGGCACGAGGGCCACCTTGGTGGAGCAGGAGCAGCAGGCACCTAGCCAAAACGGCCCAAAGGAGCCCTGGCAAGGGGCCGTGCTCAGTGCTGCAGAGGAAGGCAAAAAACCCCCGGGGACACTTGCTAGCCCACCGTGGGGGGAAAAAAGCCTTCCTCCCCGCAGCTGCAGGGCACGAGAGGCCACCTTCGTGGTGCATGAGCAACAGGCAGTAACCCAGCCAAAATGGCCCAGAGGAGCCCTGACAAGTGCTCATGCTCAGTGCTGCAGAGGAAGGCAAAAAACCCCCGGGCACCAGAGCCAATCTGCCCCGGGGGAAAATTCCTTCCTGACCCCAGCGTCGCTGGCGATGGGCTATTCCCTGAGCACGTGAGCAAGACCTGCCTCCTCGGCCCGCAGGCTGCTCACGCCTCCCAGGAGATGCCCAACCCCGATTCTCCCTCCACCTGCTGCCACCTCAGGGCCTTCCCAGAGGGGCAAAACGCCCCCGGCCTGATCCATCTGGTGGGCAACGATCCTTCCTGCGCCTGGCAAGGCACCAGTGGCTGCTCCAAAGCACCGGCACCCCCGCCAACATCTCTGCATCCCATTCCTCACGGCTGCTGACACTGGCTCCGCAGGGGATGAGGATGGCGAGCTCTGCAGTGCTCCTCAAGAAGGCATTCCCTTGCTCTTGCCACTGCTAGCCAGCTGAAAAGGCCAGCCAGCCTCACCAGCCTCCAGCTTTTGGTAGTTCTTCTCATCTCCAGCAGCCTCGTCGAGCCTCCTCCGGCCTTCCTCCCTCAGCCCTCGCCAAGTAATTCCACCGCCTCCTCAAGGACTTCCTCTCGCCCGTCTTGGGGCTGCCCCCAGGCCAGCTATGGCAGCGCGGCGCGGGAGCGTGCTCCCTTTTATGCTGCCCCGGGGCATGGTGACTGCTGCGTTGCCGGGCGCTGGCACTGTGACACGGGGGTGACGGGCCAACCCCCTGCGCGGCCCCGCCTGCCGGCCCTCTGCCCAGCATCCTTCCCAGGAAGGCCTTTGGGCTGCTGGCCCCGAGGCAGTCCCTGCGCCCAGGAGGCTCAGGGGGCTGTCCCTGCCCTTGCTGGCCATGCCCTGGGCACAGCTGCTGGGCGTCCCGCTAAATACATCCGGGCATTCAGACTACGTCGTGAAGGCTGTTTGTCCCATCTACATTCCTTTGGTTGTGGGGATGCCAGAGGTGAAAGCAAGGCTTTTGGTTCCCTCTGCATGAACTGTGCAGAGACGGAGAGCACGTGCAGGATGGCCTCGCCGTTCCTGACCCATGCACCAAGGGACATTTGCTACTCCCCTGCTTATGCTGAGGTCTTCTTCTGGGAAAGAAGTCCCAAATCCTTTTCTCTTCTTGACCATCTGTTTCCTTGCACTCCAGAGCTTTTCTCCTCCCTTGGCCTTCACCCTCAATACCTTTCCTGAAAGTGACGGCAGCCCTCTCAGCCTTTCTCTTGCTCCTGCTAGTCGTCTTCACCTCAGCTAGAGGGTCCTGAAGGATCGCTGCAGGTCCCTTCCAACTCAACCCTTCTCTTCTCTTCACTTGTCTTCTATTCCCTGCACTGACGATGAGGCGAATAACAAGGAGACCACTAGTTGCCTGAAATGCCAGGGGGTTTGCAGCTCCAGAAACACTTTCGAGGACACAAAAAGGATACAAGTAGAAACAGGATTGGATTTCATTTGATTTTACTTTATTTTACTTTCTTTTATTTTCTGTCTTGTTCTGTTGGTTGATGTTAGTTTAGTTTTGTTTCTTTCATGTGATGTTATTGTATTTGATTTTATTACATTTTCTTTGGGGTTATTTCTTCTTATTCTATTTTATGTTGGTTTATCTTCTTTTATTTTACCTTGCTTTATGCGTCTTTATTTTGTTTTGTTATTTGATTATTTTATCATTTTATTTGACCTTATTTTGGTTTAGGCTCCTTTAGGCTATTTGGCTGAATCTCTTTCAGAGCCGATGCTCACAAGCATTAACACAATGCGCATGTGCAGCCAGGAGCAGGCTGATGTGTTCTTCGGTTTAGTTTGAAAAAGCATCCCTTGCAGTCTGGCAAAGGAAAGCTGCAGAAAGGAGCAGCAGGAAGACAGGCCAAGCAGTCCCTCGTTTCTCAACAGTGCAGAAGAACTTGAAGAAGGAGGATGGGGACCGACCACACACCGAAAAGTACAAGAAGAGGAGGGGTGTGGTGCCCTGGGGTATTTTCACAAGTAGGACACATGTCGATGACAAGCACCCCTTTTGCCTTCCAAAACTTGCTCCGCTGTGCTTCTTGGCCAGGGAGGCATGAAAAGCGCTCTCCTGCCTGCCCTGCGCTTGGATCGCATGCAGGGAGAGCTGAAAAGCTGCAGCTCCGCATGGTGCAGCAAGCCTGCAGCCCTTCCAAGCACAGGCTGTTTTGCACAAGCAAGGACACCGCGGGAAATGGAGCCAAGGGAAGAGCAGAGCTCACTCCTGCTCCAAACCTGCAATGGGCAAAAGAGCCAGGGAGCACCAGGGCACGAGTGGCGCCTCGCAGGTGCAAGAGCAGCGGGCAAGAACTGAGCCCAAAGGGCCCAGAGGAGCCCTGACAAGGGGCTGCGCTCAATGCTACGGAGGAGAAGAAGCAACCCCCGGGGGCAACCCTGGGCGTCCGCCCTGGGAGTCTAGAAAGCGTCCTCCCCCCGCCTGCGGGGCACGAGGGCCACCTTGGTGGAGCAGGAGCAGCAGGCACCTAGCCAAAACGGCCCAAAGGAGCCCTGGCAAGGGGCCGTGCTCAGTGCTGCAGAGGAAGGCAAAAAACCCCCGGGGACACTTGCTAGCGCACCGTGGGGGGAAAAAAGCCTTCCTCCCCGCAGCTGCAGGGCACGAGAGGCCACCTTCGTGGTGCATGAGCAACAGGCAGTAACCCAGCCAAAATGGCCCAGAGGAGCCCTGACAAGTGCTCATGCTCAGTGCTGCAGAGGAAGGCAAAAAAACCCCGGGCACCAGAGCCAATCTGCCCCGGGGGAAAATTCCTTCCTGACCCCAGCGTCGCTGGCGATGGGCTATTCCCTGAGCACGTGAGCAAGACCTGCCTCCTCGGCCCGCAGGCTGCTCACGCCTCCCAGGAGATGCCCAACCCCGATTCTCCCTCCACCTGCTGCCACCTCAGGGCCTTCCCAGAGGGGCAAAACGCCCCCGGCCTGATCCATCTGGTGGGCAACGATCCTTCCTGCGCCTGGCAAGGCACCAGTGGCTGCTCCAAAGCACCGGCACCCCCGCCAACATCTCTGCATCCCATTCCTCACGGCTGCTGACACTGGCTCCGCAGGGGATGAGGATGGCGAGCTCTGCAGTGCTCCTCAAGAAGGCATTCCCTTGCTCTTGCCACTGCTAGCCAGCTGAAAAGGCCAGCCAGCCTCACCAGCCTCCAGCTTTTGGTAGTTCTTCTCATCTCCAGCAGCCTCGTCGAGCCTCCTCCGGCCTTCCTCCCTCAGCCCTCGCCAAGTAATTCCACCGCCTCCTCAAGGACTTCCTCTCGCCCGTCTTGGGGCTGCCCCCAGGCCAGCTATGGCAGCGCGACGCGGGAGCGTGCTCCCTTTTATGCTGCCCCGGGGCATGGTGACTGCTGCGTTGCCGGGCGCTGGCACTGTGACACGGGGGTGACGGGCCAACCCCCTGCGCGGCCCCGCCTGCCGGCCCTCTGCCCAGCATCCTTCCCAGGAAGGCCTTTGGGCTGCTGGCCCCGAGGCAGTCCCTGCGCCCAGGAGGCTCAGGGGGCTGTCCCTGCCCTTGCTGGCCATGCCCTGGGCACAGCTGCTGGGCGTCCCGCTAAATACATCCGGGCATTCAGACTACGTCGTGAAGGCTGTTTGTCCCATCTACATTCCTTTGGTTGTGGGGATGCCAGAGGTGAAAGCAAGGCTTTTGGTTCCCTCTGCATGAACTGTGCAGAGACGGAGAGCACGTGCAGGATGGCCTCGCCGTTCCTGACCCATGCACCAAGGGACATTTGCTACTCCCCTGCTTATGCTGAGGTCTTCTTCTGGGAAAGAAGTCCCAAATCCTTTTCTCTTCTTGACCATCTGTTTCCTTGCACTCCAGAGCTTTTCTCCTCCCTTGGCCTTCACCCTCAATACCTTTCCTGAAAGTGACGGCAGCCCTCTCAGCCTTTGCCTTGCTCCTGCTAGTCGTCTTCACCTCAGCTAGAGGGTCCTGAAGGATCGCTGCAGGTCCCTTCCAACTCAACCCTTCTCTTCTCTTCACTTGTCTTCTATTCCCTGCACTGACGATGAGGCGAATAACAAGGAGACCACTAGTTGCCTGAAATGCCAGGGGGTTTGCAGCTCCAGAAACACTTTCGAGGACACAAAAAGGATACAAGTAGAAACAGGATTGGATTTCATTTGATTTTACTTTATTTTACTTTCTTTTATTTTCTGTCTTGTTCTGTTGGTTGATGTTAGTTTAGTTTTGTTTCTTTCATGTGATGTTATTGTATTTGATTTTATTACATTTTCTTTGGGGTTATTTCTTCTTATTCTATTTTATGTTGGTTTATCTTCTTTTATTTTACCTTGCTTTATGCGTCTTTATTTTGTTTTGTTATTTGATTATTTTATCATTTTATTTGACCTTATTTTGGTTTAGGCTCCTTTAGGCTATTTGGCTGAATCTCTTTCAGAGCCGATGCTCACAAGCATTAACACAATGCGCATGTGCAGCCAGGAGCAGGCTGATGTGTTCTTCGGTTTAGTTTGAAAAAGCATCCCTTGCAGTCTGGCAAAGGAAAGCCGCAGAAAGGAGCAGCAGGAAGACAGGCCAAGCAGTCCCTCGTTTCTCAACAGTGCAGAAGAACTTGAAGAAGGAGGATGGGGACCGACCACACACCGAAAAGTACAAGAAGAGGAGGGGTGTGGTGCCCTGGGCTATTTTCACAAGTAGGACACATGTCGATGACAAGCACCCCTTTTGCCTTCCAAAACTTGCTCCGCTGTGCTTCTTGGCCAGGGAGGCATGAAAAGCGCTCTCCTGCCTGCCCTGCGCTTGGATCGCGTGCAGGGAGAGCTGAAAAGCTGCAGCTCCGCATGGTGCAGCAAGCCTGCAGCCCTTCCAAGCACAGGCTGTTTTGCACAAGCAAGGACACCGCGGGAAATGGAGCCAAGGGAAGAGCAGAGCTCACTCCTGCTCCAAACCTGCAATGGGCAAAAGAGCCAGGGAGCGCCAGGGCACGAGTGGCGCCTCGCAGGTGCAAGAGCAGCGGGCAAGAACTGAGCCCAAAGGGCCCAGAGGAGCCCTGACAAGGGGCTGCGCTCAATGCTACGGAGGAGAAGAAGCAACCCCCGGGGGCAACCCTGGGCGTCCGCCCTGGGAGTCTAGAAAGCGTCCTCCCCCCGCCTGCGGGGCACGAGGGCCACCTTGGTGGAGCAGGAGCAGCAGGCACCTAGCCAAAACGGCCCAAAGGAGCCCTGGCAAGGGGCCGTGCTCAGTGCTGCAGAGGAAGGCAAAAAAGCCCCGGGGACACTTGCTAGCGCACCGTGGGGGGAAAAAAGCCTTCCTCCCCGCAGCTGCAGGGCACGAGAGGCCACCTTCGTGGTGCATGAGCAACAGGCAGTAACCCAGCCAAAATGGCCCAGAGGAGCCCTGACAAGTGCTCATGCTCAGTGCTGCAGAGGAAGGCAAAAAACCCCCGGGCACCAGAGCCAATCTGCCCCGGGGGAAAATTCCTTCCTGACCCCAGCGTCGCTGGCGATGGGCTATTCCCTGAGCACGTGAGCAAGACCTGCCTCCTCGGCCCGCAGGCTGCTCACGCCTCCCAGGAGATGCCCAACCCCGATTCTCCCTCCACCTGCTGCCACCTCAGGGCCTTCCCAGAGGGGCAAAACGCCCCCGGCCTGATCCATCTGGGGGACAACCATCCTTCCTGTGCCTGGCAAGGCACCAGTGGCTGCTCCAAAGCACCGGCACCCCCGCCAACATCTCTGCATCCCATTCCTCACGGCTGCTGCCACTGGCTCTGCAGGGGATGAGGATGGCGAGCTCTGCAGTGCTCCTCAAGAAGGCATTCCCTTGCTCTTGCCACTGCTAGCCAGCTGAAAAGGCCAGCCAGCCTCACCAACCTCCAGCTGTTGGGGGTTCTTCTCGTCTCCAGCAGCCTCGTCGAGCCTCCTCCGGCCTTCCTCCCTCAGCCCTCGCCAAGTAATTCCACCGCCTCCTCAAGGACTTCCTCTCGCCCGTCTTGGGGCTGCCCCCAGGCCAGCTATGGCAGCGCGGCGCGGGAGCGTGCTCCCTTTTATGCTGCCCCGGGGCATGGTGACTGCTGAGTTGCCGGGCGCTGGCACTGTGACACGGGGGTGACGGGGCCCCCCCTGCGCAGCCCCGCCCGCCGGCCCTCTGCCCAGCATCCTTCCCAGGAAGGCCTTTGGGCTGCTGGCCCCGAGGCAGTCCCTGCGCCCAGGAGGCTCAGGGGGCTGTCCCTGCCCTTGCTGGCCATGCCCTGGGCACAGCTGCTGGGCGTCCCGCTAAATACATCTGGACATTCAGACTACGTCGTGAAGGCTGTTTGTCCCATCTACATTCATTTGGTTGTGGGGATGCCAGAGGTGAAAGCAAGGCTTTGGGTTCCCTCTGCATGAACTGTGCAGAGACAGAGAGCACGTGCAGGATGGCCTCGCCGTTCCTGACCCATGCACCAAGGGACATTTGCTGCTCCCCTGCTTATGCTGAGGTCTTCTTCTGGGAAAGAAGTCCCAAATCCTTTTCTCTTCTTGACCATCTTTTTCCTTGCACTCCAGAGCTTTTCTCCTCCCTTGGCCTTCACCCTCAATACCTTTCCTGAAAGTGACGGCAGCCCTCTCAGCCTTTGCCTTGCTCCTGCTAGTCGTCTTCACCTCAGCTAGAGGGTCCTGAAGGATCACTGCAGGTCCCTTCCAACTCAACCCTTCTCTTCTCTTCACTTGTCTTCTATTCCCTGCACTGACGATGAGGCGAATAACAAGGAGACCACTAGTTGCCTGAAATGCCAGGGGGTTTGCAGCTCCAGAAACACTTTTGAGGACACAAATCAAAAAGGATACAAGTAGAAACAGGATTGGATTTCATTTGATTTTACTTTATTTTACTTTCTTTTATTTTCTGTCTTGTTCTGTTGGTTGATGTTAGTTTAGTTTTGTTTCTTTCATGTGATGTTATTGTATTTGATTTTATTACATTTTCTTTGGGGTTATTTCTTCTTATTCTATTTTATGTTGGTTTATCTTCTTTTATTTTACCTTGCTTTATGCGTCTTTATTTTGTTTTGTTATTTGATTATTTTATCATTTTATTTGACCTTATTTTGGTTTAGGCTCCTTTAGGCTATTTGGCTGAATCTCTTTCAGAGCCGATGCTCACAAGCATTAACACAATGCGCATGTGCAGCCAGGAGCAGGCTGATGTGTTCTTCGGTTTAGTTTGAAAAAGCATCCCTTGCAGTCTGGCAAAGGAAAGCCGCAGAAAGGAGCAGCAGGAATACAGGCCAAGCAGTCCCTCGTTTCTCAACAGTGCAGAAGAACTTGAAGAAGGAGGATGGGGACCGACCACACACCGAAAAGTACAAGAAGAGGAGGGGTGTGGTGCCCTGGGCTATTTTCACAAGTAGGACACATGTCGATGACAAGCACCCCTTTTGCCTTCCAAAACTTGCTCCGCTGTGCTTCTTGGCCAGGGAGGCATGAAAAGCGCTCTCCTGCCTGCCCTGCGCTTGGATCGCGTGCAGGGAGAGCTGAAAAGCTGCAGCTCCGCATGGTGCAGCAAGCCTGCAGCCCTTCCAAGCACAGGCTGTTTTGCACAAGCAAGGACACCGCGGGAAATGGAGCCAAGGGAAGAGCAGAGCTCACTCCTGCTCCAAACCTGCAATGGGCAAAAGAGCCAGGGAGCGCCAGGGCACGAGTGGCGCCTCGCAGGTGCAAGAGCAGCGGGCAAGAACTGAGCCCAAAGGGCCCAGAGGAGCCCTGACAAGGGGCTGCGCTCAATGCTACGGAGGAGAAGAAGCAACCCCCGGGGGCAACCCTGGGCGTCCGCCCTGGGAGTCTAGAAAGCGTCCTCCCGCCGCCTGCGGGGCACGAGGGCCACCTTGGTGGAGCAGGAGCAGCAGGCACCTAGCCAAAACGGCCCAAAGGAGCCCTGGCAAGGGGCCGTGCTCAGTGCTGCAGAGGAAGGCAAAAAACCCCCGGGGACACTTGCTAGCGCACCGTGGGGGGAAAAAAGCCTTCCTCCCCGCAGCTGCAGGGCACGAGAGGCCACCTTCGTGGTGCATGAGCAACAGGCAGTAACCCAGCCAAAATGGCCCAGAGGAGCCCTGACAAGTGCTCATGCTCAGTGCTGCAGAGGAAGGCAAAAAAACCCCGGGCACCAGAGCCAATCTGCCCCGGGGGAAAATTCCTTCCTGACCCCAGCGTCGCTGGCGATGGGCTATTCCCTGAGCACGTGAGCAAGACCTGCCTCCTCGGCCCGCAGGCTGCTCACGCCTCCCAGGAGATGCCCAACCCCGATTCTCCCTCCACCTGCTGCCACCTCAGGGCCTTCCCAGAGGGGCAAAACGCCCCCGGCCTGATCCATCTGGTGGGCAACGATCCTTCCTGCGCCTGGCAAGGCACCAGTGGCTGCTCCAAAGCACCGGCACCCCCGCCAACATCTCTGCATCCCATTCCTCACGGCTGCTGACACTGGCTCCGCAGGGGATGAGGATGGCGAGCTCTGCAGTGCTCCTCAAGAAGGCATTCCCTTGCTCTTGCCACTGCTAGCCAGCTGAAAAGGCCAGCCAGCCTCACCAGCCTCCAGCTTTTGGTAGTTCTTCTCATCTCCAGCAGCCTCGTCGAGCCTCCTCCGGCCTTCCTCCCTCAGCCCTCGCCAAGTAATTCCACCGCCTCCTCAAGGACTTCCTCTCGCCCGTCTTGGGGCTGCCCCCAGGCCAGCTATGGCAGCGCGGCGCGGGAGCGTGCTCCCTTTTATGCTGCCCCGGGGCATGGTGACTGCTGCGTTGCCGGGCGCTGGCACTGTGACACGGGGGTGACGGGCCAACCCCCTGCGCGGCCCCGCCTGCCGGCCCTCTGCCCAGCATCCTTCCCAGGAAGGCCTTTGGGCTGCTGGCCCCGAGGCAGTCCCTGCGCCCAGGAGGCTCAGGGGGCTGTCCCTGCCCTTGCTGGCCATGCCCTGGGCACAGCTGCTGGGCGTCCCGCTAAATACATCCGGGCATTCAGACTACGTCGTGAAGGCTGTTTGTCCCATCTACATTCCTTTGGTTGTGGGGATGCCAGAGGTGAAAGCAAGGCTTTTGGTTCCCTCTGCATGAACTGTGCAGAGACGGAGAGCACGTGCAGGATGGCCTCGCCGTTCCTGACCCATGCACCAAGGGACATTTGCTACTCCCCTGCTTATGCTGAGGTCTTCTTCTGGGAAAGAAGTCCCAAATCCTTTTCTCTTCTTGACCATCTGTTTCCTTGCACTCCAGAGCTTTTCTCCTCCCTTGGCCTTCACCCTCAATACCTTTCCTGAAAGTGACGGCAGCCCTCTCAGCCTTTGCCTTGCTCCTGCTAGTCGTCTTCACCTCAGCTAGAGGGTCCTGAAGGATCGCTGCAGGTCCCTTCCAACTCAACCCTTCTCTTCTCTTCACTTGTCTTCTATTCCCTGCACTGACGATGAGGCGAATAACAAGGAGACCACTAGTTGCCTGAAATGCCAGGGGGTTTGCAGCTCCAGAAACACTTTCGAGGACACAAAAAGGATACAAGTAGAAACAGGATTGGATTTCATTTGATTTTACTTTATTTTACTTTCTTTTATTTTCTGTCTTGTTCTGTTGGTTGATGTTAGTTTAGTTTTGTTTCTTTCATGTGATGTTATTGTATTTGATTTTATTACATTTTCTTTGGGGTTATTTCTTCTTATTCTATTTTATGTTGGTTTATCTTCTTTTATTTTACCTTGCTTTATGCGTCTTTATTTTGTTTTGTTATTTGATTATTTTATCATTTTATTTGACCTTATTTTGGTTTAGGCTCCTTTAGGCTATTTGGCTGAATCTCTTTCAGAGCCGATGCTCACAAGCATTAACACCATGCGCATGTGCAGCCAGGAGCAGGCTGATGTGTTCTTCGGTTTAGTTTGAAAAAGCATCCCTTGCAGTCTGGCAAAGGAAAGCCGCAGAAAGGAGCAGCAGGAAGACAGGCCAAGCAGTCCCTCGTTTCTCAACAGTGCAGAAGAACTTGAAGAAGGAGGATGGGGACCGACCACACACCGAAAAGTACAAGAAGAGGAGGGGTGTGGTGCCCTGGGGTATTTTCACAAGTAGGACACGTGTCGATGAGAAGCACCCCTTTTGCCTTCCAAAACTTGCTCCGCTGTGCTTCTTGGCCAGGGAGGCATGAAAAGCGCTCTCCTGCCTGCCCTGCGCTTGGATCGCGTGCAGGGAGAGCTGAAAAGCTGCAGCTCCGCATGGTGCAGCAAGCCTGCAGCCCTTCCAAGCACAGGCTGTTTTGCACAAGCAAGGACACCGCGGGAAACGGAGCCAAGGGAAGAGCAGAGCTCGCTCCTGCTCCAAACCTGCAATGGGCAAAAGAGCCAGGGAGCACCAGGGCACGAGTGGCGCCTCGGAGGTGCAAGAGCAGCGGGCAAGAACTGAGCCCAAAGGGCCCAGAGGAGCCCTGACAAGGGGCTGCGCTCAATGCTACGGAGGAGAAGAAGCAACCCCCGGGGGCAACCCTGGGCGTCCGCCCTGGGAGTCTAGAAAGCGTCCTCCCCCCGCCTGCGGGGCACGAGGGCCACCTTGGTGGAGCAGGAGCAGCAGGCACCTAGCCAAAACGGCCCAAAGGAGCCCTGGCAAGGGGCCGTGCTCAGTGCTGCAGAGGAAGGCAAAAAACCCCCGGGGACACTTGCTAGCGCACCGTGGGGGGAAAAAAGCCTTCCTCCCCGCAGCTGCAGGGCACGAGAGGCCACCTTCGTGGTGCATGAGCAACAGGCAGTAACCCAGCCAAAATGGCCCAGAGGAGCCCTGACAAGTGCTCATGCTCAGTGCTGCAGAGGAAGGCAAAAAAACCCCGGGCACCAGAGCCAATCTGCCCCGGGGGAAAATTCCTTCCTGACCCCAGCGTCGCTGGCGATGGGCTATTCCCTGAGCACGTGAGCAAGACCTGCCTCCTCGGCCCGCAGGCTGCTCACGCCTCCCAGGAGATGCCCAACCCCGATTCTCCCTCCACCTGCTGCCACCTCAGGGCCTTCCCAGAGGGGCAAAACGCCCCCGGCCTGATCCATCTGGTGGGCAACGATCCTTCCTGCGCCTGGCAAGGCACCAGTGGCTGCTCCAAAGCACCGGCACCCCCGCCAACATCTCTGCATCCCATTCCTCACGGCTGCTGACACTGGCTCCGCAGGGGATGAGGATGGCGAGCTCTGCAGTGCTCCTCAAGAAGGCATTCCCTTGCTCTTGCCACTGCTAGCCAGCTGAAAAGGCCAGCCAGCCTCACCAGCCTCCAGCTTTTGGTAGTTCTTCTCATCTCCAGCAGCCTCGTCGAGCCTCCTCCGGCCTTCCTCCCTCAGCCCTCGCCAAGTAATTCCACCGCCTCCTCAAGGACTTCCTCTCGCCCGTCTTGGGGCTGCCCCCAGGCCAGCTATGGCAGCGCGACGCGGGAGCGTGCTCCCTTTTATGCTGCCCCGGGGCATGGTGACTGCTGCGTTGCCGGGCGCTGGCACTGTGACACGGGGGTGACGGGCCAACCCCCTGCGCGGCCCCGCCTGCCGGCCCTCTGCCCAGCATCCTTCCCAGGAAGGCCTTTGGGCTGCTGGCCCCGAGGCAGTCCCTGCGCCCAGGAGGCTCAGGGGGCTGTCCCTGCCCTTGCTGGCCATGCCCTGGGCACAGCTGCTGGGCGTCCCGCTAAATACATCCGGGCATTCAGACTACGTCGTGAAGGCTGTTTGTCCCATCTACATTCCTTTGGTTGTGGGGATGCCAGAGGTGAAAGCAAGGCTTTTGGTTCCCTCTGCATGAACTGTGCAGAGACGGAGAGCACGTGCAGGATGGCCTCGCCGTTCCTGACCCATGCACCAAGGGACATTTGCTACTCCCCTGCTTATGCTGAGGTCTTCTTCTGGGAAAGAAGTCCCAAATCCTTTTCTCTTCTTGACCATCTGTTTCCTTGCACTCCAGAGCTTTTCTCCTCCCTTGGCCTTCACCCTCAATACCTTTCCTGAAAGTGACGGCAGCCCTCTCAGCCTTTGCCTTGCTCCTGCTAGTCGTCTTCACCTCAGCTAGAGGGTCCTGAAGGATCGCTGCAGGTCCCTTCCAACTCAACCCTTCTCTTCTCTTCACTTGTCTTCTATTCCCTGCACTGACGATGAGGCGAATAACAAGGAGACCACTAGTTGCCTGAAATGCCAGGGGGTTTGCAGCTCCAGAAACACTTTCGAGGACACAAAAAGGATACAAGTAGAAACAGGATTGGATTTCATTTGATTTTACTTTATTTTACTTTCTTTTATTTTCTGTCTTGTTCTGTTGGTTGATGTTAGTTTAGTTTTGTTTCTTTCATGTGATGTTATTGTATTTGATTTTATTACATTTTCTTTGGGGTTATTTCTTCTTATTCTATTTTATGTTGGTTTATCTTCTTTTATTTTACCTTGCTTTATGCGTCTTTATTTTGTTTTGTTATTTGATTATTTTATCATTTTATTTGACCTTATTTTGGTTTAGGCTCCTTTAGGCTATTTGGCTGAATCTCTTTCAGAGCCGATGCTCACAAGCATTAACACAATGCGCATGTGCAGCCAGGAGCAGGCTGATGTGTTCTTCGGTTTAGTTTGAAAAAGCATCCCTTGCAGTCTGGCAAAGGAAAGCCGCAGAAAGGAGCAGCAGGAAGACAGGCCAAGCAGTCCCTCGTTTCTCAACAGTGCAGAAGAACTTGAAGAAGGAGGATGGGGACCGACCACACACCGAAAAGTACAAGAAGAGGAGGGGTGTGGTGCCCTGGGCTATTTTCACAAGTAGGACACATGTCGATGACAAGCACCCCTTTTGCCTTCCAAAACTTGCTCCGCTGTGCTTCTTGGCCAGGGAGGCATGAAAAGCGCTCTCCTGCCTGCCCTGCGCTTGGATCGCGTGCAGGGAGAGCTGAAAAGCTGCAGCTCCGCATGGTGCAGCAAGCCTGCAGCCCTTCCAAGCACAGGCTGTTTTGCACAAGCAAGGACACCGCGGGAAATGGAGCCAAGGGAAGAGCAGAGCTCACTCCTGCTCCAAACCTGCAATGGGCAAAAGAGCCAGGGAGCGCCAGGGCACGAGTGGCGCCTCGCAGGTGCAAGAGCAGCGGGCAAGAACTGAGCCCAAAGGGCCCAGAGGAGCCCTGACAAGGGGCTGCGCTCAATGCTACGGAGGAGAAGAAGCAACCCCCGGGGGCAACCCTGGGCGTCCGCCCTGGGAGTCTAGAAAGCGTCCTCCCGCCGCCTGCGGGGCACGAGGGCCACCTTGGTGGAGCAGGAGCAGCAGGCACCTAGCCAAAACGGCCCAAAGGAGCCCTGGCAAGGGGCCGTGCTCAGTGCTGCAGAGGAAGGCAAAAAACCCCCGGGGACACTTGCTAGCGCACCGTGGGGGGAAAAAAGCCTTCCTCCCCGCAGCTGCAGGGCACGAGAGGCCACCTTCGTGGTGCATGAGCAACAGGCAGTAACCCAGCCAAAATGGCCCAGAGGAGCCCTGACAAGTGCTCATGCTCAGTGCTGCAGAGGAAGGCAAAAAAACCCCGGGCACCAGAGCCAATCTGCCCCGGGGGAAAATTCCTTCCTGACCCCAGCGTCGCTGGCGATGGGCTATTCCCTGAGCACGTGAGCAAGACCTGCCTCCTCGGCCCGCAGGCTGCTCACGCCTCCCAGGAGATGCCCAACCCCGATTCTCCCTCCACCTGCTGCCACCTCAGGGCCTTCCCAGAGGGGCAAAACGCCCCCGGCCTGATCCATCTGGTGGGCAACGATCCTTCCTGCGCCTGGCAAGGCACCAGTGGCTGCTCCAAAGCACCGGCACCCCCGCCAACATCTCTGCATCCCATTCCTCACGGCTGCTGACACTGGCTCCGCAGGGGATGAGGATGGCGAGCTCTGCAGTGCTCCTCAAGAAGGCATTCCCTTGCTCTTGCCACTGCTAGCCAGCTGAAAAGGCCAGCCAGCCTCACCAGCCTCCAGCTTTTGGTAGTTCTTCTCATCTCCAGCAGCCTCGTCGAGCCTCCTCCGGCCTTCCTCCCTCAGCCCTCGCCAAGTAATTCCACCGCCTCCTCAAGGACTTCCTCTCGCCCGTCTTGGGGCTGCCCCCAGGCCAGCTATGGCAGCGCGACGCGGGAGCGTGCTCCCTTTTATGCTGCCCCGGGGCATGGTGACTGCTGCGTTGCCGGGCGCTGGCACTGTGACACGGGGGTGACGGGCCAACCCCCTGCGCGGCCCCGCCTGCCGGCCCTCTGCCCAGCATCCTTCCCAGGAAGGCCTTTGGGCTGCTGGCCCCGAGGCAGTCCCTGCGCCCAGGAGGCTCAGGGGGCTGTCCCTGCCCTTGCTGGCCATGCCCTGGGCACAGCTGCTGGGCGTCCCGCTAAATACATCCGGGCATTCAGACTACGTCGTGAAGGCTGTTTGTCCCATCTACATTCCTTTGGTTGTGGGGATGCCAGAGGTGAAAGCAAGGCTTTTGGTTCCCTCTGCATGAACTGTGCAGAGACGGAGAGCACGTGCAGGATGGCCTCGCCGTTCCTGACCCATGCACCAAGGGACATTTGCTGCTCCCCTGCTTATGCTGAGGTCTTCTTCTGGGAAAGAAGTCCCAAATCCTTTTCTCTTCTTGACCATCTTTTTCCTTGCACTCCAGAGCTTTTCTCCTCCCTTGGCCTTCACCCTCAATACCTTTCCTGAAAGTGACGGCAGCCCTCTCAGCCTTTGCCTTGCTCCTGCTAGTCGTCTTCACCTCAGCTAGAGGGTCCTGAAGGATCGCTGCAGGTCCCTTCCAACTCAACCCTTCTCTTCTCTTCACTTGTCTTCTATTCCCTGCACTGACGATGAGGCGAATAACAAGGAGACCACTAGTTGCCTGAAATGCCAGGGGGTTTGCAGCTCCAGAAACACTTTCGAGGACACAAAAAGGATACAAGTAGAAACAGGATTGGATTTCATTTGATTTTACTTTATTTTACTTTCTTTTATTTTCTGTCTTGTTCTGTTGGTTGATGTTAGTTTAGTTTTGTTTCTTTCATGTGATGTTATTGTATTTGATTTTATTACATTTTCTTTGGGGTTATTTCTTCTTATTCTATTTTATGTTGGTTTATCTTCTTTTATTTTACCTTGCTTTATGCGTCTTTATTTTGTTTTGTTATTTGATTATTTTATCATTTTATTTGACCTTATTTTGGTTTAGGCTCCTTTAGGCTATTTGGCTGAATCTCTTTCAGAGCCGATGCTCACAAGCATTAACACAATGCGCATGTGCAGCCAGGAGCAGGCTGATGTGTTCTTCGGTTTAGTTTGAAAAAGCATCCCTTGCAGTCTGGCAAAGGAAAGCTGCAGAAAGGAGCAGCAGGAAGACAGGCCAAGCAGTCCCTCGTTTCTCAACAGTGCAGAAGAACTTGAAGAAGGAGGATGGGGACCGACCACACACCGAAAAGTACAAGAAGAGGAGGGGTGTGGTGCCCTGGGCTATTTTCACAAGTAGCACACATGTCGATGACAAGCACCCCTTTTGCCTTCCAAAACTTGCTCCGCTGTGCTTCTTGGCCAGGGAGGCATGAAAAGCGCTCTCCTGCCTGCCCTGCGCTTGGATCGCATGCAGGGAGAGCTGAAAAGCTGCAGCTCCGCATGGTGCAGCAAGCCTGCAGCCCTTCCAAGCACAGGCTGTTTTGCACAAGCAAGAACACCTCGGGAAACGGAGCCAAGGCAAGAGCAGAGCTCGCTCCTGCTCCAAACCTGCAACGGGCAAAAGAGCCAGGGAGCGCCAGGGCACGAGTGGCGCCTCGGAGGTGCAAGAGCAGCGGGCAAGAACTGAGCCCAAAGGGCCCAGAGGAGCCCTGACAAGGGGCTGCGCTCAATGCTACGGAGGAGAAGAAGCAACCCCCGGGGGCAACCCTGGGCGTCCGCCCTGGGAGTCTAGAAAGCGTCCTCCCGCCGCCTGCGGGGCACGAGGGCCACCTTGGTGGAGCAGGAGCAGCAGGCACCTAGCCAAAACGGCCCAAAGGAGCCCTGGCAAGGGGCCGTGCTCAGTGCTGCAGAGGAAGGCAAAAAAGCCCCGGGGACACTTGCTAGCGCACCGTGGGGGGAAAAAAGCCTTCCTCCCCGCAGCTGCAGGGCACGAGAGGCCACCTTCGTGGTGCATGAGCAACAGGCAGTAACCCAGCCAAAATGGCCCAGAGGAGCCCTGACAAGTGCTCATGCTCAGTGCTGCAGAGGAAGGCAAAAAAACCCCGGGCACCAGAGCCAATCTGCCCCGGGGGAAAATTCCTTCCTGACCCCAGCGTCGCTGGCGATGGGCTATTCCCTGAGCACGTGAGCAAGACCTGCCTCCTCGGCCCGCAGGCTGCTCACGCCTCCCAGGAGATGCCCAACCCCGATTCTCCCTCCACCTGCTGCCACCTCAGGGCCTTCCCAGAGGGGCAAAACGCCCCCGGCCTGATCCATCTGGGGGACAACCATCCTTCCTGTGCCTGGCAAGGCACCAGTGGCTGCTCCAAAGCACCGGCACCCCCGCCAACATCTCTGCATCCCATTCCTCACGGCTGCTGCCACTGGCTCTGCAGGGGATGAGGATGGCGAGCTCTGCAGTGCTCCTCAAGAAGGCATTCCCTTGCTCTTGCCACTGCTAGCCAGCTGAAAAGGCCAGCCAGCCTCACCAACCTCCAGCTGTTGGGGGTTCTTCTCGTCTCCAGCAGCCTCGTCGAGCCTCCTCCGGCCTTCCTCCCTCAGCCCTCGCCAAGTAATTCCACCGCCTCCTCAAGGACTTCCTCTCGCCCGTCTTGGGGCTGCCCCCAGGCCAGCTATGGCAGCGCGGCGCGGGAGCGTGCTCCCTTTTATGCTGCCCCGGGGCATGGTGACTGCTGCGTTGCCGGGCGCTGGCACTGTGACACGGGGGTGACGGGGCCCCCCCTGCGCAGCCCCGCCCGCCGGCCCTCTGCCCAGCATCCTTCCCAGGAAGGCCTTTGGGCTGCTGGCCCCGAGGCAGTCCCTGGGCCCAGGAGGCTCAGGGGGCTGTCCCTGCCCTTGCTGGCCATGCCCTGGGCACAGCTGCTGGGCGTCCCGCTAAATACATCTGGACATTCAGACTACGTCGTGAAGGCTGTTTGTCCCATCTACACTCATTTGGTTGTGGGGATGCCAGAGGTGAAAGCAAGGCTTTGGGTTCCCTCTGCATGAACTGTGCAGAGACGGAGAG
This sequence comes from Platalea leucorodia, assembly GCF_965183815.1. NCBI lineage: Eukaryota > Metazoa > Chordata > Aves > Pelecaniformes > Threskiornithidae > Platalea > Platalea leucorodia. Next base: position 412,062 of record NW_028121455.1, read on the forward strand.
CACGTGCAGGATGGCCTCGCCATTCCTGACCCATGCACCAAGGGACATTTGCTGCTCCCCTGCTTATGCTGAGGTCTTCTTCTGGGAAAGAAGTCCCAAATCCTTTTCTCTTCTTGACCATCTTTTTCCTTGCACTCCAGAGCTTTTCTCCTCCCTTGGCCTTCACCCTCAATACCTTTCCTGAAAGTGACGGCAGCCCTCTCAGCCTTTGCCTTGCTCCTGCTAGTCGTCTTCACCTCAGCTAGAGGGTCCTGAAGGATCGCTGCAGGTCCCTTCCAACTCAACCCTTCTCTTCTCTTCACTTGTCTTCTATTCCCTGCACTGACGATGAGGCGAATAACAAGGAGACCACTAGTTGCCTGAAATGCCAGGGGGTTTGCAGCTCCAGAAACACTTTCGAGGACACAAATCAAAAAGGATACAAGTAGAAACAGGATTGGATTTCATTTGATTTTACTTTATTTTACTTTCTTTTATTTTCTGTCTTGTTCTGTTGGTTGATGTTAGTTTACTTTCGTTTCTTTCATGTGATGTTATTGTATTTGATTTTATTACGTTTTCTTTGGGGTTATTTCTTATTATTTTATTTTATGTTGGGTTATCTTCTTTTATTTTACCTTGCTTTATGCGTTTTTATTTTGGTTTGTTATTTTATTATTTTATCATTTTATTTGATCTTATTTTGGTTTAGGCTCTTTTAGGCTATTTGGCTGAATCTCTTTCAGAGCCGATGCTCACAAGCATTAACACAATGCGCATGTGCAGCCAGGAGCAGGCTGATGTGTTCTTCGGTTTAGTTTGAAAAAGCATCCCTTGCAGTCTGGCAAAGGAAAGCTGCAGAAAGGAGCAGCAGGAAGACAGGCCAAGCAGTCCCTCGTTTCTCAACAGTGCAGAAGAACTTGAAGAAGGAGGATGGGGACCGACCACACACCGAAAAGTACAAGAAGAGGAGGGGTGTGGTGCCCTGGGCTATTTTCACAAGTAGCACACATGTCGATGACAAGCACCCCTTTTGCCTTCCAAAACTTGCTCCGCTGTGCTTCTTGGCCAGGGAGGCATGAAAAGCGCTCTCCTGCCTGCCCTGCGCTTGGATCGCATGCAGGGAGAGCTGAAAAGCTGCAGCTCCGCATGGTGCAGCAAGCCTGCAGCCCTTCCAAGCACAGGCTGTTTTGCACAAGCAAGAACACCTCGGGAAACGGAGCCAAGGCAAGAGCAGAGCTCGCTCCTGCTCCAAACCTGCAACGGGCAAAAGAGCCAGGGAGCGCCAGGGCACGAGTGGCGCCTCGGAGGTGCAAGAGCAGCGGGCAAGAACTGAGCCCAAAGGGCCCAGAGGAGCCCTGACAAGGGGCTGCGCTCAATGCTACGGAGGAGAAGAAGCAACCCCCGGGGGCAACCCTGGGCGTCCGCCCTGGGAGTCTAGAAAGCGTCCTCCCCCCGCCTGCGGGGCACGAGGGCCACCTTGGTGGAGCAGGAGCAGCAGGCACCTAGCCAAAACGGCCCAAAGGAGCCCTGGCAAGGGGCCGTGCTCAGTGCTGCAGAGGAAGGCAAAAAACCCCCGGGGACACTTGCTAGCGCACCGTGGGGGGAAAAAAGCCTTCCTCCCCGCAGCTGCAGGGCACGAGAGGCCACCTTCGTGGTGCATGAGCAACAGGCAGTAACCCAGCCAAAATGGCCCAGAGGAGCCCTGACAAGTGCTCATGCTCAGTGCTGCAGAGGAAGGCAAAAAACCCCCGGGCACCAGAGCCAATCTGCCCCGGGGGAAAATTCCTTCCTGACCCCAGCGTCGCTGGCGATGGGCTATTCCCTGAGCACGTGAGCAAGACCTGCCTCCTCGGCCCGCAGGCTGCTCACGCCTCCCAGGAGATGCCCAACCCCGATTCTCCCTCCACCTGCTGCCACCTCAGGGCCTTCCCAGAGGGGCAAAACGCCCCCGGCCTGATCCATCTGGGGGACAACCATCCTTCCTGTGCCTGGCAAGGCACCAGTGGCTGCTCCAAAGCACCGGCACCCCCGCCAACATCTCTGCATCCCATTCCTCACGGCTGCTGACACTGGCTCTGCAGGGGATGAGGATGGCGAGCTCTGCAGTGCTCCTCAAGAAGGCATTCCCTTGCTCTTGCCACTGCTAGCCAGCTGAAAAGGCCAGCCAGCCTCACCAACCTCCAGCTGTTGGGGGTTCTTCTCGTCTCCAGCAGCCTCGTCGAGCCTCCTCCGGCCTTCCTCCCTCAGCCCTCGCCAAGTAATTCCACCGCCTCCTCAAGGACTTCCTCTCGCCCGTCTTGGGGCTGCCCCCAGGCCAGCTATGGCAGCGCGGCGCGGGAGCGTGCTCCCTTTTATGCTGCCCCGGGGCATGGTGACTGCTGCGTTGCCGGGTGCTGGCACTGTGACACGGGGGTGACGGGGCCCCCCCTGCGCAGCCCCGCCCGCCGGCCCTCTGCCCAGCATCCTTCCCAGGAAGGCCTTTGGGCTGCTGGCCCCGAGGCAGTCCCTGGGCCCAGGAGGCTCAGGGGGCTGTCCCTGCCCTTGCTGGCCATGCCCTGGGCACAGCTGCTGGGCGTCCCGCTAAATACATCTGGACATTCAGACTACGTCGTGAAGGCTGTTTGTCCCATCTACACTCATTTGGTTGTGGGGATGCCAGAGGTGAAAGCAAGGCTTTGGGTTCCCTCTGCATGAACTGTGCAGAGACGGAGAGCACGTGCAGGATGGCCTCGCCATTCCTGACCCATGCACCAAGGGACATTTGCTGCTCCCCTGCTTATGCTGAGGTCTTCTTCTGGGAAAGAAGTCCCAAATCCTTTTCTCTTCTTGACCATCTTTTTCCTTGCACTCCAGAGCTTTTCTCCTCCTTTGGCCTTCACCCTCAATACCTTTCCTGAAAGTGACGGCAGCCCTCTCAGCCTTTGCCTTGCTCCTGCTAGTCGTCTTCACCTCAGCTAGAGGGTCCTGAAGGATCGCTGCAGGTCCCTTCCAACTCAACCCTTCTCTTCACTTGTCTTCTATTCCCTGCACTGACGATGAGGCGAATAACAAGGAGACCACTAGTTGCCTGAAATGCCAGGGGGTTTGCAGCTCCAGAAACACTTTCGAGGACACAAATCAAAAAGGATACAAGTAGAAACAGGATTGGATTTCATTTGATTTTACTTTATTTTACTTTCTTTTATTTTCTGTCTTGTTCTGTTGGTTGATGTTAGTTTAGTTTTGTTTCTTTCATGTGATGTTATTGTATTTGATTTTATTACGTTTTCTTTGGGGTTATTTCTTATTATTTTATTTTATGTTGGGTTATCTTCTTTTATTTTACCTTGCTTTATGCGTTTTTATTTTGTTTTGTTATTTGATTATTTTATCATTTTATTTGATCTTATTTTGGTTTAGGCTCTTTTAGGCTATTTGGCTGAATCTCTTTCAGAGCCGATGCTCACAAGCATTAACACAATGCGCATGTGCAGCCAGGAGCAGGCTGATGTGTTCTTCGGTTTAGTTTGAAAAAGCATCCCTTGCAGTCTGGCAAAGGAAAGCCGCAGAAAGGAGCAGCAGGAAGACAGGCCAAGCAGTCCCTCGTTTCTCAACAGTGCAGAAGAACTTGAAGAAGGAGGATGGGGACCGACCACACACCGAAAAGTACAAGAAGAGGAGGGGTGTGGTGCCCTGGGCTATTTTCACAAGTAGCACACATGTCGATGACAAGCACCCCTTTTGCCTTCCAAAACTTGCTCCGCTGTGCTTCTTGGCCAGGAAGGCATGAAAAGCACTCTCCTGCCTGCCCTGCGCTTGGATCGCGTGCAGGGAGAGCTGAAAAGCTGCAGCTCCGCATGGTGCAGCAAGCCTGCAGCCCTTCCAAGCACGGGCTGTTTTGCACAAGCAAGGACACCGCGGGAAATGGAGCCAAGGGAAGAGCAGAGCTCGCTCCTGCTCCAAACCTGCAATGGGCAAAAGAGCCAGGGAGCACCAGGGCACGAGTGGCGCCTCGGAGGTGCAAGAGCAGCGGGCAAGAACTGAGCCCAAAGGGCCCAGAGGAGCCCTGACAAGGGGCTGCGCTCAATGCTACGGAGGAGAAGAAGCAACCCCCGGGGGCAACCCTGGGCGTCCGCCCTGGGAGTCTAGAAAGCGTCCTCCCGCCGCCTGCGGGGCACGAGGGCCACCTTGGTGGAGCAGGAGCAGCAGGCACCTAGCCAAAACGGCCCAAAGGAGCCCTGGCAAGGGGCCGTGCTCAGTGCTGCAGAGGAAGGCAAAAAACCCCCGGGGACACTTGCTAGCCCACCGTGGGGGGAAAAAAGCCTTCCTCCCCGCAGCTGCAGGGCACGAGAGGCCACCTTCGTGGTGCATGAGCAACAGGCAGTAACCCAGCCAAAATGGCCCAGAGGAGCCCTGACAAGTGCTCATGCTCAGTGCTGCAGAGGAAGGCAAAAAACCCCCGGGCACCAGAGCCAATCTGCCCCGGGGGAAAATTCCTTCCTGACCCCAGCGTCGCTGGCGATGGGCTATTCCCTGAGCACGTGAGCAAGACCTGCCTCCTCGGCCCGCAGGCTGCTCACGCCTCCCAGGAGATGCCCAACCCCGATTCTCCCTCCACCTGCTGCCACCTCAGGGCCTTCCCAGAGGGGCAAAACGCCCCCGGCCTGATCCATCTGGGGGACAACCATCCTTCCTGTGCCTGGCAAGGCACCAGTGGCTGCTCCAAAGCACCGGCACCCCCGCCAACATCTCTGCATCCCATTCCTCACGGCTGCTGCCACTGGCTCTGCAGGGGATGAGGATGGCGAGCTCTGCAGTGCTCCTCAAGAAGGCATTCCCTTGCTCTTGCCACTGCTAGCCAGCTGAAAAGGCCAGCCAGCCTCACCAACCTCCAGCTGTTGGGGGTTCTTCTCGTCTCCAGCAGCCTCGTCGAGCCTCCTCCGGCCTTCCTCCCTCAGCCCTCGCCAAGTAATTCCACCGCCTCCTCAAGGACTTCCTCTCGCCCGTCTTGGGGCTGCCCCCAGGCCAGCTATGGCAGTGCGACGCGGGAGCGTGCTCCCTTTTATGCTGCCCCGGGGCATGGTGACTGCTGCGTTGCCGGGCGCTGGCACTGTGACACGGGGGTGACGGGGCCCCCCCTGCGCAGCCCCGCCCGCCGGCCCTCTGCCCGGCATCCTTCCCAGGAAGGCCTTTGGGCTGCTGGCCCCGAGGCAGTCCCTGGGCCCAGGAGGCTCAGGGGGCTGTCCCTGCCCTTGCTGGCCATGCCCTGGGCACAGCTGCTGGGCGTCCCGCTAAATACATCCGGGCATTCAGACTACGTCGTGAAGGCTGTTTGTCCCATCTACATTCATTTGGTTGTGGGGATGCCAGAGGTGAAAGCAAGGCTTTGGGTTCCCTCTGCATGAACTGTGCAGAGACGGAGAGCACGTGCAGGATGGCCTCGCCGTTCCTGACCCATGCACCAAGGGACATTTGCTACTCCCCTGCTTATGCTGAGGTCGTCTTCTGGGAAAGAAGTCCCAAATCCTTTTCTCTTCTTGACCATCTTTTTCCTTGCACTCCAGAGCTTTTCTCCTCCCTTGGCCTTCACCCTCAATACCTTTCCTGAAAGTGACGGCAGCCCTCTCAGCCTTTGCCTTGCTCCTGCTGGTCGTCTTCACCTCAGCTAGAGGGTCCTGAAGGATCGCTGCAGGTCCCTTCCAACTCAACCCTTCTCTTCTCTTCACTTGTCTTCTATTCCCTGCACTGACGATGAGGCGAATAACAAGGAGACCACTAGTTGCCTGAAATGCCAGGGGGTTTGCAGCTCCAGAAACACTTTCGAGGACACAAATCAAAAAGGATACAAGTAGAAACAGGATTGGATTTCATTTGATTTTACTTTATTTTACTTTCTTTTATTTTCTGTCTTGTTCTGTTGGTTGATGTTAGGTTAGTTTTGTTTCTTTCATGTGATGTTATTGTATTTGATTTTATTACGTTTTCTTTGGGGTTATTTCTTATTATTTTATTTTATGTTGGGTTATCTTCTTTTATTTTACCTTGCTTTATGCGTTTTTATTTTGTTTTGTTATTTGATTATTTTATCATTTTATTTGATCTTATTTTGGTTTAGGCTCTTTTAGGCTATTTGGCTGAATCTCTTTCAGAGCCGATGCTCACAAGCATTAACACAATGCGCATGTGCAGCCAGGAGCAGGCTGATGTGTTCTTCGGTTTAGTTTGAAAAAGCATCCCTTGCAGTCTGGCAAAGGAAAGCCGCAGAAAGGAGCAGCAGGAAGACAGGCCAAGCAGTCCCTCGTTTCTCAACAGTGCAGAAGAACTTGAAGAAGGAGGATGGGGACCGACCACACACCGAAAAGTACAAGAAGAGGAGGGGTGTGGTGCCCTGGGCTATTTTCACAAGTAGCACACATGTCGATGACAAGCACCCCTTTTGCCTTCCAAAACTTGCTCCGCTGTGCTTCTTGGCCAGGAAGGCATGAAAAGCACTCTCCTGCCTGCCCTGCGCTTGGATCGCGTGCAGGGAGAGCTGAAAAGCTGCAGCTCCGCATGGTGCAGCAAGCCTGCAGCCCTTCCAAGCACAGGCTGTTTTGCACAAGCAAGGACACCGCGGGAAATGGAGCCAAGGGAAGAGCAGAGCTCGCTCCTGCTCCAAACCTGCAATGGGCAAAAGAGCCAGGGAGCACCAGGGCACGAGTGGCGCCTCGGAGGTGCAAGAGCAGCGGGCAAGAACTGAGCCCAAAGGGCCCAGAGGAGCCCTGACAAGGGGCTGCGCTCAATGCTACGGAGGAGAAGAAGCAACCCCCGGGGGCAACCCTGGGCGTCCGCCCTGGGAGTCTAGAAAGCGTCCTCCCGCCGCCTGCGGGGCACGAGGGCCACCTTGGTGGAGCAGGAGCAGCAGGCACCTAGCCAAAACGGCCCAAAGGAGCCCTGGCAAGGGGCCGTGCTCAGTGCTGCAGAGGAAGGCAAAAAACCCCCGGGGACACTTGCTAGCGCACCGTGGGGGGAAAAAAGCCTTCCTCCCCGCAGCTGCAGGGCACGAGAGGCCACCTTCGTGGTGCATGAGCAACAGGCAGTAACCCAGCCAAAATGGCCCAGAGGAGCCCTGACAAGTGCTCATGCTCAGTGCTGCAGAGGAAGGCAAAAAACCCCCGGGCACCAGAGCCAATCTGCCCCGGGGGAAAATTCCTTCCTGACCCCAGCGTCGCTGGCGATGGGCTATTCCCTGAGCACGTGAGCAAGACCTGCCTCCTCGGCCCGCAGGCTGCTCACGCCTCCCAGGAGATGCCCAACCCCGATTCTCCCTCCACCTGCTGCCACCTCAGGGCCTTCCCAGAGGGGCAAAACGCCCCCGGCCTGATCCATCTGGGGGACAACCATCCTTCCTGTGCCTGGCAAGGCACCAGTGGCTGCTCCAAAGCACCGGCACCCCCGCCAACATCTCTGCATCCCATTCCTCACGGCTGCTGCCACTGGCTCTGCAGGGGATGAGGATGGCGAGCTCTGCAGTGCTCCTCAAGAAGGCATTCCCTTGCTCTTGCCACTGCTAGCCAGCTGAAAAGGCCAGCCAGCCTCACCAACCTCCAGCTGTTGGGGGTTCTTCTCGTCTCCAGCAGCCTCGTCGAGCCTCCTCCGGCCTTCCTCCCTCAGCCCTCGCCAAGTAATTCCACCGCCTCCTCAAGGACTTCCTCTCGCCCGTCTTGGGGCTGCCCCCAGGCCAGCTATGGCAGTGCGACGCGGGAGCGTGCTCCCTTTTATGCTGCCCCGGGGCATGGTGACTGCTGCGTTGCCGGGCGCTGGCACTGTGACACGGGGGTGACGGGGCCCCCCCTGCGCAGCCCCGCCCGCCGGCCCTCTGCCCGGCATCCTTCCCAGGAAGGCCTTTGGGCTGCTGGCCCCGAGGCAGTCCCTGGGCCCAGGAGGCTCAGGGGGCTGTCCCTGCCCTTGCTGGCCATGCCCTGGGCACAGCTGCTGGGCGTCCCGCTAAATACATCCGGGCATTCAGACTACGTCGTGAAGGCTGTTTGTCCCATCTACATTCATTTGGTTGTGGGGATGCCAGAGGTGAAAGCAAGGCTTTGGGTTCCCTCTGCATGAACTGTGCAGAGACGGAGAGCACGTGCAGGATGGCCTCGCCGTTCCTGACCCATGCACCAAGGGACATTTGCTACTCCCCTGCTTATGCTGAGGTCGTCTTCTGGGAAAGAAGTCCCAAATCCTTTTCTCTTCTTGACCATCTTTTTCCTTGCACTCCAGAGCTTTTCTCCTCCCTTGGCCTTCACCCTCAATACCTTTCCTGAAAGTGACGGCAGCCCTCTCAGCCTTTCTCTTGCTCCTGCTGGTCGTCTTCAACTCAGCTAGAGGGTCCTGAAGGATCGCTGCAGGTCCCTTCCAACTCAACCCTTCTCTTCTCTTCACTTGTCTTCTATTCCCTGCACTGACGATGAGGCGAATAACAAGGAGACCACTAGTTGCCTGAAATGCCAGGGGGTTTGCAGCTCCAGAAACACTTTCGAGGACACAAAAAGGATACAAGTAGAAACAGGATTGGATTTCATTTGATTTTACTTTATTTTACTTTCTTTTATTTTCTGTCTTGTTCTGTTGGTTGATGTTAGTTTAGTTTTGTTTCTTTCATGTGATGTTATTGTATTTGATTTTATTACATTTTCTTTGGGGTTATTTCTTCTTATTCTATTTTATGTTGGTTTATCTTCTTTTATTTTACCTTGCTTTATGCGTCTTTATTTTGTTTTGTTATTTGATTATTTTATCATTTTATTTGACCTTATTTTGGTTTAGGCTCCTTTAGGCTATTTGGCTGAATCTCTTTCAGAGCCGATGCTCACAAGCATTAACACAATGCGCATGTGCAGCCAGGAGCAGGCTGATGTGTTCTTCGGTTTAGTTTGAAAAAGCATCCCTTGCAGTCTGGCAAAGGAAAGCTGCAGAAAGGAGCAGCAGGAAGACAGGCCAAGCAGTCCCTCGTTTCTCAACAGTGCAGAAGAACTTGAAGAAGGAGGATGGGGACCGACCACACACCGAAAAGTACAAGAAGAGGAGGGGTGTGGTGCCCTGGGCTATTTTCACAAGTAGCACACATGTCGATGACAAGCACCCCTTTTGCCTTCCAAAACTTGCTCCGCTGTGCTTCTTGGCCAGGGAGGCATGAAAAGCGCTCTCCTGCCTGCCCTGCGCTTGGATCGCATGCAGGGAGAGCTGAAAAGCTGCAGCTCCGCATGGTGCAGCAAGCCTGCAGCCCTTCCAAGCACAGGCTGTTTTGCACAAGCAAGAACACCTCGGGAAACGGAGCCAAGGGAAGAGCAGAGCTCGCTCCTGCTCCAAACCTGCAACGGGCAAAAGAGCCAGGGAGCGCCAGGGCACGAGTGGCGCCTCGCAGGTGCAAGAGCAGCGGGCAAGAACTGAGCCCAAAGGGCCCAGAGGAGCCCTGACAAGGGGCTGCGCTCAATGCTACGGAGGAGAAGAAGCAACCCCCGGGGGCAACCCTGGGCGTCCGCCCTGGGAGTCTAGAAAGCGTCCTCCCGCCGCCTGCGGGGCACGAGGGCCACCTTGGTGGAGCAGGAGCAGCAGGCACCTAGCCAAAACGGCCCAAAGGAGCCCTGGCAAGGGGCCGTGCTCAGTGCTGCAGAGGAAGGCAAAAAACCCCCGGGGACACTTGCTAGCGCACCGTGGGGGGAAAAAAGCCTTCCTCCCCGCAGCTGCAGGGCACGAGAGGCCACCTTCGTGGTGCATGAGCAACAGGCAGTAACCCAGCCAAAATGGCCCAGAGGAGCCCTGACAAGTGCTCATGCTCAGTGCTGCAGAGGAAGGCAAAAAAACCCCGGGCACCAGAGCCAATCTGCCCCGGGGGAAAATTCCTTCCTGACCCCAGCGTCGCTGGCGATGGGCTATTCCCTGAGCACGTGAGCAAGACCTGCCTCCTCGGCCCGCAGGCTGCTCACGCCTCCCAGGAGATGCCCAACCCCGATTCTCCCTCCACCTGCTGCCACCTCAGGGCCTTCCCAGAGGGGCAAAACGCCCCCGGCCTGATCCATCTGGGGGACAACCATCCTTCCTGTGCCTGGCAAGGCACCAGTGGCTGCTCCAAAGCACCGGCACCCCCGCCAACATCTCTGCATCCCATTCCTCACGGCTGCTGCCACTGGCTCTGCAGGGGATGAGGATGGCGAGCTCTGCAGTGCTCCTCAAGAAGGCATTCCCTTGCTCTTGCCACTGCTAGCCAGATGAAAAGGCCAGCCAGCCTCACCAACCTCCAGCTGTTGGGGGTTCTTCTCGTCTCCAGCAGCCTCGTCGAGCCTCCTCCGGCCTTCCTCCCTCAGCCCTCGCCAAGTAATTCCACCGCCTCCTCAAGGACTTCCTCTCGCCCGTCTTGGGGCTGCCCCCAGGCCAGCTATGGCAGCGCGGCGCGGGAGCGTGCTCCCTTTTATGCTGCCCCGGGGCATGGTGACTGCTGCGTTGCCGGGCGCTGGCACTGTGACACGGGGGTGACGGGGCCCCCCCTGCGCAGCCCCGCCCGCCGGCCCTCTGCCCAGCATCCTTCCCAGGAAGGCCTTTGGGCTGCTGGCCCCGAGGCAGTCCCTGCGCCCAGGAGGCTCAGGGGGCTGTCCCTGCCCTTGCTGGCCATGCCCTGGGCACAGCTGCTGGGCGTCCCGCTAAATACATCTGGACATTCAGACTACGTCGTGAAGGCTGTTTGTCCCATCTACACTCATTTGGTTGTGGGGATGCCAGAGGTGAAAGCAAGGCTTTGGGTTCCCTCTGCATGAACTGTGCAGAGACGGAGAGCACGTGCAGGATGGCCTCGCCATTCCTGACCCATGCACCAAGGGACATTTGCTGCTCCCCTGCTTATGCTGAGGTCTTCTTCTGGGAAAGAAGTCCCAAATCCTTTTCTCTTCTTGACCATCTTTTTCCTTGCACTCCAGAGCTTTTCTCCTCCCTTGGCCTTCACCCTCAATACCTTTCCTGAAAGTGACGGCAGCCCTCTCAGCCTTTGCCTTGCTCCTGCTAGTCGTCTTCACCTCAGCTAGAGGGTCCTGAAGGATCGCTGCAGGTCCCTTCCAACTCAACCCTTCTCTTCTCTTCACTTGTCTTCTATTCCCTGCACTGACGATGAGGCGAATAACAAGGAGACCACTAGTTGCCTGAAATGCCAGGGGGTTTGCAGCTCCAGAAACACTTTCGAGGACACAAATCAAAAAGGATACAAGTAGAAACAGGATTGGATTTCATTTGATTTTACTTTATTTTACTTTCTTTTATTTTCTGTCTTGTTCTGTTGGTTGATGTTAGTTTAGTTTTGTTTCTTTCATGTGATGTTATTGTATTTGATTTTATTACGTTTTCTTTGGGGTTATTTCTTATTATTTTATTTTATGTTGGGTTATCTTCTTTTATTTTACCTTGCTTTATGCGTTTTTATTTTGTTTTGTTATTTGATTATTTTATCATTTTATTTGATCTTATTTTGGTTTAGGCTCTTTTAGGCTATTTGGCTGAATCTCTTTCAGAGCCGATGCTCACAAGCATTAACACAATGCGCATGTGCAGCCAGGAGCAGGCTGATGTGTTCTTCGGTTTAGTTTGAAAAAGCATCCCTTGCAGTCTGGCAAAGGAAAGCCGCAGAAAGGAGCAGCAGGAAGACAGGCCAAGCAGTCCCTCGTTTCTCAACAGTGCAGAAGAACTTGAAGAAGGAGGATGGGGACCGACCACACACCGAAAAGTACAAGAAGAGGAGGGGTGTGGTGCCCTGGGCTATTTTCACAAGTAGCACACATGTCGATGACAAGCACCCCTTTTGCCTTCCAAAACTTGCTCCGCTGTGCTTCTTGGCCAGGAAGGCATGAAAAGCACTCTCCTGCCTGCCCTGCGCTTGGATCGCGTGCAGGGAGAGCTGAAAAGCTGCAGCTCCGCATGGTGCAGCAAGCCTGCAGCCCTTCCAAGCACGGGCTGTTTTGCACAAGCAAGGACACCGCGGGAAATGGAGCCAAGGGAAGAGCAGAGCTCGCTCCTGCTCCAAACCTGCAATGGGCAAAAGAGCCAGGGAGCGCCAGGGCACGAGTGGCGCCTCGCAGGTGCAAGAGCAGCGGGCAAGAACTGAGCCCAAAGGGCCCAGAGGAGCCCTGACAAGGGGCTGCGCTCAATGCTACGGAGGAGAAGAAGCAACCCCCGGGGGCAACCCTGGGCGTCCGCCCTGGGAGTCTAGAAAGCGTCCTCCCGCCGCCTGCGGGGCACGAGGGCCACCTTGGTGGAGCAGGAGCAGCAGGCACCTAGCCAAAACGGCCCAAAGGAGCCCTGGCAAGGGGCCGTGCTCAGTGCTGCAGAGGAAGGCAAAAAAGCCCCGGGGACACTTGCTAGCCCACCGTGGGGGGAAAAAAGCCTTCCTCCCCGCAGCTGCAGGGCACGAGAGGCCACCTTCGTGGTGCATGAGCAACAGGCAGTAACCCAGCCAAAATGGCCCAGAGGAGCCCTGACAAGTGCTCATGCTCAGTGCTGCAGAGGAAGGCAAAAAACCCCCGGGCACCAGAGCCAATCTGCCCCGGGGGAAAATTCCTTCCTGACCCCAGCGTCGCTGGCGATGGGCTATTCCCTGAGCACGTGAGCAAGACCTGCCTCCTCGGCCCGCAGGCTGCTCACGCCTCCCAGGAGATGCCCAACCCCGATTCTCCCTCCACCTGCTGCCACCTCAGGGCCTTCCCAGAGGGGCAAAACGCCCCCGGCCTGATCCATCTGGGGGACAACCATCCTTCCTGTGCCTGGCAAGGCACCAGTGGCTGCTCCAAAGCACCGGCACCCCCGCCAACATCTCTGCATCCCATTCCTCACGGCTGCTGCCACTGGCTCTGCAGGGGATGAGGATGGCGAGCTCTGCAGTGCTCCTCAAGAAGGCATTCCCTTGCTCTTGCCACTGCTAGCCAGCTGAAAAGGCCAGCCAGCCTCACCAACCTCCAGCTGTTGGGGGTTCTTCTCGTCTCCAGCAGCCTCGTCGAGCCTCCTCCGGCCTTCCTCCCTCAGCCCTCGCCAAGTAATTCCACCGCCTCCTCAAGGACTTCCTCTCGCCCGTCTTGGGGCTGCCCCCAGGCCAGCTATGGCAGTGCGACGCGGGAGCGTGCTCCCTTTTATGCTGCCCCGGGGCATGGTGACTGCTGCGTTGCCGGGCGCTGGCACTGTGACACGGGGGTGACGGGGCCCCCCCTGCGCAGCCCCGCCCGCCGGCCCTCTGCCCGGCATCCTTCCCAGGAAGGCCTTTGGGCTGCTGGCCCCGAGGCAGTCCCTGGGCCCAGGAGGCTCAGGGGGCTGTCCCTGCCCTTGCTGGCCATGCCCTGGGCACAGCTGCTGGGCGTCCCGCTAAATACATCCGGGCATTCAGACTACGTCGTGAAGGCTGTTTGTCCCATCTACATTCATTTGGTTGTGGGGATGCCAGAGGTGAAAGCAAGGCTTTGGGTTCCCTCTGCATGAACTGTGCAGAGACGGAGAGCACGTGCAGGATGGCCTCGCCGTTCCTGACCCATGCACCAAGGGACATTTGCTACTCCCCTGCTTATGCTGAGGTCGTCTTCTGGGAAAGAAGTCCCAAATCCTTTTCTCTTCTTGACCATCTGTTTCCTTGCACTCCAGAGCTTTTCTCCTCCCTTGGCCTTCACCCTCAATAGCTTTCCTGAAAGTGACGGCAGCCCTCTCATCCTTTCTCTTGCTCCTGCTAGTCGTCTTCACCTCAGCTAGAGGGTCCTGAAGGATCGCTGCAGGTCCCTTCCAACTCAACCCTTCTCTTCTCTTCACTTGTCTTCTATTCCCTGCACTGACGATGAGGCGAACAACAAGGAGACCACTAGTTGCCTGAAATGCCAGGGGGTTTGCAGCTCCGGAAACACTTTCGAGGACACAAATCAAAAAGGATACAAGTAGAAACAGGATTGGATTTCATTTGATTTTACTTTATTTTACTTTCTTTTATTTTCTGTCTTGTTCTGTTGGTTGATGTTAGTTTACTTTCGTTTCTTTCATGTGATGTTATTGTATTTGATTTTATTACATTTTCTTTGGGGTTATTTCTTATTATTTTATTTTATGTTGGTTTATCTTCTTTTATTTTACCTTGCTTTATGCGTTTTTATTTTGGTTTGTTATTTGATTATTTTATCATTTTATTTGATCTTATTTTGGTTTAGGCTCTTTTAGGCTATTTGGCTGAATCTCTTTCAGAGCCGATGCTCACAAGCATTAACACAATGCGCATGTGCAGCCAGGAGCAGGCTGATGTGTTCTTCGGTTTAGTTTGAAAAAGCATCCCTTGCAGTCTGGCAAAGGAAAGCTGCAGAAAGGAGCAGCAGGAAGACAGGCCAAGCAGTCCCTCGTTTCTCAACAGTGCAGAAGAACTTGAAGAAGGAGGATGGGGACCGACCACACACCGAAAAGTACAAGAAGAGGAGGGGTGTGGTGCCCTGGGCTATTTTCACAAGTAGCACACATGTCGATGACAAGCACCCCTTTTGCCTTCCAAAACTTGCTCCGCTGTGCTTCTTGGCCAGGGAGGCATGAAAAGCGCTCTCCTGCCTGCCCTGCGCTTGGATCGCATGCAGGGAGAGCTGAAAAGCTGCAGCTCCGCATGGTGCAGCAAGCCTGCAGCCCTTCCAAGCACAGGCTGTTTTGCACAAGCAAGAACACCTCGGGAAACGGAGCCAAGGCAAGAGCAGAGCTCGCTCCTGCTCCAAACCTGCAATGGGCAAAAGAGCCAGGGAGCGCCAGGGCACGAGTGGCGCCTCGGAGGTGCAAGAGCAGCGGGCAAGAACTGAGCCCAAAGGGCCCAGAGGAGCCCTGACAAGGGGCTGCGCTCAATGCTACGGAGGAGAAGAAGCAACCCCCGGGGGCAACCCTGGGCGTCCGCCCTGGGAGTCTAGAAAGCGTCCTCCCGCCGCCTGCGGGGCACGAGGGCCACCTTGGTGGAGCAGGAGCAGCAGGCACCTAGCCAAAACGGCCCAAAGGAGCCCTGGCAAGGGGCCGTGCTCAGTGCTGCAGAGGAAGGCAAAAAAGCCCCGGGGACACTTGCTAGCCCACCGTGGGGGGAAAAAAGCCTTCCTCCCCGCAGCTGCAGGGCACGAGAGGCCACCTTCGTGGTGCATGAGCAACAGGCAGTAACCCAGCCAAAATGGCCCAGAGGAGCCCTGACAAGTGCTCATGCTCAGTGCTGCAGAGGAAGGCAAAAAACCCCCGGGCACCAGAGCCAATCTGCCCCGGGGGAAAATTCCTTCCTGACCCCAGCGTCGCTGGCGATGGGCTATTCCCTGAGCACGTGAGCAAGACCTGCCTCCTCGGCCCGCAGGCTGCTCACGCCTCCCAGGAGATGCCCAACCCCGATTCTCCCTCCACCTGCTGCCACCTCAGGGCCTTCCCAGAGGGGCAAAACGCCCCCGGCCTGATCCATCTGCGGGACAACGATCCTTCCTGCTCCTGGCAAGGCACCAGTGGCTGCTCCAAAGCACCGGCACCCCCGCCAACATCTCTGCATCCCATTCCTCACGGCTGCTGACACTGGCTCCGCAGGGGATGAGGATGGCGAGCTCTGCAGTGCTCCTCAAGAAGGCATTCCCTTGCTCTTGCCACTGCTAGCCGGCTGAAAAGGCCAGCCAGCCTCACCAACCTCCAGCTGTTGGGGGTTCTTCTCATCTCCAGCAGCCTCGTCGAGCCTCCTCCGGCCTTCCTCCCTCAGCCCTCGCCAAGTAATTCCACCGCCTCCTCAAGGACTTCCTCTCGCCCGTCTTGGGGCTGCCCCCAGGCCAGCTATGGCAGTGCGACGCGGGAGCGTGCTCCCTTTTATGCTGCCCCGGGGCATGGTGACTGCTGCGTTGCCGGGCGCTGGCACTGTGACACGGGGGTGACGGGGCCCCCCCTGCGCAGCCCCGCCCGCCGGCCCTCTGCCCAGCATCCTTCCCAGGAAGGCCTTTGGGCTGCTGGCCCCGAGGCAGTCCCTGGGCCCAGGAGGCTCAGGGGGCTGTCCCTGCCCTTGCTGGCCATGCCCTGGGCACAGCTGCTGGGCGTCCCGCTAAATACATCTGGACATTCAGACTACGTCGTGAAGGCTGTTTGTCCCATCTACATTCATTTGGTTGTGGGGATGCCAGAGGTGAAAGCAAGGCTTTGGGTTCCCTCTGCATGAACTGTGCAGAGACGGAGAGCACGTGCAGGATGGCCTCGCCGTTCCTGACCCATGCACCAAGGGACATTTGCTACTCCCCTGCTTATGCTGAGGTCGTCTTCTGGGAAAGAAGTCCCAAATCCTTTTCTCTTCTTGACCATCTTTTTCCTTGCACTCCAGAGCTTTTCTCCTCCCTTGGCCTTCACCCTCAATACCTTTCCTGAAAGTGACGGCAGCCCTCTCAGCCTTTCTCTTGCTCCTGCTGGTCGTCTTCACCTCAGCTAGAGGGTCCTGAAGGATCGCTGCAGGTCCCTTCCAACTCAACCCTTCTCTTCTCTTCACTTGTCTTCTATTCCCTGCACTGACGATGAGGCGAACAACAAGGAGACCACTAGTTGCCTGAAATGCCAGGGGGTTTGCAGCTCCGGAAACACTTTCGAGGACACAAATCAAAAAGGATACAAGTAGAAACAGGATTGGATTTCATTTGATTTTACTTTATTTTACTTTCTTTTATTTTCTGTCTTGTTCTGTTGGTTGATGTTAGTTTACTTTCGTTTCTTTCATGTGATGTTATTGTATTTGATTTTATTACATTTTCTTTGGGGTTATTTCTTCTTATTCTATTTTATGTTGGTTTATCTTCTTTTATTTTACCTTGCTTTATGCGTTTTTATTTTGGTTTGTTATTTGATTATTTTATCATTTGATTTGATCTTATTTTGGTTTAGGCTCTTTTAGGCTATTTGGCTGAATCTCTTTCAGAGCCGATGCTCACAAGCATTAACACAATGCGCATGTGCAGCCAGGAGCAGGCTGATGTGTTCTTCGGTTTAGTTTGAAAAAGCATCCCTTGCAGTCTGGCAAAGGAAAGCTGCAGAAAGGAGCAGCAGGAAGACAGGCCAAGCAGTCCCTCGTTTCTCAACAGTGCAGAAGAACTTGAAGAAGGAGGATGGGGACCGACCACACACCGAAAAGTACAAGAAGAGGAGGGGTGTGGTGCCCTGGGCTATTTTCACAAGTAGGACACATGTCGATGACAAGCACCCCTTTTGCCTTCCAAAACTTGCTCCGCTGTGCTTCTTGGCCAGGGAGGCATGAAAAGCGCTCTCCTGCCTGCCCTGCGCTTGGATCGCATGCAGGGAGAGCTGAAAAGCTGCAGCTCCGCATGGTGCAGCAAGCCTGCAGCCCTTCCAAGCACAGGCTGTTTTGCACAAGCAAGAACACCTCGGGAAACGGAGCCAAGGGAAGAGCAGAGCTCGCTCCTGCTCCAAACCTGCAACGGGCAAAAGAGCCAGGGAGCGCCAGGGCACGAGTGGCGCCTCGGAGGTGCAAGAGCAGCAGGCAAGAACTGAGCCCAAAGGGCCCAGAGGAGCCCTGACAAGGGGCTGCGCTCAATGCTACGGAGGAGAAGAAGCAACCCCCGGGGGCAACCCTGGGCGTCCGCCCTGGGAGTCTAGAAAGCGTCCTCCCCCCGCCTGCGGGGCACGAGGGCCACCTTGGTGGAGCAGGAGCAGCAGGCACCTAGCCAAAACGGCCCAAAGGAGCCCTGGCAAGGGGCCGTGCTCAGTGCTGCAGAGGAAGGCAAAAAAGCCCCGGGGACACTTGCTAGCCCACCGTGGGGGGAAAAAAGCCTTCCTCCCCGCAGCTGCAGGGCACGAGAGGCCACCTTCGTGGTGCATGAGCAACAGGCAGTAACCCAGCCAAAATGGCCCAGAGGAGCCCTGACAAGTGCTCATGCTCAGTGCTGCAGAGGAAGGCAAAAAAACCCCGGGCACCAGAGCCAATCTGCCCCGGGGGAAAATTCCTTCCTGACCCCAGCGTCGCAGGCGATGGGCTATTCCCTGAGCACGTGAGCAAGACCTGCCTCCTCGGCCCGCAGGCTGCTCACGCCTCCCAGGAGATGCCCAACCCCGATTCTCCCTCCACCTGCTGCCACCTCAGGGCCTTCCCAGAGGGGCAAAACGCCCCCGGCCTGATCCATCTGGGGGACAACCATCCTTCCTGCGCCTGGCAAGGCACCAGTGGCTGCTCCAAAGCACCGGCACCCCCGCCAACATCTCTGCATCCCATTCCTCACGGCTGCTGCCACTGGCTCTGCAGGGGATGAGGATGGCGAGCTCTGCAGTGCTCCTCAAGAAGGCATTCCCTTGCTCTTGCCACTGCAAGCCAGCTGAAAAGGCCAGCCAGCCTCACCAACCTCCAGCTGTTGGGGGTTCTTCTCGTCTCCAGCAGCCTCGTCGAGCCTCCTCCGGCCTTCCTCCCTCAGCCCTCGCCAAGTAATTCCACCGCCTCCTCAAGGACTTCCTCTCGCCCGTCTTGGGGCTGCCCCCAGGCCAGCTATGGCAGCGCGACGCGGGAGCGTGCTCCCTTTTATGCCGCCCCGGGGCATGGTGACTGATGCGTTGCCGGGTGCTGGCACTGTGACACGGGGGTGACGGGCCCCCCCTGCGCAGCCCCGCCCGCCGGCCCTCTGCCCAGCATCCTTCCCAGGAAGGCCTTTGGGCTGCTGGCCCCGAGGCAGTCCCTGCGCCCAGGAGGCTCAGGGGGCTGTCCCTGCCCTTGCTGGCCATGCCCTGGGCACAGCTGCTGGGCGTCCCGCTCAATACATCTGGACATTCAGACTACGTCGTGAAGGCTGTTTGTCCCATCTACATTCATTTGGTTGTGGGGATGCCAGAGGTGAAAGCAAGGCTTTGGGTTCCCTCTGCATGAACTGTGCAGAGACGGAGAGCACGTGCAGGATGGCCTCGCCGTTCCTGACCCATGCACCAAGGGACATTTGCTGCTCCCCTGCTTATGCTGAGGTCTTCTTCTGGGAAAGAAGTCCCAAATCCTTTTCTCTTCTTGACCCTCTTTTTCCTTGCACTCCAGAGCTTTTCTCCTCCCTTGGCCTTCACCCTCAATACCTTTCCTGAAAGTGACGGCAGCCCTCTCAGCCTTTCTCTTGCTCCTGCTAGTCGTCTTCACCTCAGCTAGAGGGTCCTGAAGGATCGCTGCAGGTCCCTTCCAACTCAACCCTTCTCTTCTCTTCACTTGTCTTCTATTCCCTGCACTGACGATGAGGCGAATAACAAGGAGACCACTAGTTGCCTGAAATGCCAGGGGGTTTGCAGCTCCGGAAACACTTTCGAGGACACAAATCAAAAAGGATACAAGTAGAAACAGGATTGGATTTCATTTGATTTTACTTTATTTTACTTTCTTTTATTTTCTGTCTTGTTCTGTTGGTTGATGTTAGTTTACTTTCGTTTCTTTCATGTGATGTTATTGTATTTGATTTTATTACATTTTCTTTGGGGTTATTTCTTATTATTTTATTTTATGTTGGTTTATCTTCTTTTATTTTACCTTGCTTTATGCGTTTTTATTTTGTTTTGTTATTTGACTATTTTATCATTTTATTTGACCTTATTTTGGTTTAGGCTCTTTTAGGCTCTTTTGCTGAATCTCTTTCAGAGCCGATGCTCACAAGCATTAACACAATGCGCATGTGCAGCCAGGAGCAGGCTGATGTGTTCTTCGGTTTAGTTTGAAAAAGCATCCCTTGCAGTCTGGCAAAGGAAAGCTGCAGAAAGGAGCAGCAGGAAGACAGGCCAAGCAGTCCCTCGTTTCTCAACAGTGCAGAAGAACTTGAAGAAGGAGGATGGGGACCGACCACACACCGAAAAGTACAAGAAGAGGAGGGGTGTGGTGCCCTGGGCTATTTTCACAAGTAGCACACATGTCGATGACAAGCACCCCTTTTGCCTTCCAAAACTTGCTCCGCTGTGCTTCTTGGCCAGGGAGGCATGAAAAGCGCTCTCCTGCCTGCCCTGCGCTTGGATCGCGTGCAGGGAGAGCTGAAAAGCTGCAGCTCCGCATGGTGCAGCAAGCCTGCAGCCCTTCCAAGCACAGGCTGTTTTGCACAAGCAAGAACACCTCGGGAAACGGAGCCAAGGGAAGAGCAGAGCTCGCTCCTGCTCCAAACCTGCAACGGGCAAAAGAGCCAGGGAGCGCCAGGGCACGAGTGACGCCTCGCAGGTGCAAGAGCAGCGGGCAAGAACTGAGCCCAAAGGGCCCAGAGGAGCCCTGACAAGGGGCTGCGCTCAATGCTACGGAGGAGAAGAAGCAACCCCCGGGGGCAACCCTGGGCGTCCGCCCTGGGAGTCTAGAAAGCGTCCTCCCCCCGCCTGCGGGGCACGAGGGCCACCTTGGTGGAGCAGGAGCAGCAGGCACCTAGCCAAAACGGCCCAAAGGAGCCCTGGCAAGGGGCCGTGCTCAGTGCTGCAGAGGAAGGCAAAAAACCCCCGGGGACACTTGCTAGCGCACCGTGGGGGGAAAAAAGCCTTCCTCCCCGCAGCTGCAGGGCACGAGAGGCCACCTTCGTGGTGCATGAGCAACAGGCAGTAACCCAGCCAAAATGGCCCAGAGGAGCCCTGACAAGTGCTCATGCTCAGTGCTGCAGAGGAAGGCAAAAAAACCCCGGGCACCAGAGCCAATCTGCCCCGGGGGAAAATTCCTTCCTGACCCCAGCGTCGCAGGCGATGGGCTATTCCCTGAGCACGTGAGCAAGACCTGCCTCCTCGGCCCGCAGGCTGCTCACGCCTCCCAGGAGATGCCCAACCCCGATTCTCCCTCCACCTGCTGCCACCTCAGGGCCTTCCCAGAGGGGCAAAACGCCCCCGGCCTGATCCATCTGGGGGACAACCATCCTTCCTGCGCCTGGCAAGGCACCAGTGGCTGCTCCAAAGCACCGGCACCCCCGCCAACATCTCTGCATCCCATTCCTCACGGCTGCTGACACTGGCTCTGCAGGGGATGAGGATGGCGAGCTCTGCAGTGCTCCTCAAGAAGGCATTCCCTTGCTCTTGCCACTGCTAGCCAGATGAAAAGGCCAGCCAGCCTCACCAACCTCCAGCTGTTGGGGGTTCTTCTCGTCTCCAGCAGCCTCGTCGAGCCTCCTCCGGCCTTCCTCCCTCAGCCCTCGCCAAGTAATTCCACCGCCTCCTCAAGGACTTCCTCTCGCCCGTCTTGGGGCTGCCCCCAGGCCAGCTATGGCAGCGCGACGCGGGAGCGTGCTCCCTTTTATGCCGCCCCGGGGCATGGTGACTGATGCGTTGCCGGGTGCTGGCACTGTGACACGGGGGTGACGGGCCCCCCCTGCGCAGCCCCGCCCGCCGGCCCTCTGCCCAGCATCCTTCCCAGGAAGGCCTTTGGGCTGCTGGCCCCGAGGCAGTCCCTGCGCCCAGGAGGCTCAGGGGGCTGTCCCTGCCCTTGCTGGCCATGCCCTGGGCACAGCTGCTGGGCGTCCCGCTCAATACATCTGGACATTCAGACTACGTCGTGAAGGCTGTTTGTCCCATCTACATTCATTTGGTTGTGGGGATGCCAGAGGTGAAAGCAAGGCTTTGGGTTCCCTCTGCATGAACTGTGCAGAGACGGAGAGCACGTGCAGGATGGCCTCGCCGTTCCTGACCCATGCACCAAGGGACATTTGCTGCTCCCCTGCTTATGCTGAGGTCTTCTTCTGGGAAAGAAGTCCCAAATCCTTTTCTCTTCTTGACCCTCTTTTTCCTTGCACTCCAGAGCTTTTCTCCTCCCTTGGCCTTCACCCTCAATACCTTTCCTGAAAGTGACGGCAGCCCTCTCAGCCTTTCTCTTGCTCCTGCTAGTCGTCTTCACCTCAGCTAGAGGGTCCTGAAGGATCGCTGCAGGTCCCTTCCAACTCAACCCTTCTCTTCTCTTCACTTGTCTTCTATTCCCTGCACTGACGATGAGGCGAATAACAAGGAGACCACTAGTTGCCTGAAATGCCAGGGGGTTTGCAGCTCCAGAAACACTTTCGAGGACACAAATCAAAAAGGATACAAGTAGAAACAGGATTGGATTTCATTTGATTTTACTTCATTTTACTTTCTTTTATTTTCTGTCTTGTTCTGTTGGTTGATGTTAGTTTACTTTCGTTTCTTTCATGTGATGTTATTGTATTTGATTTTATTACATTTTCTTTGGGGTTATTTCTTATTATTTTATTTTATGTTGGTTTATCTTCTTTTATTTTACCTTGCTTTATGCGTTTTTATTTTGGTTTGTTATTTTATTATTTTATCATTTTATTTGACCTTATTTTGGTTTAGGCTCCTTTAGGCTATTTGGCTGAATCTCTTTCAGAGCCGATGCTCACAAGCATTAACACAATGCGCATGTGCAGCCAGGAGCAGGCTGATGTGTTCTTCGGTTTAGTTTGAAAAAGCATCCCTTGCAGTCTGGCAAAGGAAAGCTGCAGAAAGGAGCAGCAGGAAGACAGGCCAAGCAGTCCCTCGTTTCTCAACAGTGCAGAAGAACTTGAAGAAGGAGGATGGGGACCGACCACACACCGAAAAGTACAAGAAGAGGAGGGGTGTGGTGCCCTGGGCTATTTTCACAAGTAGCACACATGTCGATGACAAGCACCCCTTTTGCCTTCCAAAACTTGCTCCGCTGTGCTTCTTGGCCAGGGAGGCATGAAAAGCGCTCTCCTGCCTGCCCTGCGCTTGGATCGCGTGCAGGGAGAGCTGAAAAGCTGCAGCTCCGCATGGTGCAGCAAGCCTGCAGCCCTTCCAAGCACAGGCTGTTTTGCACAAGCAAGAACACCTCGGGAAACGGAGCCAAGGGAAGAGCAGAGCTCGCTCCTGCTCCAAACCTGCAACGGGCAAAAGAGCCAGGGAGCGCCAGGGCACGAGTGGCGCCTCGGAGGTGCAAGAGCAGCGGGCAAGAACTGAGCCCAAAGGGCCCAGAGGAGCCCTGACAAGGGGCTGCGCTCAATGCTACGGAGGAGAAGAAGCAACCCCCGGGGGCAACCCTGGGCGTCCGCCCTGGGAGTCTAGAAAGCGTCCTCCCGCCGCCTGCGGGGCACGAGGGCCACCTTGGTGGAGCAGGAGAAGCAGGCACCTAGCCAAAACGGCCCAAAGGAGCCCTGGCAAGGGGCCGTGCTCAGTGCTGCAGAGGAAGGCAAAAAACCCCCGGGGACACTTGCTAGCGCACCGTGGGGGGAAAAAAGCCTTCCTCCCCGCAGCTGCAGGGCACGAGAGGCCACCTTCGTGGTGCATGAGCAACAGGCAGTAACCCAGCCAAAATGGCCCAGAGGAGCCCTGACAAGTGCTCATGCTCAGTGCTGCAGAGGAAGGCAAAAAACCCCCGGGCACCAGAGCCAATCTGCCCCGGGGGAAGATTCCTTCCTGACCCCAGCGTCGCTGGTGATGGGCTATTCCCTGAGCAGGTGAGCAAGACCTGCCTCCTCGGCCCGCAGGCTGCTCACGCCTCCCAGGAGATGCCCAACCCCGATTCTCCCTCCACCTGCTGCCACCTCAGGGCCTTCCCAGAGGGGCAAAACGCCCCCGGCCTGATCCATCTGCGGGACAACGATCCTTCCTGCGCCTGGCAAGGCACCAGTGGCTGCTCCAAAGCACCGGCACCCCCGCCAACATCTCTGCATCCCATTCCTCACGGCTGCTGACACTGGCTCCGCAGGGGATGAGGATGGCGAGCTCTGCAGTGCTCCTCAAGAAGGCATTCCCTTGCTCTTGCCACTGCTAGCCAGCTGAAAAGGCCAGCCAGCCTCACCAACCTCCAGCTGTTGGGGGTTCTTCTCGTCTCCAGCAGCCTCGTCGAGCCTCCTCCGGCCTTCCTCCCTCAGCCCTCGCCAAGTAATTCCACCGCCTCCTCAAGGACTTCCTCTCGCCCGTCTTGGGGCTGCCCCCAGGCCAGCTATGGCAGCGCGACGCGGGAGCGTGCTCCCTTTTATGCCGCCCCGGGGCATGGTGACTGCTGCGTTGCCGGGTGCTGGCACTGTGACACGGGGGGGACAGGGCCCCCCCTGCGCAGCCCCGCCCGCCGGCCCTCTGCCCAGCATCCTTCCCAGGAAGGCCTTTGGGCTGCTGGCCCCGAGGCAGTCCCTGCGCCCAGGAGGCTCAGGGGGCTGTCCCTGCCCTTGCTGGCCATGCCCTGGGCACAGCTGCTGGGCGTCCCGCTAAATACATCTGGACATTCAGACTACGTCGTGAAGGCTGTTTGTCCCATCTACATTCATTTGGTTGTGGGGATGCCAGAGGTGAAAGCAAGGCTTTGGGTTCCCTCTGCATGAACTGGGCAGAGACGGAGAGCACGTGCAGGATGGCCTCGCCGTTCCTGACCCATGCACCAAGGGACATTTGCTGCTCCCCTGCTTATGCTGAGGTCTTCTTCTGGGAAAGAAGTCCCAAATCCTTTTCTCTTCTTGACCCTCTTTTTCCTTGCACTCCAGAGCTTTTCTCCTCCCTTGGCCTTCACCCTCAATAGCTTTCCTGAAAGTGACGGCAGCCCTCTCAGCCTTTGCCTTGCTCCTGCTAGTCGTCTTCACCTCAGCTAGAGGGTCCTGAAGGATCGCTGCAGGTCCCTTCCAACTCAACCCTTCTCTTCTCTTCACTTGTGTTCTATTCCCTGCACTGACGATGAGGCGAATAACAAGGAGACCACTAGTTGCCTGAAATGCCAGGGGGTTTGCAGCTCCAGAAACACTTTCGAGGACACAAATCAAAAAGGATACAAGTAGAAACAGGATTGGATTTCATTTGATTTTACTTTATTTTACTTTCTTTTATTTTCTGTCTTGTTCTGTTGGTTGATGTTAGTTTACTTTCGTTTCTTTCATGTGATGTTATTGTATTTGATTTTATTACATTTTCTTTGGGGTTATTTCTTCTTATTTTATTTTATGTTGGTTTATCTTCTTTTATTTTACCTTGCTTTATGCGTTTTTATTTTGGTTTGTTATTTTATTATTTTATCATTTTATTTGACCTTATTTTGTTTTAGGCTCCTTTAGGCTATTTGGCTGAATCTCTTTCAGAGCCGATGCTCACAAGCATTAACACAATGCGCATGTGCAGCCAGGAGCAGGCTGATGTGTTCTTCGGTTTAGTTTGAAAAAGCATCCCTTGCAGTCTGGCAAAGGAAAGCTGCAGAAAGGAGCAGCAGGAAGACAGGCCAAGCAGTCCCTCGTTTCTCAACAGTGCAGAAGAACTTGAAGAAGGAGGATGGGGACCGACCACACACTGAAAAGTACAAGAAGAGGAGGGGTGTGGTGCCCTGGGCTATTTTCACAAGTAGGACACATGTCGATGACAAGCACCCCTTTTGCCTTCCAAAACTCGCTCCGCTGTGCTTCTTGGCCAGGGAGGCATGAAAAGCGCTCTCCTGCCTGCCCTGCGCTTGGATCGCATGCAGGGAGAGCTGAAAAGCTGCAGCTCCGCATGGTGCGGCAAGCCTGCAGCCCTTCCAAGCACAGGCTGTTTTGCACAAGCAAGGACACCTCGGGAAACGGAGCCAAGGGAAGAGCAGAGCTCGCTCCTGCTCCAAACCTGCAATGGGCCAAAGAGCCAGGGAGCGCCAGGGCACGAGTGGCGCCTCGCAGGTGCAAGAGCAGCGGGCAAGAACTGAGCCCAAAGGGCCCAGAGGAGCCCTGACAAGGGGCTGCGCTCAATGCTACGGAGGAGAAGAAGCAACCCCTGGGGGCAACCCTGGGCGTCCGCCCTGGGAGTCTAGAAAGCGTCCTCCCCCCGCCTGCGGGGCACGAGGGCCACCTTGGTGGAGCAGGAGCAGCAGGCACCTAGCCAAAACGGCCCAAAGGAGCCCTGGCAAGGGGCCGTGCTCAGTGCTGCAGAGGAAGGCAAAAAACCCCCGGGGACACTTGCTAGCGCACCGTGGGGGGAAAAAAGCCTTCCTCCCCGCAGCTGCAGGGCACGAGAGGCCACCTTCGTGGTGCATGAGCAACAGGCAGTAACCCAGCCAAAATGGCCCAGAGGAGCCCTGACAAGTGCTCATGCTCAGTGCTGCAGAGGAAGGCAAAAAACCCCCGGGCACCAGAGCCAATCTGCCCCGGGGGAAAATTCCTTCCTGACCCCAGCGTCGCTGGCCATCGGCTATTCCCTGAGCACGTGAGCAAGACCTGCCTCCTCGGCCCGCAGGCTGCTCACGCCTCCCAGGAGATGCCCAACCCCGATTCTCCCTCCACCTGCTGCCACCTCAGGGCCTTCCCAGAGGGGCAAAACGCCCCCGGCCTGATCCATCTGGGGGACAACCATCCTTCCTGTGCCTGGCAAGGCACCAGTGGCTGCTCCAAAGCACCGGCACCCCCGCCAACATCTCTGCATCCCATTCCTCACGGCTGCTGACACTGGCTCCGCAGGGGATGAGGATGGCGAGCTCTGCAGTGCTCCTCAAGAAGGCATTCCCTTGCTCTTGCCACTGCTAGCCGGCTGAAAAGGCCAGCCAGCCTCACCAACCTCCAGCTGTTGGGGGTTCTTCTCGTCTCCAGCAGCCTCGTCGAGCCTCCTCCGGCCTTCCTCCCTCAGCCCTCGCCAAGTAATTCCACCGCCTCCTCAAGGACTTCCTCTCGCCCGTCTTGGGGCTGCCCCCAGGCCAGCTATGGCAGCGCGACGCGGGAGCGTGCTCCCTTTTATGCCGCCCCGGGGCATGGTGACTGCTGCGTTGCCGGGTGCTGGCACTGTGACACGGGGGTGACGGGCCACCCCCCTGCGCAGCCCCACCCGCCGGCCCTCTGCCCAGCATCCTTCCCAGGAAGGCCTTTGGGCTGCTGGCCCCGAGGCAGTCCCTGCGCCCAGGAGGCTCAGGGGGCTGTCCCTGCCCTTGCTGGCCATGCCCTGGGCACAGCTGCTGGGCGTCCCGCTAAATACATCTGGACATTCAGACTACGTCGTGAAGGCTGTTTGTCCTATCTACATTCATTTGGTTGTGGGGATGCCAGAGGTGAAAGCAAGGCTTTTGGTTCCCTCTGCATGAACTGTGCAGAGACGGAGAGCACGTGCAGGATGGCCTCGCCGTTCCTGACCCATGCACCAAGGGACATTTGCTGCTCCCCTGCTTATGCTGAGGTCTTCTTCTGGGAAAGAAGTCCCAAATCCTTTTCTCTTCTTGACCATCTGTTTCCTTGCACTCCAGAGCTTTTCTCCTCCCTTGGCCTTCACCCTCAATAGCTTTCCTGAAAGTGACGGCAGCCCTCTCAGCCTTTGCCTTGCTCCTGCTAGTCGTCTTCACCTCAGCTAGAGGGTCCTGAAGGATCGCTGCAGGTCCCTTCCAACTCAACCCTTCTCTTCTCTTCATCCCTATTCTATTCCCTGCACTGACGATGAGGCGAATAACAAGGAGACCACTAGTTGCCTGAAATGCCAGGGGGTTTGCAGCTCCAGAAACACTTTCGAGGACACAAATCAAAAAGGATACAAGTAGAAACAGGATTGGATTTCATTTGATTTTACTTCATTTTACTTTCTTTTATTTTCTGTCTTGTTCTGTTGGTTGATGTTAGTTTACTTTCGTTTCTTTCATGTGATGTTATTGTATTTGATTTTATTACATTTTCTTTGGGGTTATTTCTTATTATTTTATTTTATGTTGGTTTATCTTCTTTTATTTTACCTTGCTTTATGCGTCTTTATTTTGTTTTGTTATTTGATTATTTTATCATTTTATTTGACCTTATTTTGGTTTAGGCTCTTTTAGGCTCTTTTGCTGAATCTCTTTCAGAGCCGATGCTCACAAGCATTAACACAATGCGCATGTGCAGCCAGGAGCAGGCTGATGTGTTCTTCGGTTTAGTTTGAAAAAGCATCCCTTGCAGTCTGGCAAAGGAAAGCTGCAGAAAGGAGCAGCAGGAAGACAGGCCAAGCAGTCCCTCGTTTCTCAACAGTGCAGAAGAACTTGAAGAAGGAGGATGGGTACCGACCACACACCGAAAAGTACAAGAAGAGGAGGGGTGTGGTGCCCTGGGCTATTTTCACAAGTAGGACACGTGTCGATGACAAGCACCCCTTTTGCCTTCCAAAACTTGCTCCGATGTGCTTCTTGGCCAGGGAGGCATGAAAAGCGCTCTCCTGCCTGCCCTGCGCTTGGATCGCGTGCAGGGAGAGCTGAAAAGCTGCAGCTCCGCATGGTGCAGCAAGCCTGCAGCCCTTCCAAGCACAGGCTGTTTTGCACAAGCAAGAACACCTCGGGAAACGGAGCCAAGGGAAGAGCAGAGCTCGCTCCTGCTCCAAACCTGCAATGGGCAAAAGAGCCAGGGAGCGCCAGGGCACGAGTGGCGCCTCGGAGGTGCAAGAGCAGCGGGCAAGAACTGAGCCCAAAGGGCCCAGAGGAGCCCTGACAAGGGGCTGCGCTCAATGCTACGGAGGAGAAGAAGCAACCCCCGGGGGCAACCCTGGGCGTCCGCCCTGGGAGTCTAGAAAGCGTCCTCCCCCCGCCTGCGGGGCACGAGGGCCACCTTGGTGGAGCAGGAGCAGCAGGCACCTAGCCAAAACGGCCCAAAGGAGCCCTGGCAAGGGGCCGTGCTCAGTGCTGCAGAGGAAGGCAAAAACCCCCAGGGACACTTGCTAGCCCACCGTGGGGGGAAAAAAGCCTTCCTCCCCGCAGCTGCAGGGCACGAGAGGCCACCTTCGTGGTGCATGAGCAACAGGCAGTAACCCAGCCAAAATGGCCCAGAGGAGCCCTGACAAGTGCTCATGCTCAGTGCTGCAGAGGAAGGCAAAAAACCCCCGGGCACCAGAGCCAATCTGCCCCGGGGGAAGATTCCTTCCTGACCCCAGCGTCGCTGGCGATGGGCTATTCCCTGAGCAGGTGAGCAAGACCTGCCTCCTCGGCCCGCAGGCTGCTCACGCCTCCCAGGAGATGCCCAACCCCGATTCTCCCTCCACCTGCTGCCACCTCAGGGCCTTCCCAGAGGGGCAAAACGCCCCCGGCCTGATCCATCTGGGGGACAACCATCCTTCCTGTGCCTGGCAAGGCACCAGTGGCTGCTCCAAAGCACCGGCACCCCCGCCAACATCTCTGCATCCCATTCCTCACGGCTGCTGACACTGGCTCCGCAGGGGATGAGGATGGCGAGCTCTGCAGTGCTCCTCAAGAAGGCATTCCCTTGCTCTTGCCACTGCTAGCCAGCTGAAAAGGCCAGCCAGCCTCACCAACCTCCAGCTTTTGGGGGTTCTTCTTGTCTCCAGCAGCCTCGTCGAGCCTCCTCCGGCCTTCCTCCCTCAGCCCTCGCCAAGTAATTCCACCGCCTCCTCAAGGACTTCCTCTCGCCCGTCTTGGGGCTGCCCCCAGGCCAGCTATGGCAGCGCGGCGCGGGAGCGTGCTCCCTTTTATGCTGCCCCGGGGCATGGTGACTGCTGCGTTGCCGGGTGCTGGCACTGTGACACGGGGGTGACGGGCCACCCCCCTGCGCAGCCCCGCCTGCCGGCCCTCTGCCCAGCATCCTTCCCAGGAAGGCCTTTGGGCTGCTGGCCCCGAGGCAGTCCCTGCGCCCAGGAGGCTCAGGGGGCTGTCCCTGCCCTTGCTGGCCATGCCCTGGGCACAGCTGCTGGGCGTCCCGCTAAATACATCTGGACATTCAGACTACGTCGTGAAGGCTGTTTGTCCCATCTACATTCATTTGGTTGTGGGGATGCCAGAGGTGAAAGCAAGGCTTTGGGTTCCCTCTGCATGAACTGTGCAGAGACGGAGAGCACGTGCAGGATGGCCTCGCCGTTCCTGACCCATGCACCAAGGGACATTTGCTGCTCCCCTGCTTATGCTGAGGTCTTCTTCTGGGAAAGAAGTCCCAAATCGTTTTCTCTTCTTGACCATCTTTTTCCTTGCACTCCAGAGCTTTTCTCCTCCCTTGGCCTTCACCTTCAATAGCTTTCCTGAAAGTGACGGCAGCCCTCTCAGCCTTTGCCTTGCTCCTGCTAGTCGTCTTCACCTCAGCTAGAGAGTCCTGAAGGATCGCTGCAGGTCCCTTCCAACTCAACCCTACTCTTCTCTTCATCCCTATTCTATTCCCTGCACTCATGATGAGGCGAACAACAAGGAGACCACTAGTTGCCTGAAATGCCAGGGGGTTTACAGCTCCGGAAACACTTTCGAGGACACAAATCAAAAAGGATACAAGTAGAAACAGGATTGGATTTCATTTGATTTTACTTTATTTTACTTTCTTTTATTTTCTGTCTTGTTCTGTTGGTTGATGTTAGTTTACTTTCGTTTCTTTCATGTGATGTTATTGTATTTGATTTTATTACATTTTCTTTGGGGTTATTTCTTATTATTTTATTTTATGTTGGTTTATCTTCTTTTATTTTACCTTGCTTTATGCGTTTTTATTTTGGTTTGTTATTTGATTATTTTATCATTTTATTTGACCTTATTTTGGTTTAGGCTCCTTTAGGCTATTTGGCTGAATCTCTTTCAGAGCCGATGCTCACAAGCATTAACACAATGCGCATGTGCAGCCAGGAGCAGGCTGATGTGTTCTTCGGTTTAGTTTGAAAAAGCATCCCTTGCAGTCTGGCAAAGGAAAGCCGCAGAAAGGAGCAGCAGGAAGACAGGCCAAGCAGTCCCTCGTTTCTCAACAGTGCAGAAGAACTTGAAGAAGGAGGATGGGGACCGACCACACACCGAAAAGTACAAGAAGAGGAGGGGTGTGGTGCCCTGGGCTATTTTCACAAGTAGGACACATGTCGATGACAAGCACCCCTTTTGCCTTCCAAAACTTGCTCCGCTGTGCTTCTTGGCCAGGGAGGCATGAAAAGCGCTCTCCTGCCTGCCCTGCGCTTGGATCGCGTGCAGGGAGAGCTGAAAAGCTGCAGCTCCGCATGGTGCAGCAAGCCTGCAGCCCTTCCAAGCACAGGCTGTTTTGCACAAGCAAGAACACCTCGGGAAACGGAGCCAAGGGAAGAGCAGAGCTCGCTCCTGCTCCAAACCTGCAATGGGCAAAAGAGCCAGGGAGCGCCAGGGCACGAGTGGCGCCTCGGAGGTGCAAGAGCAGCGGGCAAGAACTGAGCCCAAAGGGCCCAGAGGAGCCCTGACAAGGGGCTGCGCTCAATGCTACGGAGGAGAAGAAGCAACCCCCGGGGGCAACCCTGGGCGTCCGCCCTGGGAGTCTAGAAAGCGTCCTCCCCCCGCCTGCGGGGCACGAGGGCCACCTTGGTGGAGCAGGAGCAGCAGGCACCTAGCCAAAACGGCCCAAAGGAGCCCTGGCAAGGGGCCGTGCTCAGTGCTGCAGAGGAAGGCAAAAAACCCCCGGGGACACTTGCTAGCCCACCGTGGGGGGAAAAAAGCCTTCCTCCCCGCAGCTGCAGGGCACGAGAGGCCACCTTCGTGGTGCATGAGCAACAGGCAGTAACCCAGCCAAAATGGCCCAGAGGAGCCCTGACAAGTGCTCATGCTCAGTGCTGCAGAGGAAGGCAAAAAACCCCCGGGCACCAGAGCCAATCTGCCCCGGGGGAAAATTCCTTCCTGACCCCAGCGTCGCTGGCCATCGGCTATTCCCTGAGCACGTGAGCAAGACCTGCCTCCTCGGCCCGCAGGCTGCTCACGCCTCCCAGGAGATGCCCAACCCCGATTCTCCCTCCACCTGCTGCCACCTCAGGGCCTTCCCAGAGGGGCAAAACGCCCCCGGCCTGATCCATCTGCGGGACAACGATCCTTCCTGCTCCTGGCAAGGCACCAGTGGCTGCTCCAAAGCACCGGCACCCCCGCCAACATCTCTGCATCCCATTCCTCACGGCTGCTGACACTGGTTCCGCAGGGGATGAGGATGGCGAGCTCTGCAGTGCTCCTCAAGAAGGCATTCCCTTGCTCTTGCCACTGCTAGCCGGCTGAAAAGGCCAGCCAGCCTCACCAACCTCCAGCTCTTGGGGGTTCTTCTCATCTCCAGCAGCCTCGTCGAGCCTCCTCC
Source organism: Platalea leucorodia (assembly GCF_965183815.1). Taxonomy (NCBI): domain Eukaryota; kingdom Metazoa; phylum Chordata; class Aves; order Pelecaniformes; family Threskiornithidae; genus Platalea; species Platalea leucorodia. Next base: position 443,909 of record NW_028121455.1, read on the forward strand.
GGCCTTCCTCCCTCAGCCCTTGCCAAGTAATTCCACCGCCTCCTCAAGGACTTCCTCTCACCCGTCTTGGGGCTGCCCCCAGGCCAGCTATGGCAGCGCGACGCGGGAGCGTGCTCCCTTTTATGCTGCCCCGGGGCATGGTGACTGCTGCGTTGCCGGGTGCTGGCACTGTGACACGGGGGGGACGGGCCAACCCCCTGCGCAGCCCCGCCCGCCGGCCCTCCGCCCAGCATCCTTCCCAGGAAGGCCTTTGGGCTGATGGCCCCGAGGCAGTCCCTGCGCCCAGGAGGCTCAGGGGGCTGTCCCTGCCCTTGCTGGCCATGCCCTGGGCACAGCTGCTGGGCGTCCCGCTAAATACATCTGGACATTCAGACTACGTCGTGAAGGCTGTTTGTCCCATCTACATTCATTTGGTTGTGGGGATGCCAGAGGTGAAAGCAAGGCTTTGGGTTCCCTCTGCATGAACTGGGCAGAGACGGAGAGCACGTGCAGGATGGCCTCGCCGTTCCTGACCCATGCACCAAGGGACATTTGCTGCTCCCCTGCTTATGCTGAGGTCTTCTTCTGGGAAAGAAGTCCCAAATCCTTTTCTCTTCTTGACCCTCTTTTTCCTTGCACTCCAGAGCTTTTCTCCTCCCTTGGCCTTCACCCTCAATAGCTTTCCTGAAAGTGACGGCAGCCCTCTCAGCCTTTGCCTTGCTCCTGCTAGTCGTCTTCACCTCAGCTAGAGGGTCCTGAAGGATCGCTGCAGGTCCCTTCCAACTCAACCCTTCTCTTCTCTTCATCCCTATTCTATTCCCTGCACTGACGATGAGGCGAATAACAAGGAGACCACTAGTTGCCTGAAATGCCAGGGGGTTTGCAGCTCCAGAAACACTTTCGAGGACACAAATCAAAAAGGATACAAGTAGAAACAGGATTGGATTTCATTTGATTTTACTTTATTTTACTTTCTTTTATTTTCTGTCTTGTTCTGTTGGTTGATGTTAGTTTACTTTCGTTCTTTCATGTGATGTTATTGTATTTGATTTTATTACATTTTCTTTGGGGTTATTTCTTCTTATTCTATTTTATGTTGGTTTATCTTCTTTTATTTTACCTTGCTTTATGCGTCTTTATTTTGTTTTGTTATTTGATTATTTTATCATTTTATTTGACCTTATTTTGGTTTAGGCTCTTTTAGGCTATTTGGCTGAATCTCTTTCAGAGCCGATGCTCACAAGCATTAACACAATGCGCATGTGCAGCCAGGAGCAGGCTGATGTGTTCTTCGGTTTAGTTTGAAAAAGCATCCCTTGCAGGCTGGCAAAGGAAAGCTGCAGAAAGGAGCAGCAGGAAGACAGGCCAAGCAGTCCCTCGTTTCTCAACAGTGCAGAAGAACTTGAAGAAGGAGGATGGGGACCGACCACACACCGAAAAGTACAAGAAGAGGAGGGGTGTGGTGCCCTGGGCTATTTTCACAAGTAGGACACGTGTCGATGACAAGCACCCCTTTTGCCTTCCAAAACTTGCTCCGCTGTGCTTCTTGGCCAGGGAGGCATGAAAAGCGCTCTCCTGCCTGCCCTGCGCTTGGATCGCGTGCAGGGAGAGCTGAAAAGCTGCAGCTCCGCATGGTGCAGCAAGCCTGCAGCCCTTCCAAGCACAGGCTGTTTTGCACAAGCAAGAACACCTCGGGAAACGGAGCCAAGGGAAGAGCAGAGCTCGCTCCTGCTCCAAACCTGCAACGGGCAAAAGAGCCAGGGAGCACCAGGGCACGAGGGGCGCCTCGGAGGTGCAAGAGCAGCGGGCAAGAACTGAGCCCAAAGGGCCCAGAGGAGCCCTGACAAGGGGCTGCGCTCAATGCTACGGAGGAGAAGAAGCAACCCCTGGGGGCAACCCTGGGCGTCCGCCCTGGGAGTCTAGAAAGCGTCCTCCCCCCGCCTGCGGGGCACGAGGGCCACCTTGGTGGAGCAGGAGCAGCAGGCACCTAGCCAAAACGGCCCAAAGGAGCCCTGGCAAGGGGCCGTGCTCAGTGCTGCAGAGGAAGGCAAAAAACCCCCGGGGACACTTGCTAGCGCACCGTGGGGGGAAAAAAGCCTTCCTCCCCGCAGCTGCAGGGCACGAGAGGCCACCTTCGTGGTGCATGAGCAACAGGCAGTAACCCAGCCAAAATGGCCCAGAGGAGCCCTGACAAGTGCTCATGCTCAGTGCTGCAGAGGAAGGCAAAAAACCCCCGGGCACCAGAGCCAATCTGCCCCGGGGGAAAATTCCTTCCTGACCCCAGCGTCGCTGGCCATCGGCTATTCCCTGAGCACGTGAGCAAGACCTGCCTCCTCGGCCCGCAGGCTGCTCACGCCTCCCAGGAGATGCCCAACCCCGATTCTCCCTCCACCTGCTGCCACCTCAGGGCCTTCCCAGAGGGGCAAAACGCCCCCGGCCTGATCCATCTGGGGGACAACCATACTTCCTGCGCCTGGCAAGGCACCAGTGGCTGCTCCAAAGCACCGGCACCCCCGCCAACATCTCTGCATCCCATTCCTCACGGCTGCTGCCACTGGCTCTGCAGGGGATGAGGATGGCGAGCTCTGCAGTGCTCCTCAAGAAGGCATTCCCTTGCTCTTGCCACTGCTAGCCGGCTGAAAAGGCCAGCCAGCCTCACCAACCTCCAGCTGTTGGGGGTTCTTCTCGTCTCCAGCAGCCTCGTCGAGCCTCCTCCGGCCTTCCTCCCTCAGCCCTCGCCAAGTAATTCCACCGCCTCCTCAAGGACTTCCTCTCGCCCGTCTTGGGGCTGCCCCCAGGCCAGCTATGGCAGCGCGGCGCGGGAGCGTGCTCCCTTTTATGCTGCCCCGGGGCATGGTGACTGCTGCGTTGCCGGGTGCTGGCACTGTGACACGGGGGTGACGGGCCACCCCCCTGCGCAGCCCCGCCTGCCGGCCCTCTGCCCAGCATCCTTCCCAGGAAGGCCTTTGGGCTGCTGGCCCCGAGGCAGTCCCTGCGCCCAGGAGGCTCAGGGGGCTGTCCCTGCCCTTGCTGGCCATGCCCTGGGCACAGCTGCTGGGCGTCCCGCTAAATACATCTGGACATTCAGACTACGTCGTGAAGGCTGTTTGTCCCATCTACATTCATTTGGTTGTGGGGATGCCAGAGGTGAAAGCAAGGCTTTGGGTTCCCTCTGCATGAACTGTGCAGAGACGGAGAGCACGTGCAGGATGGCCTCGCCGTTCCTGACCCATGCACCAAGGGACATTTGCTGCTCCCCTGCTTATGCTGAGGTCTTCTTCTGGGAAAGAAGTCCCAAATCGTTTTCTCTTCTTGACCATCTTTTTCCTTGCACTCCAGAGCTTTTCTCCTCCCTTGGCCTTCACCTTCAATAGCTTTCCTGAAAGTGACGGCAGCCCTCTCAGCCTTTGCCTTGCTCCTGCTAGTCGTCTTCACCTCAGCTAGAGAGTCCTGAAGGATCGCTGCAGGTCCCTTCCAACTCAACCCTACTCTTCTCTTCATCCCTATTCTATTCCCTGCACTCATGATGAGGCGAACAACAAGGAGACCACTAGTTGCCTGAAATGCCAGGGGGTTTACAGCTCCGGAAACACTTTCGAGGACACAAATCAAAAAGGATACAAGTAGAAACAGGATTGGATTTCATTTGATTTTACTTTATTTTACTTTCTTTTATTTTCTGTCTTGTTCTGTTGGTTGATGTTAGTTTACTTTCGTTTCTTTCATGTGATGTTATTGTATTTGATTTTATTACATTTTCTTTGGGGTTATTTCTTATTATTTTATTTTATGTTGGTTTATCTTCTTTTATTTTACCTTGCTTTATGCGTTTTTATTTTGGTTTGTTATTTTATTATTTTATCATTTTATTTGACCTTATTTTGGTTTAGGCTCCTTTAGGCTATTTGGCTGAATCTCTTTCAGAGCCGATGCTCACAAGCATTAACACAATGCGCATGTGCAGCCAGGAGCAGGCTGATGTGTTCTTCGGTTTAGTTTGAAAAAGCATCCCTTGCAGTCTGGCAAAGGAAAGCCGCAGAAAGGAGCAGCAGGAAGACAGGCCAAGCAGTCCCTCGTTTCTCAACAGTGCAGAAGAACTTGAAGAAGGAGGATGGGGACCGACCACACACCGAAAAGTACAAGAAGAGGAGGGGTGTGGTGCCCTGGGCTATTTTCACAAGTAGGACACATGTCGATGACAAGCACCCCTTTTGCCTTCCAAAACTTGCTCCGCTGTGCTTCTTGGCCAGGGAGGCATGAAAAGCGCTCTCCTGCCTGCCCTGCGCTTGGATCGCGTGCAGGGAGAGCTGAAAAGCTGCAGCTCCGCATGGTGCAGCAAGCCTGCAGCCCTTCCAAGCACAGGCTGTTTTGCACAAGCAAGAACACCTCGGGAAACGGAGCCAAGGGAAGAGCAGAGCTCGCTCCTGCTCCAAACCTGCAATGGGCAAAAGAGCCAGGGAGCGCCAGGGCACGAGTGGCGCCTCGCAGGTGCAAGAGCAGCGGGCAAGAACTGAGCCCAAAGGGCCCAGAGGAGCCCTGACAAGGGGCTGCGCTCAATGCTACGGAGGAGAAGAAGCAACCCCCGGGGGCAACCCTGGGCGTCCGCCCTGGGAGTCTAGAAAGCGTCCTCCCCCCGCCTGCGGGGCACGAGGGCCACCTTGGTGGAGCAGGAGCAGCAGGCACCTAGCCAAAACGGCCCAAAGGAGCCCTGGCAAGGGGCCGTGCTCAGTGCTGCAGAGGAAGGCAAAAAACCCCCGGGGACACTTGCTAGCCCACCGTGGGGGGAAAAAAGCCTTCCTCCCCGCAGCTGCAGGGCACGAGAGGCCACCTTCGTGGTGCATGAGCAACAGGCAGTAACCCAGCCAAAATGGCCCAGAGGAGCCCTGACAAGTGCTCATGCTCAGTGCTGCAGAGGAAGGCAAAAAACCCCCGGGCACCAGAGCCAATCTGCCCCGGGGGAAAATTCCTTCCTGACCCCAGCGTCGCTGGCCATCGGCTATTCCCTGAGCACGTGAGCAAGACCTGCCTCCTCGGCCCGCAGGCTGCTCACGCCTCCCAGGAGATGCCCAACCCCGATTCTCCCTCCACCTGCTGCCACCTCAGGGCCTTCCCAGAGGGGCAAAACGCCCCCGGCCTGATCCATCTGCGGGACAACGATCCTTCCTGCTCCTGGCAAGGCACCAGTGGCTGCTCCAAAGCACCGGCACCCCCGCCAACATCTCTGCATCCCATTCCTCACGGCTGCTGACACTGGTTCCGCAGGGGATGAGGATGGCGAGCTCTGCAGTGCTCCTCAAGAAGGCATTCCCTTGCTCTTGCCACTGCTAGCCGGCTGAAAAGGCCAGCCAGCCTCACCAACCTCCAGCTCTTGGGGGTTCTTCTCATCTCCAGCAGCCTCGTCGAGCCTCCTCCGGCCTTCCTCCCTCAGCCCTCGCCAAGTAATTCCACCGCCTCCTCAAGGACTTCCTCTCGCCCGTCTTGGGGCTGCCCCCAGGCCAGCTATGGCAGCGCGGCGCGGGAGCGTGCTCCCTTTTATGCTGCCCCGGGGCATGGTGACTGCTGCGTTGCCGGGTGCTGGCACTGTGACACGGGGGGGACGGGCCAACCCCCTGCGCAGCCCCGCCCGCCGGCCCTCCGCCCAGCATCCTTCCCAGGAAGGCCTTTGGGCTGCTGGCCCCGAGGCAGTCCCTGCGCCCAGGAGGCTCAGGGGGCTGTCCCTGCCCTTGCTGGCCATGCCCTGGGCACAGCTGCTGGGCGTCCCGCTAAATACATCTGGACATTCAGACTACGTCGTGAAGGCTGTTTGTCCCATCTACATTCATTTGGTTGTGGGGATGCCAGAGGTGAAAGCAAGGCTTTGGGTTCCCTCTGCATGAACTGGGCAGAGACGGAGAGCACGTGCAGGATGGCCTCGCCGTTCCTGACCCATGCACCAAGGGACATTTGCTGCTCCCCTGCTTATGCTGAGGTCTTCTTCTGGGAAAGAAGTCCCAAATCGTTTTCTCTTCTTGACCATCTGTTTCCTTGCACTCCAGAGCTTTTCTCCTCCCTTGGCCTTCACCCTCAATACCTGTCCTGAAAGTGACGGCAGCCCTCTCAGCCTTTGCCTTGCTCCTGCTAGTCGTCTTCACCTCAGCTAGAGGGTCCTGAAGGATCGCTGCAGGTCCCTTCCAACTCAACCCTTCTCTTCTCTTCATCCCTATTCTATTCCCTGCACTGACGATGAGGCGAATAACAAGGAGACCACTAGTTGCCTGAAATGCCAGGGGGTTTGCAGCTCCAGAAACACTTTCGAGGACACAAATCAAAAAGGATACAAGTAGAAACAGGATTGGATTTCATTTGATTTTACTTTATTTTACTTTCTTTTATTTTCTGTCTTGTTCTGTTGGTTGATGTTAGTTTACTTTCGTTCTTTCATGTGATGTTATTGTATTTGATTTTATTACATTTTCTTTGGGGTTATTTCTTCTTATTCTATTTTATGTTGGTTTATCTTCTTTTATTTTACCTTGCTTTATGCGTTTTTATTTTGGTTTGTTATTTTATTATTTTATCATTTTATTTGACCTTATTTTGGTTTAGGCTCCTTTAGGCTATTTGGCTGAATCTCTTTCAGAGCCGATGCTCACAAGCATTAACACAATGCGCATGTGCAGCCAGGAGCAGGCTGATGTGTTCTTCGGTTTAGTTTGAAAAAGCATCCCTTGCAGTCTGGCAAAGGAAAGCTGCAGAAAGGAGCAGCAGGAAGACAGGCCAAGCAGTCCCTCGTTTCTCAACAGTGCAGAAGAACTTGAAGAAGGAGGATGGGGACCGACCACACACCGAAAAGTACAAGAAGAGGAGGGGTGTGGTGCCCTGGGCTATTTTCACAAGTAGCACACATGTCGATGACAAGCACCCCTTTTGCCTTCCAAAACTTGCTCCGCTGTGCTTCTTGGCCAGGGAGGCATGAAAAGCGCTCTCCTGCCTGCCCTGCGCTTGGATCGCGTGCAGGGAGAGCTGAAAAGCTGCAGCTCCGCATGGTGCAGCAAGCCTGCAGCCCTTCCAAGCACAGGCTGTTTTGCACAAGCAAGAACACCTCGGGAAACGGAGCCAAGGGAAGAGCAGAGCTCGCTCCTGCTCCAAACCTGCAATGGGCCAAAGAGCCAGGGAGCGCCAGGGCACGAGTGGCGCCTCGGAGGTGCAAGAGCAGCGGGCAAGAACTGAGCCCAAAGGGCCCAGAGGAGCCCTGACAAGGGGCTGCGCTCAATGCTACGGAGGAGAAGAAGCAACCCCCGGGGGCAACCCTGGGCGTCCGCCCTGGGAGTCTAGAAAGCGTCCTCCCCCCACCTGCGGGGCACGAGGGCCACCTTGGTGGAGCAGGAGCAGCAGGCACCTAGCCAAAACGGCCCAAAGGAGCCCTGGCAAGGGGCCGTGCTCAGTGCTGCAGAGGAAGGCAAAAAACCCCCGGGGACACTTGCTAGCCCACCGTGGGGGGAAAAAAGCCTTCCTCCCCGCAGCTGCAGGGCACGAGAGGCCACCTTCGTGGTGCATGAGCAACAGGCAGTAACCCAGCCAAAATGGCCCAGAGGAGCCCTGACAAGTGCTCATGCTCAGTGCTGCAGAGGAAGGCAAAAAACCCCCGGGCACCAGAGCCAATCTGCCCCGGGGGAAAATTCCTTCCTGACCCCAGCGTCGCTGGCGATGGGCTATTCCCTGAGCACGTGAGCAAGACCTGCCTCCTCGGCCCGCAGGCTGCTCACGCCTCCCAGGAGATGCCCAACCCCGATTCTCCCTCCACCTGCTGCCACCTCAGGGCCTTCCCAGAGGGGCAAAACGCCCCCGGCCTGATCCATCTGGGGGACAACCATCCTTCCTGCGCCTGGCAAGGCACCAGTGGCTGCTCCAAAGCACCGGCACCCCCGCCAACATCTCTGCATCCCATTCCTCACGGCTGCTGCCACTGGCTCCGCAGGGGATGAGGATGGTGAGCTCTGCAGTGCTCCTCAAGAAGGCATTCCCTTGCTCTTGCCACTGCTAGCCAGCTGAAAAGGCCAGCCAGCCTCACCAACCTCCAGCTGTTGGGGGTTCTTCTCATCTCCAGCAGCCTCGTCGAGCCTCCTCCGGCCTTCCTCCCTCAGCCCTCGCCAAGTAATTCCACCGCCTCCTCAAGGACTTCCTCTCGCCCGTCTTGGGGCTGCCCCCAGGCCAGCTATGGCAGCGCGGCGCGGGAGCGTGCTCCCTTTTATGCTGCCCCGGGGCATGGTGACTGCTGCGTTGCCGGGCGCTGGCACTGTGACACGGGGGGGACGGGCCAACCCCCCTGCGCAGCCCCGCCCGCCGGCCCTCTGCCCAGCATCCTTCCCAGGAAGGCCTTTGGGCTGCTGGCCCCGAGGCAGTCCCTGCGCCCAGGAGGCTCAGGGGGCTGTCCCTGCCCTTGCTGGCCATGCCCTGGGCACAGCTGCTGGGCGTCCCGCTCAATGCATCTGGACATTCAGACTACGTCATGAAGGCTGTTTGTCCCATGTACATTCATTTGGTTGTGGGGATGCCAGAGGTGAAAGCAAGGCTTTTGGTTCCCTCTGCATGAACTGTGCAGAGACGGAGAGCACGTGCAGGATGGCCTCGCTGTTCCTGACCCATGCACCAAGGGACATTTGCTGCTCCCCTGCTTATGCTGAGGTCGTCTTCTGGGAAAGAAGTCCCAAATCCTTTTCTCTTCTTGACCCTCTTTTTCCTTGCACTCCAGAGCTTTTCTCCTCCCTTGGCCTTCACCCTCAATACCTTTCCTGAAAGTGATGGCAGCCCTCTCAGCCTTTCTCTTGCTCCTGCTAGTTGTCTTCACCTCAGCTAGAGAGTCCTGAAGGATCGCTGCAGGTCCCTTCCAACTCAACCCTACTCTTCTCTTCATCCCTATTCTATTCCCTGCACTCATGATGAGGCGAACAACAAGGAGACCACTAGTTGCCTGAAATGCCAGGGGGTTTACAGCTCCGGAAACACTTTCGAGGACACAAATCAAAAAGGATACAAGTAGAAACAGGATTGGATTTCATTTGACTTTACTTTATTTTACTTTCTTTTATTTTCTGTCTTGTTCTGTTGGTTGATGTTAGTTTACTTTCGTTTCTTTCATGTGATGTTATTGTATTTGATTTTATTACATTTTCTTTGGGGTTATTTCTTCTTATTCTATTTTATGTTGGTTTATCTTCTTTTATTTTACCTTGCTTTATGCGTCTTTATTTTGTTTTGTTATTTGATTATTTTATCATTTTATTTGACCTTATTTTGGTTTAGGCTCCTTTAGGCTATTTGGCTGAATCTCTTTCAGAGCCGATGCTCACAAGCATTAACACAATGCGCATGTGCAGCCAGGAGCAGGCTGATGTGTTCTTCGGTTTAGTTTGAAAAAGCATCCCTTGCAGTCTGGCAAAGGAAAGCTGCAGAAAGGAGCAGCAGGAAGACAGGCCAAGCAGTCCCTCGTTTCTCAACAGTGCAGAAGAACTTGAAGAAGGAGGATGGGGACCGACCACACACCGAAAAGTACAAGAAGAGGAGGGGTGTGGTGCCCTGGGCTATTTTCACAAGTAGGACACATGTCGATGACAAGCACCCCTTTTGCCTTCCAAAACTCGCTCCGCTGTGCTTCTTGGCCAGGGAGGCATGAAAAGCGCTCTCCTGCCTGCCCTGCGCTTGGATCGCGTGCAGGGAGAGCTGAAAAGCTGCAGCTCCGCATGGTGCAGCAAGCCTGCAGCCCTTCCAAGCACAGGCTGTTTTGCACAAGCAAGAACACCTCGGGAAACGGAGCCAAGGGAAGAGCAGAGCTCGCTCCTGCTCCAAACCTGCAACGGGCAAAAGAGCCAGGGAGCGCCAGGGCACGAGTGGCGCCTCGGAGGTGCAAGAGCAGCGGGCAAGAACTGAGCCCAAAGGGCCCAGAGGAGCCCTGACAAGGGGCTGCGCTCAATGCTACGGAGGAGAAGAAGCAACCCCCGGGGGCAACCCTGGGCGTCCGCCCTGGGAGTCTAGAAAGCGTCCTCCCGCCGCCTGCGGGGCACGAGGGCCACCTTGGTGGAGCAGGAGAAGCAGGCACCTAGCCAAAACGGCCCAAAGGAGCCCTGGCAAGGGGCCGTGCTCAGTGCTGCAGAGGAAGGCAAAAAACCCCCGGGGACACTTGCTAGCGCACCGTGGGGGGAAAAAAGCCTTCCTCCCCGCAGCTGCAGGGCACGAGAGGCCACCTTCGTGGTGCATGAGCAACAGGCAGTAACCCAGCCAAAATGGCCCAGAGGAGCCCTGACAAGTGCTCATGCTCAGTGCTGCAGAGGAAGGCAAAAAACCCCCGGGCACCAGAGCCAATCTGCCCCGGGGGAAGATTCCTTCCTGACCCCAGCGTCGCTGGTGATGGGCTATTCCCTGAGCAGGTGAGCAAGACCTGCCTCCTCGGCCCGCAGGCTGCTCACGCCTCCCAGGAGATGCCCAACCCCGATTCTCCCTCCACCTGCTGCCACCTCAGGGCCTTCCCAGAGGGGCAAAACGCCCCCGGCCTGATCCATCTGGGGGACAACCATACTTCCTGCGCCTGGCAAGGCACCAGTGGCTGCTCCAAAGCACCGGCACCCCCGCCAACATCTCTGCATCCCATTCCTCACGGCTGCTGACACTGGCTCCGCAGGGGATGAGGATGGCGAGCTCTGCAGTGCTCCTCAAGAAGGCATTCCCTTGCTCTTGCCACTGCTAGCCAGCTGAAAAGGCCAGCCAGCCTCACCAACCTCCAGCTGTTGGGGGTTCTTCTCGTCTCCAGCAGCCTCGTCGAGCCTCCTCCGGCCTTCCTCCCTCAGCCCTCGCCAAGTAATTCCACCGCCTCCTCAAGGACTTCCTCTCGCCCGTCTTGGGGCTGCCCCCAGGCCAGCTATGGCAGCGCGACGCGGGAGCGTGCTCCCTTTTATGCCGCCCCGGGGCATGGTGACTGCTGCGTTGCCGGGTGCTGGCACTGTGACACGGGGGGGACAGGGCCCCCCCTGCGCAGCCCCGCCCGCCGGCCCTCTGCCCAGCATCCTTCCCAGGAAGGCCTTTGGGCTGCTGGCCCCGAGGCAGTCCCTGCGCCCAGGAGGCTCAGGGGGCTGTCCCTGCCCTTGCTGGCCATGCCCTGGGCACAGCTGCTGGGCGTCCCGCTAAATACATCTGGACATTCAGACTACGTCGTGAAGGCTGTTTGTCCCATGTACATTCATTTGGTTGTGGGGATGCCAGAGGTGAAAGCAAGGCTTTGGGTTCCCTCTGCATGAACTGGGCAGAGACGGAGAGCACGTGCAGGATGGCCTCGCCGTTCCTGACCCATGCACCAAGGGACATTTGCTGCTCCCCTGCTTATGCTGAGGTCTTCTTCTGGGAAAGAAGTCCCAAATCCTTTTCTCTTCTTGACCCTCTTTTTCCTTGCACTCCAGAGCTTTTCTCCTCCCTTGGCCTTCACCCTCAATACCTTTCCTGAAAGTGACGGCAGCCCTCTCAGCCTTTGCCTTGCTCCTGCTAGTCGTCTTCACCTCAGCTAGAGGGTCCTGAAGGATCGCTGCAGGTCCCTTCCAACTCAACCCTTCTCTTCTCTTCACTTGTGTTCTATTCCCTGCACTGACGATGAGGCGAATAACAAGGAGACCACTAGTTGCCTGAAATGCCAGGGGGTTTGCAGCTCCAGAAACACTTTCGAGGACACAAATCAAAAAGGATACAAGTAGAAACAGGATTGGATTTCATTTGATTTTACTTTATTTTACTTTCTTTTATTTTCTGTCTTGTTCTGTTGGTTGATGTTAGTTTACTTTCGTTTCTTTCATGTGATGTTATTGTATTTGATTTTATTACATTTTCTTTGGGGTTATTTCTTCTTATTTTATTTTATGTTGGTTTATCTTCTTTTATTTTACCTTGCTTTATGCGTTTTTATTTTGGTTTGTTATTTTATTATTTTATCATTTTATTTGACCTTATTTTGTTTTAGGCTCCTTTAGGCTATTTGGCTGAATCTCTTTCAGAGCCGATGCTCACAAGCATTAACACAATGCGCATGTGCAGCCAGGAGCAGGCTGATGTGTTCTTCGGTTTAGTTTGAAAAAGCATCCCTTGCAGTCTGGCAAAGGAAAGCTGCAGAAAGGAGCAGCAGGAAGACAGGCCAAGCAGTCCCTCGTTTCTCAACAGTGCAGAAGAACTTGAAGAAGGAGGATGGGGACCGACCACACACTGAAAAGTACAAGAAGAGGAGGGGTGTGGTGCCCTGGGCTATTTTCACAAGTAGGACACATGTCGATGACAAGCACCCCTTTTGCCTTCCAAAACTCGCTCCGCTGTGCTTCTTGGCCAGGGAGGCATGAAAAGCGCTCTCCTGCCTGCCCTGCGCTTGGATCGCATGCAGGGAGAGCTGAAAAGCTGCAGCTCCGCATGGTGCGGCAAGCCTGCAGCCCTTCCAAGCACAGGCTGTTTTGCACAAGCAAGGACACCTCGGGAAACGGAGCCAAGGGAAGAGCAGAGCTCGCTCCTGCTCCAAACCTGCAATGGGCCAAAGAGCCAGGGAGCGCCAGGGCACGAGTGGCGCCTCGCAGGTGCAAGAGCAGCGGGCAAGAACTGAGCCCAAAGGGCCCAGAGGAGCCCTGACAAGGGGCTGCGCTCAATGCTACGGAGGAGAAGAAGCAACCCCCGGGGGCAACCCTGGGCGTCCGCCCTGGGAGTCTAGAAAGCGTCCTCCCCCCGCCTGCGGGGCACGAGGGCCACCTTGGTGGAGCAGGAGCAGCAGGCACCTAGCCAAAACGGCCCAAAGGAGCCCTGGCAAGGGGCCGTGCTCAGTGCTGCAGAGGAAGGCAAAAAACCCCCGGGGACACTTGCTAGCGCACCGTGGGGGGAAAAAAGCCTTCCTCCCCGCAGCTGCAGGGCACGAGAGGCCACCTTCGTGGTGCATGAGCAACAGGCAGTAACCCAGCCAAAATGGCCCAGAGGAGCCCTGACAAGTGCTCATGCTCAGTGCTGCAGAGGAAGGCAAAAAACCCCCGGGCACCAGAGCCAATCTGCCCCGGGGGAAAATTCCTTCCTGACCCCAGCGTCGCTGGCGATGGGCTATTCCCTGAGCACGTGAGCAAGACCTGCCTCCTCGGCCCGCAGGCTGCTCACGCCTCCCAGGAGATGCCCAACCCCGATTCTCCCTCCACCTGCTGCCACCTCAGGGCCTTCCCAGAGGGGCAAAACGCCCCCGGCCTGATCCATCTGGGGGACAACCATCCTTCCTGTGCCTGGCAAGGCACCAGTGGCTGCTCCAAAGCACCGGCACCCCCGCCAACATCTCTGCATCCCATTCCTCACGGCTGCTGACACTGGCTCCGCAGGGGATGAGGATGGCGAGCTCTGCAGTGCTCCTCAAGAAGGCATTCCCTTGCTCTTGCCACTGCTAGCCGGCTGAAAAGGCCAGCCAGCCTCACCAACCTCCAGCTGTTGGGGGTTCTTCTCGTCTCCAGCAGCCTCGTCGAGCCTCCTCCGGCCTTCCTCCCTCAGCCCTCGCCAAGTAATTCCACCGCCTCCTCAAGGACTTCCTCTCGCCCGTCTTGGGGCTGCCCCCAGGCCAGCTATGGCAGCGCGACGCGGGAGCGTGCTCCCTTTTATGCCGCCCCGGGGCATGGTGACTGCTGCGTTGCCGGGTGCTGGCACTGTGACACGGGGGTGACGGGCCACCCCCCTGCGCAGCCCCACCCGCCGGCCCTCTGCCCAGCATCCTTCCCAGGAAGGCCTTTGGGCTGCTGGCCCCGAGGCAGTCCCTGCGCCCAGGAGGCTCAGGGGGCTGTCCCTGCCCTTGCTGGCCATGCCCTGGGCACAGCTGCTGGGCGTCCCGCTAAATACATCTGGACATTCAGACTACGTCGTGAAGGCTGTTTGTCCTATCTACATTCATTTGGTTGTGGGGATGCCAGAGGTGAAAGCAAGGCTTTTGGTTCCCTCTGCATGAACTGTGCAGAGACGGAGAGCACGTGCAGGATGGCCTCGCCGTTCCTGACCCATGCACCAAGGGACATTTGCTGCTCCCCTGCTTATGCTGAGGTCTTCTTCTGGGAAAGAAGTCCCAAATCCTTTTCTCTTCTTGACCATCTGTTTCCTTGCACTCCAGAGCTTTTCTCCTCCCTTGGCCTTCACCCTCAATAGCTTTCCTGAAAGTGACGGCAGCCCTCTCAGCCTTTGCCTTGCTCCTGCTAGTCGTCTTCACCTCAGCTAGAGGGTCCTGAAGGATCGCTGCAGGTCCCTTCCAACTCAACCCTTCTCTTCTCTTCATCCCTATTCTATTCCCTGCACTGACGATGAGGCGAATAACAAGGAGACCACTAGTTGCCTGAAATGCCAGGGGGTTTGCAGCTCCAGAAACACTTTCGAGGACACAAATCAAAAAGGATACAAGTAGAAACAGGATTGGATTTCATTTGATTTTACTTCATTTTACTTTCTTTTATTTTCTGTCTTGTTCTGTTGGTTGATGTTAGTTTACTTTCGTTTCTTTCATGTGATGTTATTGTATTTGATTTTATTACATTTTCTTTGGGGTTATTTCTTATTATTTTATTTTATGTTGGTTTATCTTCTTTTATTTTACCTTGCTTTATGCGTCTTTATTTTGTTTTGTTATTTGATTATTTTATCATTTTATTTGACCTTATTTTGGTTTAGGCTCTTTTAGGCTCTTTTGCTGAATCTCTTTCAGAGCCGATGCTCACAAGCATTAACACAATGCGCATGTGCAGCCAGGAGCAGGCTGATGTGTTCTTCGGTTTAGTTTGAAAAAGCATCCCTTGCAGTCTGGCAAAGGAAAGCTGCAGAAAGGAGCAGCAGGAAGACAGGCCAAGCAGTCCCTCGTTTCTCAACAGTGCAGAAGAACTTGAAGAAGGAGGATGGGGACCGACCACACACCGAAAAGTACAAGAAGAGGAGGGGTGTGGTGCCCTGGGCTATTTTCACAAGTAGGACACGTGTCGATGACAAGCACCCCTTTTGCCTTCCAAAACTTGCTCCGATGTGCTTCTTGGCCAGGGAGGCATGAAAAGCGCTCTCCTGCCTGCCCTGCGCTTGGATCGCGTGCAGGGAGAGCTGAAAAGCTGCAGCTCCGCATGGTGCAGCAAGCCTGCAGCCCTTCCAAGCACAGGCTGTTTTGCACAAGCAAGAACACCTCGGGAAACGGAGCCAAGGGAAGAGCAGAGCTCGCTCCTGCTCCAAACCTGCAATGGGCCAAAGAGCCAGGGAGCGCCAGGGCACGAGTGGCGCCTCGGAGGTGCAAGAGCAGCGGGCAAGAACTGAGCCCAAAGGGCCCAGAGGAGCCCTGACAAGGGGCTGCGCTCAATGCTACGGAGGAGAAGAAGCAACCCCCGGGGGCAACCCTGGGCGTCCGCCCTGGGAGTCTAGAAAGCATCCTCCCCCCGCCTGCGGGGCACGAGGGCCACCTTGGTGGAGCAGGAGCAGCAGGCACCTAGCCAAAACGGCCCAAAGGAGCCCTGGCAAGGGGCCGTGCTCAGTGCTGCAGAGGAAGGCAAAAACCCCCAGGGACACTTGCTAGCCCACCGTGGGGGGAAAAAAGCCTTCCTCCCCGCAGCTGCAGGGCACGAGAGGCCACCTTCGTGGTGCATGAGCAACAGGCAGTAACCCAGCCAAAATGGCCCAGAGGAGCCCTGACAAGTGCTCATGCTCAGTGCTGCAGAGGAAGGCAAAAAACCCCCGGGCACCAGAGCCAATCTGCCCCGGGGGAAAATTCCTTCCTGACCCCAGCGTCGCTGGCCATCGGCTATTCCCTGAGCACGTGAGCAAGACCTGCCTCCTCGGCCCGCAGGCTGCTCACGCCTCCCAGGAGATGCCCAACCCCGATTCTCCCTCCACCTGCTGCCACCTCAGGGCCTTCCCAGAGGGGCAAAACGCCCCCGGCCTGATCCATCTGGGGGACAACCATCCTTCCTGTGCCTGGCAAGGCACCAGTGGCTGCTCCAAAGCACCGGCACCCCCGCCAACATCTCTGCATCCCATTCCTCACGGCTGCTGACACTGGCTCCGCAGGGGATGAGGATGGCGAGCTCTGCAGTGCTCCTCAAGAAGGCATTCCCTTGCTCTTGCCACTGCTAGCCGGCTGAAAAGGCCAGCCAGCCTCACCAACCTCCAGCTGTTGGGGGTTCTTCTCGTCTCCAGCAGCCTCGTCGAGCCTCCTCCGGCCTTCCTCCCTCAGCCCTCGCCAAGTAATTCCACCGCCTCCTCAAGGACTTCCTCTCGCCCGTCTTGGGGCTGCCCCCAGGCCAGCTATGGCAGCGCGACGCGGGAGCGTGCTCCCTTTTATGCCGCCCCGGGGCATGGTGACTGCTGCGTTGCCGGGTGCTGGCACTGTGACACGGGGGTGACGGGCCACCCCCCTGCGCAGCCCCACCCGCCGGCCCTCTGCCCAGCATCCTTCCCAGGAAGGCCTTTGGGCTGCTGGCCCCGAGGCAGTCCCTGCGCCCAGGAGGCTCAGGGGGCTGTCCCTGCCCTTGCTGGCCATGCCCTGGGCACAGCTGCTGGGCGTCCCGCTAAATACATCTGGACATTCAGACTACGTCGTGAAGGCTGTTTGTCCTATCTACATTCATTTGGTTGTGGGGATGCCAGAGGTGAAAGCAAGGCTTTTGGTTCCCTCTGCATGAACTGTGCAGAGACGGAGAGCACGTGCAGGATGGCCTCGCCGTTCCTGACCCATGCACCAAGGGACATTTGCTGCTCCCCTGCTTATGCTGAGGTCTTCTTCTGGGAAAGAAGTCCCAAATCCTTTTCTCTTCTTGACCATCTGTTTCCTTGCACTCCAGAGCTTTTCTCCTCCCTTGGCCTTCACCCTCAATAGCTTTCCTGAAAGTGACGGCAGCCCTCTCAGCCTTTGCCTTGCTCCTGCTAGTCGTCTTCACCTCAGCTAGAGGGTCCTGAAGGATCGCTGCAGGTCCCTTCCAACTCAACCCTTCTCTTCTCTTCATCCCTATTCTATTCCCTGCACTGACGATGAGGCGAATAACAAGGAGACCACTAGTTGCCTGAAATGCCAGGGGGTTTGCAGCTCCAGAAACACTTTCGAGGACACAAATCAAAAAGGATACAAGTAGAAACAGGATTGGATTTCATTTGATTTTACTTCATTTTACTTTCTTTTATTTTCTGTCTTGTTCTGTTGGTTGATGTTAGTTTACTTTCGTTTCTTTCATGTGATGTTATTGTATTTGATTTTATTACATTTTCTTTGGGGTTATTTCTTATTATTTTATTTTATGTTGGTTTATCTTCTTTTATTTTACCTTGCTTTATGCGTCTTTATTTTGTTTTGTTATTTGATTATTTTATCATTTTATTTGACCTTATTTTGGTTTAGGCTCTTTTAGGCTCTTTTGCTGAATCTCTTTCAGAGCCGATGCTCACAAGCATTAACACAATGCGCATGTGCAGCCAGGAGCAGGCTGATGTGTTCTTCGGTTTAGTTTGAAAAAGCATCCCTTGCAGTCTGGCAAAGGAAAGCTGCAGAAAGGAGCAGCAGGAAGACAGGCCAAGCAGTCCCTCGTTTCTCAACAGTGCAGAAGAACTTGAAGAAGGAGGATGGGTACCGACCACACACCGAAAAGTACAAGAAGAGGAGGGGTGTGGTGCCCTGGGCTATTTTCACAAGTAGGACACGTGTCGATGACAAGCACCCCTTTTGCCTTCCAAAACTTGCTCCGCTGTGCTTCTTGGCCAGGGAGGCATGAAAAGCGCTCTCCTGCCTGCCCTGCGCTTGGATCGCGTGCAGGGAGAGCTGAAAAGCTGCAGCTCCGCATGGTGCAGCAAGCCTGCAGCCCTTCCAAGCACAGGCTGTTTTGCACAAGCAAGAACACCTCGGGAAACGGAGCCAAGGGAAGAGCAGAGCTCGCTCCTGCTCCAAACCTGCAATGGGCCAAAGAGCCAGGGAGCGCCAGGGCACGAGTGGCGCCTCGGAGGTGCAAGAGCAGCGGGCAAGAACTGAGCCCAAAGGGCCCAGAGGAGCCCTGACAAGGGGCTGCGCTCAATGCTACGGAGGAGAAGAAGCAACCCCCGGGGGCAACCCTGGGCGTCCGCCCTGGGAGTCTAGAAAGCATCCTCCCCCCGCCTGCGGGGCACGAGGGCCACCTTGGTGGAGCAGGAGCAGCAGGCACCTAGCCAAAACGGCCCAAAGGAGCCCTGGCAAGGGGCCGTGCTCAGTGCTGCAGAGGAAGGCAAAAACCCCCAGGGACACTTGCTAGCCCACCGTGGGGGGAAAAAAGCCTTCCTCCCCGCAGCTGCAGGGCACGAGAGGCCACCTTCGTGGTGCATGAGCAACAGGCAGTAACCCAGCCAAAATGGCCCAGAGGAGCCCTGACAAGTGCTCATGCTCAGTGCTGCAGAGGAAGGCAAAAAACCCCCGGGCACCAGAGCCAATCTGCCCCGGGGGAAGATTCCTTCCTGACCCCAGCGTCGCTGGCGATGGGCTATTCCCTGAGCAGGTGAGCAAGACCTGCCTCCTCGGCCCGCAGGCTGCTCACGCCTCCCAGGAGATGCCCAACCCCGATTCTCCCTCCACCTGCTGCCACCTCAGGGCCTTCCCAGAGGGGCAAAACGCCCCCGGCCTGATCCATCTGCGGGACAACCATCCTTCCTGTGCCTGGCAAGGCACCAGTGGCTGCTCCAAAGCACCGGCACCCCCGCCAACATCTCTGCATCCCATTCCTCACGGCTGCTGACACTGGCTCCGCAGGGGATGAGGATGGCGAGCTCTGCAGTGCTCCTCAAGAAGGCATTCCCTTGCTCTTGCCACTGCTAGCCAGCTGAAAAGGCCAGCCAGCCTCACCAACCTCCAGCTTTTGGGGGTTCTTCTTGTCTCCAGCAGCCTCGTCGAGCCTCCTCCGGCCTTCCTCCCTCAGCCCTCGCCAAGTAATTCCACCGCCTCCTCAAGGACTTCCTCTCGCCCGTCTTGGGGCTGCCCCCAGGCCAGCTATGGCAGCGCGGCGCGGGAGCGTGCTCCCTTTTATGCTGCCCCGGGGCATGGTGACTGCTGCGTTGCCGGGTGCTGGCACTGTGACACGGGGGTGACGGGCCACCCCCCTGCGCAGCCCCGCCTGCCGGCCCTCTGCCCAGCATCCTTCCCAGGAAGGCCTTTGGGCTGCTGGCCCCGAGGCAGTCCCTGCGCCCAGGAGGCTCAGGGGGCTGTCCCTGCCCTTGCTGGCCATGCCCTGGGCACAGCTGCTGGGCGTCCCGCTAAATACATCTGGACATTCAGACTACGTCGTGAAGGCTGTTTGTCCCATCTACATTCATTTGGTTGTGGGGATGCCAGAGGTGAAAGCAAGGCTTTGGGTTCCCTCTGCATGAACTGTGCAGAGACGGAGAGCACGTGCAGGATGGCCTCGCCGTTCCTGACCCATGCACCAAGGGACATTTGCTGCTCCCCTGCTTATGCTGAGGTCTTCTTCTGGGAAAGAAGTCCCAAATCGTTTTCTCTTCTTGACCATCTTTTTCCTTGCACTCCAGAGCTTTTCTCCTCCCTTGGCCTTCACCCTCAATAGCTTTCCTGAAAGTGACGGCAGCCCTCTCAGCCTTTGCCTTGCTCCTGCTAGTCGTCTTCACCTCAGCTAGAGGGTCCTGAAGGATCGCTGCAGGTCCCTTCCAACTCAACCCTTCTCTTCTCTTCATCCCTATTCTATTCCCTGCACTGACGATGAGGCGAATAACAAGGAGACCACTAGTTGCCTGAAATGCCAGGGGGTTTGCAGCTCCAGAAACACTTTCGAGGACACAAATCAAAAAGGATACAAGTAGAAACAGGATTGGATTTCATTTGATTTTACTTTATTTTACTTTCTTTTATTTTCTGTCTTGTTCTGTTGGTTGATGTTAGTTTACTTTCGTTCTTTCATGTGATGTTATTGTATTTGATTTTATTACATTTTCTTTGGGGTTATTTCTTCTTATTCTATTTTATGTTGGTTTATCTTCTTTTATTTTACCTTGCTTTATGCGTCTTTATTTTGTTTTGTTATTTGATTATTTTATCATTTTATTTGACCTTATTTTGGTTTAGGCTCTTTTAGGCTATTTGGCTGAATCTCTTTCAGAGCCGATGCTCACAAGCATTAACACAATGCGCATGTGCAGCCAGGAGCAGGCTGATGTGTTCTTCGGTTTAGTTTGAAAAAGCATCCCTTGCAGGCTGGCAAAGGAAAGCTGCAGAAAGGAGCAGCAGGAAGACAGGCCAAGCAGTCCCTCGTTTCTCAACAGTGCAGAAGAACTTGAAGAAGGAGGATGGGGACCGACCACACACCGAAAAGTACAAGAAGAGGAGGGGTGTGGTGCCCTGGGCTATTTTCACAAGTAGGACACGTGTCGATGACAAGCACCCCTTTTGCCTTCCAAAACTTGCTCCGATGTGCTTCTTGGCCAGGGAGGCATGAAAAGCGCTCTCCTGCCTGCCCTGCGCTTGGATCGCGTGCAGGGAGAGCTGAAAAGCTGCAGCTCCGCATGGTGCAGCAAGCCTGCAGCCCTTCCAAGCACAGGCTGTTTTGCACAAGCAAGAACACCTCGGGAAACGGAGCCAAGGGAAGAGCAGAGCTCGCTCCTGCTCCAAACCTGCAACGGGCAAAAGAGCCAGGGAGCACCAGGGCACGAGGGGCGCCTCGGAGGTGCAAGAGCAGCGGGCAAGAACTGAGCCCAAAGGGCCCAGAGGAGCCCTGACAAGGGGCTGCGCTCAATGCTACGGAGGAGAAGAAGCAACCCCTGGGGGCAACCCTGGGCGTCCGCCCTGGGAGTCTAGAAAGCGTCCTCCCCCCGCCTGCGGGGCACGAGGGCCACCTTGGTGGAGCAGGAGCAGCAGGCACCTAGCCAAAACGGCCCAAAGGAGCCCTGGCAAGGGGCCGTGCTCAGTGCTGCAGAGGAAGGCAAAAAACCCCCGGGGACACTTGCTAGCGCACCGTGGGGGGAAAAAAGCCTTCCTCCCCGCAGCTGCAGGGCACGAGAGGCCACCTTCGTGGTGCATGAGCAACAGGCAGTAACCCAGCCAAAATGGCCCAGAGGAGCCCTGACAAGTGCTCATGCTCAGTGCTGCAGAGGAAGGCAAAAAACCCCCGGGCACCAGAGCCAATCTGCCCCGGGGGAAAATTCCTTCCTGACCCCAGCGTCGCTGGCCATCGGCTATTCCCTGAGCACGTGAGCAAGACCTGCCTCCTCGGCCCGCAGGCTGCTCACGCCTCCCAGGAGATGCCCAACCCCGATTCTCCCTCCACCTGCTGCCACCTCAGGGCCTTCCCAGAGGGGCAAAACGCCCCCGGCCTGATCCATCTGGGGGACAACCATACTTCCTGCGCCTGGCAAGGCACCAGTGGCTGCTCCAAAGCACCGGCACCCCCGCCAACATCTCTGCATCCCATTCCTCACGGCTGCTGACACTGGCTCTGCAGGGGATGAGGATGGCGAGCTCTGCAGTGCTCCTCAAGAAGGCATTCCCTTGCTCTTGCCACTGCTAGCCGGCTGAAAAGGCCAGCCAGCCTCACCAACCTCCAGCTGTTGGGGGTTCTTCTCGTCTCCAGCAGCCTCGTCGAGCCTCCTCCGGCCTTCCTCCCTCAGCCCTCGCCAAGTAATTCCACCGCCTCCTCAAGGACTTCCTCTCGCCCGTCTTGGGGCTGCCCCCAGGCCAGCTATGGCAGCGCGGCGCGGGAGCGTGCTCCCTTTTATGCTGCCCCGGGGCATGGTGACTGCTGCGTTGCCGGGTGCTGGCACTGTGACACGGGGGTGACGGGCCACCCCCCTGCGCAGCCCCGCCTGCCGGCCCTCTGCCCAGCATCCTTCCCAGGAAGGCCTTTGGGCTGCTGGCCCCGAGGCAGTCCCTGCGCCCAGGAGGCTCAGGGGGCTGTCCCTGCCCTTGCTGGCCATGCCCTGGGCACAGCTGCTGGGCGTCCCGCTAAATACATCTGGACATTCAGACTACGTCGTGAAGGCTGTTTGTCCCATCTACATTCATTTGGTTGTGGGGATGCCAGAGGTGAAAGCAAGGCTTTGGGTTCCCTCTGCATGAACTGTGCAGAGACGGAGAGCACGTGCAGGATGGCCTCGCCGTTCCTGACCCATGCACCAAGGGACATTTGCTGCTCCCCTGCTTATGCTGAGGTCTTCTTCTGGGAAAGAAGTCCCAAATCGTTTTCTCTTCTTGACCATCTTTTTCCTTGCACTCCAGAGCTTTTCTCCTCCCTTGGCCTTCACCTTCAATAGCTTTCCTGAAAGTGACGGCAGCCCTCTCAGCCTTTGCCTTGCTCCTGCTAGTCGTCTTCACCTCAGCTAGAGAGTCCTGAAGGATCGCTGCAGGTCCCTTCCAACTCAACCCTACTCTTCTCTTCATCCCTATTCTATTCCCTGCACTCATGATGAGGCGAACAACAAGGAGACCACTAGTTGCCTGAAATGCCAGGGGGTTTACAGCTCCGGAAACACTTTCGAGGACACAAATCAAAAAGGATACAAGTAGAAACAGGATTGGATTTCATTTGATTTTACTTTATTTTACTTTCTTTTATTTTCTGTCTTGTTCTGTTGGTTGATGTTAGTTTACTTTCGTTTCTTTCATGTGATGTTATTGTATTTGATTTTATTACATTTTCTTTGGGGTTATTTCTTATTATTTTATTTTATGTTGGTTTATCTTCTTTTATTTTACCTTGCTTTATGCGTTTTTATTTTGGTTTGTTATTTTATTATTTTATCATTTTATTTGACCTTATTTTGGTTTAGGCTCCTTTAGGCTATTTGGCTGAATCTCTTTCAGAGCCGATGCTCACAAGCATTAACACAATGCGCATGTGCAGCCAGGAGCAGGCTGATGTGTTCTTCGGTTTAGTTTGAAAAAGCATCCCTTGCAGTCTGGCAAAGGAAAGCCGCAGAAAGGAGCAGCAGGAAGACAGGCCAAGCAGTCCCTCGTTTCTCAACAGTGCAGAAGAACTTGAAGAAGGAGGATGGGGACCGACCACACACCGAAAAGTACAAGAAGAGGAGGGGTGTGGTGCCCTGGGCTATTTTCACAAGTAGGACACATGTCGATGACAAGCACCCCTTTTGCCTTCCAAAACTTGCTCCGCTGTGCTTCTTGGCCAGGGAGGCATGAAAAGCGCTCTCCTGCCTGCCCTGCGCTTGGATCGCGTGCAGGGAGAGCTGAAAAGCTGCAGCTCCGCATGGTGCAGCAAGCCTGCAGCCCTTCCAAGCACAGGCTGTTTTGCACAAGCAAGAACACCTCGGGAAACGGAGCCAAGGGAAGAGCAGAGCTCGCTCCTGCTCCAAACCTGCAATGGGCAAAAGAGCCAGGGAGCGCCAGGGCACGAGTGGCGCCTCGCAGGTGCAAGAGCAGCGGGCAAGAACTGAGCCCAAAGGGCCCAGAGGAGCCCTGACAAGGGGCTGCGCTCAATGCTACGGAGGAGAAGAAGCAACCCCCGGGGGCAACCCTGGGCGTCCGCCCTGGGAGTCTAGAAAGCGTCCTCCCCCCGCCTGCGGGGCACGAGGGCCACCTTGGTGGAGCAGGAGCAGCAGGCACCTAGCCAAAACGGCCCAAAGGAGCCCTGGCAAGGGGCCGTGCTCAGTGCTGCAGAGGAAGGCAAAAAACCCCCGGGGACACTTGCTAGCCCACCGTGGGGGGAAAAAAGCCTTCCTCCCCGCAGCTGCAGGGCACGAGAGGCCACCTTCGTGGTGCATGAGCAACAGGCAGTAACCCAGCCAAAATGGCCCAGAGGAGCCCTGACAAGTGCTCATGCTCAGTGCTGCAGAGGAAGGCAAAAAACCCCCGGGCACCAGAGCCAATCTGCCCCGGGGGAAAATTCCTTCCTGACCCCAGCGTCGCTGGCGATGGGCTATTCCCTGAGCACGTGAGCAAGACCTGCCTCCTCGGCCCGCAGGCTGCTCACGCCTCCCAGGAGATGCCCAACCCCGATTCTCCCTCCACCTGCTGCCACCTCAGGGCCTTCCCAGAGGGGCAAAACGCCCCCGGCCTGATCCATCTGCGGGACAACGATCCTTCCTGCTCCTGGCAAGGCACCAGTGGCTGCTCCAAAGCACCGGCACCCCCGCCAACATCTCTGCATCCCATTCCTCACGGCTGCTGACACTGGTTCCGCAGGGGATGAGGATGGCGAGCTCTGCAGTGCTCCTCAAGAAGGCATTCCCTTGCTCTTGCCACTGCTAGCCGGCTGAAAAGGCCAGCCAGCCTCACCAACCTCCAGCTCTTGGGGGTTCTTCTCATCTCCAGCAGCCTCGTCGAGCCTCCTCCGGCCTTCCTCCCTCAGCCCTCGCCAAGTAATTCCACCGCCTCCTCAAGGACTTCCTCTCGCCCGTCTTGGGGCTGCCCCCAGGCCAGCTATGGCAGCGCGGCGCGGGAGCGTGCTCCCTTTTATGCTGCCCCGGGGCATGGTGACTGCTGCGTTGCCGGGTGCTGGCACTGTGACACGGGGGGGACGGGCCAACCCCCTGCGCAGCCCCGCCCGCCGGCCCTCCGCCCAGCATCCTTCCCAGGAAGGCCTTTGGGCTGCTGGCCCCGAGGCAGTCCCTGCGCCCAGGAGGCTCAGGGGGCTGTCCCTGCCCTTGCTGGCCATGCCCTGGGCACAGCTGCTGGGCGTCCCGCTAAATACATCTGGACATTCAGACTACGTCGTGAAGGCTGTTTGTCCCATCTACATTCATTTGGTTGTGGGGATGCCAGAGGTGAAAGCAAGGCTTTGGGTTCCCTCTGCATGAACTGGGCAGAGACGGAGAGCACGTGCAGGATGGCCTCGCCGTTCCTGACCCATGCACCAAGGGACATTTGCTGCTCCCCTGCTTATGCTGAGGTCTTCTTCTGGGAAAGAAGTCCCAAATCGTTTTCTCTTCTTGACCATCTGTTTCCTTGCACTCCAGAGCTTTTCTCCTCCCTTGGCCTTCACCCTCAATACCTTTCCTGAAAGTGACGGCAGCCCTCTCAGCCTTTGCCTTGCTCCTGCTAGTCGTCTTCACCTCAGCTAGAGGGTCCTGAAGGATCGCTGCAGGTCCCTTCCAACTCAACCCTTCTCTTCTCTTCATCCCTATTCTATTCCCTGCACTGACGATGAGGCGAATAACAAGGAGACCACTAGTTGCCTGAAATGCCAGGGGGTTTGCAGCTCCAGAAACACTTTCGAGGACACAAATCAAAAAGGATACAAGTAGAAACAGGATTGGATTTCATTTGATTTTACTTTATTTTACTTTCTTTTATTTTCTGTCTTGTTCTGTTGGTTGATGTTAGTTTACTTTCGTTCTTTCATGTGATGTTATTGTATTTGATTTTATTACATTTTCTTTGGGGTTATTTCTTCTTATTCTATTTTATGTTGGTTTATCTTCTTTTATTTTACCTTGCTTTATGCGTCTTTATTTTGTTTTGTTATTTGATTATTTTATCATTTTATTTGACCTTATTTTGGTTTAGGCTCTTTTAGGCTATTTGGCTGAATCTCTTTCAGAGCCGATGCTCACAGGCATTAACACAATGCGCATGTGCAGCCAGGAGCAGGCTGATGTGTTCTTCGGTTTAGTTTGAAAAAGCATCCCTTGCAGGCTGGCAAAGGAAAGCTGCAGAAAGGAGCAGCAGGAAGACAGGCCAAGCAGTCCCTCGTTTCTCAACAGTGCAGAAGAACTTGAAGAAGGAGGATGGGGACCGACCACACACCGAAAAGTACAAGAAGAGGAGGGGTGTGGTGCCCTGGGCTATTTTCACAAGTAGCACACATGTCGATGACAAGCACCCCTTTTGCCTTCCAAAACTTGCTCCGCTGTGCTTCTTGGCCAGGGAGGCATGAAAAGCGCTCTCCTGCCTGCCCTGCGCTTGGATCGCGTGCAGGGAGAGCTGAAAAGCTGCAGCTCCGCATGGTGCAGCAAGCCTGCAGCCCTTCCAAGCACAGGCTGTTTTGCACAAGCAAGAACACCTCGGGAAACGGAGCCAAGGGAAGAGCAGAGCTCGCTCCTGCTCCAAACCTGCAACGGGCAAAAGAGCCAGGGAGCACCAGGGCACGAGGGGCGCCTCGGAGGTGCAAGAGCAGCGGGCAAGAACTGAGCCCAAAGGGCCCAGAGGAGCCCTGACAAGGGGCTGCGCTCAATGCTACGGAGGAGAAGAAGCAACCCCTGGGGGCAACCCTGGGCGTCCGCCCTGGGAGTCTAGAAAGCGTCCTCCCCCCGCCTGCGGGGCACGAGGGCCACCTTGGTGGAGCAGGAGCAGCAGGCACCTAGCCAAAACGGCCCAAAGGAGCCCTGGCAAGGGGCCGTGCTCAGTGCTGCAGAGGAAGGCAAAAAACCCCCGGGGACACTTGCTAGCGCACCGTGGGGGGAAAAAAGCCTTCCTCCCCGCAGCTGCAGGGCACGAGAGGCCACCTTCGTGGTGCATGAGCAACAGGCAGTAACCCAGCCAAAATGGCCCAGAGGAGCCCTGACAAGTGCTCATGCTCAGTGCTGCAGAGGAAGGCAAAAAACCCCCGGGCACCAGAGCCAATCTGCCCCGGGGGAAAATTCCTTCCTGACCCCAGCGTCGCTGGCCATCGGCTATTCCCTGAGCACGTGAGCAAGACCTGCCTCCTCGGCCCGCAGGCTGCTCACGCCTCCCAGGAGATGCCCAACCCCGATTCTCCCTCCACCTGCTGCCACCTCAGGGCCTTCCCAGAGGGGCAAAACGCCCCCGGCCTGATCCATCTGGGGGACAACCATACTTCCTGCGCCTGGCAAGGCACCAGTGGCTGCTCCAAAGCACCGGCACCCCCGCCAACATCTCTGCATCCCATTCCTCACGGCTGCTGACACTGGCTCCGCAGGGGATGAGGATGGCGAGCTCTGCAGTGCTCCTCAAGAAGGCATTCCCTTGCTCTTGCCACTGCTAGCCGGCTGAAAAGGCCAGCCAGCCTCACCAACCTCCAGCTGTTGGGGGTTCTTCTCGTCTCCAGCAGCCTCGTCGAGCCTCCTCCGGCCTTCCTCCCTCAGCCCTCGCCAAGTAATTCCACCGCCTCCTCAAGGACTTCCTCTCGCCCGTCTTGGGGCTGCCCCCAGGCCAGCTATGGCAGCGCGACGCGGGAGCGTGCTCCCTTTTATGCTGCCCCGGGGCATGGTGACTGCTGCGTTGCCGGGTGCTGGCACTGTGACACGGGGGGGACGGGCCACCCCCCTGCGCAGCCCCGCCTGCCGGCCCTCTGCCCAGCATCCTTCCCAGGAAGGCCTTTGGGCTGCTGGCCCCGAGGCAGTCCCTGCGCCCAGGAGGCTCAGGGGGCTGTCCCTGCCCTTGCTGGCCATGCCCTGGGCACAGCTGCTGGGCGTCCCGCTAAATACATCTGGACATTCAGGCTACGTCGTGAAGGCTGTTTGTCCCATCTACATTCATTTGGTTGTGGGGATGCCAGAGGTGAAAGCAAGGCTTTTGGTTCCCTCTGCATGAACTGTGCAGAGACGGAGAGCACGTGCAGGATGGCCTCGCCGTTCCTGACCCATGCACCAAGGGACATTTGCTGCTCCCCTGCTTATGCTGAGGTCTTCTTCTGGGAAAGAAGTCCCAAATCCTTTTCTCTTCTTGACCATCTGTTTCCTTGCACTCCAGAGCTTTTCTCCTCCCTTGGCCTTCACCCTCAATAGCTTTCCTGAAAGTGACGGCAGCCCTCTCAGCCTTTCCCTTGCTCCTGCTAGTCGTCTTCACCTCAGCTAGAGGGTCCTGAAGGATCGCTGCAGGTCCCTTCCAACTCAACCCTTCTCTTCTCTTCATCCCTATTCTATTCCCTGCACTGACGATGAGGCGAATAACAAGGAGACCACTAGTTGCCTGAAATGCCAGGGGGTTTGCAGCTCCAGAAACACTTTCGAGGACACAAATCAAAAAGGATACAAGTAGAAACAGGATTGGATTTCATTTGATTTTACTTTATTTTACTTTCTTTTATTTTCTGTCTTGTTCTGTTGGTTGATGTTAGTTTACTTTCGTTTCTTTCATGTGATGTTATTGTATTTGATTTTATTACATTTTCTTTGGGGTTATTTCTTATTATTTTATTTTATGTTGGTTTATCTTCTTTTATTTTACCTTGCTTTATGCGTCTTTATTTTGTTTTGTTATTTGATTATTTTATCATTTTATTTGACCTTATTTTGGTTTAGGCTCTTTTAGGCTATTTGGCTGAATCTCTTTCAGAGCCGATGCTCACAAGCATTAACACAATGCGCATGTGCAGCCAGGAGCAGGCTGATGTGTTCTTCGGTTTAGTTTGAAAAAGCATCCCTTGCAGGCTGGCAAAGGAAAGCTGCAGAAAGGAGCAGCAGGAAGACAGGCCAAGCAGTCCCTCGTTTCTCAACAGTGCAGAAGAACTTGAAGAAGGAGGATGGGGACCGACCACACACCGAAAAGTACAAGAAGAGGAGGGGTGTGGTGCCCTGGGCTATTTTCACAAGTAGGACACGTGTCGATGACAAGCACCCCTTTTGCCTTCCAAAACTTGCTCCGATGTGCTTCTTGGCCAGGGAGGCATGAAAAGCGCTCTCCTGCCTGCCCTGCGCTTGGATCGCGTGCAGGGAGAGCTGAAAAGCTGCAGCTCCGCATGGTGCAGCAAGCCTGCAGCCCTTCCAAGCACAGGCTGTTTTGCACAAGCAAGAACACCTCGGGAAACGGAGCCAAGGGAAGAGCAGAGCTCGCTCCTGCTCCAAACCTGCAATGGGCAAAAGAGCCAGGGAGCGCCAGGGCACGAGTGGCGCCTCGCAGGTGCAAGAGCAGCGGGCAAGAACTGAGCCCAAAGGGCCCAGAGGAGCCCTGACAAGGGGCTGCGCTCAATGCTACGGAGGAGAAGAAGCAACCCCCGGGGGCAACCCTGGGCGTCCGCCCTGGGAGTCTAGAAAGCGTCCTCCCCCCGCCTGCGGGGCACGAGGGCCACCTTGGTGGAGCAGGAGCAGCAGGCACCTAGCCAAAACGGCCCAAAGGAGCCCTGGCAAGGGGCCGTGCTCAGTGCTGCAGAGGAAGGCAAAAACCCCCAGGGACACTTGCTAGCCCACCGTGGGGGGAAAAAAGCCTTCCTCCCCGCAGCTGCAGGGCACGAGAGGCCACCTTCGTGGTGCATGAGCAACAGGCAGTAACCCAGCCAAAATGGCCCAGAGGAGCCCTGACAAGTGCTCCTGCTCAGTGCTGCAGAGGAAGGCAAAAAACCCCCGGGCACCAGAGCCAATCTGCCCCGGGGGAAGATTCCTTCCTGACCCCAGCGTCGCTGGCGATGGGCTATTCCTTGAGCACGTGAGCAAGACCTGCCTCCTCGGCCCGCAGGCTGCTCACGCCTCCCAGGAGATGCCCAACCCCGATTCTCCCTCCACCTGCTGCCACCTCAGGGCCTTCCCAGAGGGGCAAAACGCCCCCGGCCTGATCCATCTGGGGGGCAACGATCCTTCCTGTGCCTGGCAAGGCACCAGTGGCTGCTCCAAAGCACCGGCACCCCCGCCAACATCTCTGCATCCCATTCCTCACGGCTGCTGACACTGGCTCCGCAGGGGATGAGGATGGCGAGCTCTGCAGTGCTCCTCAAGAAGGCATTCCCTTGCTCTTGCCACTGCTAGCCAGCTGAAAAGGCCAGCCAGCCTCACCAACCTCCAGCTCTTGGGGGTTCTTCTTGTCTCCAGCAGCCTCGTCGAGCCTCCTCCGGCCTTCCTCCCTCAGCCCTCGCCAAGTAATTCCACCGCCTCCTCAAGGACTTCCTCTCGCCCGTCTTGGGGCTGCCCCCAGGCCAGCTATGGCAGCGCGGCGCGGGAGCGTGCTCCCTTTTATGCTGCCCCGGGGCATGGTGACTGCTGCGTTGCCGGGTGCTGGCAC
This sequence comes from Platalea leucorodia, assembly GCF_965183815.1. Classification (NCBI taxonomy): domain Eukaryota; kingdom Metazoa; phylum Chordata; class Aves; order Pelecaniformes; family Threskiornithidae; genus Platalea; species Platalea leucorodia. The sequence continues at coordinate 473,727 of NW_028121455.1, forward strand.
TGTGACACGGGGGGGACGGGCCACCCCCCTGCGCAGCCCCGCCTGCCGGCCCTCTGCCCAGCATCCTTCCCAGGAAGGCCTTTGGGCTGCTGGCCCCGAGGCAGTCCCTGCGCCCAGGAGGCTCAGGGGGCTGTCCCTGCCCTTGCTGGCCATGCCCTGGGCACAGCTGCTGGGCGTCCCGCTAAATACATCCGGGCATTCAGGCTACGTCGTGAAGGCTGTTTGTCCCATCTACATTCATTTGGTTGTGGGGATGCCAGAGGTGAAAGCAAGGCTTTTGGTTCCCTCTGCATGAACTGTGCAGAGACGGAGAGCACGTGCAGGATGGCCTCGCCGTTCCTGACCCATGCACCAAGGGACATTTGCTGCTCCCCTGCTTATGCTGAGGTCTTCTTCTGGGAAAGAAGTCCCAAATCGTTTTCTCTTCTTGACCATCTTTTTCCTTGCACTCCAGAGCTTTTCTCCTCCCTTGGCCTTCACCTTCAATAGCTTTCCTGAAAGTGACGGCAGCCCTCTCAGCCTTTGCCTTGCTCCTGCTAGTCGTCTTCACCTCAGCTAGAGAGTCCTGAAGGATCGCTGCAGGTCCCTTCCAACTCAACCCTACTCTTCTCTTCATCCCTATTCTATTCCCTGCACTCATGATGAGGCGAACAACAAGGAGACCACTAGTTGCCTGAAATGCCAGGGGGTTTACAGCTCCGGAAACACTTTCGAGGACACAAATCAAAAAGGATACAAGTAGAAACAGGATTGGATTTCATTTGATTTTACTTTATTTTACTTTCTTTTATTTTCTGTCTTGTTCTGTTGGTTGATGTTAGTTTACTTTCGTTTCTTTCATGTGATGTTATTGTATTTGATTTTATTACATTTTCTTTGGGGTTATTTCTTATTATTTTATTTTATGTTGGTTTATCTTCTTTTATTTTACCTTGCTTTATGCGTTTTTATTTTGGTTTGTTATTTTATTATTTTATCATTTTATTTGACCTTATTTTGGTTTAGGCTCCTTTAGGCTATTTGGCTGAATCTCTTTCAGAGCCGATGCTCACAAGCATTAACACAATGCGCATGTGCAGCCAGGAGCAGGCTGATGTGTTCTTCGGTTTAGTTTGAAAAAGCATCCCTTGCAGTCTGGCAAAGGAAAGCCGCAGAAAGGAGCAGCAGGAAGACAGGCCAAGCAGTCCCTCGTTTCTCAACAGTGCAGAAGAACTTGAAGAAGGAGGATGGGGACCGACCACACACCGAAAAGTACAAGAAGAGGAGGGGTGTGGTGCCCTGGGCTATTTTCACAAGTAGGACACATGTCGATGACAAGCACCCCTTTTGCCTTCCAAAACTTGCTCCGCTGTGCTTCTTGGCCAGGGAGGCATGAAAAGCGCTCTCCTGCCTGCCCTGCGCTTGGATCGCGTGCAGGGAGAGCTGAAAAGCTGCAGCTCCGCATGGTGCAGCAAGCCTGCAGCCCTTCCAAGCACAGGCTGTTTCGCACAAGCAAGAACACCTCGGGAAACGGAGCCAAGGGAAGAGCAGAGCTCGCTCCTGCTCCAAACCTGCAATGGGCAAAAGAGCCAGGGAGCGCCAGGGCACGAGTGGCGCCTCGCAGGTGCAAGAGCAGCGGGCAAGAACTGAGCCCAAAGGGCCCAGAGGAGCCCTGACAAGGGGCTGCGCTCAATGCTACGGAGGAGAAGAAGCAACCCCCGGGGGCAACCCTGGGCGTCCGCCCTGGGAGTCTAGAAAGCGTCCTCCCCCCGCCTGCGGGGCACGAGGGCCACCTTGGTGGAGCAGGAGCAGCAGGCACCTAGCCAAAACGGCCCAAAGGAGCCCTGGCAAGGGGCCGTGCTCAGTGCTGCAGAGGAAGGCAAAAACCCCCAGGGACACTTGCTAGCCCACCGTGGGGGGAAAAAAGCCTTCCTCCCCGCAGCTGCAGGGCACGAGAGGCCACCTTCGTGGTGCATGAGCAACAGGCAGTAACCCAGCCAAAATGGCCCAGAGGAGCCCTGACAAGTGCTCATGCTCAGTGCTGCAGAGGAAGGCAAAAAACCCCCGGGCACCAGAGCCAATCTGCCCCGGGGGAAGATTCCTTCCTGACCCCAGCGTCGCTGGCGATGGGCTATTCCTTGAGCACGTGAGCAAGACCTGCCTCCTCGGCCCGCAGGCTGCTCACGCCTCCCAGGAGATGCCCAACCCCGATTCTCCCTCCACCTGCTGCCACCTCAGGGCCTTCCCAGAGGGGCAAAACGCCCCCGGCCTGATCCATCTGGGGGGCAACGATCCTTCCTGTGCCTGGCAAGGCACCAGTGGCTGCTCCAAAGCACCGGCACCCCCGCCAACATCTCTGCATCCCATTCCTCACGGCTGCTGACACTGGCTCCGCAGGGGATGAGGATGGCGAGCTCTGCAGTGCTCCTCAAGAAGGCATTCCCTTGCTCTTGCCACTGCTAGCCAGCTGAAAAGGCCAGCCAGCCTCACCAACCTCCAGCTTTTGGGGGTTCTTCTTGTCTCCAGCAGCCTCGTCGAGCCTCCTCCGGCCTTCCTCCCTCAGCCCTCGCCAAGTAATTCCACCGCCTCCTCAAGGACTTCCTCTCGCCCGTCTTGGGGCTGCCCCCAGGCCAGCTATGGCAGCGCGGCGCGGGAGCGTGCTCCCTTTTATGCTGCCCCGGGGCATGGTGACTGCTGCGTTGCCGGGTGCTGGCACTGTGACACGGGGGGGACGGGCCACCCCCCTGCGCAGCCCCGCCTGCCGGCCCTCTGCCCAGCATCCTTCCCAGGAAGGCCTTTGGGCTGCTGGCCCCGAGGCAGTCCCTGCGCCCAGGAGGCTCAGGGGGCTGTCCCTGCCCTTGCTGGCCATGCCCTGGGCACAGCTGCTGGGCGTCCCGCTAAATACATCCGGGCATTCAGGCTACGTCGTGAAGGCTGTTTGTCCCATCTACATTCCTTTGGTTGTGGGGATGCCAGAGGTGAAAGCAAGGCTTTTGGTTCCCTCTGCATGAACTGTGCAGAGACGGAGAGCACGTGCAGGATGGCCTCGCCGTTCCTGACCCATGCACCAAGGGACATTTGCTGCTCCCCTGCTTATGCTGAGGTCTTCTTCTGGGAAAGAAGTCCCAAATCGTTTTCTCTTCTTGACCATCTTTTTCCTTGCACTCCAGAGCTTTTCTCCTCCCTTGGCCTTCACCTTCAATAGCTTTCCTGAAAGTGACGGCAGCCCTCTCAGCCTTTGCCTTGCTCCTGCTAGTCGTCTTCACCTCAGCTAGAGAGTCCTGAAGGATCGCTGCAGGTCCCTTCCAACTCAACCCTACTCTTCTCTTCATCCCTATTCTATTCCCTGCACTCATGATGAGGCGAACAACAAGGAGACCACTAGTTGCCTGAAATGCCAGGGGGTTTACAGCTCCGGAAACACTTTCGAGGACACAAATCAAAAAGGATACAAGTAGAAACAGGATTGGATTTCATTTGATTTTACTTTATTTTACTTTCTTTTATTTTCTGTCTTGTTCTGTTGGTTGATGTTAGTTTACTTTCGTTTCTTTCATGTGATGTTATTGTATTTGATTTTATTACATTTTCTTTGGGGTTATTTCTTATTATTTTATTTTATGTTGGTTTATCTTCTTTTATTTTACCTTGCTTTATGCGTTTTTATTTTGGTTTGTTATTTTATTATTTTATCATTTTATTTGACCTTATTTTGGTTTAGGCTCCTTTAGGCTATTTGGCTGAATCTCTTTCAGAGCCGATGCTCACAAGCATTAACACAATGCGCATGTGCAGCCAGGAGCAGGCTGATGTGTTCTTCGGTTTAGTTTGAAAAAGCATCCCTTGCAGTCTGGCAAAGGAAAGCCGCAGAAAGGAGCAGCAGGAAGACAGGCCAAGCAGTCCCTCGTTTCTCAACAGTGCAGAAGAACTTGAAGAAGGAGGATGGGGACCGACCACACACCGAAAAGTACAAGAAGAGGAGGGGTGTGGTGCCCTGGGCTATTTTCACAAGTAGGACACATGTCGATGACAAGCACCCCTTTTGCCTTCCAAAACTTGCTCCGCTGTGCTTCTTGGCCAGGGAGGCATGAAAAGCGCTCTCCTGCCTGCCCTGCGCTTGGATCGCGTGCAGGGAGAGCTGAAAAGCTGCAGCTCCGCATGGTGCAGCAAGCCTGCAGCCCTTCCAAGCACAGGCTGTTTCGCACAAGCAAGAACACCTCGGGAAACGGAGCCAAGGGAAGAGCAGAGCTCGCTCCTGCTCCAAACCTGCAATGGGCAAAAGAGCCAGGGAGCGCCAGGGCACGAGTGGCGCCTCGCAGGTGCAAGAGCAGCGGGCAAGAACTGAGCCCAAAGGGCCCAGAGGAGCCCTGACAAGGGGCTGCGCTCAATGCTACGGAGGAGAAGAAGCAACCCCCGGGGGCAACCCTGGGCGTCCGCCCTGGGAGTCTAGAAAGCGTCCTCCCCCCGCCTGCGGGGCACGAGGGCCACCTTGGTGGAGCAGGAGCAGCAGGCACCTAGCCAAAACGGCCCAAAGGAGCCCTGGCAAGGGGCCGTGCTCAGTGCTGCAGAGGAAGGCAAAAAACCCCCGGGGACACTTGCTAGCGCACCGTGGGGGGAAAAAAGCCTTCCTCCCCGCAGCTGCAGGGCACAAGAGGCCACCTTCGTGGTGCATGAGCAACAGGCAGTAACCCAGCCAAAATGGCCCAGAGGAGCCCTGACAAGTGCTCATGCTCAGTGCTGCAGAGGAAGGCAAAAAACCCCCGGGCACCAGAGCCAATCTGCCCCGGGGGAAAATTCCTTCCTGACCCCAGCGTCGCTGGCCATCGGCTATTCCCTGAGCACGTGAGCAAGACCTGCCTCCTCGGCCCGCAGGCTGCTCACGCCTCCCAGGAGATGCCCAACCCCGATTCTCCCTCCACCTGCTGCCACCTCAGGGCCTTCCCAGAGGGGCAAAACGCCCCCGGCCTGATCCATCTGCGGGACAACGATCCTTCCTGCTCCTGGCAAGGCACCAGTGGCTGCTCCAAAGCACCGGCACCCCCGCCAACATCTCTGCATCCCATTCCTCACGGCTGCTGACACTGGTTCCGCAGGGGATGAGGATGGCGAGCTCTGCAGTGCTCCTCAAGAAGGCATTCCCTTGCTCTTGCCACTGCTAGCCGGCTGAAAAGGCCAGCCAGCCTCACCAACCTCCAGCTCTTGGGGGTTCTTCTCATCTCCAGCAGCCTCGTCGAGCCTCCTCCGGCCTTCCTCCCTCAGCCCTCGCCAAGTAATTCCACCGCCTCCTCAAGGACTTCCTCTCGCCCGTCTTGGGGCTGCCCCCAGGCCAGCTATGGCAGCGCGGCACGGGAGCGTGCTCCCTTTTATGCTGCCCCGGGGCATGGTGACTGCTGCGTTGCCGGGTGCTGGCACTGTGACACGGGGGGGACGGGCCAACCCCCTGCGCAGCCCCGCCCGCCGGCCCTCCGCCCAGCATCCTTCCCAGGAAGGCCTTTGGGCTGCTGGCCCCGAGGCAGTCCCTGGGCCCAGGAGGCTCAGGGGGCTGTCCCTGCCCTTGCTGGCCATGCCCTGGGCACAGCTGCTGGGCGTCCCGCTAAATACATCTGGACATTCAGACTACGTCGTGAAGGCTGTTTGTCCCATCTACATTCATTTGGTTGTGGGGATGCCAGAGGTGAAAGCAAGGCTTTGGGTTCCCTCTGCATGAACTGGGCAGAGACGGAGAGCACGTGCAGGATGGCCTCGCCGTTCCTGACCCATGCACCAAGGGACATTTGCTGCTCCCCTGCTTATGCTGAGGTCTTCTTCTGGGAAAGAAGTCCCAAATCGTTTTCTCTTCTTGACCATCTGTTTCCTTGCACTCCAGAGCTTTTCTCCTCCCTTGGCCTTCACCCTCAATAGCTTTCCTGAAAGTGACGGCAGCCCTCTCAGCCTTTGCCTTGCTCCTGCTAGTCGTCTTCACCTCAGCTAGAGGGTCCTGAAGGATCGCTGCAGGTCCCTTCCAACTCAACCCTTCTCTTCTCTTCATCCCTATTCTATTCCCTGCACTGACGATGAGGCGAATAACAAGGAGACCACTAGTTGCCTGAAATGCCAGGGGGTTTGCAGCTCCAGAAACACTTTCGAGGACACAAATCAAAAAGGATACAAGTAGAAACAGGATTGGATTTCATTTGATTTTACTTTATTTTACTTTCTTTTATTTTCTGTCTTGTTCTGTTGGTTGATGTTAGTTTAGTTTTGTTTCTTTCATGTGATGTTATTGTATTTGATTTTATTACATTTTCTTTGGGGTTATTTCTTCTTATTTTATTTTATGTTGGTTTATCTTCTTTTATTTTACCTTGCTTTATGCGTCTTTATTTTGTTTTGTTATTTGATTATTTTATCATTTTATTTGACCTTATTTTGGTTTAGGCTCCTTTAGGCTATTTGGCTGAATCTCTTTCAGAGCCGATGCTCACAAGCATTAACACAATGCGCATGTGCAGCCAGGAGCAGGCTGATGTGTTCTTCGGTTTAGTTTGAAAAAGCATCCCTTGCAGGCTGGCAAAGGAAAGCTGCAGAAAGGAGCAGCAGGAAGACAGGCCAAGCAGTCCCTCGTTTCTCAACAGTGCAGAAGAACTTGAAGAAGGAGGATGGGGACCGACCACACACCGAAAAGTACAAGAAGAGGAGGGGTGTGGTGCCCTGGGCTATTTTCACAAGTAGGACACGTGTCGATGACAAGCACCCCTTTTGCCTTCCAAAACTTGCTCCGCTGTGCTTCTTGGCCAGGGAGGCATGAAAAGCGCTCTCCTGCCTGCCCTGCGCTTGGATCGCGTGCAGGGAGAGCTGAAAAGCGGCAGCTCCGCATGGTGCAGCAAGCCTGCAGCCCTTCCAAGCACAGGCTGTTTTGCACAAGCAAGAACACCTCGGGAAACGGAGCCAAGGGAAGAGCAGTGCTCGCTCCTGTTCCAAACCTGCAACGGGCAAAAGAGCCAGGGAGCGCCAGGGCACGAGTGGCGCCTCGCAGGTGCAAGAGCAGCGGGCAAGAACTGAGCCCAAAGGGCCCAGAGGAGCCCTGACAAGGGGCTGCGCTCAATGCTACGGAGGAGAAGAAGCAACCCCCGGGGGCAACCCTGGGCGTCCGCCCTGGGAGTCTAGAAAGCGTCCTCCCGCCGCCTGCGGGGCACGAGGGCCACCTTGGTGGAGCAGGAGCAGCAGGCACCTAGCCAAAACGGCCCAAAGGAGCCCTGGCAAGGGGCCGTGCTCAGTGCTGCAGAGGAAGGCAAAAAAGCCCCGGGGACACTTGCTAGCGCACCGTGGGGGGAAAAAAGCCTTCCTCCCCGCAGCTGCAGGGCACGAGAGGCCACCTTCGTGGTGCATGAGCAACAGGCAGTAACCCAGCCAAAATGGCCCAGAGGAGCCCTGACAAGTGCTCATGCTCAGTGCTGCAGAGGAAGGCAAAAAACCCCCGGGCACCAGAGCCAATCTGCCCCGGGGGAAAATTCCTTCCTGACCCCAGCGTTGCTGGCGATGGGCTATTCCCTGAGCACGTGAGCAAGACCTGCCTCCTCGGCCCGCAGGCTGCTCACGCCTCCCAGGAGATGCCCAACCCCGATTCTCCCTCCACCTGCTGCCACCTCAGGGCCTTCCCAGAGGGGCAAAACGCCCCCGGCCTGATCCATCTGGGGGACAACCATCCTTCCTGCGCCTGGCAAGGCACCAGTGGCTGCTCCAAAGCACCCGCACCCCCGCCAACATCTCTGCATCCCATTCCTCACGGCTGCTGACACTGGCTCCGCAGGGGATGAGGATGGCGAGCTCTGCAGTGCTCCTCAAGAAGGCATTCCCTTGCTCTTGCCACTGCTAGCCAGCTGAAAAGGCCAGCCAGCCTCACCAACCTCCAGCTCTTGGGGGTTCTTCTCGTCTCCAGCAGGCTCGTCGAGCCTCCTCCGGCCTTCCTCCCTCAGCCCTCGCCAAGTAATTCCACCGCCTCCTCAAGGACTTCCTCTCGCCCGTCTTGGGGCTGCCCGCAGGCCAGCTATGGCAGCGCGACGCGGGAGCGTGCTCCCTTTTATGCTGCCCCGGGGCATGGTGACTGCTGCGTTGCCGGGTGCTGGCACTGTGACACGGGGGTGACGGGCCACCCCCCTGCGCAGCCCCGCCCGCCGGCCCTCCGCCCAGCATCCTTCCCAGGAAGGCCTTTGGGCTGCTGGCCCCGAGGCAGTCCCTGCGCCCAGGAGGCTCAGGGGGCTGTCCCTGCCCTTGCTGGCCATGCCCTGGGCACAGCTGCTGGGCGTCCCGCTCAATACATTTGGACATTCAGACTACGTCGTGAAGGCTGTTTGTCCCATCTACATTCCTTTGGTTGTGGGGATGCCAGAGGTGAAAGCAAGGCTTTTGGTTCCCTCTGCATGAACTGTGCAGAGACGGAGAGCACGTGCAGGATGGCCTCGCCGTTCCTGACCCATGCACCAAGGGACATTTGCTGCTCCCCTGCTTATGCTGAGGTCTTCTTCTGGGAAAGAAGTCCCAAATCCTTTTCTCTTCTTGACCATCTTTTTCCTTGCACTCCAGAGCTTTTCTCCTCCCTTGGCCTTCACCCTCAATACCTTTCCTGAAAGTGACGGCAGCCCTCTCAGCCTTTCTCTTGCTCCTGCTAGTCATCTTCACCTCAGCTAGAGGGTCCTGAAGGATCGCTGCAGGTCCCTTCCAACTCAACCCTTCTCTTCTCTTCACTTGTCTTCTATTCCCTGCACTGACGATGAGGCGAATAACAAGGAGACCACTAGTTGCCTGAAATGCCAGGGGGTTTGCAGCTCCAGAAACACTTTCGAGGACACAAATCAAAAAGGATACAAGTAGAAACAGGATTGGATTTCATTTGATTTTACTTTATTTTACTTTCTTTTATTTTCTGTCTTGTTCTGTTGGTTGATGTTAGTTTACTTTCGTTTCTTTCATGTGATGTTATTGTATTTGATTTTATTACATTTTCTTTGGGGTTATTTCTTATTATTTTATTTTATGTTGGTTTATCTTCTTTTATTTTACCTTGCTTTATGCGTCTTTATTTTGTTTTGTTATTTGATTATTTTATCATTTTATTTGACCTTATTTTGGTTTAGGCTCTTTTAGGCTATTTGGCTGAATCTCTTTCAGAGCCGATGCTCACAGGCATTAACACAATGCGCATGTGCAGCCAGGAGCAGGCTGATGTGTTCTTCGGTTTAGTTTGAAAAAGCATCCCTTGCAGGCTGGCAAAGGAAAGCTGCAGAAAGGAGCAGCAGGAAGACAGGCCAAGCAGTCCCTCGTTTCTCAACAGTGCAGAAGAACTTGAAGAAGGAGGATGGGGACCGACCACACACCGAAAAGTACAAGAAGAGGAGGGGTGTGGTGCCCTGGGCTATTTTCACAAGTAGGACACGTGTCGATGACAAGCACCCCTTTTGCCTTCCAAAACTTGCTCCGCTGTGCTTCTTGGCCAGGGAGGCATGAAAAGCGCTCTCCTGCCTGCCCTGCGCTTGGATCGCGTGCAGGGAGAGCTGAAAAGCTGCAGCTCCGCATGGTGCAGCAAGCCTGCAGCCCTTCCAAGCACAGGCTGTTTTGCACAAGCAAGAACACCTCGGGAAACGGAGCCAAGGGAAGAGCAGAGCTCGCTCCTGCTCCAAACCTGCAACGGGCAAAAGAGCCAGGGAGCGCCAGGGCACGAGTGGCGCCTCGGAGGTGCAAGAGCAGCGGGCAAGAACTGAGCCCAAAGGGCCCAGAGGAGCCCTGACAAGGGGCTGCGCTCAATGCTACGGAGGAGAAGAAGCAACCCCCGGGGGCAACCCTGGGCGTCCGCCCTGGGAGTCTAGAAAGCGTCCTCCCGCCGCCTGCGGGGCACGAGGGCCACCTTGGTGGAGCAGGAGCAGCAGGCACCTAGCCAAAACGGCCCAAAGGAGCCCTGGCAAGGGGCCGTGCTCAGTGCTGCAGAGGAAGGCAAAAAAGCCCCGGGGACACTTGCTAGCGCACCGTGGGGGGAAAAAAGCCTTCCTCCCCGCAGCTGCAGGGCACGAGAGGCCACCTTCGTGGTGCATGAGCAACAGGCAGTAACCCAGCCAAAATGGCCCAGAGGAGCCCTGACAAGTGCTCATGCTCAGTGCTGCAGAGGAAGGCAAAAAACCCCCGGGCACCAGAGCCAATCTGCCCCGGGGGAAAATTCCTTCCTGACCCCAGCGTCGCTGGCCATCGGCTATTCCCTGAGCACGTGAGCAAGACCTGCCTCCTCGGCCCGCAGGCTGCTCACGCCTCCCAGGAGATGCCCAACCCCGATTCTCCCTCCACCTGCTGCCACCTCAGGGCCTTCCCAGAGGGGCAAAACGCCCCCGGCCTGATCCATCTGGGGGACAACCATCCTTCCTGCGCCTGGCAAGGCACCAGTGGCTGCTCCAAAGCACCGGCACCCCCGCCAACATCTCTGCATCCCATTCCTCACGGCTGCTGACACTGGCTCCGCAGGGGATGAGGATGGCGAGCTCTGCAGTGCTCCTCAAGAAGGCATTCCCTTGCTCTTGCCACTGCTAGCCAGCTGAAAAGGCCAGCCAGCCTCACCAACCTCCAGCTCTTGGGGGTTCTTCTCGTCTCCAGCAGCCTCGTCGAGCCTCCTCCGGCCTTCCTCCCTCAGCCCTCGCCAAGTAATTCCACCGCCTCCTCAAGGACTTCCTCTCGCCCATCTTGGGGCTGCCCCCAGGCCAGCTATGGCAGCGCGGCGCGGGAGCGTGCTCCCTTTTATGCTGCCCCGGGGCATGGTGACTGCTGCGTTGCCGGGTGCTGGCACTGTGACACGGGGGTGACGGGCCACCCCCCCTGCGCAGCCCCGCCCGCCGGCCCTCTGCCCAGCATCCTTCCCAGGAAGGCCTTTGGGCTGCTGGCCCCGAGGCAGTCCCTGCGCCCAGGAGGCTCAGGGGGCTGTCCCTGCCCTTGCTGGCCATGCCCTGGGCACAGCTGCTGGGCGTCCCGCTAAATACATCTGGACATTCAGACTACGTCGTGAAGGCTGTTTGTCCCATCTACATTCATTTGGTTGTGGGGATGCCAGAGGTGAAAGCAAGGCTATTGGTTCCCTCGGCGTGAACTGGGCAGAGACGGAGAGCACGTGCAGGATGGCCTCGCCGTTCCTGACCCATGCACCAAGGGACATTTGCTGCTCCCCTGCTTATGCTGAGGTCTTCTTCTGGGAAAGAAGTCCCAAATCCTTTTCTCTTCTTGACCATCTCTTTCCTTGCACTCCAGAGCTTTTCTCCTCCCTTGGCCTTCACCCTCAATACCTGTCCTGAAAGTGACGGCAGCCCTCTCAGCCTTTCTCTTGCTCCTGCTAGTCGTCTTCACCTCAGCTAGAGGGTCCTGAAGGATCGCTGCAGGTCCCTTCCAACTCAACCCTTCTCTTCTCTTCACTTGTCTTCTATTCCCTGCACTGACGATGAGGCGAATAACAAGGAGACCACTAGTTGCCTGAAATGCCAGGGGGTTTGCAGCTCCAGAAACACTTTCGAGGACACAAATCAAAAAGGATACAAGTAGAAACAGGATTGGATTTCATTTGATTTTACTTTATTTTACTTTCTTTTATTTTCTGTCTTGTTCTGTTGGTTGATGTTAGTTTACTTTCGTTCTTTCATGTGATGTTATTGTATTTGATTTTATTACATTTTCTTTGGGGTTATTTCTTATTATTTTATTTTATGTTGGTTTATCTTCTTTTATTTTACCTTGCTTTATGCGTCTTTATTTTGTTTTGTTATTTGATTATTTTATCATTTTATTTGACCTTATTTTGGTTTAGGCTCTTTTAGGCTATTTGGCTGAATCTCTTTCAGAGCCGATGCTCACAGGCATTAACACAATGCGCATGTGCAGCCAGGAGCAGGCTGATGTGTTCTTCGGTTTAGTTTGAAAAAGCATCCCTTGCAGTCTGGCAAAGGAAAGCCGCAGAAAGGAGCAGCAGGAAGACAGGCCAAGCAGTCCCTCGTTTCTCAACAGTGCAGAAGAACTTGAAGGAGGAGGATGGGGACCGACCACACACCGAAAAGTACAAGAAGAGGAGGGGTGTGGTGCCCTGGGCTATTTTCACAAGTAGGACACGTGTCGATGACAAGCACCCCTTTTGCCTTCCAAAACTTGCTCCGCTGTGCTTCTTGGCCAGGGAGGCATGAAAAGCGCTCTCCTGCCTGCCCTGCGCTTGGATCGCGTGCAGGGAGAGCTGAAAAGCTGCAGCTCCGCATGGTGCAGCAAGCCTGCAGCCCTTCCAAGCACAGGCTGTTTTGCACAAGCAAGAACACCTCGGGAAACGGAGCCAAGGGAAGAGCAGAGCTCGCTCCTGCTCCAAACCTGCAACGGGCAAAAGAGCCAGGGAGCGCCAGGGCACGAGTGGCGCCTCGCAGGTGCAAGAGCAGCGGGCAAGAACTGAGCCCAAAGGGCCCAGAGGAGCCCTGACAAGGGGCTGCGCTCAATGCTACGGAGGAGAAGAAGCAACCCCCGGGGGCAACCCTGGGCGTCCGCCCTGGGAGTCTAGAAAGCGTCCTCCCCCCGCCTGCGGGGCACGAGGGCCACCTTGGTGGAGCAGGAGCAGCAGGCACCTAGCCAAAACGGCCCAAAGGAGCCCTGGCAAGGGGCCGTGCTCAGTGCTGCAGAGGAAGGCAAAAAAGCCCCGGGGACACTTGCTAGCGCACCGTGGGGGGAAAAAAGCCTTCCTCCCCGCAGCTGCAGGGCACGAGAGGCCACCTTCGTGGTGCATGAGCAACAGGCAGTAACCCAGCCAAAATGGCCCAGAGGAGCCCTGACAAGTGCTCATGCTCAGTGCTGCAGAGGAAGGCAAAAAACCCCCGGGCACCAGAGCCAATCTGCCCCGGGGGAAAATTCCTTCCTGACCCCAGCGTCGCTGGCCATCGGCTATTCCTTGAGCACGTGAGCAAGACCTGCCTCCTCGGCCCGCAGGCTGCTCACGCCTCCCAGGAGATGCCCAACCCCGATTCTCCCTCCACCTGCTGCCACCTCAGGGCCTTCCCAGAGGGGCAAAACGCCCCCGGCCTGATCCATCTGGGGGGCAACGATCCTTCCTGTGCCTGGCAAGGCACCAGTGGCTGCTCCAAAGCACCGGCACCCCCGCCAACATCTCTGCATCCCATTCCTCACGGCTGCTGACACTGGCTCCGCAGGGGATGAGGATGGCGAGCTCTGCAGTGCTCCTCAAGAAGGCATTCCCTTGCTCTTGCCACTGCTAGCCAGCTGAAAAGGCCAGCCAGCCTCACCAACCTCCAGCTGTTGGGGGTTCTTCTCGTCTCCAGCAGCCTCGTCGAGCCTCCTCCGGCCTTCCTCCCTCAGCCCTCGCCAAGTAATTCCACCGCCTCCTCAAGGACTTCCTCTCGCCCGTCTTGGGGCTGCCCCCAGGCCAGCTATGGCAGCGCGGCGCGGGAGCGTGCTCCCTTTTATGCTGCCCCGGGGCATGGTGACTGCTGCGTTGCCGGGTGCTGGCACTGTGACACGGGGGTGACGGGCCACCCCCCCTGCGCAGCCCCGCCCGCCGGCCCTCTGCCCAGCATCCTTCCCAGGAAGGCCTTTGGGCTGCTGGCCCCGAGGCAGTCCCTGCGCCCAGGAGGCTCAGGGGGCTGTCCCTGCCCTTGCTGGCCATGCCCTGGGCACAGCTGCTGGGCGTCCCGCTAAATACATCTGGACATTCAGACTACGTCGTGAAGGCTGTTTGTCCCATCTACATTCATTTGGTTGTGGGGATGCCAGAGGTGAAAGCAAGGCTTTGGGTTCCCTCTGCATGAACTGTGCAGAGACGGAGAGCACGTGCAGGATGGCCTCGCCGTTCCTGACCCATGCACCAAGGGACATTTGCTGCTCCCCTGCTTATGCTGAGGTCTTCTTCTGGGAAAGAAGTCCCAAATCCTTTTCTCTTCTTGACCATCTGTTTCCTTGCACTCCAGAGCTTTTCTCCTCCCTTGGCCTTCACCCTCAATACCTGTCCTGAAAGTGACGGCAGCCCTCTCAGCCTTTCTCTTGCTCCTGCTAGTCGTCTTCACCTCAGCTAGAGGGTCCTGAAGGATCGCTGCAGGTCCCTTCCAACTCAACCCTTCTCTTCTCTTCACTTGTCTTCTATTCCCTGCACTGACGATGAGGCGAATAACAAGGAGACCACTAGTTGCCTGAAATGCCAGGGGGTTTGCAGCTCCAGAAACACTTTCGAGGACACAAATCAAAAAGGATACAAGTAGAAACAGGATTGGATTTCATTTGATTTTACTTTATTTTACTTTCTTTTATTTTCTGTCTTGTTCTGTTGGTTGATGTTAGTTTAGTTTTGTTTCTTTCATGTGATGTTATTGTATTTGATTTTATTACATTTTCTTTGGGGTTATTTCTTATTATTTTATTTTATGTTGGTTTATCTTCTTTTATTTTACCTTGCTTTATGCGTCTTTATTTTGTTTTGTTATTTGATTATTTTATCATTTTATTTGACCTTATTTTGGTTTAGGCTCTTTTAGGCTATTTGGCTGAATCTCTTTCAGAGCCGATGCTCACAGGCATTAACACAATGCGCATGTGCAGCCAGGAGCAGGCTGATGTGTTCTTCGGTTTAGTTTGAAAAAGCATCCCTTGCAGGCTGGCAAAGGAAAGCTGCAGAAAGGAGCAGCAGGAAGACAGGCCAAGCAGTCCCTCGTTTCTCAACAGTGCAGAAGAACTTGAAGAAGGAGGATGGGGACCGACCACACACCGAAAAGTACAAGAAGAGGAGGGGTGTGGTGCCCTGGGCTATTTTCACAAGTAGGACACGTGTCGATGACAAGCACCCCTTTTGCCTTCCAAAACTCGCTCCGCTGTGCTTCTTGGCCAGGGAGGCATGAAAAGCGCTCTCCTGCCTGCCCTGCGCTTGGATCGCGTGCAGGGAGAGCTGAAAAGCTGCAGCTCCGCATGGTGCAGCAAGCCTGCAGCCCTTCCAAGCACAGGCTGTTTTGCACAAGCAAGAACACCTCGGGAAACGGAGCCAAGGCAAGAGCAGAGCTCGCTCCTGCTCCAAACCTGCAATGGGCAAAAGAGCCAGGGAGCGCCAGGGCACGAGTGGCGCCTCGCAGGTGCAAGAGCAGCGGGCAAGAACTGAGCCCAAAGGAGCCCTGACAAGGGGCTGCGCTCAATGCTACGGAGGAGAAGAAGCAACCCCCGGGGGCAACCCTGGGCGTCCGCCCTGGGAGTCTAGAAAGCGTCCTCCCCCCGCCTGCGGGGCACGAGGGCCACCTTGGTGGAGCAGGAGCAGCAGGCACCTAGCCAAAACGGCCCAAAGGAGCCCTGGCAAGGGGCCGTGCTCAGTGCTGCAGAGGAAGGCAAAAAAGCCCCGGGGACACTTGCTAGCCCACCGTGGGGGGAAAAAAGCCTTCCTCCCCGCAGCTGCAGGGCACGAGAGGCCACCTTCGTGGTGCATGAGCAACAGGCAGTAACCCAGCCAAAATGGCCCAGAGGAGCCCTGACAAGTGCTCATGCTCAGTGCTGCAGAGGAAGGCAAAAAACCCCCGGGCACCAGAGCCAATCTGCCCCGGGGGAAAATTCCTTCCTGACCCCAGCGTCGCTGGCCATCGGCTATTCCCTGAGCACGTGAGCAAGACCTGCCTCCTCGGCCCGCAGGCTGCTCACGCCTCCCAGGAGATGCCCAACCCCGATTCTCCCTCCACCTGCTGCCACCTCAGGGCCTTCCCAGAGGGGCAAAACGCCCCCGGCCTGATCCATCTGGGGGACAACCATCCTTCCTGCGCCTGGCAAGGCACCAGTGGCTGCTCCAAAGCACCGGCACCCCCGCCAACATCTCTGCATCCCATTCCTCACGGCTGCTGACACTGGCTCCGCAGGGGATGAGGATGGCGAGCTCTGCAGTGCTCCTCAAGAAGGCATTCCCTTGCTCTTGCCACTGCTAGCCAGCTGAAAAGGCCAGCCAGCCTCACCAACCTCCAGCTCTTGGGGGTTCTTCTCGTCTCCAGCAGCCTCGTCGAGCCTCCTCCGGCCTTCCTCCCTCAGCCCTCGCCAAGTAATTCCACCGCCTCCTCAAGGACTTCCTCTCGCCCGTCTTGGGGCTGCCCCCAGGCCAGCTATGGCAGCGCGGCGCGGGAGCGTGCTCCCTTTTATGCTGCCCCGGGGCATGGTGACTGCTGCGTTGCCGGGTGCTGGCACTGTGACACGGGGGGGACGGGCCACCCCCCTGCGCAGCCCCGCCCGCCGGCCCTCTGCCCAGCATCCTTCCCAGGAAGGCCTCTGGGCTGCTGGCCCCGAGGCAGTCCCTGCGCCCAGGAGGCTCAGGGGGCTGTCCCTGCCCTTGCTGGCCACGCCCTGGGCACAGCTGCTGGGCGTCCCGCTAAATACATCTGGACATTCAGACTACGTCGTGAAGGCTGTTTGTCCCATCTACATTCATTTGGTTGTGGGGATGCCAGAGGTGAAAGCAAGGCTTTGGGTTCCCTCTGCATGAACTGTGCAGAGACGGAGAGCACGTGCAGGATGGCCTCGCCGTTCCTGACCCATGCACCAAGGGACATTTGCTGCTCCCCTGCTTATGCTGAGGTCTTCTTCTGGGAAAGAAGTCCCAAATCCTTTTCTCTTCTTGACCATCTGTTTCCTTGCACTCCAGAGCTTTTCTCCTCCCTTGGCCTTCACCCTCAATAGCTTTCCTGAAAGTGACGGCAGCCCTCTCAGCCTTTGCCTTGCTCCTGCTAGTCGTCTTCACCTCAGCTAGAGGGTCCTGAAGGATCGCTGCAGGTCCCTTCCAACTCAACCCTTCTCTTCTCTTCACTTGTCTTCTATTCCCTGCACTGACGATGAGGCGAATAACAAGGAGACCACTAGTTGCCTGAAATGCCAGGGGGTTTGCAGCTCCAGAAACACTTTCGAGGACACAAATCAAAAAGGATACAAGTAGAAACAGGATTGGATTTCATTTGATTTTACTTTATTTTACTTTCTTTTATTTTCTGTCTTGTTCTGTTGGTTGATGTTAGTTTAGTTTTGTTTCTTTCATGTGATGTTATTGTATTTGATTTTATTACATTTTCTTTGGGGTTATTTCTTCTTATTCTATTTTATGTTGGTTTATCTTCTTTTATTTTACCTTGCTTTATGCGTCTTTATTTTGTTTTGTTATTTGATTATTTTATCATTTTATTTGACCTTATTTTGGTTTAGGCTCTTTTAGGCTATTTGGCTGAATCTCTTTCAGAGCCGATGCTCACAGGCATTAACACAATGCGCATGTGCAGCCAGGAGCAGGCTGATGTGTTCTTCGGTTTAGTTTGAAAAAGCATCCCTTGCAGGCTGGCAAAGGAAAGCTGCAGAAAGGAGCAGCAGGAAGACAGGCCAAGCAGTCCCTCGTTTCTCAACAGTGCAGAAGAACTTGAAGGAGGAGGATGGGGACCGACCACACACCGAAAAGTACAAGAAGAGGAGGGGTGTGGTGCCCTGGGCTATTTTCACAAGTAGGACACGTGTCGATGACAAGCACCCCTTTTGCCTTCCAAAACTTGCTCCGATGTGCTTCTTGGCCAGGGAGGCATGAAAAGCGCTCTCCTGCCTGCCCTGCGCTTGGATCGCGTGCAGGGAGAGCTGAAAAGCTGCAGCTCCGCATGGTGCAGCAAGCCTGCAGCCCTTCCAAGCACAGGCTGTTTTGCACAAGCAAGAACACCTCGGGAAACGGAGCCAAGGGAAGAGCAGAGCTCGCTCCTGCTCCAAACCTGCAACGGGCAAAAGAGCCAGGGAGCGCCAGGGCACGAGTGGCGCCTCGCAGGTGCAAGAGCAGCGGGCAAGAACTGAGCCCAAAGGAGCCCTGACAAGGGGCTGCGCTCAATGCTACGGAGGAGAAGAAGCAACCCCCGGGGGCAACCCTGGGCGTCCGCCCTGGGAGTCTAGAAAGCGTCCTCCCCCCGCCTGCGGGGCACGAGGGCCACCTTGGTGGAGCAGGAGCAGCAGGCACCTAGCCAAAACGGCCCAAAGGAGCCCTGGCAAGGGGCCGTGCTCAGTGCTGCAGAGGAAGGCAAAAAACCCCCGGGGACACTTGCTAGCCCACCGTGGGGGGAAAAAAGCCTTCCTCCCCGCAGCTGCAGGGCACGAGAGGCCACCTTCGTGGTGCATGAGCAACAGGCAGTAACCCAGCCAAAATGGCCCAGAGGAGCCCTGACAAGTGCTCATGCTCAGTGCTGCAGAGGAAGGCAAAAAACCCCCGGGCACCAGAGCCAATCTGCCCCGGGGGAAAATTCCTTCCTGACCCCAGCGTCGCTGGCCATCGGCTATTCCCTGAGCACGTGAGCAAGACCTGCCTCCTCGGCCCGCAGGCTGCTCACGCCTCCCAGGAGATGCCCAACCCCGATTCTCCCTCCACCTGCTGCCACCTCAGGGCCTTCCCAGAGGGGCAAAACGCCCCCGGCCTGATCCATCTGGGGGACAACCATCCTTCCTGCGCCTGGCAAGGCACCAGTGGCTGCTCCAAAGCACCGGCACCCCCGCCAACATCTCTGCATCCCATTCCTCACGGCTGCTGCCACTGGCTCTGCAGGGGATGAGGATGGCGAGCTCTGCAGTGCTCCTCAAGAAGGCATTCCCTTGCTCTTGCCACTGCTAGCCAGCTGAAAAGGCCAGCCAGCCTCACCAACCTCCAGCTCTTGGGGGTTCTTCTCGTCTCCAGCAGCCTCGTCGAGCCTCCTCCGGCCTTCCTCCCTCAGCCCTCGCCAAGTAATTCCACCGCCTCCTCAAGGACTTCCTCTCGCCCGTCTTGGGGCTGCCCCCAGGCCAGCTATGGCAGCGCGGCGCGGGAGCGTGCTCCCTTTTATGCTGCCCCGGGGCATGGTGACTGCTGCGTTGCCGGGTGCTGGCACTGTGACACGGGGGGGACGGGCCACCCCCCTGCGCAGCCCCGCCCGCCGGCCCTCTGCCCAGCATCCTTCCCAGGAAGGCCTTTGGGCTGCTGGCCCCGAGGCAGTCCCTGCGCCCAGGAGGCTCAGGGGGCTGTCCCTGCCCTTGCTGGCCACGCCCTGGGCACAGCTGCTGGGCGTCCCGCTAAATACATCTGGACATTCAGACTACGTCGTGAAGGCTGTTTGTCCCATCTACATTCATTTGGTTGTGGGGATGCCAGAGGTGAAAGCAAGGCTTTGGGTTCCCTCTGCATGAACTGGGCAGAGACGGAGAGCACGTGCAGGATGGCCTCGCCGTTCCTGACCCATGCACCAAGGGACATTTGCTGCTCCCCTGCTTATGCTGAGGTCTTCTTCTGGGAAAGAAGTCCCAAATCCTTTTCTCTTCTTGACCATCTGTTTCCTTGCACTCCAGAGCTTTTCTCCTCCCTTGGCCTTCACCCTCAATACCTGTCCTGAAAGTGACGGCAGCCCTCTCAGCCTTTCTCTTGCTCCTGCTAGTCATCTTCACCTCAGCTAGAGGGTCCTGAAGGATCGCTGCAGGTCCCTTCCAACTCAACCCTTCTCTTCTCTTCACTTGTCTTCTATTCCCTGCACTGACGATGAGGCGAATAACAAGGAGACCACTAGTTGCCTGAAATGCCAGGGGGTTTGCAGCTCCAGAAACACTTTCGAGG
Source organism: Platalea leucorodia (assembly GCF_965183815.1). Classification (NCBI taxonomy): domain Eukaryota; kingdom Metazoa; phylum Chordata; class Aves; order Pelecaniformes; family Threskiornithidae; genus Platalea; species Platalea leucorodia. The sequence goes on from NW_028121455.1 coordinate 493,297, forward strand.
ACACAAATCAAAAAGGATACAAGTAGAAACAGGATTGGATTTCATTTGATTTTACTTTATTTTACTTTCTTTTATTTTCTGTCTTGTTCTGTTGGTTGATGTTAGTTTAGTTTTGTTTCTTTCATGTGATGTTATTGTATTTGATTTTATTACATTTTCTTTGGGGTTATTTCTTATTATTTTATTTTATGTTGGTTTATCTTCTTTTATTTTACCTTGCTTTATGCGTCTTTATTTTGTTTTGTTATTTGATTATTTTATCATTTTATTTGACCTTATTTTGGTTTAGGCTCTTTTAGGCTATTTGGCTGAATCTCTTTCAGAGCCGATGCTCACAGGCATTAACACAATGCGCATGTGCAGCCAGGAGCAGGCTGATGTGTTCTTCGGTTTAGTTTGAAAAAGCATCCCTTGCAGGCTGGCAAAGGAAAGCTGCAGAAAGGAGCAGCAGGAAGACAGGCCAAGCAGTCCCTCGTTTCTCAACAGTGCAGAAGAACTTGAAGGAGGAGGATGGGGACCGACCACACACCGAAAAGTACAAGAAGAGGAGGGGTGTGGTGCCCTGGGCTATTTTCACAAGTAGGACACGTGTCGATGACAAGCACCCCTTTTGCCTTCCAAAACTTGCTCCGATGTGCTTCTTGGCCAGGGAGGCATGAAAAGCGCTCTCCTGCCTGCCCTGCGCTTGGATCGCGTGCAGGGAGAGCTGAAAAGCTGCAGCTCCGCATGGTGCAGCAAGCCTGCAGCCCTTCCAAGCACAGGCTGTTTTGCACAAGCAAGAACACCTCGGGAAACGGAGCCAAGGGAAGAGCAGAGCTCGCTCCTGCTCCAAACCTGCAACGGGCAAAAGAGCCAGGGAGCGCCAGGGCACGAGTGGCGCCTCGCAGGTGCAAGAGCAGCGGGCAAGAACTGAGCCCAAAGGAGCCCTGACAAGGGGCTGCGCTCAATGCTACGGAGGAGAAGAAGCAACCCCCGGGGGCAACCCTGGGCGTCCGCCCTGGGAGTCTAGAAAGCGTCCTCCCCCCGCCTGCGGGGCACGAGGGCCACCTTGGTGGAGCAGGAGCAGCAGGCACCTAGCCAAAACGGCCCAAAGGAGCCCTGGCAAGGGGCCGTGCTCAGTGCTGCAGAGGAAGGCAAAAAACCCCCGGGGACACTTGCTAGCCCACCGTGGGGGGAAAAAAGCCTTCCTCCCCGCAGCTGCAGGGCACGAGAGGCCACCTTCGTGGTGCATGAGCAACAGGCAGTAACCCAGCCAAAATGGCCCAGAGGAGCCCTGACAAGTGCTCATGCTCAGTGCTGCAGAGGAAGGCAAAAAACCCCCGGGCACCAGAGCCAATCTGCCCCGGGGGAAAATTCCTTCCTGACCCCAGCGTCGCTGGCCATCGGCTATTCCCTGAGCACGTGAGCAAGACCTGCCTCCTCGGCCCGCAGGCTGCTCACGCCTCCCAGGAGATGCCCAACCCCGATTCTCCCTCCACCTGCTGCCACCTCAGGGCCTTCCCAGAGGGGCAAAACGCCCCCGGCCTGATCCATCTGGGGGACAACCATCCTTCCTGCGCCTGGCAAGGCACCAGTGGCTGCTCCAAAGCACCGGCACCCCCGCCAACATCTCTGCATCCCATTCCTCACGGCTGCTGACACTGGCTCCGCAGGGGATGAGGATGGCGAGCTCTGCAGTGCTCCTCAAGAAGGCATTCCCTTGCTCTTGCCACTGCTAGCCAGCTGAAAAGGCCAGCCAGCCTCACCAACCTCCAGCTGTTGGGGGTTCTTCTCGTCTCCAGCAGCCTCGTCGAGCCTCCTCCGGCCTTCCTCCCTCAGCCCTCGCCAAGTAATTCCACCGCCTCCTCAAGGACTTCCTCTCGCCCGTCTTGGGGCTGCCCCCAGGCCAGCTATGGCAGCGCGGCGCGGGAGCGTGCTCCCTTTTATGCTGCCCCGGGGCATGGTGACTGCTGCGTTGCCGGGTGCTGGCACTGTGACACGGGGGGGACGGGCCACCCCCCTGCGCAGCCCCGCCCGCCGGCCCTCTGCCCAGCATCCTTCCCAGGAAGGCCTCTGGGCTGCTGGCCCCGAGGCAGTCCCTGCGCCCAGGAGGCTCAGGGGGCTGTCCCTGCCCTTGCTGGCCACGCCCTGGGCACAGCTGCTGGGCGTCCCGCTAAATACATCTGGACATTCAGACTACGTCGTGAAGGCTGTTTGTCCCATCTACATTCATTTGGTTGTGGGGATGCCAGAGGTGAAAGCAAGGCTTTGGGTTCCCTCTGCATGAACTGTGCAGAGACGGAGAGCACGTGCAGGATGGCCTCGCCGTTCCTGACCCATGCACCAAGGGACATTTGCTGCTCCCCTGCTTATGCTGAGGTCTTCTTCTGGGAAAGAAGTCCCAAATCCTTTTCTCTTCTTGACCATCTGTTTCCTTGCACTCCAGAGCTTTTCTCCTCCCTTGGCCTTCACCCTCAATAGCTTTCCTGAAAGTGACGGCAGCCCTCTCAGCCTTTGCCTTGCTCCTGCTAGTCGTCTTCACCTCAGCTAGAGGGTCCTGAAGGATCGCTGCAGGTCCCTTCCAACTCAACCCTTCTCTTCTCTTCACTTGTCTTCTATTCCCTGCACTGACGATGAGGCGAATAACAAGGAGACCACTAGTTGCCTGAAATGCCAGGGGGTTTGCAGCTCCAGAAACACTTTCGAGGACACAAATCAAAAAGGATACAAGTAGAAACAGGATTGGATTTCATTTGATTTTACTTTATTTTACTTTCTTTTATTTTCTGTCTTGTTCTGTTGGTTGATGTTAGTTTACTTTCGTTTCTTTCATGTGATGTTATTGTATTTGATTTTATTACATTTTCTTTGGGGTTATTTCTTCTTATTCTATTTTATGTTGGTTTATCTTCTTTTATTTTACCTTGCTTTATGCGTCTTTATTTTGTTTTGTTATTTGATTATTTTATCATTTTATTTGACCTTATTTTGGTTTAGGCTCCTTTAGGCTATTTTGCTGAATCTCTTTCAGAGCCGATGCTCACAAGCATTAACACAATGCGCATGTGCAGCCAGGAGCAGGCTGATGTGTTCTTCGGTTTAGTTTGAAAAAGCATCCCTTGCAGGCTGGCAAAGGAAAGCTGCAGAAAGGAGCAGCAGGAAGACAGGCCAAGCAGTCCCTCGTTTCTCAACAGTGCAGAAGAACTTGAAGGAGGAGGATGGGTACCGACCACACACCGAAAAGTACAAGAAGAGGAGGGGTGTGGTGCCCTGGGCTATTTTCACAAGTAGGACACGTGTCGATGACAAGCACCCCTTTTGCCTTCCAAAACTTGCTCCGATGTGCTTCTTGGCCAGGGAGGCATGAAAAGCGCTCTCCTGCCTGCCCTGCGCTTGGATCGCGTGCAGGGAGAGCTGAAAAGCTGCAGCTCCGCATGGTGCAGCAAGCCTGCAGCCCTTCCAAGCACAGGCTGTTTTGCACAAGCAAGAACACCTCGGGAAACGGAGCCAAGGGAAGAGCAGAGCTCGCTCCTGCTCCAAACCTGCAACGGGCAAAAGAGCCAGGGAGCGCCAGGGCACGAGTGGCGCCTCGCAGGTGCAAGAGCAGCGGGCAAGAACTGAGCCCAAAGGAGCCCTGACAAGGGGCTGCGCTCAATGCTACGGAGGAGAAGAAGCAACCCCCGGGGGCAACCCTGGGCGTCCGCCCTGGGAGTCTAGAAAGCGTCCTCCCCCCGCCTGCGGGGCACGAGGGCCACCTTGGTGGAGCAGGAGCAGCAGGCACCTAGCCAAAACGGCCCAAAGGAGCCCTGGCAAGGGGCCGTGCTCAGTGCTGCAGAGGAAGGCAAAAAACCCCCGGGGACACTTGCTAGCCCACCGTGGGGGGAAAAAAGCCTTCCTCCCCGCAGCTGCAGGGCACGAGAGGCCACCTTCGTGGTGCATGAGCAACAGGCAGTAACCCAGCCAAAATGGCCCAGAGGAGCCCTGACAAGTGCTCATGCTCAGTGCTGCAGAGGAAGGCAAAAAACCCCCGGGCACCAGAGCCAATCTGCCCCGGGGGAAAATTCCTTCCTGACCCCAGCGTCGCTGGCCATCGGCTATTCCCTGAGCACGTGAGCAAGACCTGCCTCCTCGGCCCGCAGGCTGCTCACGCCTCCCAGGAGATGCCCAACCCCGATTCTCCCTCCACCTGCTGCCACCTCAGGGCCTTCCCAGAGGGGCAAAACGCCCCCGGCCTGATCCATCTGGGGGACAACCATCCTTCCTGCGCCTGGCAAGGCACCAGTGGCTGCTCCAAAGCACCGGCACCCCCGCCAACATCTCTGCATCCCATTCCTCACGGCTGCTGACACTGGCTCCGCAGGGGATGAGGATGGCGAGCTCTGCAGTGCTCCTCAAGAAGGCATTCCCTTGCTCTTGCCACTGCTAGCCAGCTGAAAAGGCCAGCCAGCCTCACCAACCTCCAGCTCTTGGGGGTTCTTCTCGTCTCCAGCAGCCTCGTCGAGCCTCCTCCGGCCTTCCTCCCTCAGCCCTCGCCAAGTAATTCCACCGCCTCCTCAAGGACTTCCTCTCGCCCGTCTTGGGGCTGCCCCCAGGCCAGCTATGGCAGCGCGGCGCGGGAGCGTGCTCCCTTTTATGCTGCCCCGGGGCATGGTGACTGCTGCGTTGCCGGGTGCTGGCACTGTGACACGGGGGGGACGGGCCACCCCCCTGCGCAGCCCCGCCCGCCGGCCCTCTGCCCAGCATCCTTCCCAGGAAGGCCTTTGGGCTGCTGGCCCCGAGGCAGTCCCTGCGCCCAGGAGGCTCAGGGGGCTGTCCCTGCCCTTGCTGGCCACGCCCTGGGCACAGCTGCTGGGCGTCCCGCTAAATACATCTGGACATTCAGACTACGTCGTGAAGGCTGTTTGTCCCATCTACATTCATTTGGTTGTGGGGATGCCAGAGGTGAAAGCAAGGCTTTGGGTTCCCTCTGCATGAACTGTGCAGAGACGGAGAGCACGTGCAGGATGGCCTCGCCGTTCCTGACCCATGCACCAAGGGACATTTGCTGCTCCCCTGCTTATGCTGAGGTCTTCTTCTGGGAAAGAAGTCCCAAATCCTTTTCTCTTCTTGACCATCTGTTTCCTTGCACTCCAGAGCTTTTCTCCTCCCTTGGCCTTCACCCTCAATACCTGTCCTGAAAGTGACGGCAGCCCTCTCAGCCTTTCTCTTGCTCCTGCTAGTCATCTTCACCTCAGCTAGAGGGTCCTGAAGGATCGCTGCAGGTCCCTTCCAACTCAACCCTTCTCTTCTCTTCACTTGTCTTCTATTCCCTGCACTGACGATGAGGCGAATAACAAGGAGACCACTAGTTGCCTGAAATGCCAGGGGGTTTGCAGCTCCAGAAACACTTTCGAGGACACAAATCAAAAAGGATACAAGTAGAAACAGGATTGGATTTCATTTGATTTTACTTTATTTTACTTTCTTTTATTTTCTGTCTTGTTCTGTTGGTTGATGTTAGTTTAGTTTTGTTTCTTTCATGTGATGTTATTGTATTTGATTTTATTACATTTTCTTTGGGGTTATTTCTTATTATTTTATTTTATGTTGGTTTATCTTCTTTTATTTTACCTTGCTTTATGCGTCTTTATTTTGTTTTGTTATTTGATTATTTTATCATTTTATTTGACCTTATTTTGGTTTAGGCTCTTTTAGGCTATTTGGCTGAATCTCTTTCAGAGCCGATGCTCACAGGCATTAACACAATGCGCATGTGCAGCCAGGAGCAGGCTGATGTGTTCTTCGGTTTAGTTTGAAAAAGCATCCCTTGCAGGCTGGCAAAGGAAAGCTGCAGAAAGGAGCAGCAGGAAGACAGGCCAAGCAGTCCCTCGTTTCTCAACAGTGCAGAAGAACTTGAAGGAGGAGGATGGGGACCGACCACACACCGAAAAGTACAAGAAGAGGAGGGGTGTGGTGCCCTGGGCTATTTTCACAAGTAGGACACGTGTCGATGACAAGCACCCCTTTTGCCTTCCAAAACTTGCTCCGCTGTGCTTCTTGGCCAGGGAGGCATGAAAAGCGCTCTCCTGCCTGCCCTGCGCTTGGATCGCGTGCAGGGAGAGCTGAAAAGCTGCAGCTCCGCATGGTGCAGCAAGCCTGCAGCCCTTCCAAGCACAGGCTGTTTTGCACAAGCAAGAACACCTCGGGAAACGGAGCCAAGGGAAGAGCAGAGCTCGCTCCTGCTCCAAACCTGCAACGGGCAAAAGAGCCAGGGAGCACCAGGGCACGAGTGGCGCCTCGCAGGTGCAAGAGCAGCGGGCAAGAACTGAGCCCAAAGGGCCCAGAGGAGCCCTGACAACGGGCTACGCTCAATGCTACGGAGGAGAAGAAGCAACCCCCGGGGGCAACCCTGGGCGTCCGCCCTGGGAGTCTAGAAAGCGTCCTCCCCCCGCCTGCGGGGCACGAGGGCCACCTTGGTGGAGCAGGAGCAGCAGGCACCTAGCCAAAACGGCCCAAAGGAGCCCTGGCAAGGGGCCGTGCTCAGTGCTGCAGAGGAAGGCAAAAAACCCCCGGGGACACTTGCTAGCCCACCGTGGGGGGAAAAAAGCCTTCCTCCCCGCAGCTGCAGGGCACGAGAGGCCACCTTCGTGGTGCATGAGCAACAGGCAGTAACCCAGCCAAAATGGCCCAGAGGAGCCCTGACAAGTGCTCATGCTCAGTGCTGCAGAGGAAGGCAAAAAACCCCCGGGCACCAGAGCCAATCTGCCCCGGGGGAAAATTCCTTCCTGACCCCAGCGTCGCTGGCCATCGGCTATTCCCTGAGCACGTGAGCAAGACCTGCCTCCTCGGCCCGCAGGCTGCTCACGCCTCCCAGGAGATGCCCAACCCCGATTCTCCCTCCACCTGCTGCCACCTCAGGGCCTTCCCAGAGGGGCAAAACGCCCCCGGCCTGATCCATCTGGGGGACAACCATCCTTCCTGCGCCTGGCAAGGCACCAGTGGCTGCTCCAAAGCACCGGCACCCCCGCCAACATCTCTGCATCCCATTCCTCACGGCTGCTGACACTGGCTCCGCAGGGGATGAGGATGGCGAGCTCTGCAGTGCTCCTCAAGAAGGCATTCCCTTGCTCTTGCCACTGCTAGCCAGCTGAAAAGGCCAGCCAGCCTCACCAACCTCCAGCTCTTGGGGGTTCTTCTCGTCTCCAGCAGCCTCGTCGAGCCTCCTCCGGCCTTCCTCCCTCAGCCCTCGCCAAGTAATTCCACCGCCTCCTCAAGGACTTCCTCTCGCCCGTCTTGGGGCTGCCCCCAGGCCAGCTATGGCAGCGCGGCGCGGGAGCGTGCTCCCTTTTATGCTGCCCCGGGGCATGGTGACTGCTGCGTTGCCGGGTGCTGGCACTGTGACACGGGGGGGACGGGCCACCCCCCTGCGCAGCCCCGCCCGCCGGCCCTCTGCCCAGCATCCTTCCCAGGAAGGCCTTTGGGCTGCTGGCCCCGAGGCAGTCCCTGCGCCCAGGAGGCTCAGGGGGCTGTCCCTGCTCTTGCTGGCCACGCCCTGGGCACAGCTGCTGGGCGTCCCGCTCAATACATCTGGACATTCAGACTACGTCGTGAAGGCTGTTTGTCCCATCTACATTCATTTGGTTGTGGGGATGCCAGAGGTGAAAGCAAGGCTTTGGGTTCCCTCTGCATGAACTGTGCAGAGACGGAGAGCACGTGCAGGATGGCCTCGCCGTTCCTGACCCATGCACCAAGGGACATTTGCTGCTCCCCTGCTTATGCTGAGGTCTTCTTCTGGGAAAGAAGTCCCAAATCCTTTTCTCTTCTTGACCATCTGTTTCCTTGCACTCCAGAGCTTTTCTCCTCCCTTGGCCTTCACCCTCAATACCTTTCCTGAAAGTGACGGCAGCCCTCTCAGCCTTTCTCTTGCTCCTGCTAGTCGTCTTCACCTCAGCTAGAGGGTCCTGAAGGATCGCTGCAGGTCCCTTCCAACTCAACCCTTCTCTTCTCTTCACTTGTCTTCTATTCCCTGCACTGACGATGAGGCGAATAACAAGGAGACCACTAGTTGCCTGAAATGCCAGGGGGTTTGCAGCTCCAGAAACACTTTCGAGGACACAAATCAAAAAGGATACAAGTAGAAACAGGATTGGATTTCATTTGATTTTACTTTATTTTACTTTCTTTTATTTTCTGTCTTGTTCTGTTGGTTGATGTTAGGTTAGTTTTGTTTCTTTCATGTGATGTTATTGTATTTGATTTTATTACATTTTCTTTGGGGTTATTTCTTATTATTTTATTTTATGTTGGTTTATCTTCTTTTATTTTACCTTGCTTTATGCGTCTTTATTTTGTTTTGTTATTTGATTATTTTATCATTTTATTTGACCTTATTTTGGTTTAGGCTCTTTTAGGCTATTTGGCTGAATCTCTTTCAGAGCCGATGCTCACAGGCATTAACACAATGCGCATGTGCAGCCAGGAGCAGGCTGATGTGTTCTTCGGTTTAGTTTGAAAAAGCATCCCTTGCAGGCTGGCAAAGGAAAGCTGCAGAAAGGAGCAGCAGGAAGACAGGCCAAGCAGTCCCTCGTTTCTCAACAGTGCAGAAGAACTTGAAGAAGGAGGATGGGGACCGACCACACACCGAAAAGTACAAGAAGAGGAGGGGTGTGGTGCCCTGGGCTATTTTCACAAGTAGGACACGTGTCGATGACAAGCACCCCTTTTGCCTTCCAAAACTCGCTCCGCTGTGCTTCTTGGCCAGGGAGGCATGAAAAGCGCTCTCCTGCCTGCCCTGCGCTTGGATCGCGTGCAGGGAGAGCTGAAAAGCTGCAGCTCCGCATGGTGCAGCAAGCCTGCAGCCCTTCCAAGCACAGGCTGTTTTGCACAAGCAAGAACACCTCGGGAAACGGAGCCAAGGCAAGAGCAGAGCTCGCTCCTGCTCCAAACCTGCAACGGGCAAAAGAGCCAGGGAGCGCCAGGGCACGAGTGGCGCCTCGCAGGTGCAAGAGCAGCGGGCAAGAACTGAGCCCAAAGGAGCCCTGACAAGGGGCTGCGCTCAATGCTACGGAGGAGAAGAAGCAACCCCCGGGGGCAACCCTGGGCGTCCGCCCTGGGAGTCTAGAAAGCGTCCTCCCCCCGCCTGCGGGGCACGAGGGCCACCTTGGTGGAGCAGGAGCAGCAGGCACCTAGCCAAAACGGCCCAAAGGAGCCCTGGCAAGGGGCCGTGCTCAGTGCTGCAGAGGAAGGCAAAAAACCCCCGGGGACACTTGCTAGCCCACCGTGGGGGGAAAAAAGCCTTCCTCCCCGCAGCTGCAGGGCACGAGAGGCCACCTTCGTGGTGCATGAGCAACAGGCAGTAACCCAGCCAAAATGGCCCAGAGGAGCCCTGACAAGTGCTCATGCTCAGTGCTGCAGAGGAAGGCAAAAAACCCCCGGGCACCAGAGCCAATCTGCCCCGGGGGAAAATTCCTTCCTGACCCCAGCGTCGCTGGCCATCGGCTATTCCCTGAGCACGTGAGCAAGACCTGCCTCCTCGGCCCGCAGGCTGCTCACGCCTCCCAGGAGATGCCCAACCCCGATTCTCCCTCCACCTGCTGCCACCTCAGGGCCTTCCCAGAGGGGCAAAACGCCCCCGGCCTGATCCATCTGGGGGACAACCATCCTTCCTGCGCCTGGCAAGGCACCAGTGGCTGCTCCAAAGCACCGGCACCCCCGCCAACATCTCTGCATCCCATTCCTCACGGCTGCTGACACTGGCTCCGCAGGGGATGAGGATGGCGAGCTCTGCAGTGCTCCTCAAGAAGGCATTCCCTTGCTCTTGCCACTGCTAGCCAGCTGAAAAGGCCAGCCAGCCTCACCAACCTCCAGCTCTTGGGGGTTCTTCTCGTCTCCAGCAGCCTCGTCGAGCCTCCTCCGGCCTTCCTCCCTCAGCCCTCGCCAAGTAATTCCACCGCCTCCTCAAGGACTTCCTCTCGCCCGTCTTGGGGCTGCCCCCAGGCCAGCTATGGCAGCGCGGCGCGGGAGCGTGCTCCCTTTTATGCTGCCCCGGGGCATGGTGACTGCTGCGTTGCCGGGTGCTGGCACTGTGACACGGGGGGGACGGGCCACCCCCCTGCGCAGCCCCGCCCGCCGGCCCTCTGCCCAGCATCCTTCCCAGGAAGGCCTCTGGGCTGCTGGCCCCGAGGCAGTCCCTGCGCCCAGGAGGCTCAGGGGGCTGTCCCTGCCCTTGCTGGCCACGCCCTGGGCACAGCTGCTGGGCGTCCCGCTCAATACATCTGGACATTCAGACTACGTCGTGAAGGCTGTTTGTCCCATCTACATTCATTTGGTTGTGGGGATGCCAGAGGTGAAAGCAAGGCTTTTGGTTCCCTCTGCATGAACTGTGCAGAGACGGAGAGCACGTGCAGGATGGCCTCGCCGTTCCTGACCCATGCACCAAGGGACATTTGCTGCTCCCCTGCTTATGCTGAGGTCTTCTTCTGGGAAAGAAGTCCCAAATCCTTTTCTCTTCTTGACCATCTTTTTCCTTGCACTCCAGAGCTTTTCTCCTCCCTTGGCCTTCACCCTCAATACCTTTCCTGAAAGTGACGGCAGCCCTCTCAGCCTTTGCCTTGCTCCTGCTAGTCGTCTTCACCTCAGCTAGAGGGTCCTGAAGGATCGCTGCAGGTCCCTTCCAACTCAACCCTTCTCTTCTCTTCACTTGTCTTCTATTCCCTGCACTGACGATGAGGCGAATAACAAGGAGACCACTAGTTGCCTGAAATGCCAGGGGGTTTGCAGCTCCAGAAACACTTTCGAGGACACAAATCAAAAAGGATACAAGTAGAAACAGGATTGGATTTCATTTGATTTTACTTTATTTTACTTTCTTTTATTTTCTGTCTTGTTCTGTTGGTTGATGTTAGGTTAGTTTTGTTTCTTTCATGTGATGTTATTGTATTTGATTTTATTACATTTTCTTTGGGGTTATTTCTTATTATTTTATTTTATGTTGGTTTATCTTCTTTTATTTTACCTTGCTTTATGCGTCTTTATTTTGTTTTGTTATTTGATTATTTTATCATTTTATTTGACCTTATTTTGGTTTAGGCTCTTTTAGGCTATTTGGCTGAATCTCTTTCAGAGCCGATGCTCACAGGCATTAACACAATGCGCATGTGCAGCCAGGAGCAGGCTGATGTGTTCTTCGGTTTAGTTTGAAAAAGCATCCCTTGCAGGCTGGCAAAGGAAAGCTGCAGAAAGGAGCAGCAGGAAGACAGGCCAAGCAGTCCCTCGTTTCTCAACAGTGCAGAAGAACTTGAAGAAGGAGGATGGGGACCGACCACACACCGAAAAGTACAAGAAGAGGAGGGGTGTGGTGCCCTGGGCTATTTTCACAAGTAGGACACGTGTCGATGACAAGCACCCCTTTTGCCTTCCAAAACTCGCTCCGCTGTGCTTCTTGGCCAGGGAGGCATGAAAAGCGCTCTCCTGCCTGCCCTGCGCTTGGATCGCGTGCAGGGAGAGCTGAAAAGCTGCAGCTCCGCATGGTGCAGCAAGCCTGCAGCCCTTCCAAGCACAGGCTGTTTTGCACAAGCAAGAACACCTCGGGAAAAGGAGCCAAGGCAAGAGCAGAGCTCGCTCCTGCTCCAAACCTGCAATGGGCAAAAGAGCCAGGGAGCGTCAGGGCACGAGTGGCGCCTCGGAGGTGCAAGAGCAGCGGGCAAGAACTGAGCCCAAAGGGCCCAGAGGAGCCCTGACAAGGGGCTGCGCTCAATGCTACGGAGGAGAAGAAGCAACCCCCGGGGGCCACCCTGGGCGTCCGCCCTGGGAGTCTAGAAAGCGTCCTCCCCCCGCCTGCGGGGCACGAGGGCCACCTTGGTGGAGCAGGAGCAGCAGGCACCTAGCCAAAACGGCCCAAAGGAGCCCTGGCAAGGGGCCGTGCTCAGTGCTGCAGAGGAAGGCAAAAAACCCCCGGGGACACTTGCTAGCCCACCGTGGGGGGAAAAAAGCCTTCCTCCCCGCAGCTGCAGGGCACGAGAGGCCACCTTCGTGGTGCATGAGCAACAGGCAGTAACCCAGCCAAAATGGCCCAGAGGAGCCCTGACAAGTGCTCATGCTCAGTGCTGCAGAGGAAGGCAAAAAACCCCCGGGCACCAGAGCCAATCTGCCCCGGGGGAAAATTCCTTCCTGACCCCAGCGTCGCTGGCCATCGGCTATTCCTTGAGCACGTGAGCAAGACCTGCCTCCTCGGCCCGCAGGCTGCTCACGCCTCCCAGGAGATGCCCAACCCCGATTCTCCCTCCACCTGCTGCCACCTCAGGGCCTTCCCAGAGGGGCAAAACGCCCCCGGCCTGACCCATCTGGGGGACAACCATCCTTCCTGCGCCTGGCAAGGCACCAGTGGCTGCTCCAAAGCACCGGCACCCCCGCCAACATCTCTGCATCCCATTCCTCACGGCTGCTGACACTGGCTCCGCAGGGGATGAGGATGGTGAGCTCTGCAGTGCTCCTCAAGAAGGCATTCCCTTGCTCTTGCCACTGCTAGCCAGCTGAAAAGGCCAGCCAGCCTCACCAACCTCCAGCTCTTGGGGGTTCTTCTCGTCTCCAGCAGCCTCCTCGAGCCTCCTCCGGCCTTCCTCCCTCAGCCCTCGCCAAGTAATTCCACCACCTCCTCAAGGACTTCCTCTTGCCCGTCTTGGGGCTGCCCCCAGGCCAGCTATGGCAGCGCGGCGCGGGAGCGTGCTCCCTTTTATGCTGCCCCGGGGCATGGTGACTGCTGCGTTGCCGGGTGCTGGCACTGTGACACGGGGGGGACGGGCCACCCCCCTGCGCAGCCCCGCCCGCCGGCCCTCTGCCCAGCATCCTTCCCAGGAAGGCCTCTGGGCTGCTGGCCCCGAGGCAGTCCCTGCGCCCAGGAGGCTCAGGGGGCTGTCCCTGCCCTTGCTGGCCACGCCCTGGGCACAGCTGCTGGGCGTCCCGCTCAATACATCTGGACATTCAGACTACGTCGTGAAGGCTGTTTGTCCCATCTACATTCATTTGGTTGTGGGGATGCCAGAGGTGAAAGCAAGGCTTTTGGTTCCCTCTGCATGAACTGTGCAGAGACGGAGAGCACGTGCAGGATGGCCTCGCCGTTCCTGACCCATGCACCAAGGGACATTTGCTGCTCCCCTGCTTATGCTGAGGTCTTCTTCTGGGAAAGAAGTCCCAAATCCTTTTCTCTTCTTGACCATCTTTTTCCTTGCACTCCAGAGCTTTTCTCCTCCCTTGGCCTTCACCCTCAATACCTTTCCTGAAAGTGACGGCAGCCCTCTCAGCCTTTGCCTTGCTCCTGCTAGTCGTCTTCACCTCAGCTAGAGGGTCCTGAAGGATCGCTGCAGGTCCCTTCCAACTCAACCCTTCTCTTCTCTTCACTTGTCTTCTATTCCCTGCACTGACGATGAGGCGAATAACAAGGAGACCACTAGTTGCCTGAAATGCCAGGGGGTTTGCAGCTCCAGAAACACTTTCGAGGACACAAATCAAAAAGGATACAAGTAGAAACAGGATTGGATTTCATTTGATTTTACTTTATTTTACTTTCTTTTATTTTCTGTCTTGTTCTGTTGGTTGATGTTAGTTTACTTTCGTTTCTTTCATGTGATGTTATTGTATTTGATTTTATTACATTTTCTTTGGGGTTATTTCTTCTTATTCTATTTTATGTTGGTTTATCTTCTTTTATTTTACCTTGCTTTATGCGTCTTTATTTTGTTTTGTTATTTGATTATTTTATCATTTTATTTGACCTTATTTTGGTTTAGGCTCTTTTAGGCTATTTGGCTGAATCTCTTTCAGAGCCGATGCTCACAGGCATTAACACAATGCGCATGTGCAGCCAGGAGCAGGCTGATGTGTTCTTCGGTTTAGTTTGAAAAAGCATCCCTTGCAGGCTGGCAAAGGAAAGCTGCAGAAAGGAGCAGCAGGAAGACAGGCCAAGCAGTCCCTCGTTTCTCAACAGTGCAGAAGAACTTGAAGGAGGAGGATGGGTACCGACCACACACCGAAAAGTACAAGAAGAGGAGGGGTGTGGTGCCCTGGGCTATTTTCACAAGTAGGACACGTGTCGATGACAAGCACCCCTTTTGCCTTCCAAAACTCGCTCCGCTGTGCTTCTTGGCCAGGGAGGCATGAAAAGCGCTCTCCTGCCTGCCCTGCGCTTGGATCGCGTGCAGGGAGAGCTGAAAAGCTGCAGCTCCGCATGGTGCAGCAAGCCTGCAGCCCTTCCAAGCACAGGCTGTTTTGCACAAGCAAGAACACCTCGGGAAACGGAGCCAAGGCAAGAGCAGAGCTCGCTCCTGCTCCAAACCTGCAATGGGCAAAAGAGCCAGGGAGCGTCAGGGCACGAGTGGCGCCTCGGAGGTGCAAGAGCAGCGGGCAAGAACTGAGCCCAAAGGGCCCAGAGGAGCCCTGACAAGGGGCTGCGCTCAATGCTACGGAGGAGAAGAAGCAACCCCCGGGGGCCACCCTGGGCGTCCGCCCTGGGAGTCTAGAAAGCGTCCTCCCCCCGCCTGCGGGGCACGAGGGCCACCTTGGTGGAGCAGGAGCAGCAGGCACCTAGCCAAAACGGCCCAAAGGAGCCCTGGCAAGGGGCCGTGCTCAGTGCTGCAGAGGAAGGCAAAAAACCCCCGGGGACACTTGCTAGCCCACCGTGGGGGGAAAAAAGCCTTCCTCCCCGCAGCTGCAGGGCACGAGAGGCCACCTTCGTGGTGCATGAGCAACAGGCAGTAACCCAGCCAAAATGGCCCAGAGGAGCCCTGACAAGTGCTCATGCTCAGTGCTGCAGAGGAAGGCAAAAAACCCCCGGGCACCAGAGCCAATCTGCCCCGGGGGAAAATTCCTTCCTGACCCCAGCGTCGCTGGCCATCGGCTATTCCTTGAGCACGTGAGCAAGACCTGCCTCCTCGGCCCGCAGGCTGCTCACGCCTCCCAGGAGATGCCCAACCCCGATTCTCCCTCCACCTGCTGCCACCTCAGGGCCTTCCCAGAGGGGCAAAACGCCCCCGGCCTGACCCATCTGGGGGACAACCATCCTTCCTGCGCCTGGCAAGGCACCAGTGGCTGCTCCAAAGCACCGGCACCCCCGCCAACATCTCTGCATCCCATTCCTCACGGCTGCTGACACTGGCTCCGCAGGGGATGAGGATGGTGAGCTCTGCAGTGCTCCTCAAGAAGGCATTCCCTTGCTCTTGCCACTGCTAGCCAGCTGAAAAGGCCAGCCAGCCTCACCAACCTCCAGCTCTTGGGGGTTCTTCTCGTCTCCAGCAGCCTCCTCGAGCCTCCTCCAGCCTTCCTCCCTCAGCCCTCGCCAAGTAATTCCACCACCTCCTCAAGGACTTCCTCTTGCCCGTCTTGGGGCTGCCCCCAGGCCAGCTATGGCAGCGCGGCGCGGGAGCGTGCTCCCTTTTATGCTGCCCCGGGGCATGGTGACTGCTGCGTTGCCGGGTGCTGGCACTGTGACACGGGGGGGACGGGCCACCCCCCTGCGCAGCCCCGCCCGCCGGCCCTCTGCCCAGCATCCTTCCCAGGAAGGCCTCTGGGCTGCTGGCCCCGAGGCAGTCCCTGCGCCCAGGAGGCTCAGGGGGCTGTCCCTGCCCTTGCTGGCCACGCCCTGGGCACAGCTGCTGGGCGTCCCGCTCAATACATCTGGACATTCAGACTACGTCGTGAAGGCTGTTTGTCCCATCTACATTCATTTGGTTGTGGGGATGCCAGAGGTGAAAGCAAGGCTTTTGGTTCCCTCTGCATGAACTGTGCAGAGACGGAGAGCACGTGCAGGATGGCCTCGCCGTTCCTGACCCATGCACCAAGGGACATTTGCTGCTCCCCTGCTTATGCTGAGGTCTTCTTCTGGGAAAGAAGTCCCAAATCCTTTTCTCTTCTTGACCATCTTTTTCCTTGCACTCCAGAGCTTTTCTCCTCCCTTGGCCTTCACCCTCAATACCTTTCCTGAAAGTGACGGCAGCCCTCTCAGCCTTTGCCTTGCTCCTGCTAGTCGTCTTCACCTCAGCTAGAGGGTCCTGAAGGATCGCTGCAGGTCCCTTCCAACTCAACCCTTCTCTTCTCTTCACTTGTCTTCTATTCCCTGCACTGACGATGAGGCGAATAACAAGGAGACCACTAGTTGCCTGAAATGCCAGGGGGTTTGCAGCTCCAGAAACACTTTCGAGGACACAAATCAAAAAGGATACAAGTAGAAACAGGATTGGATTTCATTTGATTTTACTTTATTTTACTTTCTTTTATTTTCTGTCTTGTTCTGTTGGTTGATGTTAGTTTACTTTCGTTTCTTTCATGTGATGTTATTGTATTTGATTTTATTACATTTTCTTTGGGGTTATTTCTTCTTATTCTATTTTATGTTGGTTTATCTTCTTTTATTTTACCTTGCTTTATGCGTCTTTATTTTGTTTTGTTATTTGATTATTTTATCATTTTATTTGACCTTATTTTGGTTTAGGCTCTTTTAGGCTATTTGGCTGAATCTCTTTCAGAGCCGATGCTCACAGGCATTAACACAATGCGCATGTGCAGCCAGGAGCAGGCTGATGTGTTCTTCGGTTTA
Source organism: Platalea leucorodia (assembly GCF_965183815.1). NCBI lineage: Eukaryota > Metazoa > Chordata > Aves > Pelecaniformes > Threskiornithidae > Platalea > Platalea leucorodia. The sequence continues at coordinate 509,840 of NW_028121455.1, forward strand.
GTTTGAAAAAGCATCCCTTGCAGGCTGGCAAAGGAAAGCTGCAGAAAGGAGCAGCAGGAAGACAGGCCAAGCAGTCCCTCGTTTCTCAACAGTGCAGAAGAACTTGAAGGAGGAGGATGGGTACCGACCACACACCAAAAAGTACAAGAAGAGGAGGGGTGTGGTGCCCTGGGGTATTTTCACAAGTAGGACACGTGTCGATGACAAGCACCCCTTTTGCCTTCCAAAACTCGCTCCGCTGTGCTTCTTGGCCAGGGAGGCATGAAAAGCGCTCTCCTGCCTGCCCTGCGCTTGGATCGCGTGCAGGGAGAGCTGAAAAGCTGCAGCTCCGCATGGTGCAGCAAGCCTGCAGCCCTTCCAAGCACAGGCTGTTTTGCACAAGCAAGAACACCTCGGGAAACGGAGCCAAGGCAAGAGCAGAGCTCGCTCCTGCTCCAAACCTGCAACGGGCAAAAGAGCCAGGGAGCGCCAGGGCACGAGTGGCGCCTCGCAGGTGCAAGAGCAGCGGGCAAGAACTGAGCCCAAAGGGCCCAGAGGAGCCCTGACAAGGGGCTGCGCTCAATGCTACGGAGGAGAAGAAGCAACCCCCGGGGGCAACCCTGGGCGTCCGCCCTGGGAGTCTAGAAAGCGTCCTCCCCCCGCCTGCGGGGCACGAGGGCCACCTTGGTGGAGCAGGAGCAGCAGGCACCTAGCCAAAACGGCCCAAAGGAGCCCTGGCAAGGGGCCGTGCTCAGTGCTGCAGAGGAAGGCAAAAAACCCCCGGGGACACTTGCTAGCCCACCGTGGGGGGAAAAAAGCCTTCCTCCCCGCAGCTGCAGGGCACGAGAGGCCACCTTCGTGGTGCATGAGCAACAGGCAGTAACCCAGCCAAAATGGCCCAGAGGAGCCCTGACAAGTGCTCATGCTCAGTGCTGCAGAGGAAGGCAAAAAACCCCCGGGCACCAGAGCCAATCTGCCCCGGGGGAAAATTCCTTCCTGACCCCAGCATCGCTGGCCATCGGCTATTCCCTGAGCACGTGAGCAAGACCTGCCTCCTCGGCCCGCAGGCTGCTCACGCCTCCCAGGAGATGCCCAACCCCGATTCTCCCTCCACCTGCTGCCACCTCAGGGCCTTCCCAGAGGGGCAAAACGCCCCCGGCCTGATCCATCTGGGGGACAACCATCCTTCCTGCGCCTGGCAAGGCACCAGTGGCTGCTCCAAAGCACCGGCACCCCCGCCAACATCTCTGCATCCCATTCCTCACGGCTGCTGACACTGGCTCCGCAGGGGATGAGGATGGCGAGCTCTGCAGTGCTCCTCAAGAAGGCATTCCCTTGCTCTTGCCACTGCTAGCCAGCTGAAAAGGCCAGCCAGCCTCACGAACCTCCAGCTGTTGGTGCTTCTTCTCGTCTCCAGCAGCCTCGTCGAGCCTCCTCCGGCCTTCCTCCCTCAGCCCTCGCCAAGTAATTCCACCGCCTCCTCAAGGACTTCCTCTCGCCCGTCTTGGGGCTGCCCCCAGGCCAGCTATGGCAGCGCGGCGCGGGAGCGTGCTCCCTTTTATGCTGCCCCGGGGCATGGTGACTGCTGCGTTGCCGGGTGCTGGCACTGTGACACGGGGGGGACAGGCCACCCCCCTGCGCAGCCCCGCCCGCCGGCCCTCTGCCCAGCATCCTTCCCAGGAAGGCCTCTGGGCTGCTGGCCCCGAGGCAGTCCCTGCGCCCAGGAGGCTCAGGGGGCTGTCCCTGCCCTTGCTGGCCACGCCCTGGGCACAGCTGCTGGGCGTCCCGCTCAATACATCTGGACATTCAGACTACGTCGTGAAGGCTGTTTGTCCCATCTACATTCATTTGGTTGTGGGGATGCCAGAGGTGAAAGCAATGCTTTTGGTTCCCTCTGCATGAACTGTGCAGAGACGGAGAGCACGTGCAGGATGGCCTCGCCGTTCCTGACCCATGCACCAAGGGACATTTGCTGCTCCCCTGCTTATGCTGAGGTCTTCTTCTGGGAAAGAAGTCCCAAATCCTTTTCTCTTCTTGACCATCTTTTTCCTTGCACTCCAGAGCTTTTCTCCTCCCTTGGCCTTCACCCTCAATACCTTTCCTGAAAGTGACGGCAGCCCTCTCAGCCTTTGCCTTGCTCCTGCTAGTCGTCTTCACCTCAGCTAGAGGGTCCTGAAGGATCGCTGCAGGTCCCTTCCAACTCAACCCTTCTCTTCTCTTCACTTGTCTTCTATTCCCTGCACTGACGATGAGGCGAATAACAAGGAGACCACTAGTTGCCTGAAATGCCAGGGGGTTTGCAGCTCCAGAAACACTTTCGAGGACACAAATCAAAAAGGATACAAGTAGAAACAGGATTGGATTTCATTTGATTTTACTTTATTTTACTTTCTTTTATTTTCTGTCTTGTTCTGTTGGTTGATGTTAGTTTACTTTCGTTTCTTTCATGTGATGTTATTGTATTTGATTTTATTACATTTTCTTTGGGGTTATTTCTTATTATTTTATTTTATGTTGGTTTATCTTCTTTTATTTTACCTTGCTTTATGCGTCTTTATTTTGTTTTGTTATTTGATTATTTTATCATTTTATTTGACCTTATTTTGGTTTAGGCTCTTTTAGGCTATTTGGCTGAATCTCTTTCAGAGCCGATGCTCACAGGCATTAACACAATGCGCATGTGCAGCCAGGAGCAGGCTGATGTGTTCTTCGGTTTAGTTTGAAAAAGCATCCCTTGCAGGCTGGCAAAGGAAAGCTGCAGAAAGGAGCAGCAGGAAGACAGGCCAAGCAGTCCCTCGTTTCTCAACAGTGCAGAAGAACTTGAAGGAGGAGGATGGGTACCGACCACACACCAAAAAGTACAAGAAGAGGAGGGGTGTGGTGCCCTGGGCTATTTTCACAAGTAGGACACGTGTCGATGACAAGCACCCCTTTTGCCTTCCAAAACTCGCTCCGCTGTGCTTCTTGGCCAGGGAGGCATGAAAAGCGCTCTCCTGCCTGCCCTGCGCTTGGATCGCGTGCAGGGAGAGCTGAAAAGCTGCAGCTCCGCATGGTGCAGCAAGCCTGCAGCCCTTCCAAGCACAGGCTGTTTTGCACAAGCAAGAACACCTCGGGAAACGGAGCCAAGGCAAGAGCAGAGCTCGCTCCTGCTCCAAACCTGCAACGGGCAAAAGAGCCAGGGAGCGCCAGGGCACGAGTGGCGCCTCGCAGGTGCAAGAGCAGCGGGCAAGAACTGAGCCCAAAGGGCCCAGAGGAGCCCTGACAAGGGGCTGCGCTCAATGCTACGGAGGAGAAGAAGCAACCCCCGGGGGCAACCCTGGGCGTCCGCCCTGGGAGTCTAGAAAGCGTCCTCCCCCCGCCTGCGGGGCACGAGGGCCACCTTGGTGGAGCAGGAGCAGCAGGCACCTAGCCAAAACGGCCCAAAGGAGCCCTGGCAAGGGGCCGTGCTCAGTGCTGCAGAGGAAGGCAAAAAACCCCCGGGGACACTTGCTAGCCCACCGTGGGGGGAAAAAAGCCTTCCTCCCCGCAGCTGCAGGGCACGAGAGGCCACCTTCGTGGTGCATGAGCAACAGGCAGTAACCCAGCCAAAATGGCCCAGAGGAGCCCTGACAAGTGCTCATGCTCAGTGCTGCAGAGGAAGGCAAAAAACCCCCGGGCACCAGAGCCAATCTGCCCCGGGGGAAAATTCCTTCCTGACCCCAGCATCGCTGGCCATCGGCTATTCCCTGAGCACGTGAGCAAGACCTGCCTCCTCGGCCCGCAGGCTGCTCACGCCTCCCAGGAGATGCCCAACCCCGATTCTCCCTCCACCTGCTGCCACCTCAGGGCCTTCCCAGAGGGGCAAAACGCCCCCGGCCTGATCCATCTGGGGGACAACCATCCTTCCTGCGCCTGGCAAGGCACCAGTGGCTGCTCCAAAGCACCGGCACCCCCGCCAACATCTCTGCATCCCATTCCTCACGGCTGCTGACACTGGCTCCGCAGGGGATGAGGATGGCGAGCTCTGCAGTGCTCCTCAAGAAGGCATTCCCTTGCTCTTGCCACTGCTAGCCAGCTGAAAAGGCCAGCCATCCTCACCAACCTCCAGCTCTTGGGGGTTCTTCTCGTCTCCAGCAGCCTCGTCGAGCCTCCTCCGGCCTTCCTCCCTCAGCCCTCGCCAAGTAATTCCACCGCCTCCTCAAGGACTTCCTCTCGCCCGTCTTGGGGCTGCCCCCAGGCCAGCTATGGCAGCGCGACGCGGGAGCGTGCTCCCTTTTATGCTGCCCCGGGGCATGGTGACTGCTGCGTTGCCGGGCGCTGGCACTGTGACACGGGGGTGACGGGCCAACCCCCTGCGCGGCCCCGCCTGCCGGCCCTCTGCCCAGCATCCTTCCCAGGAAGGCCTTTGGGCTGCTGGCCCCGAGGCAGTCCCTGCGCCCAGGAGGCTCAGGGGGCTGTCCCTGCCCTTGCTGGCCATGCCCTGGGCACAGCTGCTGGGCGTCCCGCTAAATACATCTGGACATTCAGACTACGTCGTGAAGGCTGTTTGTCCCATCTACATTCATTTGGTTGTGGGGATGCCAGAGGTGAAAGCAAGGCTTTGGGTTCCCTCTGCATGAACTGTGCAGAGACGGAGAGCACGTGCAGGATGGCCTCGCCGTTCCTGACCCATGCACCAAGGGACATTTGCTGCTCCCCTGCTTATGCTGAGGTCTTCTTCTGGGAAAGAAGTCCCAAATCCTTTTCTCTTCTTGACCATCTGTTTCCTTGCACTCCAGAGCTTTTCTCCTCCCTTGGCCTTCACCCTCAATACCTGTCCTGAAAGTGACGGCAGCCCTCTCAGCCTTTCTCTTGCTCCTGCTAGTCGTCTTCACCTCAGCTAGAGGGTCCTGAAGGATCGCTGCAGGTCCCTTCCAACTCAACCCTTCTCTTCTCTTCACTTGTCTTCTATTCCCTGCACTGACGATGAGGCGAATAACAAGGAGACCACTAGTTGCCTGAAATGCCAGGGGGTTTGCAGCTCCAGAAACACTTTCGAGGACACAAATCAAAAAGGATACAAGTAGAAACAGGATTGGATTTCATTTGATTTTACTTTATTTTACTTTCTTTTATTTTCTGTCTTGTTCTGTTGGTTGATGTTAGTTTACTTTCGTTTCTTTCATGTGATGTTATTGTATTTGATTTTATTACATTTTCTTTGGGGTTATTTCTTATTATTTTATTTTATGTTGGTTTATCTTCTTTTATTTTACCTTGCTTTATGCGTCTTTATTTTGTTTTGTTATTTGATTATTTTATCATTTTATTTGACCTTATTTTGGTTTAGGCTCTTTTAGGCTATTTGGCTGAATCTCTTTCAGAGCCGATGCTCACAGGCATTAACACAATGCGCATGTGCAGCCAGGAGCAGGCTGATGTGTTCTTCGGTTTAGTTTGAAAAAGCATCCCTTGCAGGCTGGCAAAGGAAAGCTGCAGAAAGGAGCAGCAGGAAGACAGGCCAAGCAGTCCCTCGTTTCTCAACAGTGCAGAAGAACTTGAAGGAGGAGGATGGGTACCGACCACACACCGAAAAGTACAAGAAGAGGAGGGGTGTGGTGCCCTGGGCTATTTTCACAAGTAGGACACGTGTCGATGACAAGCACCCCTTTTGCCTTCCAAAACTCGCTCCGCTGTGCTTCTTGGCCAGGGAGGCATGAAAAGCGCTCTCCTGCCTGCCCTGCGCTTGGATCGCGTGCAGGGAGAGCTGAAAAGCTGCAGCTCCGCATGGTGCAGCAAGCCTGCAGCCCTTCCAAGCACAGGCTGTTTTGCACAAGCAAGAACACCTCGGGAAACGGAGCCAAGGCAAGAGCAGAGCTCGCTCCTGCTCCAAACCTGCAACGGGCAAAAGAGCCAGGGAGCGCCAGGGCACGAGTGGCGCCTCGCAGGTGCAAGAGCAGCGGGCAAGAACTGAGCCCAAAGGGCCCAGAGGAGCCCTGACAAGGGGCTGCGCTCAATGCTACGGAGGAGAAGAAGCAACCCCCGGGGGCAACCCTGGGCGTCCGCCCTGGGAGTCTAGAAAGCGTCCTCCCCCCGCCTGCGGGGCACGAGGGCCACCTTGGTGGAGCAGGAGCAGCAGGCACCTAGCCAAAACGGCCCAAAGGAGCCCTGGCAAGGGGCCGTGCTCAGTGCTGCAGAGGAAGGCAAAAAAGCCCCGGGGACACTTGCTAGCCCACCGTGGGGGGAAAAAAGCCTTCCTCCCCGCAGCTGCAGGGCACGAGAGGCCACCTTCGTGGTGCATGAGCAACAGGCAGTAACCCAGCCAAAATGGCCCAGAGGAGCCCTGACAAGTGCTCATGCTCAGTGCTGCAGAGGAAGGCAAAAAACCCCCGGGCACCAGAGCCAATCTGCCCCGGGGGAAAATTCCTTCCTGACCCCAGCATCGCTGGCCATCGGCTATTCCCTGAGCACGTGAGCAAGACCTGCCTCCTCGGCCCGCAGGCTGCTCACGCCTCCCAGGAGATGCCCAACCCCGATTCTCCCTCCACCTGCTGCCACCTCAGGGCCTTCCCAGAGGGGCAAAACGCCCCCGGCCTGATCCATCTGGGGGACAACCATCCTTCCTGCGCCTGGCAAGGCACCAGTGGCTGCTCCAAAGCACCGGCACCCCCGCCAACATCTCTGCATCCCATTCCTCACGGCTGCTGACACTGGCTCCGCAGGGGATGAGGATGGCGAGCTCTGCAGTGCTCCTCAAGAAGGCATTCCCTTGCTCTTGCCACTGCTAGCCAGCTGAAAAGGCCAGCCATCCTCACCAACCTCCAGCTCTTGGGGGTTCTTCTCGTCTCCAGCAGCCTCGTCGAGCCTCCTCCGGCCTTCCTCCCTCAGCCCTCGCCAAGTAATTCCACCGCCTCCTCAAGGACTTCCTCTCGCCCGTCTTGGGGCTGCCCCCAGGCCAGCTATGGCAGCGTGGCGCGGGAGCGTGCTCCCTTTTATGCTGCCCCGGGGCATGGTGACTGCTGCGTTGCCGGGTGCTGGCACTGTGACACGGGGGTGACGGGCCACCCCCCCTGCGCAGCCCCGCCCGCCGGCCCTCTGCCCAGCATCCTTCCCAGGAAGGCCTTTGGGCTGCTGGCCCCGAGGCAGTCCCTGCGCCCAGGAGGCTCAGGGGGCTGTCCCTGCCCTTGCTGGCCATGCCCTGGGCACAGCTGCTGGGCGTCCCGCTAAATACATCTGGACATTCAGACTACGTCGTGAAGGCTGTTTGTCCCATCTACATTCATTTGGTTGTGGGGATGCCAGAGGTGAAAGCAAGGCTTTGGGTTCCCTCTGCATGAACTGTGCAGAGACGGAGAGCACGTGCAGGATGGCCTCGCCGTTCCTGACCCATGCACCAAGGGACATTTGCTGCTCCCCTGCTTATGCTGAGGTCTTCTTCTGGGAAAGAAGTCCCAAATCCTTTTCTCTTCTTGACCATCTGTTTCCTTGCACTCCAGAGCTTTTCTCCTCCCTTGGCCTTCACCCTCAATACCTGTCCTGAAAGTGACGGCAGCCCTCTCAGCCTTTCTCTTGCTCCTGCTAGTCGTCTTCACCTCAGCTAGAGGGTCCTGAAGGATCGCTGCAGGTCCCTTCCAACTCAACCCTTCTCTTCTCTTCACTTGTCTTCTATTCCCTGCACTGACGATGAGGCGAATAACAAGGAGACCACTAGTTGCCTGAAATGCCAGGGGGTTTGCAGCTCCAGAAACACTTTCGAGGACACAAATCAAAAAGGATACAAGTAGAAACAGGATTGGATTTCATTTGATTTTACTTTATTTTACTTTCTTTTATTTTCTGTCTTGTTCTGTTGGTTGATGTTAGTTTACTTTCGTTTCTTTCATGTGATGTTATTGTATTTGATTTTATTACATTTTCTTTGGGGTTATTTCTTATTATTTTATTTTATGTTGGTTTATCTTCTTTTATTTTACCTTGCTTTATGCGTCTTTATTTTGTTTTGTTATTTGATTATTTTATCATTTTATTTGACCTTATTTTGGTTTAGGCTCTTTTAGGCTATTTGGCTGAATCTCTTTCAGAGCCGATGCTCACAGGCATTAACACAATGCGCATGTGCAGCCAGGAGCAGGCTGATGTGTTCTTCGGTTTAGTTTGAAAAAGCATCCCTTGCAGGCTGGCAAAGGAAAGCTGCAGAAAGGAGCAGCAGGAAGACAGGCCAAGCAGTCCCTCGTTTCTCAACAGTGCAGAAGAACTTGAAGAAGGAGGATGGGGACCGACCACACACCGAAAAGTACAAGAAGAGGAGGGGTGTGGTGCCCTGGGCTATTTTCACAAGTAGGACACGTGTCGATGACAAGCACCCCTTTTGCCTTCCAAAACTCGCTCCGCTGTGCTTCTTGGCCAGGGAGGCATGAAAAGCGCTCTCCTGCCTGCCCTGCGCTTGGATCGCGTGCAGGGAGAGCTGAAAAGCTGCAGCTCCGCATGGTGCAGCAAGCCTGCAGCCCTTCCAAGCACAGGCTGTTTTGCACAAGCAAGAACACCTCGGGAAACGGAGCCAAGGCAAGAGCAGAGCTCGCTCCTGCTCCAAACCTGCAACGGGCAAAAGAGCCAGGGAGCGCCAGGGCACGAGTGGCGCCTCGCAGGTGCAAGAGCAGCGGGCAAGAACTGAGCCCAAAGGGCCCAGAGGAGCCCTGACAAGGGGCTGCGCTCAATGCTACGGAGGAGAAGAAGCAACCCCCGGGGGCAACCCTGGGCGTCCGCCCTGGGAGTCTAGAAAGCGTCCTCCCCCCGCCTGCGGGGCACGAGGGCCACCTTGGTGGAGCAGGAGCAGCAGGCACCTAGCCAAAACGGCCCAAAGGAGCCCTGGCAAGGGGCCGTGCTCAGTGCTGCAGAGGAAGGCAAAAAAGCCCCGGGGACACTTGCTAGCCCACCGTGGGGGGAAAAAAGCCTTCCTCCCCGCAGCTGCAGGGCACGAGAGGCCACCTTCGTGGTGCATGAGCAACAGGCAGTAACCCAGCCAAAATGGCCCAGAGGAGCCCTGACAAGTGCTCATGCTCAGTGCTGCAGAGGAAGGCAAAAAACCCCCGGGCACCAGAGCCAATCTGCCCCGGGGGAAAATTCCTTCCTGACCCCAGCATCGCTGGCCATCGGCTATTCCCTGAGCACGTGAGCAAGACCTGCCTCCTCGGCCCGCAGGCTGCTCACGCCTCCCAGGAGATGCCCAACCCCGATTCTCCCTCCACCTGCTGCCACCTCAGGGCCTTCCCAGAGGGGCAAAACGCCCCCGGCCTGATCCATCTGGGGGACAACCATCCTTCCTGCGCCTGGCAAGGCACCAGTGGCTGCTCCAAAGCACCGGCACCCCCGCCAACATCTCTGCATCCCATTCCTCACGGCTGCTGACACTGGCTCCGCAGGGGATGAGGATGGCGAGCTCTGCAGTGCTCCTCAAGAAGGCATTCCCTTGCTCTTGCCACTGCTAGCCAGCTGAAAAGGCCAGCCAGCCTCACCAACCTCCAGCTGTTGGGGGTTCTTCTCGTCTCCAGCAGCCTCGTCGAGCCTCCTCCGGCCTTCCTCCCTCAGCCCTCGCCAAGTAATTCCACCGCCTCCTCAAGGACTTCCTCTCGCCCGTCTTGGGGCTGCCCCCAGGCCAGCTATGGCAGCGCGGCGCGGGAGCGTGCTCCCTTTTATGCTGCCCCGGGGCATGGTGACTGCTGCGTTGCCGGGTGCTGGCACTGTGACACGGGGGGGACAGGCCACCCCCCTGCGCAGCCCCGCCCGCCGGCCCTCTGCCCAGCATCCTTCCCAGGAAGGCCTCTGGGCTGCTGGCCCCGAGGCAGTCCCTGCGCCCAGGAGGCTCAGGGGGCTGTCCCTGCCCTTGCTGGCCACGCCCTGGGCACAGCTGCTGGGCGTCCCGCTCAATACATCTGGACATTCAGACTACGTCGTGAAGGCTGTTTGTCCCATCTACATTCATTTGGTTGTGGGGATGCCAGAGGTGAAAGCAATGCTTTTGGTTCCCTCTGCATGAACTGTGCAGAGACGGAGAGCACGTGCAGGATGGCCTCGCCGTTCCTGACCCATGCACCAAGGGACATTTGCTGCTCCCCTGCTTATGCTGAGGTCTTCTTCTGGGAAAGAAGTCCCAAATCCTTTTCTCTTCTTGACCATCTTTTTCCTTGCACTCCAGAGCTTTTCTCCTCCCTTGGCCTTCACCCTCAATACCTTTCCTGAAAGTGACGGCAGCCCTCTCAGCCTTTGCCTTGCTCCTGCTAGTCGTCTTCACCTCAGCTAGAGGGTCCTGAAGGATCGCTGCAGGTCCCTTCCAACTCAACCCTTCTCTTCTCTTCACTTGTCTTCTATTCCCTGCACTGACGATGAGGCGAATAACAAGGAGACCACTAGTTGCCTGAAATGCCAGGGGGTTTGCAGCTCCAGAAACACTTTCGAGGACACAAATCAAAAAGGATACAAGTAGAAACAGGATTGGATTTCATTTGATTTTACTTTATTTTACTTTCTTTTATTTTCTGTCTTGTTCTGTTGGTTGATGTTAGTTTACTTTCGTTTCTTTCATGTGATGTTATTGTATTTGATTTTATTACATTTTCTTTGGGGTTATTTCTTATTATTTTATTTTATGTTGGTTTATCTTCTTTTATTTTACCTTGCTTTATGCGTCTTTATTTTGTTTTGTTATTTGATTATTTTATCATTTTATTTGACCTTATTTTGGTTTAGGCTCTTTTAGGCTATTTGGCTGAATCTCTTTCAGAGCCGATGCTCACAGGCATTAACACAATGCGCATGTGCAGCCAGGAGCAGGCTGATGTGTTCTTCGGTTTAGTTTGAAAAAGCATCCCTTGCAGGCTGGCAAAGGAAAGCTGCAGAAAGGAGCAGCAGGAAGACAGGCCAAGCAGTCCCTCGTTTCTCAACAGTGCAGAAGAACTTGAAGGAGGAGGATGGGTACCGACCACACACCAAAAAGTACAAGAAGAGGAGGGGTGTGGTGCCCTGGGCTATTTTCACAAGTAGGACACGTGTCGATGACAAGCACCCCTTTTGCCTTCCAAAACTCGCTCCGCTGTGCTTCTTGGCCAGGGAGGCATGAAAAGCGCTCTCCTGCCTGCCCTGCGCTTGGATCGCGTGCAGGGAGAGCTGAAAAGCTGCAGCTCCGCATGGTGCAGCAAGCCTGCAGCCCTTCCAAGCACAGGCTGTTTTGCACAAGCAAGAACACCTCGGGAAACGGAGCCAAGGCAAGAGCAGAGCTCGCTCCTGCTCCAAACCTGCAACGGGCAAAAGAGCCAGGGAGCGCCAGGGCACGAGTGGCGCCTCGCAGGTGCAAGAGCAGCGGGCAAGAACTGAGCCCAAAGGGCCCAGAGGAGCCCTGACAAGGGGCTGCGCTCAATGCTACGGAGGAGAAGAAGCAACCCCCGGGGGCCACCCTGGGCGTCCGCCCTGGGAGTCTAGAAAGCGTCCTCCCCCCGCCTGCGGGGCACGAGGGCCACCTTGGTGGAGCAGGAGCAGCAGGCACCTAGCCAAAACGGCCCAAAGGAGCCCTGGCAAGGGGCCGTGCTCAGTGCTGCAGAGGAAGGCAAAAAACCCCCGGGGACACTTGCTAGCCCACCGTGGGGGGAAAAAAGCCTTCCTCCCCGCAGCTGCAGGGCACGAGAGGCCACCTTCGTGGTGCATGAGCAACAGGCAGTAACCCAGCCAAAATGGCCCAGAGGAGCCCTGACAAGTGCTCATGCTCAGTGCTGCAGAGGAAGGCAAAAAACCCCCGGGCACCAGAGCCAATCTGCCCCGGGGGAAAATTCCTTCCTGACCCCAGCATCGCTGGCCATCGGCTATTCCCTGAGCACGTGAGCAAGACCTGCCTCCTCGGCCCGCAGGCTGCTCACGCCTCCCAGGAGATGCCCAACCCCGATTCTCCCTCCACCTGCTGCCACCTCAGGGCCTTCCCAGAGGGGCAAAACGCCCCCGGCATGATCCATCTGGGGGACAACCATCCTTCCTGCGCCTGGCAAGGCACCAGTGGCTGCTCCAAAGCACCGGCACCCCCGCCAACATCTCTGCATCCCATTCCTCACGGCTGCTGACACTGGCTCCGCAGGGGATGAGGATGGCGAGCTCTGCAGTGCTCCTCAAGAAGGCATTCCCTTGCTCTTGCCACTGCTAGCCAGCTGAAAAGGCCAGCCAGCCTCACCAACCTCCAGCTGTTGGGGGTTCTTCTCGTCTCCAGCAGCCTCGTCGAGCCTCCTCCGGCCTTCCTCCCTCAGCCCTCGCCAAGTAATTCCACCGCCTCCTCAAGGACTTCCTCTCGCCCGTCTTGGGGCTGCCCCCAGGCCAGCTATGGCAGCGCGGCGCGGGAGCGTGCTCCCTTTTATGCTGCCCCGGGGCATGGTGACTGCTGCGTTGCCGGGTGCTGGCACTGTGACACGGGGGGGACAGGCCACCCCCCTGCGCAGCCCCGCCCGCCGGCCCTCTGCCCAGCATCCTTCCCAGGAAGGCCTTTGGGCTGCTGGCCCCGAGGCAGTCCCTGGGCCCAGGAGGCTCAGGGGGCTGTCCCTGCCCTTGCTGGCCACGCCCTGGGCACAGCTGCTGGGCGTCCCGCTCAATACATCTGGACATTCAGACTACGTCGTGAAGGCTGTTTGTCCCATCTACATTCATTTGGTTGTGGGGATGCCAGAGGTGAAAGCAATGCTTTTGGTTCCCTCTGCATGAACTGTGCAGAGACGGAGAGCACGTGCAGGATGGCCTCGCCGTTCCTGACCCATGCACCAAGGGACATTTGCTGCTCCCCTGCTTATGCTGAGGTCTTCTTCTGGGAAAGAAGTCCCAAATCCTTTTCTCTTCTTGACCATCTGTTTCCTTGCACTCCAGAGCTTTTCTCCTCCCTTGGCCTTCACCCTCAATACCTTTCCTGAAAGTGACGGCAGCCCTCTCAGCCTTTGCCTTGCTCCTGCTAGTCGTCTTCACCTCAGCTAGAGGGTCCTGAAGGATCGCTGCAGGTCCCTTCCAACTCAACCCTTCTCTTCTCTTCACTTGTCTTCTATTCCCTGCACTGACGATGAGGCGAATAACAAGGAGACCACTAGTTGCCTGAAATGCCAGGGGGTTTGCAGCTCCAGAAACACTTTCGAGGACACAAATCAAAAAGGATACAAGTAGAAACAGGATTGGATTTCATTTGATTTTACTTTATTTTACTTTCTTTTATTTTCTGTCTTGTTCTGTTGGTTGATGTTAGTTTACTTTCGTTTCTTTCATGTGATGTTATTGTATTTGATTTTATTACATTTTCTTTGGGGTTATTTCTTATTATTTTATTTTATGTTGGTTTATCTTCTTTTATTTTACCTTGCTTTATGCGTCTTTATTTTGTTTTGTTATTTGATTATTTTATCATTTTATTTGACCTTATTTTGGTTTAGGCTCTTTTAGGCTATTTGGCTGAATCTCTTTCAGAGCCGATGCTCACAGGCATTAACACAATGCGCATGTGCAGCCAGGAGCAGGCTGATGTGTTCTTCGGTTTAGTTTGAAAAAGCATCCCTTGCAGGCTGGCAAAGGAAAGCTGCAGAAAGGAGCAGCAGGAAGACAGGCCAAGCAGTCCCTCGTTTCTCAACAGTGCAGAAGAACTTGAAGGAGGAGGATGGGTACCGACCACACACCAAAAAGTACAAGAAGAGGAGGGGTGTGGTGCCCTGGGCTATTTTCACAAGTAGGACACGTGTCGATGACAAGCACCCCTTTTGCCTTCCAAAACTCGCTCCGCTGTGCTTCTTGGCCAGGGAGGCATGAAAAGCGCTCTCCTGCCTGCCCTGCGCTTGGATCGCGTGCAGGGAGAGCTGAAAAGCTGCAGCTCCGCATGGTGCAGCAAGCCTGCAGCCCTTCCAAGCACAGGCTGTTTTGCACAAGCAAGAACACCTCGGGAAACGGAGCCAAGGCAAGAGCAGAGCTCGCTCCTGCTCCAAACCTGCAACGGGCAAAAGAGCCAGGGAGCGCCAGGGCACGAGTGGCGCCTCGCAGGTGCAAGAGCAGCGGGCAAGAACTGAGCCCAAAGGGCCCAGAGGAGCCCTGACAAGGGGCTGCGCTCAATGCTACGGAGGAGAAGAAGCAACCCCCGGGGGCAACCCTGGGCGTCCGCCCTGGGAGTCTAGAAAGCGTCCTCCCCCCGCCTGCGGGGCACGAGGGCCACCTTGGTGGAGCAGGAGCAGCAGGCACCTAGCCAAAACGGCCCAAAGGAGCCCTGGCAAGGGGCCGTGCTCAGTGCTGCAGAGGAAGGCAAAAAACCCCCGGGGACACTTGCTAGCCCACCGTGGGGGGAAAAAAGCCTTCCTCCCCGCAGCTGCAGGGCACGAGAGGCCACCTTCGTGGTGCATGAGCAACAGGCAGTAACCCAGCCAAAATGGCCCAGAGGAGCCCTGACAAGTGCTCATGCTCAGTGCTGCAGAGGAAGGCAAAAAACCCCCGGGCACCAGAGCCAATCTGCCCCGGGGGAAAATTCCTTCCTGACCCCAGCATCGCTGGCCATCGGCTATTCCCTGAGCACGTGAGCAAGACCTGCCTCCTCGGCCCGCAGGCTGCTCACGCCTCCCAGGAGATGCCCAACCCCGATTCTCCCTCCACCTGCTGCCACCTCGGCCCGCAGGCTGCTCACGCCTCCCAGGAGATGCCCAACCCCGATTCTCCCTCCACCTGCTGCCACCTCAGGGCCTTCCCAGAGGGGCAAAACGCCCCCGGCCTGATCCATCTGGGGGACAACCATCCTTCCTGCGCCTGGCAAGGCACCAGTGGCTGCTCCAAAGCACCGGCACCCCCGCCAACATCTCTGCATCCCATTCCTCACGGCTGCTGACACTGGCTCCGCAGGGGATGAGGATGGCGAGCTCTGCAGTGCTCCTCAAGAAGGCATTCCCTTGCTCTTGCCACTGCTAGCCAGCTGAAAAGGCCAGCCATCCTCACCAACCTCCAGCTCTTGGGGGTTCTTCTCGTCTCCAGCAGCCTCGTCGAGCCTCCTCCGGCCTTCCTCCCTCAGCCCTCGCCAAGTAATTCCACCGCCTCCTCAAGGACTTCCTCTCGCCCGTCTTGGGGCTGCCCCCAGGCCAGCTATGGCAGCGCGGCGCGGGAGCGTGCTCCCTTTTATGCTGCCCCGGGGCATGGTGACTGCTGCGTTGCCGGGTGCTGGCACTGTGACACGGGGGTGACGGGCCACCCCCCCTGCGCAGCCCCGCCCGCCGGCCCTCTGCCCAGCATCCTTCCCAGGAAGGCCTTTGGGCTGCTGGCCCCGAGGCAGTCCCTGCGCCCAGGAGGCTCAGGGGGCTGTCCCTGCCCTTGCTGGCCATGCCCTGGGCACAGCTGCTGGGCGTCCCGCTAAATACATCCGGGCATTCAGACTACGTCGTGAAGGCTGTTTGTCCCATCTACATTCATTTGGTTGTGGGGATGCCAGAGGTGAAAGCAAGGCTTTGGGTTCCCTCTGCATGAACTGTGCAGAGACGGAGAGCACGTGCAGGATGGCCTCGCCGTTCCTGACCCATGCACCAAGGGACATTTGCTGCTCCCCTGCTTATGCTGAGGTCTTCTTCTGGGAAAGAAGTCCCAAATCCTTTTCTCTTCTTGACCATCTGTTTCCTTGCACTCCAGAGCTTTTCTCCTCCCTTGGCCTTCACCCTCAATACCTGTCCTGAAAGTGACGGCAGCCCTCTCAGCCTTTCTCTTGCTCCTGCTAGTCGTCTTCACCTCAGCTAGAGGGTCCTGAAGGATCGCTGCAGGTCCCTTCCAACTCAACCCTTCTCTTCTCTTCACTTGTCTTCTATTCCCTGCACTGACGATGAGGCGAATAACAAGGAGACCACTAGTTGCCTGAAATGCCAGGGGGTTTGCAGCTCCAGAAACACTTTCGAGGACACAAATCAAAAAGGATACAAGTAGAAACAGGATTGGATTTCATTTGATTTTACTTTATTTTACTTTCTTTTATTTTCTGTCTTGTTCTGTTGGTTGATGTTAGTTTAGTTTTGTTTCTTTCATGTGATGTTATTGTATTTGATTTTATTACATTTTCTTTGGGGTTATTTCTTCTTATTTTATTTTATGTTGGTTTATCTTCTTTTATTTTACCTTGCTTTATGCGTCTTTATTTTGTTTTGTTATTTGATTATTTTATCATTTTATTTGACCTTATTTTGGTTTAGGCTCTTTTAGGCTATTTGGCTGAATCTCTTTCAGAGCCGATGCTCACAGGCATTAACACAATGCGCATGTGCAGCCAGGAGCAGGCTGATGTGTTCTTCGGTTTAGTTTGAAAAAGCATCCCTTGCAGGCTGGCAAAGGAAAGCTGCAGAAAGGAGCAGCAGGAAGACAGGCCAAGCAGTCCCTCGTTTCTCAACAGTGCAGAAGAACTTGAAGAAGGAGGATGGGGACCGACCACACACCGAAAAGTACAAGAAGAGGAGGGGTGTGGTGCCCTGGGCTATTTTCACAAGTAGGACACGTGTCGATGACAAGCACCCCTTTTGCCTTCCAAAACTTGCTCCGCTGTGCTTCTTGGCCAGGGAGGCATGAAAAGCGCTCTCCTGCCTGCCCTGCGCTTGGATCGCGTGCAGGGAGAGCTGAAAAGCTGCAGCTCCGCATGGTGCAGCAAGCCTGCAGCCCTTCCAAGCACAGGCTGTTTTGCACAAGCAAGAACACCTCGGGAAACGGAGCCAAGGGAAGAGCAGAGCTCGCTCCTGCTCCAAACCTGCAACGGGCAAAAGAGCCAGGGAGCGCCAGGGCACGAGTGGCGCCTCGCAGGTGCAAGGGCAGCGGGCAAGAACTGAGCCCAAAGGAGCCCTGACAAGGGGCTGCGCTCAATGCTACGGAGGAGAAGAAGCAACCCCCGGGGGCAACCCTGGGCGTCCGCCCTGGGAGTCTAGAAAGCGTCCTCCCGCCGCCTGCGGGGCACGAGGGCCACCTTGGTGGAGCAGGAGCAGCAGGCACCTAGCCAAAACGGCCCAAAGGAGCCCTGGCAAGGGGCCGTGCTCAGTGCTGCAGAGGAAGGCAAAAAACCCCCGGGGACACTTGCTAGCCCACCGTGGGGGGAAAAAAGCCTTCCTCCCCGCAGCTGCAGGGCACGAGAGGCCACCTTCGTGGTGCATGAGCAACAGGCAGTAACCCAGCCAAAATGGCCCAGAGGAGCCCTGACAAGTGCTCATGCTCAGTGCTGCAGAGGAAGGCAAAAAACCCCCGGGCACCAGAGCCAATCTGCCCCGGGGGAAAATTCCTTCCTGACCCCAGCGTCGCTGGCCATCGGCTATTCCCTGAGCACGTGAGCAAGACCTGCCTCCTCGGCCCGCAGGCTGCTCACGCCTCCCAGGAGATGCCCAACCCCGATTCTCCCTCCACCTGCTGCCACCTCAGGGCCTTCCCAGAGGGGCAAAACGCCCCCGGCCTGATCCATCTGGGGGACAACCATCCTTCCTGCGCCTGGCAAGGCACCAGTGGCTGCTCCAAAGCACCGGCACCCCCGCCAACATCTCTGCATCCCATTCCTCACGGCTGCTGACACTGGCTCCGCAGGGGATGAGGATGGCGAGCTCTGCAGTGCTCCTCAAGAAGGCATTCCCTTGCTCTTGCCACTGCTAGCCAGCTGAAAAGGCCAGCCAGCCTCACCAACCTCCAGCTCTTGGGGGTTCTTCTCGTCTCCAGCAGCCTCGTCGAGCCTCCTCCGGCCTTCCTCCCTCAGCCCTCGCCAAGTAATTCCACCGCCTCCTCAAGGACTTCCTCTCGCCCGTCTTGGGGCTGCCCCCAGGCCAGCTATGGCAGCGCGGCGCAGGAGCGTGCTCCCTTTTATGCTGCCCCGGGGCATGGTGACTGCTGCGTTGCCGGGTGCTGGCACTGTGACACGGGGGGGACGGGCCACCCCCCTGCGCAGCCCCGCCCGCCGGCCCTCTGCCCAGCATCCTTCCCAGGAAGGCCTCTGGGCTGCTGGCCCCGAGGCAGTCCCTGCGCCCAGGAGGCTCAGGGGGCTGTCCCTGCCCTTGCTGGCCACGCCCTGGGCACAGCTGCTGGGCGTCCCGCTCAATACATCTGGACATTCAGACTACGTCGTGAAGGCTGTTTGTCCCATCTACATTCATTTGGTTGTGGGGATGCCAGAGGTGAAAGCAATGCTTTTGGTTCCCTCTGCATGAACTGTGCAGAGACGGAGAGCACGTGCAGGATGGCCTCGCCGTTCCTGACCCATGCACCAAGGGACATTTGCTGCTCCCCTGCTTATGCTGAGGTCTTCTTCTGGGAAAGAAGTCCCAAATCCTTTTCTCTTCTTGACCATCTTTTTCCTTGCACTCCAGAGCTTTTCTCCTCCCTTGGCCTTCACCCTCAATACCTTTCCTGAAAGTGACGGCAGCCCTCTCAGCCTTTCTCTTGCTCCTGCTAGTCGTCTTCACCTCAGCTAGAGGGTCCTGAAGGATCGCTGCAGGTCCCTTCCAACTCAACCCTTCTCTTCTCTTCACTTGTCTTCTATTCCCTGCACTGACGATGAGGCGAATAACAAGGAGATCACTAGTTGCCTGAAATGCCAGGGGGTTTGCAGCTCCAGAAACACTTTCGAGGACACAAATCAAAAAGGATACAAGTAGAAACAGGATTGGATTTCATTTGATTTTACTTTATTTTACTTTCTTTTATTTTCTGTCTTGTTCTGTTGGTTGATGTTAGTTTAGTTTTGTTTCTTTCATGTGATGTTATTGTATTTGATTTTATTACATTTTCTTTGGGGTTATTTCTTATTATTTTATTTTATGTTGGTTTATCTTCTTTTATTTTACCTTGCTTTATGCGTCTTTATTTTGTTTTGTTATTTGATTATTTTATCATTTTATTTGACCTTATTTTGGTTTAGGCTCTTTTAGGCTATTTGGCTGAATCTCTTTCAGAGCCGATGCTCACAGGCATTAACACAATGCGCATGTGCAGCCAGGAGCAGGCTGATGTGTTCTTCGGTTTAGTTTGAAAAAGCATCCCTTGCAGGCTGGCAAAGGAAAGCTGCAGAAAGGAGCAGCAGGAAGACAGGCCAAGCAGTCCCTCGTTTCTCAACAGTGCAGAAGAACTTGAAGAAGGAGGATGGGGACCGACCACACACCGAAAAGTACAAGAAGAGGAGGGGTGTGGTGCCCTGGGCTATTTTCACAAGTAGGACACGTGTCGATGACAAGCACCCCTTTTGCCTTCCAAAACTCGCTCCGCTGTGCTTCTTGGCCAGGGAGGCATGAAAAGCGCTCTCCTGCCTGCCCTGCGCTTGGATCGCGTGCAGGGAGAGCTGAAAAGCTGCAGCTCCGCATGGTGCAGCAAGCCTGCAGCCCTTCCAAGCACAGGCTGTTTTGCACAAGCAAGAACACCTCGGGAAACGGAGCCAAGGGAAGAGCAGAGCTCGCTCCTGCTCCAAACCTGCAATGGGCAAAAGAGCCAGGGAGCGCCAGGGCACGAGTGGCGCCTCGCAGGTGCAAGAGCAGCGGGCAAGAACTGAGCCCAAAGGGCCCAGAGGAGCCCTGACAAGGGGCTGCGCTCAATGCTACGGAGGAGAAGAAGCAACCCCCGGGGGCCACCCTGGGCGTCCGCCCTGGGAGTCTAGAAAGCGTCCTCCCCCCGCCTGCGGGGCACGAGGGCCACCTTGGTGGAGCAGGAGCAGCAGGCACCTAGCCAAAACGGCCCAAAGGAGCCCTGGCAAGGGGCCGTGCTCAGTGCTGCAGAGGAAGGCAAAAAACCCCCGGGGACACTTGCTAGCCCACCGTGGGGGGAAAAAAGCCTTCCTCCCCGCAGCTGCAGGGCACGAGAGGCCACCTTCGTGGTGCATGAGCAACAGGCAGTAACCCAGCCAAAATGGCCCAGAGGAGCCCTGACAAGTGCTCATGCTCAGTGCTGCAGAGGAAGGCAAAAAACCCCCGGGCACCAGAGCCAATCTGCCCCGGGGGAAAATTCCTTCCTGACCCCAGCGTCGCTGGCCATCGGCTATTCCTTGAGCACGTGAGCAAGACCTGCCTCCTCGGCCCGCAGGCTGCTCACGCCTCCCAGGAGATGCCCAACCCCGATTCTCCCTCCACCTGCTGCCACCTCAGGGCCTTCCCAGAGGGGCAAAACGCCCCCGGCCTGATCCATCTGGGGGACAACCATCCTTCCTGCGCCTGGCAAGGCACCAGTGGCTGCTCCAAAGCACCGGCACCCCCGCCAACATCTCTGCATCCCATTCCTCACGGCTGCTGACACTGGCTCCGCAGGGGATGAGGATGGTGAGCTCTGCAGTGCTCCTCAAGAAGGCATTCCCTTGCTCTTGCCACTGCTAGCCAGCTGAAAAGGCCAGCCAGCCTCACCAACCTCCAGCTGTTGGGGGTTCTTCTCATCTCCAGCAGCCTCGTCGAGCCTCCTCCAGCCTTCCTCCCTCAGCCCTCGCCAAGTAATTCCACCACCTCCTCAAGGACTTCCTCTTGCCCGTCTTGGGGCTGCCCCCAGGCCAGCTATGGCAGCGCGGCGCGGGAGCGTGCTCCCTTTTATGCTGCCCCGGGGCATGGTGACTGCTGCGTTGCCGGGTGCTGGCACTGTGACACGGGGGGGACGGGCCACCCCCCTGCGCAGCCCCGCCCACCGGCCCTCTGCCCAGCATCCTTCCCAGGAAGGCCTCTGGGCTGCTGGCCCCGAGGCAGTCCCTGCGCCCAGGAGGCTCAGGGGGCTGTCCCTGCCCTTGCTGGCCACGCCCTGGGCACAGCTGCTGGGCGTCCCGCTCAATACATCTGGACATTCAGACTACGTCGTGAAGGCTGTTTGTCCCATCTACATTCATTTGGTTGTGGGGATGCCAGAGGTGAAAGCAAGGCTTTGGGTTCCCTCTGCATGAACTGTGCAGAGACGGAGAGCACGTGCAGGATGGCCTCGCCGTTCCTGACCCATGCACCAAGGGACATTTGCTGCTCCCCTGCTTATGCTGAGGTCTTCTTCTGGGAAAGAAGTCCCAAATCCTTTTCTCTTCTTGACCATCTGTTTCCTTGCACTCCAGAGCTTTTCTCCTCCCTTGGCCTTCACCCTCAATACCTTTCCTGAAAGTGACGGCAGCCCTCTCAGCCTTTCTCTTGCTCCTGCTAGTCGTCTTCACCTCAGCTAGAGGGTCCTGAAGGATCGCTGCAGGTCCCTTCCAACTCAACCCTTCTCTTCTCTTCACTTGTCTTCTATTCCCTGCACTGACGATGAGGCGAATAACAAGGAGACCACTAGTTGCCTGAAATGCCAGGGGGTTTGCAGCTCCAGAAACACTTTCGAGGACACAAATCAAAAAGGATACAAGTAGAAACAGGATTGGATTTCATTTGATTTTACTTTATTTTACTTTCTTTTATTTTCTGTCTTGTTCTGTTGGTTGATGTTAGTTTACTTTCGTTTCTTTCATGTGATGTTATTGTATTTGATTTTATTACATTTTCTTTGGGGTTATTTCTTATTATTTTATTTTATGTTGGTTTATCTTCTTTTATTTTACCTTGCTTTATGCGTCTTTATTTTGTTTTGTTATTTGATTATTTTATCATTTTATTTGACCTTATTTTGGTTTAGGCTCTTTTAGGCTATTTGGCTGAATCTCTTTCAGAGCCGATGCTCACAGGCATTAACACAATGCGCATGTGCAGCCAGGAGCAGGCTGATGTGTTCTTCGGTTTAGTTTGAAAAAGCATCCCTTGCAGGCTGGCAAAGGAAAGCTGCAGAAAGGAGCAGCAGGAAGACAGGCCAAGCAGTCCCTCGTTTCTCAACAGTGCAGAAGAACTTGAAGGAGGAGGATGGGTACCGACCACACACCGAAAAGTACAAGAAGAGGAGGGGTGTGGTGCCCTGGGCTATTTTCACAAGTAGGACACGTGTCGATGACAAGCACCCCTTTTGCCTTCCAAAACTCGCTCCGCTGTGCTTCTTGGCCAGGGAGGCATGAAAAGCGCTCTCCTGCCTGCCCTGCGCTTGGATCGCGTGCAGGGAGAGCTGAAAAGCTGCAGCTCCGCATGGTGCAGCAAGCCTGCAGCCCTTCCAAGCACAGGCTGTTTTGCACAAGCAAGAACACCTCGGGAAACGGAGCCAAGGCAAGAGCAGAGCTCGCTCCTGCTCCAAACCTGCAACGGGCAAAAGAGCCAGGGAGCGCCAGGGCACGAGTGGCGCCTCGCAGGTGCAAGAGCAGCGGGCAAGAACTGAGCCCAAAGGGCCCAGAGGAGCCCTGACAAGGGGCTGCGCTCAATGCTACGGAGGAGAAGAAGCAACCCCCGGGGGCAACCCTGGGCGTCCGCCCTGGGAGTCTAGAAAGCGTCCTCCCCCCGCCTGCGGGGCACGAGGGCCACCTTGGTGGAGCAGGAGCAGCAGGCACCTAGCCAAAACGGCCCAAAGGAGCCCTGGCAAGGGGCCGTGCTCAGTGCTGCAGAGGAAGGCAAAAAACCCCCGGGGACACTTGCTAGCCCACCGTGGGGGGAAAAAAGCCTTCCTCCCCGCAGCTGCAGGGCACGAGAGGCCACCTTCGTGGTGCATGAGCAACAGGCAGTAACCCAGCCAAAATGGCCCAGAGGAGCCCTGACAAGTGCTCATGCTCAGTGCTGCAGAGGAAGGCAAAAAACCCCCGGGCACCAGAGCCAATCTGCCCCGGGGGAAAATTCCTTCCTGACCCCAGCGTTGCTGGCGATGGGCTATTCCCTGAGCACGTGAGCAAGACCTGCCTCCTCGGCCCGCAGGCTGCTCACGCCTCCCAGGAGATGCCCAACCCCGATTCTCCCTCCACCTGCTGCCACCTCAGGGCCTTCCCAGAGGGGCAAAACGCCCCCGGCCTGATCCATCTGGGGGACAACCATCCTTCCTGTGCCTGGCAAGGCACCAGTGGCTGCTCCAAAGCACCGGCACCCCCGCCAACATCTCTGCATCCCATTCCTCACGGCTGCTGACACTGGCTCCGCAGGGGATGAGGATGGCGAGCTCTGCAGTGCTCCTCAAGAAGGCATTCCCTTGCTCTTGCCACTGCTAGCCAGCTGAAAAGGCCAGCCAGCCTCACCAACCTCCAGCTCTTGGGGGTTCTTCTCGTCTCCAGCAGCCTCGTCGAGCCTCCTCCGGCCTTCCTCCCTCAGCCCTCGCCAAGTAATTCCACCGCCTCCTCAAGGACTTCCTCTCGCCCGTCTTGGGGCTGCCCCCAGGCCAGCTATGGCAGCGCGGCGCGGGAGCGTGCTCCCTTTTATGCTGCCCCGGGGCATGGTGACTGCTGCGTTGCCGGGTGCTGGCACTGTGACACGGGGGGGACGGGCCACCCCCCTGCGCAGCCCCGCCTGCCGGCCCTCTGCCCAGCATCCTTCCCAGGAAGGCCTTTGGGCTGCTGGCCCCGAGGCAGTCCCTGCGCCCAGGAGGCTCAGGGGGCTGTCCCTGCCCTTGCTGGCCATGCCCTGGGCACAGCTGCTGGGCGTCCCGCTAAATACATCTGGACATTCAGACTACGTCGTGAAGGCTGTTTGTCCCATCTACATTCATTTGGTTGTGGGGATGCCAGAGGTGAAAGCAAGGCTTTGGGTTCCCTCTGCATGAACTGTGCAGAGACGGAGAGCACGTGCAGGATGGCCTCGCCGTTCCTGACCCATGCACCAAGGGACATTTGCTGCTCCCCTGCTTATGCTGAGGTCTTCTTCTGGGAAAGAAGTCCCAAATCCTTTTCTCTTCTTGACCATCTGTTTCCTTGCACTCCAGAGCTTTTCTCCTCCCTTGGCCTTCACCCTCAATACCTTTCCTGAAAGTGACGGCAGCCCTCTCAGCCTTTGCCTTGCTCCTGCTAGTCGTCTTCACCTCAGCTAGAGGGTCCTGAAGGATCGCTGCAGGTCCCTTCCAACTCAACCCTTCTCTTCTCTTCACTTGTCTTCTATTCCCTGCACTGACGATGAGGCGAATAACAAGGAGACCACTAGTTGCCTGAAATGCCAGGGGGTTTGCAGCTCCAGAAACACTTTCGAGGACACAAATCAAAAAGGATACAAGTAGAAACAGGATTGGATTTCATTTGATTTTACTTTATTTTACTTTCTTTTATTTTCTGTCTTGTTCTGTTGGTTGATGTTAGGTTAGTTTTGTTTCTTTCATGTGATGTTATTGTATTTGATTTTATTACATTTTCTTTGGGGTTATTTCTTATTATTTTATTTTATGTTGGTTTATCTTCTTTTATTTTACCTTGCTTTATGCGTCTTTATTTTGTTTTGTTATTTGATTATTTTATCATTTTATTTGACCTTATTTTGGTTTAGGCTCTTTTAGGCTATTTGGCTGAATCTCTTTCAGAGCCGATGCTCACAGGCATTAACACAATGCGCATGTGCAGCCAGGAGCAGGCTGATGTGTTCTTCGGTTTAGTTTGAAAAAGCATCCCTTGCAGTCTGGCAAAGGAAAGCTGCAGAAAGGAGCAGCAGGAATACAGGCCAAGCAGTCCCTCGTTTCTCAACAGTGCAGAAGAACTTGAAGAAGGAGGATGGGGACCGACCACACACCGAAAAGTACAAGAAGAGGAGGGGTGTGGTGCCCTGGGCTATTTTCACAAGTAGGACACGTGTCGATGACAAGCACCCCTTTTGCCTTCCAAAACTTGCTCCGCTGTGCTTCTTGGCCAGGGAGGCATGAAAAGCGCTCTCCTGCCTGCCCTGCGCTTGGATCGCGTGCAGGGAGAGCTGAAAAGCTGCAGCTCCGCATGGTGCAGCAAGCCTGCAGCCCTTCCAAGCACAGGCTGTTTTGCACAAGCAAGAACACCTCGGGAAACGGAGCCAAGGGAAGAGCAGAGCTCGCTCCTGCTCCAAACCTGCAACGGGCAAAAGAGCCAGGGAGCGCCAGGGCACGAGTGGCGCCTCGCAGGTGCAAGGGCAGCGGGCAAGAACTGAGCCCAAAGGAGCCCTGACAAGGGGCTGCGCTCAATGCTACGGAGGAGAAGAAGCAACCCCCGGGGGCAACCCTGGGCGTCCGCCCTGGGAGTCTAGAAAGCGTCCTCCCGCCGCCTGCGGGGCACGAGGGCCACCTTGGTGGAGCAGGAGCAGCAGGCACCTAGCCAAAACGGCCCAAAGGAGCCCTGGCAAGGGGCCGTGCTCAGTGCTGCAGAGGAAGGCAAAAAACCCCCGGGGACACTTGCTAGCCCACCGTGGGGGGAAAAAAGCCTTCCTCCCCGCAGCTGCAGGGCACGAGAGGCCACCTTCGTGGTGCATGAGCAACAGGCAGTAACCCAGCCAAAATGGCCCAGAGGAGCCCTGACAAGTGCTCATGCTCAGTGCTGCAGAGGAAGGCAAAAAACCCCCGGGCACCAGAGCCAATCTGCCCCGGGGGAAAATTCCTTCCTGACCCCAGCGTTGCTGGCGATGGGCTATTCCCTGAGCACGTGAGCAAGACCTGCCTCCTCGGCCCGCAGGCTGCTCACGCCTCCCAGGAGATGCCCAACCCCGATTCTCCCTCCACCTGCTGCCACCTCAGGGCCTTCCCAGAGGGGCAAAACGCCCCCGGCCTGATCCATCTGGGGGGCAACGATCCTTCCTGCGCCTGGCAAGGCACCAGTGGCTGCTCCAAAGCACCGGCACCCCCGCCAACATCTCTGCATCCCATTCCTCACGGCTGCTGACACTGGCTCCGCAGGGGATGAGGATGGCGAGCTCTGCAGTGCTCCTCAAGAAGGCATTCCCTTGCTCTTGCCACTGCTAGCCAGCTGAAAAGGCCAGCCAGCCTCACCAGCCTCCAGCTTTTGGTAGTTCTTCTCATCTCCAGCAGCCTCGTCGAGCCTCCTCCGGCCTTCCTCCCTCAGCCCTCGCCAAGTAATTCCACCGCCTCCTCAAGGACTTCCTCTCGCCCGTCTTGGGGCTGCCCCCAGGCCAGCTATGGCAGCGCGACGCGGGAGCGTGCTCCCTTTTATGCTGCCCCGGGGCATGGTGACTGCTGCGTTGCCGGGCGCTGGCACTGTGACACGGGGGTGACGGGCCACCCCCCTGCGCAGCCCCGCCTGCCGGCCCTCCGCCCAGCATCCTTCCCAGGAAGTCCTTTGGGCTGCTGGCCCCGAGGCAGTCCCTGCGCCCAGGAGGCTCAGGGGGCTGTCCCTGCCCTTGCTGGCCATGCCCTGGGCACAGCTGCTGGGCGTCCCGCTAAATACATCTGGACATTCAGACTACGTCGTGAAGGCTGTTTGTCCCATCTACATTCATTTGGTTGTGGGGATGCCAGAGGTGAAAGCAAGGCTATTGGTTCCCTCGGCGTGAACTGGGCAGAGACGGAGAGCACGTGCAGGATGGCCTCGCCGCTCCTGACCCATGCACCAAGGGACATTTGCTGCTCCCCTGCTTATGCTGAGGTCTTCTTCTGGGAAAGAAGTCCCAAATCCTTTTCTCTTCTTGACCATCTGTTTCCTTGCACTCCAGAGCTTTTCTCCTCCCTTGGCCTTCACCTTCAATAGCTTTCCTGAAAGTGACGGCAGCCCTCTCAGCCTTTGCCTTGCTCCTGCTAGTCGTCTTCACCTCAGCTAGAGAGTCCTGAAGGATCGCTGCAGGTCCCTTCCAACTCAACCCTTCTCTTCACTTGTGTTCTATTCCCTGCACTGACGATGAGGCGAATAACAAGGAGACCACTAGTTGCCTGAAATGCCAGGGGGTTTGCAGCTCCAGAAACACTTTCGAGGACACAAATCAAAAAGGATACAAGTAGAAACAGGATTGGATTTCATTTGATTTTACTTTATTTTACTTTCTTTTATTTTCTGTCTTGTTCTGTTGGTTGATGTTAGTTTACTTTCGTTTCTTTCATGTGATGTTATTGTATTTGATTTTATTACATTTTCTTTGGGGTTATTTCTTATTATTTTATTTTATGTTGGTTTATCTTCTTTTATTTTACCTTGCTTTACGCCTTTGTATTTTATTTTGTTATTTTATTTTATTATTTTATCATTTTATTTGATCTTATTTTGGTTTAGGCTCTTTTAGGCTATTTGGCTGAATCTCTTTCAGAGCCGATGCTCACAAGCATTAACACAATGCGCATGTGCAGCCAGGAGCAGACACCTAGCCAAAATGGCGAAAGGAGCCTTGGCAAGTGGCCGTTCTCAGTGCTGCAGAGGAAGACAAAAGCCCCCTGGGGATACTTGCTAGCCCACTGTGCGGGAGAAAAAGCCTCCCTCCCACCAGCTGCAGGGTAGAAGAGGACATCTTCGTGGTGCATGAGCAGCAGGCAGTAACCCATCCATAATGGACCAGATGAGACAGCCCCAGCTGGGTTCCTGTCGGAAACGAGGTAATGTTTGTGTTTGTGGCCTGATTTCATCCGGGATAGAGTTGGGGTTTTTTTCCCAATAGCTTGTACGGTGCTGCTTTTTGGGTTTAGGATGAGAATAATGTTGATAACACACTGATGTTTTTGTTGTCGCTAAGTAGTGCTTACACCAGTCAAGGACTTTTTAGCTTCCCATGCTGTGCCTGGTGCACAAGAAGCTGGGAGGGGTCACAGCCAGGACAGCTGGCCCATACTGGCCAAAGGGCCATTCCATCCCATATGACGTCATGCTCAGTATATAAGCTGGGAGGAGTTGGCCGGGGGGCAGTGATCGCTGCTCGGGAACGGGCTGGGCATCGGTCGGCAGGTGGTGACCAACTGTATCGTGTATCACTTGCTTTGTATATTATTATTGTATTATTATTATTATATTATTATTACTACTACTAGTACTAGTACTAGTACTATTCTATTCCATTTTACTTCAAGTATTAAACTGTTCTTATCTCAACCCACGAGTTTTTTGACTTTCACCCTTCATATTCTCTCCCCCATCCCACTGGGGTGGGGGGAGTGAGCGAGCGACTGGGTGGTGCTTAGTTGCTGGCTGGGTTTAAACCACGACAGCCTGTCTGAACAAACTGTTCTTTTAGGCAAACACCATTATTCACATTGAATACAACAGCAGAAAAATGCTACTGCTTCTGCCCATTCCTGCTACAAAACAACCATAATCACCTCTTAGAAACAACCAGGAAAAAATAATACACACATACACACAAGCACACACATATCTATACCTAGACCTACCTGAGTGTGAAAAGCTGAGCTGTGACTTGCAGGAGAAGCGTGCTCCTGTGAGACTTCTCGTCCTTGCTCTCCTCCCATCAGCTAGAAATGGGATGAGAAACAATTTCACAAGTTAAGCCCAAAAAGCACTCATGCGGAATGAAAAATTCTCATGCAGAACATCCATTTGCTTCAATATACATGTTGTGTCTGTGAACAGCTGCCTCTACATACACCATCACAAAATACCAAACCACTGCAGAAAAAAAAAATAAAAATAATACATCTTTTACTAAGCATCAACGAAGCTTATAGTTCTGCTTCATTAGGAGCAGTTTAGCTGATACTCAGAGTAAAACTAAAAATAACGAGAAGCATAACCAAGGTTGTCTTTCAGTCTGTAAAAACACCTACAAAGAAAGAGCCCTAACAAGTTAAACCAATTCTGAGTCTTGGATCTCAGGCCCAAGAGAAACCTGCAGCCCAATGAAGAAGATGATTGAAAAAGAAAAGGCAGTGGCTCGCTCAGTGCATGACTTGCCACAGTACACAGCAGAGGCATTAGCAGAAAGAGACTATTTCTGATTGAAAGCGTTTAATCTAGAAATGATTGAAGGGGTGAGGAGGGGAAAAAAAAAAATACCGCCATCTTCTTTTCATTATGAATTCCCAGAGTAGGCATGTGACTTTAGATGTGCAAACAAATATTCTCCATTCTGGAATTTAAAATACCTTATAGTTGGGAACAAGGTGGACATTTGCTCATATTCATCCCAAGTGACGTAATTTGGCTTTGCTCTGGATGGGCAATGGTGCTCCACTTACAATCCTGTGCTACTACGTTGCATAAAGCCTCCACATCCCACCTTGAGATTAGAACCATCTTTAGGATGGTTCCTAATCAAAGATAAACTATCTTTTACCTTAGGACCCAGAAGAATGATGGAGAAGATCATGCTGGGTGCCACTGAAAGACTTGTAAAGAGCAATGCAAACATCAGGCACAATCAACACGGGTTCAACACGGGTTCAAAATGGGCAGGTCCTGTCTAACTAATTTGATATCCTTCTATGATAAGGTCACCCACCTAGTGGGTGAAGGGACAGTGGTGGATGTAGTTTTTCTGGGTTTTAGTAAGGTTTTTGGCACTGTCCCTCACAGCACCCTTCTGGACAAGTCGCCCAGCAGTGAGATGAGCAGGTAGACGGTGCGCTGGGTGAAGAACTGGCTGAATGGCAGGGCTCAAAGGGTTGCAGTGAATGGGGCTACATCTGGCTGGCGACCGGTCACCAGCGGTGCTCCTCCGGGCTCAATTCTAGGCCCAGTTCTGTTCCATCCTTTTATCAACGATCTGGGTGCAGGAGTTGAATGCACCTTTAGGAAGTCTGATGATGATACGGAAGTGGGAGGTGCTGCTGACTCTCTCGAGGGACAAGAGGTCTTGCAGAGGGGTCTGGACAGGTGGGAGCACTGGGCAATCAGTCATCAACGGCGTGAAACTCAACAAGACCAACTGCCGGACTCTGCACCTGGGATGGAGTAACGCCGGGCACAAGTCTAAATTGGGAGAGCAGCCCTGCAAAAGGGGTCTGCGGGTGCTGGTTGACAGCAGGTTCAACAGGAGGCAGCAGTGTGCCCTGGCAGCCAAGAGGGCAAACCGCATCATGGGGTGCATCAAACACAGCGTAACGAGCCGGTCAGAAGAGGTGATTATCCCGCTGTATTTAGTTCTGGTGCGGCCTCACCTTGAGGATCGTGTGCGGTTCTGGGCCCCACCATTTCAAAAGGATGTCAAGGTACGTGAATGCATCCCAAGAAGGGCAGCAAAGCTGAGGAAGGGGCTGGAAGGTGTGTCCCATGAGGAGCAGCGGAGGACACTGGGCTTATCTATTTTGGAGAGAAGGAGGCTGAGGGGCGACCTCATGGCTCTCGACAGCTTCCTGAGGAGGGGAAGTGGAGAGGGAGGTGCTGATCTCTTCTCCCTGGTACCCAGTGCCAGGACGTGTGGCAATGGCTCAAACCTGCATCCGTCAGGGGAAGTTCAGACTTGACATGAGGAAACATTTCTTTACCGAGAGGGTGTCAAACCCTGGAACAGGCTTCCTGGAGAGGGGGTCGATACCTCCTGCCTGTCAGTGTTTAAGAGGCATTTGGACAACGTCCTTAATGCCATGCTTTAACTTTTGGTCAGCCCTGAAGTGGTCAGGCAGCTGGACCAGGTGATCGATGTAGGTCCCTTCCAACTCAACCCTTCTCTTCTCTTTTGTTCTATTCCCTGCACTCACGATGAGGCGAATAACAAGGAGACCACTATTTGCCTGAAATGCCAGGGGGTTTTCAGCTCCAAAAACACTTTCAAGGACACAAATCAAAAAGGATACAAGTAGAAACAGGATTTAATTTTACTTTATTTTATTTTATTTCCTGTATTGTTATGGTGGTTTAGTTTAGTTTAGTTTAGTTTAGTTTAGTTTGTTTCATGTTATAGAATCATAGCATTGTTAAGATTGGAAAAGACCCTCAAGACCATTGAGTCCAACCGTTAACCTAGCACTGCCAAGTCCACCACTAAAGCATGTCCTCAAGCACCACATCTACCCATCTTATACATACCTCCAGGGATGGAGACTCAACCACTTCCCTGGGCAGCCTCTTCCAATGCCTGACTACCCTTTCGGTGAAGAAGTTTTTCCTAATATCCAACCTAAACTTCCCCTGGCACAGCTTGAGGCCATTTCCTCTCATCCTATCGCTTGTTGCTAGGGAGAAGAGACCAACCCCCCTCTCGCTACAACCTCTTTTCAGGTAGTTGTAGAGAGCAATAAGGTCTCCCCTCAGCCTCCTCTTCTCCAGACAACCCCAGCTCCCTCAGCCACTCCTCATAAGACTTGTTCTCTAGACCCTTCACCAACTTCCTTGCCCTTCTTTGGACACGCTCCAGCACCTCGATGCCCTTCTTGGAGTGAGGGCCCCAAAACTGAACACAGTACTCAAGGTGCAGCCTCACCAGTGCTGAGTACAGGGGCACTATCACCTTCCTGGTCCTGCTGGCCACACTCTTCCTGATACAAGCCAGGATGCCATTGGCCCTCTTGGCCACCTGAGCACACTGCTGGCTCATGTTCAGGCGGCTGAACAATCCAGCCTGTCCAGGTCCCTCTGTAGGGCCTTCCTACTCTCCAGCAGATCCACACTTCCACCCAACTTGGTGTCATCTGCAAACTTATTGAGCGTGCACTCGATCCCCTCATCCAGATCATCAATGAAGATATTGAACAGGACCGGCCCCAACACTGAGCCCTGGGGAACACCACTCGTGACCGGCCCCCAACTGGATTTGACTCCATTCACCACCACTCTCTGGGCTCGGCCATCCAGCCAGTTTTTAACCCAGCGCAGAGTGCACTTACCCAAGCCGTGAGCAGACAGCTTCTCCAGGAGAATGCTATGGGAGACAGTGTCAAAGGCCTTACTGAAGTCCAAGTAGACAACATCCACAGCCTTCCCCTCATCCACTAAGCTGGTCACCTTGTCATAGAAGGAGACCAGGTTAGTGAAGCAGGATCTCCCTTTCATAAACCCATGCTGGCTGAGCCTGATCCCCCGGTTGTCCCACGTGCTGCGTAATGTCACTCAAGATGATCTGCTCCATGACCTTCCCCGGCACCGAAGTCAGGCTGACAGGCCTGTAGCTCCCCAGATCCTCGTTCCGACCCTTCTTGTAGAGGGGCATCACATTTGCTGACTTCCAGTCATCTGGGACCTCCCCGGTTGACCAGGACTGCTGATAAATAATGGAGACAGGCTTGGCCAGCTCCTCTGCCAGCTCCCTCACTATCCTCAGGTGGATCCCGTCTGGCCCCATGGACTTGTGCACATCCAGGTGGAGGAGCAGGTCGGTGACTGCCACCTCTTCAACAATTGGGGCTTGAGTCTGCATCCTATCTCCATCTCCCAGCTCAGGGGCCTGAAAAACCCGAGGATGACCAGTCTCACTATTAAAGACTGAGGCAAAGAAGGCATTAAGTACCTCAGCCTTCTCTTCATCCTTCGTGGCAATGTTTCCCTCCGCATCCAACAAAGGAGAGAAATTCTCCCTGGCCCTCCTTTTGTCACTGATATATTTGTAAAAACATTTTTTGTTATCTTTAACGGCAGTGGCCAGTTTAAGTTCCAGCTGGGCCTTCGCCTTTCTAATCTTCTCCCTGCATAACCTCACAACATCCTTGTAGTCCTCCTGAGTCACCTGCCCCTTCATCCAAAGGTGGTAAGCTCTCCTTTTTTTCCTGAGTTCCAGCCAAAGCTCTCTGTTCAGCCAGGCCGGTCTTCTCCCCTGCCTGCTCGACTTACGGCACATGGCGACGGCCTGCTCCTGCACCTTTAAGACTTCCTTCTTGAATAACATCCAGCCTTCCTGGACTCCTTTGCCCTTCAGGACTGCCTCCCAAGGGACTCTGTTAACCAGACTCCTGAGCAGGCCAAAGTCCGCCCTTCTAAAGTTCAGGGTAGCGGTTTTGCTGACCCCCTTCCTTACTTCTCCAAGAATTGAAAACTCTACCATTTCATGGTTGCTGAGCCCAAGACAGCCTCCGACCACCACATCACCCACCAGGCCTTCTCTATTCGTATACAGCAGGTCCAGCGGGGCACCTCCCCTGGTTGGCTTGCTTACCAGCTGCGTCAGGAAATTATCTTCCACACACTCCAGGAACCTCCTACATGTTATTGTATTTTATTTTGTTATATTTTCTTTGGGGTTATTTTTTATTATTTTATTTTATTTTATGTTGGTTTATCTTATTTTATTTTACATTGGTTTATGGGTTTTATTTTATCTTATTTTATCTTATTTTATTTTATGCTATTTTATGCTATTTTGCTGAATCTCTTTCAGAGCCGATGCTCACAAGCATTAACACAATGCGCATGCGTAGCCAGGAGCACGCTGATGTGTTGTTCAGTTTAGTTTGAAAAAGCATCCCTTGCAGTCTGGCAAAGGAAAGCCACAGAGCCACAAAAAGTAGCAGCAGGAATACAGGCCAAGAAGTCCCTCTTTTCTGAACAGTGCAGAACAACTTGAAGAAGGAGGATGGGTACCGACCACACAAAACACTCCCATGCTGCCTTGGAGGACTACCAGCAAGGTACTGATCATGGACATGCCTCCAACATTGGTAAAACTCCTCAGGTGTATTCCTTGGAGGAGTCTGGGCTGCTACCTGTCAAATTCAGCTGTCTCCAGGGGAGCCCAAACATTCTGGAGATTCCTCTGAGGATTCCTGAGGACCAGGCATGGACCTGCCTGCAACACCAAGAAAAGTCTCCAACTAACTAACTAGGAAAATTGTCGTGCTGCTACCGGGGACTTGAGCTGTCTCTCAGGAAAATGGAAACACTCCGGCAGACGGATGGGAAAAGTCCTCACGCAAAAACAGGAATGCACCTGCCCCCAACATACAGAATGCTCTTTGGGTAGCTACCTTAGAAGATTCTGAGGCCGCTATCAGGGAATTCTCTTGCCTTAACAGGAAACCAAAAGACTCTGGGAAATTCCTGGGAGGAGTTCCAGAGAGCTCTCCGGCATGGACTTGCCTCCAACATACACCAAACTCTTTGCGTCTCTACCCTGGTGCGGTCTGGGGCTGCTACCCAGGACTTCAGCTCCCTCCACAGCAGGACAAAACACTGTCAGGAATCAATGACACAGTAGCAACCAAGAGGATGGCAGCAGTCAATAAGGGCAGCCATCAATCCTATAGCAACGACCAATCTTTTAGCAATCAGCAACAGAACAGCAACAACCAAGTAGGTGCATACTATTGCAGGTTACTACAGACTTATCATTAGGGAGGGAACTTATCCTCAAAATAGCAGCAGATATACTGATGATAGATTCCTTCTATGGAGATAGAATACCGGTATAAAGTGAGATAGACAGATTTCAGAAAGGGCCAAAGCATCCCAGAGGGGAGGACAAACCGATCCCAGAGGGGACCCAGCCATCCCAGAGGTGGGCAGATAAACCTAACCAGCTCCAAAAGCCAGCCCAAAGGGGGAACAATAACCTGACAGACAGAGTCTCACTTCACGGGTCATCTGGAGCTGTCTAGATTCTCAGTACTTAGCTGTGCTTCAAAGCAGCCAGCTGCATGTTTCAAGGATGCTGCTGGTCGCTAGGCTCAGCTCCCAGGCTCGCAGGAATGTTCTTCTGCCAGGTCACTTCCCCTTCCAACCACTCACGTTTAATGGCTGCTCACACCTGCCTGCTCCTGCCCTATCAGCTCCTCAGGCACCGGGGACCTCACAAGCACCTGCACAGCAGGGGCATCCTCACTTCCAACATCCCAGCTTTTTTACCTCCATCTCCATCTCTGTCTTTCATCTCCCCATGCTCTCCTCTCTCCCAGGAACCTTTCTCACCTACTCCACCACCTCCCAGTATCTGTCTCTGTGTCTCTGTGGCAGATCTTACCTCGGCAGCAGTATCCCAGCCGGGTCACCTGCATCTCCTTCTCTTCCTCCTCTGCTGTCATCGCAGCTGCTCCAGGTGCCTGATGCACTTTTTGACCTCAAAGGGCATTTCGTCCTGCCTCCCTTCTGCTGTTAAATCCTGCTCCTGCAAGAGAAGTGACAGTCAGTCAGGGTCACCTCTCTGCCATCTTACCTGCATCTTCTTGAGCTGGACAGTTGCTGGGCGCTGCCACCATCAGCCTCGGCTCTGCTTCAAGGCTTCTCCTGGCACAGGCGCAGCTCTGGCTGCGCTTGGTGCGTGCCATGCTTCCTGAAGGAGGACAGCAACCCTCACAGTTACTCCTGGGCAGTTTCCAGCTGGGAAAAGCTGATTTGAGGCAGGTTTGCCACAGGTCCCGAGCCTGGTCCGGGCATGCTCCTTGTCCCCCAGCTTGGCCACAGGTCCCGCATTTGGCTCCTTCCAGCAGGAGTTTGGAAAGCCCGTTCCCAGCTGGCAGCGCCAGGCCAAGGGCACGGGGCAGAAACAGCCCCCTCCCCCGAGCACCCCAGCCCCCAACTGGCCTCTGCCCCCAAACTCCTAAAAATTCCAAACAGGCTCGCCCTCTAACTTAATTATCTTCAGTTTTAAGAAAAGAAACTGTGTACTGCCAGATTCAGTACTCCGACTAAGACTGTTAGAGGGCGATTTGGGCTTCAGCTCCAGAACAAAAGAATTTCCATTACAGAATCCCAGCCACCACTGCCATGACCGTCTTGTCACTGACCCACAAACACTGCCTTGTAAAAAAATCAAACAAATAAAAAGTATCCTCTCCCCATCAAATCTTTGTTTCCCTCATAACTTTAGACTACCACAGTAATAATCACACTTTTAGTCTGTAATTACACCTGACAACCCTCCAAAGCTCCTGTCCTTAGACAAACACACACCATCCTGCAGGACAGGACAACACAGGGTCAGCCAGTATGACTGGCAGTGGCACATGAGGTCCTTGCGTCCGAAAACACTCGGTAAGTCCCTCATCCAATGACACCAAAGATTTTCTCCTTTTTCCTAATAAATTCAGGCCCTTCTAGGGATCTTTAAAAGATCCTGACCTTAAAATGGCAACAATTTGGGCACAGCAGATGATGGGTCAAGTCATTTGTTTTAGTGTTCCCATAAAACCTGAGGCATGTGTTTTATCTATTCCAAAACTATTTTCCCCTTTTCTTCACATTTCTCCCCCAAAAGAGAAAAAAAAAGCCAATGAGTAACAGCATCAGGACATTTAAAATGCTCTGCTAATACATGAGGTTTCCACTAAGCATGCCAGAGGAATAGATGCAGCAAGCTGGAAGCTGCAAGGCACACACTGGCAGTGTGCTACAGGGAACAGCCAGTGCCCATCAGCACCCTTGTTCTGACAGACGGCCATGGCTGAAGACAAGTCTGCTCGGTCAGGACGCTGATCCTCCGCTGCACCCACGCCCAGCCCTGACAAAAACGGGACAGAGAGAGATGCAGAGTGACTGCCCAGAAATGGTGTTTGGCTCAGGGGGCGTGCAGGGCAACGGGGACCCAGGCAAACTGATAACAAGGCCCCAGGGTCACCTTTTTCTCCTTTTTGCCTCCCAGGTGACGCTGCTCAAGCTCCAGGCACCTGCAACCATTCACTGTACACAACTCCTCTGACGCTGGATATCTGATACACGTTTAATAAAACAATGTACCGTCACAGATTTTGTCTGTTCACCTGGAGCTGGGGGTGATATCCTGCTGTCGTGGTTTAACCCCAGCTAGCAACTAAGCACCACCCAGCCGCTCACTCGCTCTCCCCTTGGTGGGACGGGGGAGAGAATCGGAAGGGTAAAAGGGAGAAAACTCATGGACTGAGATAAGAACAGTTTAATACTTGAAATAAAATGAAATAGGAGGAGGAGGAGGAGTAATAATTACAATACTACTACTAATAATATAATAATAATACAATAATAATACACAAAGCAAGTGATACACGATACAGTTGGTCACCACCTGCCGACCGATGCCCAGCCCGTTCCCGAGCAGCGATCACTGCCCCCCGGCCAACTTCCCCCAGCTTATATACTGAGCATGACGTCATACGGGATGGAATGGCCCTTTGGCCAGTATGGGCCAGCTGTCCTGGCTGTGACCCCTCCCAGCTTCTTGTGCACCGGGCACAGCATGGGAAGCTAAAAAGTCCTTGACTGGTGTAAGCACTACTTAGCGACAACAAAAACATCAGTGTGTTATCAACATTATTCTCATCCTAAACCCAAAATACAGCACTATACCAGCTACTAAGAAGAAAATGAACTCTCTCCCAGCTGAAACCAGGACACCTGCAGAAAGTGAAAATTTTCCACTGAGGAAAACTATGAACCACCTGTGTTCTGGGAAAGGAATTCGGAAGGGAGCTAAAAGATAGAAGAGTATTTGTTTTATTAATGAACCATGGAAAACTCATGGCTATACCCTTGAAGAAGAGCTACTGGACTGATAAAAGGGAACATCTTGGCACCAAAGACTGGATGGTGGCCGACAAACATGAAGTCTGATAAAACTGCAGTAACTGGGTGAAAGGGAAATGTGGTGAGGGGAGATTGCGACCACCAACTCAATTCAGGACTGAAAAGACTTGCCCCCCGACACCTGAAAGGAGCATGCATACTAATTTGCATAGCAAGTGAGGCTAATTTTCATACAACCAATAGTGTATGAGATGTTAATCACTAACCAGTAAGTGTAAAATTAGGCGGGATTACACTAATCATGTAGTAATATAAATATGCTGTAATTATGTACGAAGGTGTGCTAGCTTTGTGGATTTACCACCTAGCACCCACCTCTGCGCAGACATGAAATAAAACACCTCTGCTCTGTGTGTTAATTGGCATCTGCACACCGGGCAAATGACCCCGCTTTGGGGACAACAGGCGGAAGGTGCGTGCGTGGGTGAGGAAGATCTGCTTTCTCCACTTAAACACTGCAGGATTCGGACTAGAGGATGGCACTGAAATCAAAAGGGTAAGCGACTAAGAAGGCTCCAACTGCACATTTCCACCTGATTGCCTTAAAGAAAGCAGACTTTGGATCCCCACTGCTCACTTCACCCTGGAATAGTCCCACTCCTTGTCCGAAAGCTACTGTGTGCCTGGCTGAGGGCAAACGTAATACTCACAGAACGCAATCAGAGCGAAACCCTGAACTTTCCCTGGTCAAGTTTTCTTGCAAAACTTCTTTCCTGGATTGTTTTAAAACCTGTAACTGCAAGAAAACACCTCTGATGAGCTGACTGGAACTTCCCAGTTGTGGTGAAACCATCCACCCTCTGTACGGCCATTTCCCAACAGCCGGCAGCACAGCTTGGGTGGGGGGAAAGGCAGGTGTCAGACCTTAGGGCTGAGAGCGGGGCACATGCATCTGCCAAGGGAGCTGCATCCAGCCAAGAGCGCTCCCCACTGGCTTCTCTGGCAACAAAGCCCCGGTGCGTGCTCCCACCAGGAGGGAGAAACAATTTCCAACATTTCCCTCATTTCCCAGGGATTCCCACGGCCATAGAATCATAGAATGCTTTGGGATGGAAGGGACCTTTAAAGGTCATCTAGTCCATCCCCCCTGCAATTGGCAGGGACATCTACAACTAGAGCAGGTTGCTCAGAGCCCCACCTAGCCTGGCCTTGAATGTTTCCAAGGATGGGGCATCTACCACCTCTCTGGGCAACCTTCCCAGTTTCACCACCCTCATTGTAAAAAATTTCTTCCTTAGATCTAGTCTGAATCTACCCTCTTTTAGTTTAGAACCATTCCCCCTTGTCCTATCGCTACTGTCCCTGCTAAAAAGTCTGTCCCCATCTTTCTTATAAGCCCCCTTTAAGTATTGAAAGGCTGCAATGAGGTCTCTCCGCAGCCTTCTCTTCGCCAGGCTGAACAACCCCAGCTCTTTCAGCCTTTCCTCATAGCAGAGGTGTTCCATCCCTCCCATCATTTTTGTGGACCTCCTCTGCACCCGCTCCAACAGCTCCATGTCCTTCCCATGCTGAGGAAAAGAGCTACCATCAAGAGCTACCTTTCTGTGGCACCACACAATTCAACTACCCATGGTGTGCAGGGTCATCCATAATTAAAATAATACAACCCATCAGCCCAGGAGTCAGACGGGTATGGAGGGAGGGCAAAAGGAAGAAGGATGAGTGGACGTCAAGGGTGCGGAGAAGATAACGCATGCTTGTCCACCTTAAAGCCAGCACCTACAAGGAGACCACTGCCATGGCCTCCATAGAAGGACACAGTCCATTCCTCTTCCCACCCACCACCAAGCTCTCTTGTGTTCGCACTATACACTTTTAAGTCATTTTCAAGTTCTGTGTCTCATAGAAAACACCTGGGTAAGTCTGGGTGCCATCAGGAAACACCCCAGCATTCACTCTAGATTGTCAGCACATCAACATTCAGGGATGAGCACCAGCCACGTCCATTGCCTTTGGGCATTCCCAAAATCCAAGCCTGCTGGTGAAGCCCTTACTCACAGCAGTCATTCCCCATTGCGGACATCGCTCCTCGCAGGAACAGAGGGGAAAGCTCTGGATGACAAACGATGTCAGGACGTGCTCCAGAAAGAGAAGACCCCTGCAAGAAGATCCCCGCCACCTAATTGCAAAGAAATAATTCTAGCTCAATGAAGTGAGTACCCAAAACAAAACAGAACAGCATCCACCATCCAAACTGTTTCAGTGGGAGTTCTAACTGCCGGAGAGCTGCAGGCTGATGACCTTACCATCACTGTCACACGGCCCCAGTTGACAGCAATTACCAAGGCCCTTTGGAAAGGCTCAAATGCGTGTCACCTTCTCTAAAGAGGACCTGCTGCTTACCTGTTGCCAGTGTTAGCAGCAGAGCCCTCTGGCTCTACAACCCACCCTTTCCCACTTTGCATGCAGGAGTGATTGGCTTTCAGCTGCTACCTTAATGGCTCTCTTGGCCATGCTCTTCTTCCGTCTTGTTTCCCACCGTATCAGTCAGGGTGGGCTTCTTGTCATTCTACACTGAGCCCAACTTCTCAGTAGGAGGACTACACTGCTGTCCCCATGCTTACTAGTGTAGAATATGGAAAAGAAATTATAATTAGCAAATAGTAATTCTGCCTGGAGCCCGTATCTATCTAGTCTATAGCCTACAGCTCTGAAGGTACAAACCAGCCTCTACTTACTCTATGATGTGTCCAGAAAGCCAAATCATAATTATCTTTAACAGAGAATGCAACTGGGGGAGAAAGAGGAAGAAAGAAAAGGTGGAGAAAAGGAAACGTGTAGGCACACAACTAAAAAAGAAAGGTGCCGAGTTATCCCAAAGACCAGCTCAGCCCACCTTGCTTTTACTGGCAACAAGTTGCGCAGCTTGAAGGAAAAAAAGCCGACTTTGATGCACACAGGTGTCTGAGTTCGGACGTGAAACAGCAGAAAAACCTTGACACATCTCCTTTTCACTGTCCTCCTACCTGTGTGCGTGCTGTGACTTTCTTGTTTCCTTGAAGTCCTCCCAGACAACAGGGATGTGGCATCTGTCCAGTCCATGTGCCACGAGGAGAAACAGTTTTGACCACTAAGGGGGTAGAAAACAACTGCATCTGCAGAAGCAAAGGGGCAGCCACACCTCAGCTTCGGAGATGCCCAAAGCTGCCCTGAGCCGCAGGAGCCCCTGGCACCCTGGCACTTGCTTGGCCCTGAAGCCCTGCGGGGCCTGCCAGCACTGGCGAGTCCCGGGGACAGAAGCCAAGGACAGTGGTCAGCCCCTGTGGGGAGAGTGACAGGGCTCTGTCCTTCCTTCTGGCCCCAGGAGGATGCCCTGGGCAGGCCGTCTCTCCTCCTCACCGCCCGGGGGAAGGCGAGGCCTGGGGAAGGCCCTGGGTGCTGGGCTCAGCACAGGAGGTGGGACCAGGGGCAGAGCCCCGTCTCCTGCCAGCTGCCGGCCTGGCCGATGCGAGTGGCTCCTGTCACGCAGCTCCTCCTGCCCAGGGCTGTGGCTGCCAGCACAGACAGACCCACAATTTTGGAAAGACTTGCCAATCCAGAGCAAATCCAGGGCAGCTCCCCTTCCTTCCTCTTCCCTGCCCTTCCCCCGCTTTTCCTCCCCTCCCTCCCTGCGCAGGCCCAGACCCCACCAGCAGACCGAGGGACGGCAGAGCTGTGCACACACACACCTTGTGCTGCTGAGAGAGCAGCTCCCGGCGCCATGGCCCTTCTCAAGGCCGTCTCTCCGCAGGCCCCGTGTCCCGGCGGGCTGAGGAGCCGCTGCGCTGCGGGGGGCAGCGGGCGCAGGGCGGCGCTGGGAGGAGAGGCCCGGGCTGCCTGAGCCTGCCCAGCAACGGCCGCGCCATTGGCCACGGCTGAGCCAATCAGCGGAGCCGGAGGCAGCCTGTCAGTCACAGCTGGGTGGGGCGGGGCCAGAGGGGGCCGAGGCCCAGGGGCCTGAGGAGAAAGGGGCGAGAGCCGGGCCGGGGGCAGCCGGGGCCCGGGGGGAGCAGGGCCAGGGCCAGGGCCAGGGCCAGGGCCAGGGGAGCTGCAGGAGCAGGAGCAGGAGCAGGAGCAGGAGCAGGAGCAGGAGCAGGAGCAGGTATCTGCCAGTGCGGATGGGCCTGGGGGGAGGGAGCTGGAGGCTTCACCACCCACGGGCCCCGCCACGGCCCAGTCCCCAGCCCTGGGCCTGAGGGCTCAGCCCAGGGCCAGCCCCAGCAGCAGGGTCAGGGCGGTTCCTGCTGCTGCCCCGAGGGTCGCCAGCCCCAGCCCTGACAGCTGGGGGTCGGTGTTTGATGTCCGCAGGCCAGGGGAAGGCAGAGTGGCCTCCTCTCTCCAGGCGGCTGCAGGCTTTGGAGCAGGCATGCTCTGGTGGGGACAGGCCAGGGGCCTTTGCTGTCCCCAGGTCTTCGTGTGGGTCTGGTGCTCATGGACAGTCCCGTCTCTGCTGACAGCCTCTGATAAATGGGGATTTCCAGACATGGAAGTTGTTTCTCCCTCCTGGTGGGAGCATGCAGTAGGGCTTTGTTGTCAGAGAAGCAAGCGGGGAATGTTGCTGGCTGGATGCAGCTCCCCTGGCAGATGCCTGTGCCCCTCTCTCGGCCCCGAGGTTCCCCCAGCCAAGCTGTGCTGCCGGCTCTTGGGAAACGGGGGTACAGAGGGCGGATGGTTTTACCACAGCCGGGAAGTTCCCGTCAGCCTGTCAGGGATTTTTTCTTCTCAGTTCTTGCAATAACACTTTTTTTAAAAATAAATGTATTATTTCCAAGGAAACTTCACCAAGGAAAGTGCAGTGTTTAGCTGTGATTGCTCTCTGCGTGGATTGTGTCTGTCCTCAGCTGGGCACACAGCAGCTTTCAGATGAGGAATGGGACTGTTCCAGGGTGAAGTAATGGGGATCCCAAGCCTGTTTTGTTCAACGCAATCAGGTGAAAACGTGCAGTTAAAGCTGTCTGTGTTGCTGCCCCTTTTGGTTGCAGTTCTCCCCTATAGTTCTCTGTGATACTCACTTCTACTGCTCTGCTCCATCAGATTTACATTTCTTTAAGTTGATGCTACGCTTTGCAACTGTTTCTGCTTGATTCTTCACAGATTTGAAAATTCCCTGTTCGGGTTTCTCTGCTTTCATCTCCCCTCTGTCCTGCAGAACCATATTTAACTGCAGGGGCTGCAGAGTCTGTGTTTCCTCCCCATGGTGAGGAAAATACGGACATGGAAAAAAAATAGTTAGCACTTTTGAAAAGAAAGTTTGGCATGTTAACAGCCAAGAGGTCTGCTGAAGGCAGTGAAAACCCGGTAAAGTTGTTAATCCTTAAACCTGCCCAGGTTTTCTTTGTGCTGTGCTTCCCTGCAGAAGAACAGCCAAGCTCATCCCACCTACCTCTGGGGCAAGCCTTGATGTTTTTGTGACCCCACTGCCATGTTCTGCATTGGTTGCCAGACCA
Organism: Platalea leucorodia; assembly: GCF_965183815.1. Lineage (NCBI taxonomy): Eukaryota > Metazoa > Chordata > Aves > Pelecaniformes > Threskiornithidae > Platalea > Platalea leucorodia. The sequence continues at coordinate 552,266 of NW_028121455.1, forward strand.
AAGTTCCCGGACAAGGATCAGGAGGACATGGTCATCTTGCTGATTTCCTTGCAACGGGGGAGCTTTACAAGCAGTGGAGATCTGGCTGAAGGTCAGAACCAGTGTGTGGAGATGAGGAAAGGACAACGCAGAGAGGCCAGAAGAGGTGAGAGGAGCCCAGTGTGCTGGGAGAGCATCTCTGCATCCTCACTGATGGGAGATGCCAGAGTGGGTCCAGGATATGGTTCCCTGAAACCATCTAGCGGCCTACAGCAGCGTGGCCGGGAGGAGAGTGCTGGGGAAGAGCTGGAGAAGCCAGGGGATGTGCAATACTGCCGTCAGCCCAGTGGCAGGAGGGAGGTTATTCAGTCCTTGGGGTTGGGCTCAAAATCTGCAGCCTGTGGTGTAACGTCCTGTACTGGGATTTGGTAGTCAGCACTGATCATCCAGCTGATCAAACCAGACCCTTTCTCCAGCTGTTGGTGGCAGCTGGAAGACAGAGGTTCAGAAGACCTTGCTTTTTAAAACCTAAGCCAGAGCAGAAGCCTTGTCATGGTACCTGTGTTGTCTTTCACTGCAGTTTTCACACCTTTGAGAGAAGCGGCATTTGGCTGCCAATTTGTAGTACTGACTGTTTTGCAGATTAAACAGACTTTGTAAGCGTGGAAGAGCACTGGGCATGGACAAGCAAACGCTTCAGGCACCTGCAGAGCAGAGCTGGGGGCAGTCTGTAGTGTTTCTGCCAGGATCAAAAGCTAAAGGATGTTTCCATTCAAGGAGTGGAGTGTGCTGGGAGCTCCAGTCTCCAAACTTCCAAAGCCCATGTGTTAAACAGTGATCAGCCCTGATGTTTCTTTCTGCTACCTTCCAACACAGTTTCTCTGGGCTTTTTCTTTGGTTGGTTTATATCTCTGGTACGTGTCCAAGCTCCGTTCCATCAACCCACTTGCAAACCTGCCACTTGCCCGCCTTCTGCTGGGGGCCAAGGCAAAGGGATGAAGCCTCGTGCTCATGCCAAGCCTGAAGCAAAGTTAAAGCAGTGAGAAGTTCCCCCAGTCAGCCCTGAGCCAGAGTGCAGGTATCTAAGCTGCGATGGGACGGAAAACAATTCATGGAAGAAGGTACGGTGTACGTGGCAGCTGGGATTAAGTGCTACGCACGGTGTCGTGTCTGGATCAGTACTGTCCTTGCACGTTGACTAAGCCCCAGTTCAGAGCAGAAATTCTTGTTGCTCATCGTGGGTGCCAGAGCGCTGTTCCTGCTCACTCCTCCCCAGTGCATTAATTTAATCTTTCGCGTATATGCAGGGCCTCAATAATGCTCCTGTGTGAGCACCGTGTATGTGAAGGGTAGGTTTTCTGCGTGTTTGTGACTGATCTTTCTTGTTTCTTTTAAACAGGGAAATCTTGATACGTACTCACCAGGAACTAAAGAAATGCAAAGAACTGATGAAGAAAGAGGTGCCAGTCAAGGAGGGAGTGTAGGTTAGTTCTGGTTTTACATTTTCTTGCCTGTGTTGTAGCCAAAAGCCTTGGCTTAAACATTTGATGTGAGCTGAACTGGTGGGTATTTTTCATCCCTACACAGTTCTGTATTGCTATGGACTTTACCAGCCATAGTCATGGACTCTGGGCCTGTACTTTAGTGAGATCAAAGCAGGTATTAAAAAAAAAAAATATAAAGTGTGCTTTTCCAAAATGCTGACAAGGTTGGAAACAAGCGATGGCTGTGGGCAGGTGGGAATACACAGACATGGGCAGCGTCAGTCAGAATGCAGAACAGTGATGCGGGTACAGCCGTAGCATGACAGTTTTCATGGCCTTGAGCAGCACAGCAAGGATTGTCAGGCAGCAAGGCTGGCTGCAGGGGTGTGCGAACAGCTCCTCCCGAGAGTGGAGATGGGCATGAGAGAGACAGTGCTGTTGCTGTTGGTGTGTAGCAGGTGAGAGTCGGTGGAAGCTGCTCTCAGGGCCTGTAATTAGGAGCTGTCATTGTGGTACTCAGTGGGAAATAAGATGAGGGAGGAGGCTAAGTCATGAAAGGCCATATTAACTGCATGTGTGATGTGAGGGAGTCAGCTTCAGGGTGTTAAGGAGACTGTGAGTTGTGATTAAGGCAGTGAGTGAGATGATCCTTGTAGGAGCTTACTGAGTGGGTGAGAATGGGGCAAGACAAGGAGAGGCTGTGGCAGTGGTTGAGCCAATCAGAACTCAAGTAGGAGATGATTTGGGCAGTATCTGGCAAAGTCAGCATCTTGTAGGTGTTGCTCATACTGTGTAAGGCCTGACTGCTGGCGAGGAAGGGAGTGTGAAAGGAGTGTTGGAGTGCCAAGGCATGGGGATGGAAGTGATCACAGACTCATTTCTCAGTTTTCCATGGGCTGGCTGCGTACCCCACGTATCTCATCTTGCATTGAGAAAGAAGTGCCACCCTTTTGGTGAAAGGAGGGGAAAAATAAAAGAGAAGGTAATCTGTGGCAGAGCTCGAACTTGTAGTGAGATTACCCTGCTTAGTCTTACCATTCCAGAGTATTAGAAACATTTCCTTGAAGCACTTTGCCAACACACCAAGACCTGCCCTTCTGAAATAGCTGTTTTCCCAGGAGCTGCATCTGAGCTAAGCCAGATGAGAGAGTCTTGCCTGCCGTCATCCACTGAGGCTGATGACAGCTCACCCAGCAGTTTTGGCAAGGACAGAACAAGGTAGATACGTATGTTCCTCTGTGCTGATTGTAATTTCTGGAACGTGTCTTGCATGAGTTGGTCTTCAGGTTTTGCAGGTTGTAGGTTTGGCAGGATCTATTGTGTCATTAACAGGATGGTAATAACCAAACCTGATGGGATGGGGTTGAGAATCAGAAGGGTAAATGTGAGAAAGAATCTCATGGGTTAAGCTAAAAACTGTTAAATAATGAAAAAGAAATTAATTTTAAAAATTGTAAGGAAAAGAACAAAAACAAGAGAGAGAGGAGAATGAAACCCAAGAAAAACAAGTGATGCAAATGAAAACAACTGCGCTCGGCTCACAATGGTCAGCCGGTCCCTGAGCAGTGGCCCCCCACCACCCTCGCCCCCAGTTTTCTTGCTGAGCATGACGTCATAGGGTATGGAATATCTCTTTGGTCAGCTGGGGTCAGCTGTCCCAGCTGTGTCCCCTCCCAACTGTCTGTGCAGCTCCACCCTACTCGCTGGCGGGGCAGTGTGAGGAGCAGAAAAGGCCTTGACGCTGTGCAAGCGCTGCTCAGCAGTGACTAAAACATGGGTGTGTTACCAACGCTATTTTCAGCACAAATCCAGAACATAGCCCCATACAAACTACTATGAAGAAATGCAACTATCCCAGCCAAAACTAGGACAGTAAGGCATTTTGGATTTCCTATGATTTGCAAGAGTGCTTGACCAGTTTAATGTTACGTTGAGGTACGGTAGTTATCATGTCATCAGGAGAAAGTGAAGACAAAGAAGATGAAGACGGCAAAGATACTCAAAAGCGTTATAACCTTTGACAGCAGAAACATGTCATTTACAGTTTACATGAACAGTTTTCCTTCAATGTAGTGTTCTTTTCAAAGATTTGCAGACAATGTTTTGCTATTTCCATATCAGAATTTAGTGATTTTACCATAAAACTCTCCACTAAAATGTAAAAAAAAAATGACAGATGTATCCTGGAAAGAAGTGTAATTACATAGACTGGATAGTTTTACTCGTGTAGTTTACAGTTCGCCTTAAAAGGCAGGTGTGTGTTTTATCACTCATGCTGTGCAGTCATTAAAAATTAAAACCAAAGACAAAAAACGACCCCTGAAAGTTCCTCTGAAATGAGAGGTGGGTGAGACATATCCCATTTTCTGCTTGTTCCGCTCTCCTGCTCCCATCCCCATTCCCAACGCCTCTCTCGCTGGATTCGGTTTTTAGAGGGCACAGTAGTCCCAAGCGCTGGCTTTTGGAGTTAAAAGAGGATGATGATGGAGAAGCACCTTCTCTCCTTTTGCAGTGAGTCTCGCGGTAGGCTTGGGAGCTGAGTGTTTTATACTTTCTGTGAGGAGAAGTGCCTACGTGTTTCTGCCTCGGTTTTGCCTCAGAAACTGATTTCCTATCTATGACGCCTTGTGACAGGCTCAGAAATGGGCCAGAAGGCGTATGAACGGCAGCTCTTGTGGGACACTGCAGAAGCATCTTCAAGGTGAAGTGTGGTCTCTTTTACTCAAAGTCCACTGGCCAAGTTTGCCAGGAAACCAGCTTCTCAACAAGATGACCTGTTGATGGGGACCGTCAGTGGCAATGCTTGTAATGCCTTGGTTTCCTTGTCTCTCTTGCACGGGATGCTGCACTTGGGAGAAGACAAGGTGAATCACAGGCAGGTGACCTGAACCTCTAATGGAGCAGCACTGGAGATGCTGTGTTCCCAGGCATTTTTTTTCCCTGAGATCTCTACCTGCTAATTTCATATGCTTCACCTTAAATTGTCCTGAAAATTTTCAGTAGCGGCCATTGATGAGCGACCGACAATGAAACTTATTTGGAAAAAAGAAACACCCATTTGGATAGATCAATGGCCGCTCCCCAAAGAAAAGGTCGCTGCCCTTCAAGAACTGGTCAAAGGAGAATTTCAACAAGGACATATCACTCCTACAGCCAGCCCCTGGAATTCTCCTGTATTTGTTATAAAAAAGAAGAGTGGAAAATGGCGACTGCTACATGACTTGAGACAAATAAACGAAGCTATGGAAGAAATGGGAGCGCTCCAACCTGGCTTGCCCTCTCCAACAATGATACCCCGAAATTGGGACATAATCATAGTAGACTTAAAAGGCTGCTTCTTTACTATCCCCTTACTTCCTACAGATGCACCGCGTTTTGCGTTTTCGGTACCAAAAATTAACTGAGGCGAGCCAATGGATAGATACCTCTGGACTGTCCTGCCTCAAGGAATGAAGAATTCTCCAACGATCTGTCAAACATATGTGGCTAAAGCCATACGTCCTGTGCGACTAAAATTCCCGGAAATGTATATCTATCACTATATGGACGACATTTTACTAGCAGGCCCCACGAACACCATGGTGCGTGAAGCACTACCTGTTTTAAAATATGCATGGCAAAGCAAAGGACTGCAAATCGCACCAGAAAAAATTCAAATGGAAGCACCATGGAAATATCTTGGGTGGAAAATCTTACAACAAAGTATCCAACCTCAAAATGTGATCATTTCAGCAGACATAAAAACCTTGAATGATGTACAAAATCTATTGGGAAACATAAATTGGAATAGAGTGCAGTGTGGTATTGATAACTACACATTAACACCCTTATTTGAGCTACTTAAAGGAGATACCGATATTAACGCACCACGCCAATGGACGACCTAAGCAAAAAACACACTGAGAATCATAAATGAAAAACTCTCACTGCAACAATGTCACCGACGACTTGAAAATTTACCCATACAATTATATATCTGCAACCAAAACCAACAGCCTCTAGCAATCATCGGACAATGGGAGAACAAAGGAGTAGACCCTCCCATAATGTTGGAATGGGTGTTTTTGCCACATCAGCCTGCGAAAACCCTGGCTACTCGTATTGAAATTTTCGCCGCCTTGATAAAAAAGGGCAGAGAGCAAATTGTAGAAATGGCTGGAGAAGAGCCTCATCTCATTGTCCTTCCTGTCGTAAAGGACTACTTAGATTGGCGCTTACAAAATAGTCTAGAACTTCAAATGGCCTTAGCAGGGTTTAGTGGAAGAATTGATACTCATCACCACCACCACCCCCCTAAAATGTTCACCTTTTACAATAATGTGAAAATTGAAGAGGCGCCACTATACCAGTGGCAACCGGTTAAGGGTCAAACGGTGTTCACCGATGGCTCAGGGAAAACAGGAAAAGCAGTCATCACATGGCAAAAAGAAGGTCAACGGCAACACAAAATAGAACAAATTGAGGGTTCACCTCAATTAGTCGAGTTGCACGCCATTACCATGGCTTTTAGAGAATGGCCTCTAACTCCACTAAATATTGTATCAGACTCACTATATGCTGTAGGAGTTGTGCAACGCATTGAAAGGGCACAACTAAAACGTATACTGAAAGAAGCCTTGTTTTTGAGGTTTAAGGAGCTATTATTCTTAATAGAACAACGAAAATATCCCTATTGTGTAATCCACATTAGAAGCCATACAAACTTGGCTCGTGCATTTCCTTGTGTAAAGAACCCGGCTGATTACCTAACGAACATTGCATTACATACCCCAGTACCAAACACACTTTCTCAAGCTCAATTATCGCATCAATTTTTCCACCAATCTGCCAAAGCTCTTGTGAAACAATTTGCAATCTCTATGGGGGATGCAAAACTCGTTGTGCAAACATGTCCAGACTGTCAACAACAACCATCCCGCCCATTGTTTGCAACAAACCCTAGGGGACTCTCTTCCCTTCAGCTCTGGCAAACTGACGTGACTCATGTACCCGACTTTGGTCAGCAGAGATATGTTCACGTTTCCATAGATACCTACTCCCATGCAATCTGGGCCACTGCAATGACAGGTGAAACTAGCCGGCACGTACAAAGCCATTTCCGAGCTGCCTTTGCAGCGCTTGGTATTCCAAAAGAAATAAAAACAGATAATGGCCCCGCATATGTCAGCCACGCGACACAAAAATTATTCCACACATGGGGTATCACTCATAAGACAGGGATACCCCATTCTCCCACAGGGCAAGCTATTATAGAACGTGCACACAGAACCTTAAAAACTCTATTGCAAAAACAAAAAGAGGGGGAAGCTCAGGAATCTCCCCAAAACAGATTAGGAAAAGCTATATATGTACTAAACCATTTATCGCTGCCTTTTCAACATGAAGATGTCACACCCATAGTCAAACATTTTAAAGCTATGGAGTCGGGAATGACACATATATCACAGGAGAAGGCGATGGCAATGATGAAAAATTTAAATACTGAGTGTTGGGAAGGGCCATATCAGCTACTAACTTGGGGTCGAGGGTATGCTTGTGTCTCAACAGATGTAGGACCTAAGTGGGTACCTGCAAAGTGCATAAACCGGCTCTTGCATCGGATAACAAGAACGAACAGCAGAAGACACTGAACTCCGAGAAGACTGATGGGGAATGACTTATTAGATAACTCCAAATTAATCCGTAAAGCAATCAAAGATTTGAAGTTAGCAAATTACAAGTCAGTGATGGATTTGGTTGGCTGAATCACTTACTAACAAGTTGGGGAATTGGCGGGTGGATAATGTCTCTAATCAAAATAGGTTTTTTCTTGTTACTAATATTTTGCACTATAATAATGATAGTTTCTTGTCTAGTGTCTTGGGTACAGAAAATGCTACAGAATATGATTAAACAAGCTTTTGTGGTAGAAAAACAAAAAGGGGGATTTGTAGGAATAAGTGAGATTGTGTTTACTTTGACGAGATGCAGCTGTGCCCTTGAGGCTTGTTACAGGTTCGCAGGAATGCAGCTGTGGCCTTGAGGCTTGTTACAAACAAGTTTGTGAAACTTAGAGGCAGAAAAATAAGGATGAGATTGGATACATCCCTGAAAGAGGAATTCGTGTGCACCAGCTTGAAGAACCAATAAGTAACGCTGAAGAGACGCGTGGACAAAAGACAGTAGCCAATGCAATGGGTTTTGCTTGCTCGTGAACACTAGATCATATTATAAAAGGGATAGATCGTAAAAATAAAGTGTTATTATCATCGCCATTGCCATTGTCGTTGTCGTCGTCATCTTCGCTTGTCTTACTGCCTAAACTCATAGGCGGAGTCCGTGTTTAATTGCCACAGTTTCTTACCCCGTGTCGCCGCTCTGAGCTCCCCTGCTCACCCAGAAAATGCCCCCGAAGCAGCTGCAGCCCCTCTACGCCTCCCCGCAGGGCGCCTGCCCCCTGCCCGCACCACGGTGCCTGCCTGGCTCGCCCGGCCCGGCCCAGCCCAGCTGCTCTCCTGCAGCCAGCCCCAGCCCTGGCCCCGCTGCCACCCCGCTGAGGTGCGGTGGATGCCATGACACGCTGCTCGGGGCTGGGTGCTGCCCCCGCCTGCCTACCTGCTCCCTGCGCTCGTCTGTGAGCAGCCTGGGTGTCCTGGGCTTGCAGGCCACCAGGAGGAGGAGGAGGCAGGGGAGAACCACGGCCCCCCACGCTCGCACCACGCTGCTGCTCTATAACCTCACAGCCCCGTCGGGCCATGCCCTCCGCCAGGCCTCCCCAGCGCACACCCGTTGCCAGGGAATTACTGAACCTGCACACTGCTGCATTTCCCTCTTCTACACGAGTGTGGAAGGAGCAGGAGTGGAGAAGGGTGGACCCATTTTGGGAGGCAACATGGCTTATGGGAGTGCACAGGCACTCAGCACTTGCTTCCCAGAAACCAATCAAGATCAAAAGCTCCGTACGAAGACTGCATAAAAAAGCCAATTTCAAGTGCCTTGACTTGCTCCTATTTTTGTCAGGCAGCGTTCTAGCAAGAAACTAGCTTTTCCCACTAGTTTTGCTACAGCTTCATTACCTTTAAAGACACCACTTCTTACCTCTGCTGCTCCAATACAGCCTCATAGCCCAGCAAAATCCCACTGCAGGTAGGAAACCTTCACCACACAGAGATGGGCACGCTATGGGAATACGTTACTCTCAACAAACAGACTTTCAGCCACTCTGGCTTACCAAAGTTCAGGCAGTGTTTGAAAACAACAACAAAAGCGCGGGGTTCTTATTCGCATTTTATGCAGTCCATTGTATCGGCTGTTCAACATAAAGTCCAACTCCAGTCTGAACCCCAGAATAAGAAATGCCTTCCTAAAATCTCCACGAAAAGGAAGGGCTTTGGAGTGGCAAGATCAGAAGACATTCATGAAAGCACCATCATGTGAGTGCATATCCCTTATCACAGGCCACGGCCCCGTTACCCAAGTAAGTGATGTTCTCAGCTAATCCGCAGCCACGGCCGTCTGGAAGAGAGCACATGGTCTCTTGGTCACTAGTGCTGAGCACGTGGGCTGGAACTGGAGCTGGGAAGAAAACCCTATGAAGTCAGTCTGCTCTCATCCGAGTACATTAGGACAGGTTCAGTTCACATTTCCGAGGAACCACAGCAGGTCCCATCTGTCCCTCCAGTCCCCAACACCGCTCTTGGGCAGCCTCCCGAGGAGCAATAAGCACAGAACAAGAAACCTTCCTTCAAAATGAGGCCCACAGCCTGCTCTTTCCACAAGATGCAGAGAGCAGCCGCTGAGAAGAACCCAGCTCTGCCGTCTCCGTAAGGAGACCAGCTCCTAAATGACCCCTTACCCTAAACCCACCGGTCTTCCCTAGGGCAATGCTAAAGGAAACAGCAGAGCACAGGCGCCCCTGCGCATTCAGTTTAAGCTGATGGGGAGAAGGACAGAGGACTAGAAAGAGACCAGTCAAACAAGACAGAAGACAGAGGAGCCGAGAGAGGAAGAAACTCCCAGGGAAAATGCTAAAGAGGTGGAGAAATGAAGACAGATCGGGATGGGGAGCCCTGGTGAAGACATGGAGGAAGAAAAAGTAGCCTTGAGGAGCAGGGCAGAGGGACGGGCGGGAGGGAGGAGAAGAAAGAAGGGGGGATGAAGAAAGACAGGGAGCAGGATGTAGAGATGGAGGGAGAAGGAGGAGGACAGGGAACAGAAGAAAGAGACTGAGAAATAAAGAGAGGGTAAGATCTGGATGAAGAGACCGAGAATGGGAAAAAAACCCAGCAATGAGCTAGAAGAAGAGGAAAAGAGAGCTGAGAAGCAGGAAAGAGGAAGAGAGGACAAATAAAAGGGAGAGCCAGCTGGACAGGGGTGGATAGCAAGAAAGAGTGGGACAGGCAGCGGGACAGAGAACTAAAGACAGAAAAAATGGGATAGGAAGCAGGACAGAGGGAGAGCGAGAGGAAAAAAGGGGCAGGGATCGTGACAGAAGTGGAGAAAGAAGCAGCAGGAACAAAGGGATAGAGAGAACAGAAAGATGGGAAGAAGGACGTGGGATAGAGAGAGAAAGACAAGGAAAGGGAGCAGGACACGGATTGTCAGAGAAACACAAGGAGAGGGAGAAGGACAGGGCGATAGAGAGAAAAAAGGGTGAGGGAGGCAGGACAAAGGGAAAGACAGGCAAAAATAAGACAGAGAGAGCAGGGCACAGATGGAGGTAAAAAAGCCTGGGTTGGGCAGCAGGACAGAGAGATGAAGACCAAAAAAACAGCATTGGAGTGCAGGAGAAAGATGAGTGAGAAATAACAGCGACAGGGAGCAGGACAGAGTGACAGAGCGGAGAAAGTGAAGAGGGAGCAGGAAAGAAAAAGAGGGTGGGGGAGAGACAGGGAGCAGGGCAGAGAAACAGAGAGGGAATGAGAGGGGCAGGGAGCAGGACAGAGAGAGGGAGCAAGGAGGGAAAAAGAGATGGGCAGCAGAACAAAGGGAAGGAGAGACAAGGATGGGGGCAGGGATCAGGACAAAGGGATGGAAGAAGAACAAAATAGTGACGGGCTGCAGGACTGAGAAGAATTTAAAAAAAGACACAGGGAGCAGGAGAGAGTGACGGAGAAAGAGAAAAGGAAGAGGGGGCAGGGCAGCACTGGAGGCAAAAACCACCTGTGATGGGCAGCAGGACAGAGAGATGGAGAGAGAAAAAAACAGAGCGAGAGAAAGTGGACAGAAGGGGCAGCCAGCTGGACAGGGGGATACAGTGAGAAAGGAGGGGACAGGGAACGGGACAGAGAGAGAAAGGCAGCAAGAGGAAAAGGAGAGAAGGACAGCAAGAGGATAAAAGGGATGGGGATGTGGACAGAGATGGAGAAAGAAGCAGCAGGGAGAGAGGAAGGGAGGGAGAAAGAGGGAGAGGGAGCAGGAGAGAGAAAGAAAAAGAAGGGCTGGGGGCAGGAGAGAGATTGCAAAAAAAGCCTAGGGTGGGCAGCAAGATGGAGAGGAAGTAGAAAAGAACAGGGGCAGGGATGGGGGCAGGGAGCAGGCCAGAGGGATGTAGTGAGAAATGACGGGACAGGGAGCAGGACAGAGCGACAGACAAGAATAACGGCAAAGAGAAAGAGAAAACCAGGGCTGGTGAGCAGCACAGAGGGGTGGAGAAAGAGAGGGAGGTTATCAGGAGCCCTGCAGAGAGGTGGGGGTGGTGGGGAGAGATGGTCAGGGAGCAGCAGAGAGGGACAGAGAGAGGAGATGAACAGGAAGAAGGAGAGGGACAGTGGGATCCAGACTGCAAAAACACAGTGACAGTGAACAGGAGAGAGCAAGAGAGAGAGAGAAAGAAAGAGAGGCAGAAGGAATGAGGGAGAGGGGAAGACAAGGACAGGGAGCAGAAGCTACAGGCAGAAAGAGACGAAAGACAGGGAACAGGCCAGAGAGATGATGGGGCAAAAGAGAGGGATGCAGATCGAGACAAAGAGATGGAGAAGGGAAAAACCGCGATGGCCTGCAGGACAGAGAGAGACCGAAAGAAAGAGGCTCGGGGAGAAGGAAAGAGGGGTGACAAGGAAAGTAAAGGGAGAAGGAGGATGGCAGAGAAAGAGAGACTTGACGAGATGGGGGGACAGGGAGCAGAGCACAATAACAGAGATGAAGGGAGGCAGGGGGAAGTGAAAAAAATGACACCGAGGGAAAGGGGAGGGGGCAGGGAGGGCCTGGGACGCAGAAGAGGGGTGACATGACCCCAGGGGCCCAGGACTCCCTGCAGTTCCTGCTCTCTGCACTGCCAGGCAAATTTGAGAGTTCAGGCACTTCTCTCTCTGTCTGTCTGTCCTTGCCTCCCTTCCTCCTCTCTAGCTCCAGGTACTTGACTGTCCTCCAGGGAAGAGAACGCCTGGGTGTCTTACAGCTCTTACAACATGAGGCTTCGCAGGTACACAGCCATGCACACGCACACGCACACGCACACACTACAGGGCCATGCTGCAATTTTCCTTACTTCCACAGGCCCTGCGGTGCCCGTGGGCAATGTGGTCTGCTGAGGCCTGCTCAGAGGGGTCCCTCCTCACCTGGAGAGGCTGGCTGTCTCTTGGCTGCAGCTGGAGGCAGCAGCTGGCTGCATCCCCTTCCTTTCATCCTCCAGCTGCTTCACCTTCTTCTGGTCTCTTCAGCTCCAGCTGCACCGGCTCCTCTCCAAGGCCAGTAAGCGTCCACCTGCCCCTTGTCACCCACGTCGCCAGGAGAGCAAGGCCAGAGAGCCAGAGGCAGAGCCAGTGCGAGAGGGCCCGGCCCTCAGCTCAGCTGGGCCGCAGCCGGAGCAGAGTCGGCGCCTCGCAAGAGCGACATGGCCGCCCGGCAGCCCCGTGCCCAGCACTACAGCTCCCGGCATGCCCCGGGAACCAACATGGCCGCCCGGCAGCCCCGTGCCCAGCACTACAGCTCCCGGCATGCCCCGGGAACCAACATGGCCGCCCTGCAGCCCTGTGCCCAGCACTACAGCTCCCGGCATGCCGCGGGGCGCCCCCTCCTGCTGCCTGACCCTGCGCGGCCACCGTCCCCCGCCCCGGCTGGGCCTCACCCCCCCGCAGCCCCATGGCCGCCTCCCCGGGGCTGCGCTGGCCCAGGCCCAGGCCCCGGAGCCCCGGTGGAGGAGGGAGGAGGAGGAGGAGAGAGGGACAGAGCAGGAGAGAGGGGTGGGACAGGGCGGTGGGGCGGCAGGAGAGGGACGGGAGACGGACAGAGGGACGAGAACGGGGGGAGCTGGGCAGGGAGTGGAGGAAGGAAGAATCCTGGTGAGGAGCTGGCCCAGGGATAGAGCGGGAAAGAGGTGGAGGGGAAGGGGAGAGTGGGGTGCAGGAGGAAAAGTAGCGCTAAGCAGCAGGGCAGAGGGACAGGGAGAGAAGCAGCAGGGCAGGGAGGAGGACAGAGGGACAGAGAGACAGAGGCAGGGTGAGGGAGCGGGAGAGGGGGGCAGAGGGACAGGAAAGGCAGCAGGAGAGCGGAGTGAGAGAGAAATGGGAGAGGGAGTGGGAGAGAGGGAGCGAGGGGAAAGGGTGAGAGGGGAAAGGAAGGGGAGGGAGAAAGGGAGAGGCAGGGACGGAGAGCGGGACACAGAGCGAGGGAAGGGCGGGACACAATCCAGAGGGACGAGACACAGAGGGAGGCGGATGGGGAGAAGGAGGTGGAGGAGGAGAGAACAGCGATGGCCTCCAGGGTGGAGTGGGAGGAAGAACAAAAGGGGATGGGGAGCGGGACGGAGGCCAGAGAGAAGCAGAGGCAGTGGAGCAGGGGATGCAGTCAGGAAAGAGGGCACAGGCTGCAGGACAGGGAGGAGCAATTAAGGGCAGGAAGCAGGAGCTGGTGACAGAAAGAAGAGAGGGAGAGGGAGTGGGAGAGAGAGATGTAGAGAAAGGAAAAAATAGCAGCAGGCTATAGGAGAGAGAGGGAGGAATTAGACAAGACAGACAGGGAGTAAGAGAAAGGAAAAAATGGTGACGGGCTAAAGACAGACAGGGAGGAATTAAAAAAGGGGGAGCGGGAGCCAGAGAGAGAGCCATGGGGAGAGAGCAAAAATAGGAGTGATGGGCAGCTGCCCCATTTCTTGCGCACTCCCCAGGACCTGCATTCCCGGGAGCCGCAAGACACGTGCTGCCTGCAACAGCCCTGACCTGGGCCCAGTCCTGCGCCCTCATATTGGTGACAATCATCACCTTGCAGGGTGGCCAGGGCTGGGGGAGAAGAGCCCAACTGGAAGGAAAAATGTCGCCCAGCGGTTTTTTTGTTTGTTTGCTTGTTGATTTTGCTTTTAAAAAAATACTATTGAAGCTCTAAATTCAACCTGCAAGAAAAAATGACCCATGGGAAGGCACCAGCCACACGGAAGGACAAGGGTTTCCCCGAGGGTATGTGGCTTTTTGGTTTTTGCTTTTGAGTAAGAAAACTGCAGAGAGGCTGCTATCATTTTGTGACATTTTGTAAAGTCGTGGACTGAGTATCGCGTGACTTGAAACATTGCTGAAAAAAATGGTGGGTGTTTGCCTGCGTGTTCTGGAGGCATCGGGTTTGAACATCTGCTCGTGGCGGTGACTTCATGCAGTCCTTAGCTCCTGTCTGAAGGCACAACGTGTGCTTAGGACGAGGTTCATCATCCATGGTAGTGGATGTGAATCTGTATTTCAGATAGATTTCTTGATCACTTTGGATTTGGGGGGGGCCAATTTCTTGTCAGACCTGTGTCGATCAACCTTGGTTTTGCCTCTTCACGTGGCTGGTGAAGAGCTCATAGGAGGAGCAGAAGGGTCAGCACTCCTGTTTCAACGTTGGTCGCTTGTACTGGAGTTATCAGGGTTATCTTCCATCCACGGTTTCTTTGCGGGCATCTCTTTAAGCCTCTTGCCTGTTTTGTGATGGGCAGCGGGCTTAACGGGAGACCTTTTGTTCCTCTTTAGTGCCTCAGACGTTTACCTGTCATTGCTTGTTTGTTTGCTTTTTATTTGCCGTGCTTGATTTAAAAAGCTGCTTGTAGCTCTTCAGTTTCTGTCCTTAAAGGAAGTCTCAGGTATTTCTACGCCGGAGTGAGGTGACCACAAAGGACTGTCCTTGTCCACTGCTGCCAGCCTTCAGTCCGGAGAAATGTCTTGTAGGGGAGTATGCTCAATGGCAATGTCACTCAAATGCATCTGAAGTGGGGACCCTTTAGAGAAGAGAATGTGAGCAACACTTCAATGGTGTGCATCTAGTGAGGATGAAAGTACCTGCTTTAACTTTTTGTGGCTGTTTTTGCATTCTTTGGCAATATCTACTTAAAAGTCTGCTTCGGCGGCAGCAGCAGAAGAAATCACTTCTGATTTCTGTGTCTGACTAAAAGAACTAACCTGCTCATACAGAGAGCTGATGTGAGGAGCGGGATCGGGTACCACCTCTGACGGGTCGTGCTTTCCCTGGGCGTGGGGTGGTGGTTTGTGCGTGGCAGTGGTCTGTGCTGCTGGGTCCGCATCCGCGTTGGTTGCCAGATGCAAGGCAAAGGGCTTATCCTCGTTAACAATTACTTGTCTAATTTCAGAAATTGTCTACAGAGAGTTAAAAATGAAACTCTTCCTGATCGCTGTGCACTAGCAGAGAAGCAGCGAGGGGGTTTCAGGGCAGTGCCTGCGAAAGAGCCTTTAGGAGATCCTGTCCCTTGACTCTCAGGTGGGGCGATGAAGAGTTTGAGCAAGTCATGGGTGTTTTGGTGTTCACCAAAGCAGGTTTTTTGTCTTTTGTCGCTTATGTAGCTTTACGTTTCTTATGTAGGAGAGCTGTGAGGCTGGGAGGAAAGACTGTGGGTAGGAGGGAATGTGCTTAGTTACATACCAAAGGAAGATAAAATAAATCTCTAAGTAAGGGTCAGTGTAAGTACTGAGAGTTTGGGCTGTTTAAATGTTGGCCTGAACTTTTACTGAAATGGATTTGCTTGCACTTCTCTTCTAGTTCTCGCGTGGGTACAGGAAAGAAGGCAGCAGAGGTGCACTCTAGCTGAAACCCCTTTTTATTGCCGGCCATCAAGGTGCCTCTTGGCTGGGAGCCTGAGAAGGACCCCGTGGTACAATTCTTGATTCCTTACAGGCAATCTTAAGGCTACTCACATGTGCTTTTCTACAGTCTAAAAAACCTGTTGGCTTTGGCCGTGAGATCGCCTGTTACCATTCACTTTTGAGGATTTGTACACACAAACCCCGTGCAAGCTCGCTTAATGCACATTTATTAGCTGAGTTTGCACTATTTTGTTGCAACTTTGCTGCTTTCAGCTGGTTTCTGTCTGGTTTCTTCTAACAATAGACCCACTTGTATAGGCGAGGTCACTGCCAGTCAAGCTCTCTTGCGCATCCTTCGAAGCCATCTTTACATAGGAGCTTTTTCTTATGCACCCCAATCTGCTGGTCAGCTTTTTCGCCAGGGCTAGTTCAAAGCCTGCGCAAGAGGATGCAGCTGCTGCCTGACAAGTGTTCTTGATATCCCCCAGGAGCTCGATGGTGATTGATTATCTTCAATCTGGTTATGGCTTCCTGCAGAATAGCGAGTTAATCTATCTGCGAATATCCACATTGTCTTGGAGTCTGCAGGGCCTGATAAGCTCCATCCAGGAAGAAATCTGCAGCGTGATGGCTTATTGCAATAGGTTTTATGTAAGGGCTTCTGGAGAATCTGCCTCCCATGCTCGGTGGATGTGGTATACAACAAGGTTTTAGAAGGATTTGTGGAGTGATACCAATTCCCTTTAGGCCTAGGAACAGATCTATGGAACAGTCCAGGCATAAGCCTCCCCTTTTTGCCCGTATGGTCATAAGATCTGAATTGTCCATGTCCCTCCATTCTATGAATTTTACGGCTTATTGGCATTCCCAGTTCCCAGCCCCTACAGAGTGAGTAAGCTTGTCCATAGGTTTGCTCTCCAAGCATACCCAGGGGTCTCCTTTCAGACCGGTGACAAACCCTTCTTGGCGGAAGGGTGCTGTGCTTCCTTTCTTCAGTGAAAATTCGTAACGTAGGGGCCTGTCCTTGTACCACTGAGAATTCAATGGGACGGGTACCCAGGAGAGTAGATTTGGGGTAGAGGATAGGCTTTTAGTGCCTATCCAACAGTCGGACTTATTTGCCTCTGCTGCTGTCGTTTGGAGTGTGGCGATGGCCCAATTATGGAATGAATGCGTATAATCCATATTCCACCCCAGGCTTATAAGCAAGGCTACCATATTAAAGCCTAGGCTTCCAAATCACTGGTGACAGGAAAAACAAAGAGACACAAGTAGCAAAACTAAGCATCCCTTGGCTATAGAGGACAGCACTGAAATCAAAAGGGTTTCCTGACTCCAGAAACCCAAAAGGCATTTAGAGATCTAAACCAAGCCGTCGTGGAAGCTCCCTCGTTAGCCCCGCCAGACTCTAACAGGTCTTTTATATTATATTTACATGAAGAGAAAGGAATAGCCAGTTGGGCCAGAACCGTCTGCAAGCTGTAGCATATTAGTCAGCAGAACGAGACCTAGTAAGGCAAGGCATGATGTCATGCGCTAGGGCTGTTGCAGCAGCAGCGGTGAGGACTGAGAAAGCAAGAAATATTGTCCTGGGGCAGCTCCTATCGCTCATGGTTCCTTCTTTGCTTTTTAGTCCTCCTTCCCAGAGTTCAGGCAACCGTGGACGTGCCACAGTGGGGAAGTACCTTGGTTGATGGCAAGAAATAGAAATGGTCGTGGGCTTCTTTGACTGAACTTCCCATAAATGCACCCAAATATACTCCGACACCCTGAGATGTCCCCTCCCTTCGCTGGCCCTGCGGCGCGGGCAGCCGAGCGCCAGCCGGCAAAGGCCGCTGCATCTCCCCCCGGCTGTCTTGCCCTGGCTGGCTGCTGACAGGAGGGGACAGCGGGTGGTGACAGCCTGGGGGTGACAGGAGGGACACTGCAGGCCCAGGGCTGTTGGGAGAGGCACCACAGGCCAGGGGCTGGCGGGAGGTGACGCTGGGTGGTGAAGGCCCAGGGGGTGACAGGGGGACACCGCAGGCCCAAAGTGGGGCAGGACAGCGGGCGGTGACAGGCTGGGGGGACAGCAGGGACACCAGCGGCCACGTGAGGCGCGGGGAGGTGGGTGCGGTGTGCCGTTGTGCGTGCGCCATTATGTGTGCGCAGTGACACGCTGACGGCAGCCCCTGCGGTTGTTGGCCGGGAAACCCCTCGGCGGAACGTTGGGGCAAGGGCACCCGAGTTGCCATAGTGAGCGGTTGGGCCGAGGTGCGCTGCGTGCAGAGAGGGAGCGGAGGCTGAGCCGGGGCCGTGGGGGCCTCTCCCCGTCATCCACTCGTCCGCTTGGACTGCGAGGAGGAGCGGGCGGGAGCCGCCGCCGCAGCCCAGCTCCATCGCTGAGGGCTGTGGGCAGGGGCGTTGCAGGGGCGAGGGCCGGGGCCTTGCAGCACCGCCGGGATGGAGTCCACCACTCGGCCTCCATCAGCCGAGTCTGCCTGAGGCCAGGGGGCCTGGCCGTGGTGGAGCGCTGTGGCCTCTGAGCGGCCTTGAGCCCAGCCCGTGCTGCTTGCCTGGCCCCCTCCGTGGGCCCTTCCCCGAGCTGCCGCAGGCCCTGTCCTGGCGCGGAGGCTGCGACGCCGTCTGCTGCGGTAGACGTCGTCGCGGAGCAGGCACCGACCATGTCGTGCATCCACTATAAGTTCTTCTCCAAGCTGAACTACGATACAGTCACCTTCAATGGGCTCCACATCTCCCTGTGCGACCTGAAGCGCCAGATCATGGGCCGCGAGAAGCTGAAGGCGGCCAACTGTGACCTGCAGATCTCCAACGCCCAGACCCAAGAAGGTGGGTGGGGGTGGTGGGCACGGGGTGGGACGCGATAACGGGATTCGGCCACAGTCGGTAGCTGTGACTTGTGCTGGGGGCCCGACAGAGCTGTTGTTTTGTCGTCGCTGTCCTGACAGCTACCTTCAGGGCTGTGTTTTAGACACGTTTTTTAGCTTTAGTCCTTTCCGATTAAAAAAAAAAAAAAAAAAAATTAACTTTTTAGTCTACGTGGTTTGACTTCACGTGTAACAAAATTTCCTCACCAAAATGCATTCAATTAATTGAGGCAAAGGAAAAATAAATGTATGAAAGCCAACTGGCCCCAGGTCCCTTCCCACAACGAGCTCAGCAATGTCCTCTGCTGTATGCAAACACTCTTCCACAAATTCTCTGACTGCTGGCTGAGCCAGTAGGATCCTTCAAGCACCAAATACCAATATGGGCCATGATGAGTGTCCTACACAAATAAAGCCGTTACTTCACCAAGCTATTGTCACTCCTCAGGTGATCCATTTAAATGGGGACTGATTGACTTGGAAGGTGAATTCATTTTTATAGCAGTCTGTCATTAGATGGCTGGAGCTCTCTTCAGCGTGCACTTAACAAGTGGATTGAAAACAAGCACGTACCTGTCTCTCTCCAGATACATGCAAGGATAGTCGCTTCAGAAGGCAGATGTCAATGCTTCTCCTCTAACGGTCAATGAATTGTCACAAGATACTAAAAGAGGTCTTATTCCTCTTTCTGCGTCGTACACCCGCTGTGCGTGTTCAAATTGACCGCTGCAGGCTTGCGTGATTTGTGAATCAAAGCATTGGTTGCTGTCCTCATATATACAGTCTCTTTCTAGGAGAGGTGCTGCCGCTTGCAATCTTCTGCAGAACCCCCGCAATCCTCAGTTGGGCACAGGCGTAGCAAACCCCTGCCTTTTTGTGGAGCCACTGTTGCTTATCGCGTATCTCTGAAATCGAAATCCGGTGGTTTGTGATCTGGAGCAGGAAGAATATTCTGCACGGCTTCGTTCAGCAGCTCAAAACCTTGAAGCTTGGGGCTTCGAGAAGTGCAGCTGGCATGATCTCCCCGTTCTTTGTCTGGGCCTCAGTACTGTCGGAGCTCCTGCTCCATCAAAACGTCCCAGGGCAGGCCTTTCTTGACAGGGGGCTGTGCAATGGTTAGATTTTCCTTTTGAGAAGAGCTCTAGGGGTTGGTTTCAGGATATGGGCCTTCTGGAAAAGCTTCTGGTTTTGTCAATGGTAGTCCTTTCTAGGACTAAGACACTGAAAAATGGAGCGTGAATTGTGAAATATTCCTATTTTGTATGTGATCACTGAGCAAAACGACCCTGACAGAGCTTGGCTGGGTATGCAGCATCTTTGGTTTTCAGACCATCGTTCTGATTTAGTCTGTGAAGGTAAGGGCTTTCGATATTGCAAACTGTAGGCAGATTACAGGGAATGGCTGCTGAGAGTGCTTTAACATATTTAGTCATCTCCAGCTTGTGGAAGTGCAATATCAAAACCATTCTCATGGAGAGATCTTTGCATTTTAAGCTGTCTCAGTCCAAGTGTCTCAGGCAGGTGGTTTTTTGTTGGGGCCTTGTGTAAAGGTCAGGCGGCTTTCCTCCTCTTCAGCAGACTGACATGGTGTGAGCCAAGGCAGAGCATGGGTAGCTTCAGGCACACGCTGTTTTCGAGAGGCTTTCCGAGGCTGCCTTCCTAAGGAATTTCCTTTGAGTCTCTCTGCTCTGCAAAAAGTGAATGGAAAGTATTCACGTTCCTTTGGTTCGTTCAAATGAGATGAGCAGCTGAAGAGGGGAGATACCGCGTTGGAGCCCATTCTGCCCTGCTTGTGAAAGCAAGCTCAAAAACCGCCCAACATTTCTGTGATCCAAATTCTAGAACTGCCAGCCCCGTTTCCATTTCAGTGTAACGAGCAGCTGAGAAGTGTGGCTGTTGATGGATGAAGCTCCAAGAAATAGGCAGCGAGGGCAGGCTCTCTTCCGTGTTCTGTCCGTCCTGAGCACCAGCAGCGTAGCTGAAGCGTTTTTAGTGAACGGCTACTGAAGCAATGGCGCAGAGTTTCCAGGCTTTAGCGCAGTGCCTGTTTTGCTGCAGGGCAAGCTGGTCAGGCTTCAGAATCTGGTTTATGCAGGTGAGACTTTGCTGCTGTTTGTTTTTCTTCAAAGACCTCCTGGGTTTGGAGCCCAACAGAAGCAAAAGCCACTTCAGCTAGGTCAGGAAAGAACCTCATGCATTAGCAGAGCCTCCTTTAGTGACCCTTGGGACCATTTTGCTGTTGGCATTCCAACTATTTTAAAAAAATGAACAAGATGGTGCTGCTTGTGTTTGATTATCAGACCTGAAGATTTCTTGAACTGTACTGTTAGTGTGTTGAGATGATAAAAGCGCGATGTTACACATCAAATTTTGCTGTGACATCTGTGAGGGGGTTCTCTGAAGTGCTGTGTAATTAGCTATTAATACACATTCTTAGGAAGTGACTAATGTTTTTGTCTGTATTTATGTTGTTTGCAGAATACACCGATGATAACGCCCTCATTCCTAAGAACTCCTCGGTCATCGTTCGAAGAATCCCTGTTGCAGGAGTTAAAGCTGCCAGCAAACCCTACGTGATGTAAGTATCCGTAAAGCATTGCATTCTTTGTTGGGGGTTTCAGTGTGTTAACTTTTTTATTGCTCTTAGTTTACAGAGGCATTCCGATTGGATCTTTCTTGTGAAAGCTGCTGTTAGTTTTTGTTGTAATGGGGTAAATTTTAATGTATCTGTCCCAAAGCAGACTTACCTTTTCAGACCTGCTGGGCCATGGGGTTCAACCTCCAACAGTGGTAACTTTTAAGATGGTTTCATTGGGTTTGTTCTTGGGGTTGATTCTTCTGAGAGCCAAGTTGTGGATCCTGTTTCCTCTACATGGAGAGATTCCTTATTATATGTGTTTGCTTTGATGGCTTTTATAGTACAGACAGATAGGCATTGTAGTGTAAACTTGTAATTTGTTCCCATCTCCGAAGAGTCTGCTTCTCGGGGTTTGACTCTTCCTTGCATTTGGGGGAGGGGGGGGGAGGGATATGGCAGCTCTTCTTACCCCCCAAATCTGGGGCTTTTGCACGCTAGCTCTAGAGGACAGACCAAGGGTTGCCAGCTGGCGAACCATGCAAACAAGAAGTTCCATTCAGAAGTGATTCTTAGTAGTTTCCTAAAGACAATGTCCGTTTCAGGCAAGAGAAAAACAACAATATCCTAAAGTATATTGCCTTTTGTGCGAGTACGATGAAGGAATGGTTAATCCTTTCCAAACTTGAAACTCAGTAAGCCGTTTAGCACGGTACCAAATGTTACTAGTTATCCTTCTAAGTCTGTTTTTACCCTAAGGTGATACCGGTGCCCCAGGTTTTAGTTCTGTATTCCTAAGATTCACGGAGGACAGAGAACCGGGCATATTGATTAAAATGACAGCCCTTCAAATGCAATCTCGATTACAGGATTATTGCTGTCATTTATGTATTCATGCAGTCCAGTTCTATATTAGCTCCACTGGCATTGTTTGGAGGGTCCTGTTTGCCAGCCTACTTAAAGATACACCTCTCCACCACAATTAGTTGATATTATTAGCTTGGGGTTCTGCCACGTCTTTCTAATGTTGGTTCTCAGTAAATAAACTGATGAGTTACAGCGTGTCTTGAACCAACAGTACAGGAGCATCCTGGGACCCAGGAAGCCTTTGCAAGCAAAAACCCCTGAATTAATGTGGCTCTGCATGTAAACTTTGGGCGTATTACTGCCGTGGTTGTTACAGTGCTTTCAGGCGCTGCCTGGTAATTCTGGACGCCACAGCGTTGTGCTTATAAACAGGGCCTTGTGTTGGGGGTTAATTTCAACGCGTATGCTTAGCGCCGTCTTGTCAATGCATCCTCCGTTTCGGGTTGGATGGCACCCTCTCCTGGTATTGTAATGCTGCCCTGAAAGGAGAGGAGAGATGCTGCTAGCATCAAAGACCAAATAAATGCCTGCATGTGGGGATGAGGAAAGAATGGCACTCTCTATTTGTACCTAAATTCCACTGCAGCCTTTGAATTGCCTCTGCTCATGGCACACTTTGGAGGATGTATGAATTGTTTGCTAACGCTATCAGCGGTTGCATGTCTGATCCATGATGAGTAGCATGCAGGTACAGATCCATGAGTGTGTGGAATCTCAGCGAGTGTTCAAATGTAATAAATATTTCCTAAACTATTGTAACATTTTCAAGATTATCTTAATGCAAATTCTGGCAATCAAGACCTTTTTCTTTTGTCGCAGGACTCCTAAATCGCACAAAGCCCCAGGAACTGCTTTCAGGTGACCTTTCTATTACTATTTTGAGTCAATATAGCATACGTAACACATTTAATATTTTGGCACTTTCATAGCTAAATATGGCAGATACCTGAGCACAGGGCTTGGGCTTCCACAAAGCAACCCTGTTCTAAAGACTCTGCTGCTGACGGTTTTGGTATTTCTTTGTCCGACGGCTGATTTTTTTAACATAAGTGCACTTGCACTTCAAAGTGTCTAGACTGTCCCTGTTCTTTCTTAGAAACTAAAGTGCTGTATCTGGTGCCTATTTGTAACGCTGGGGGCACCCACATTGGCTAAAGTGACCTTCGTGTTTTGGTGGCTGATTATGGAAGAACACAGACCTGTAGTACAGACTTTGTATTTTTGATACTTCCATAGCAGAGACAAAATACCTGAGGGCTTGCTCTTGCACTGCTGTGTTCTATAGCTGTAAGCCTTAGAGTAATTTGTGACAAAGTAGAAACGTGATTTGGGGATTTTTTTTTAGTTGCACTGCATGTACCAAGGGAGAACAGTTTGTGTATATGAATAAATTTCCACATGTACGAGACTATCGGGACATAATGTTTTGATATTCAGGTTTTATAATCGGTTTTCACTACTTTACGTTGGGTACAAGTGCTTTATTTGAAGTTCTGATCACCTTTATTTCTTCTTCTAGAAGAAGTCGAACTGAGCCAGCGAGTGGCACATCAAGAGCAGTATGTAAAACACAATCTCACGCTTTTTTCTACACACTGCCCTTAATTCTAAACAATGCAGCTTTGTAGTAGTTTTCCAAACATGAACTTAATATCTTTTCCAGTGAAACATAGCATATGTTGTAAATACAATGTCTTTGATTGGGCATAGTAAAAACTGAGTAATGCCATTATTTGCACAGCTCTGATGTGAACGTTGGTATTTGTGCCCAGTAATGCGTTGTATTTCGTACTGAGTCTGCTAGAACATGTCCTGAATGACTTTGTGTTGTACAGAGGACGCGTGATCGGTTTTAGATCATGTAGGTTCAGGGTTTGCACAGCTGAACGTGGTGCCGTGTTCTCCATCTGGCTGCCTAGAGCTGGCAAGATGTATGTTTGTACAGCTTGTCGTGTGCTTTTTGTTTCTTTCAGGAATAAAGCACTGGAAAGCTTGCCAATTGTTGTTGAAGAGTAAAGCAGCAAAATTGAAATGAGTTAAGAGTTTTTTAAAAAGCATGCACAAAAGCTTACACTTTGAATATTTCTTCATTGTCTTGTCTTACGTCATTCTCCTCTTCCACATTGGCGCTCTTGCCCTAATGTTACTACGCCCAAAGCAGGAAAGTGGATCCTTTTTGACTTTGATTACTATTTCAGTAACAGCAAGGATCTCTAGTTGGTGTTTGTCCTTCGAGGCTGCACAAATGCAGAGAGTCATGGCCGTTGTTTTAGCACCGTCAGGCACAACTGTGATCCTTCCTGGCTGAATTTTTAGTTTGGCCAAGCTCTCGGTTTTTAGGAAAGCACTGTAATTTTACTGTAGCAATCCCCCAGTGAGATTAGTCTTTGCCTCCTCTTTTCTGCCCCCTTTCCCAGTTGCTTTGTGTTAGTTTCTGTTGAGTCTTCTGTTTGAAATGGGAGTTAATACCTGGTCTGTTGATTTGGGGGTTGTCTGGGTTTTGTTTTGGTTTGTTTTTTCCCCAGTTCTTCTGCAAGCCTCTTATCTTGAGAACTGTTTAGTAGGAAGGAGTTCTATCACCTCTTCTAAGAAATGGGACTGTTGCCTGCAGGCCATATACTAACTGCTTCCTAAACAATACAAGAAGTAATGAATAGCTTATTAACTGTTGTGCTTCAGTTCCTGGTCAATACTAGACTGTTTAATGCCAGGCTCCAGTCGAGAGCTTTCCTAATTTCTTGTTTGCTGCTGAAGAAAGGCAAAAGGATAGTGGTTGCGCCTGCCATGAGAGAACATAGGCCTCTTTCTCCACATGTCAAAAAGAGTGGCACATGGAGCGTGAAGCTTCAAAATGCTTGATCAGAAGACCTCCTTTTTAACCTAACTAGGTACAAACTGTTCTGAAAAGAAGGCAAGGTGAATCTTCTGGTCAGACTTGCAGTGGAAAGAAGGTCTTTTTTCCCAGATCTGGGTGTTCCCCTCCAAAGGCACATTTTCAAGACCTTTTGAGTTGGTCAGACAGGAATGTTGTCTGTGCTTTCCTAAACGTAGGGAGAAGGAATGATTAACTGGAGTGAGGAATCATCTCCTGCATGTCAATATGTTTTCCCCAGAGTCTGCTAAAACTGCTCCCTTGAATTCTTCCACTGCATTAGGTAACAAAGGACAAGAGCTTTTTCCAAGGAAGGGTTTTAATCTCTCCTCTGATCCGTTTAGTGACCTCTTGAGGAGAGCTGTTCAGTTTACGTTGTGAAATTTTATTCCACGCTTTTGAACAACTTAGGACATAATGAGCAGTGATTCAGGTGTCTTTCTAATAAGGTTTCACTAGTGTCAGCTTAACTGTGGCTTGTGGCATCATATAATTCAATACAGGGGAAAAGGACCGAGAAAAGAGTGACCCTTTTTACGAACTAGTGGCCTGAGAAGTTCATTGCTGCAAGCTGTTCCAGTAGGTAGCTGGGAGGGAGGAGTGTGGTTGCAATGGAGAAAAAATGTACAGGGTTGTGCTCTGAATCCATGTTTTCGTCATCATTAAAAATTGGTTTTGGCCCGATAGCAAGGAGAATAATATTAAATTCTCATGCTTCCCAAACTAATTTGGATCCTATGGCCTGTGGTCTAATGCAATGCAAAAACCCCATTTTTCTCCATTTTTATAGGCTACTCTGTAATGGTCAACACCTTTATTTCAATAATTTGAGCAGTTTATTTTTGTCTAGACAAAGTGGTGGTTACTTGTATGGCTGATGTGTTGGATTGGTGTTCTTATTTGGGTTTGGTGGGGGACGGTGAATATTCTTAAACTGGTGGACGGGAGGGGCAGAGTTCATGTTTCAGGGCATATACGCCTGTGCTTTATTTTGACGGGCAACTGTACTGCGTTCATAAACCCAAACCGTGTGCATTTCTAAATGATGAGACGTTAACTGCTTAATTTACAAACTACACTGAAAAGAAGTCTCCTGTCGTGATGCTTCCTTCTCAAACAAACTCAAGTATTTTTTTAAGTCCTTTTGAGCTGAAAATTGACAGCTTCCTTACCCTTTCAGCTTTTAAGCAGTTGTGAACATTGGACAGGGGTCCTTCTCTGCGATATTCTGGAGCAGTGAGTTGATCGCAAGCGGGTTTGGTTCTTTTAGTTTCTTCTCATGAACCACATAGGCACTCTTAAGCTGTCATAGGCTTGGACTTTGTTTTGAGCGGATACAGATTGCACTAGGTTAGAAATGCCTCTTTGAGTGACACTCAGAGGACATAGCGCAGGCTCTCAGGCTACAGCAGAGGTTAACTATTGCTGTGTTTTGATTGTAGAACTTGAATCTGTGTTTCATTTTTTGTGAACAGATTGATGACTCTTCTGCATCTATTTCTCTGGGCCAGCTTGCTAAGGTATGTACATATTCTTGTCAAATACTTTAAAAAAACTGTGTTAGCTTCATATTTTTAAGTCCTAGACCGTGATCTGTAGCTGGATGACTGTTGTAATGTGAACACAACTTTAATTTAATTCTTAGCAATGTAAAGTTTTTATTTTAACTTTAAAACGTGTGTGTATTTTGGTACTATCCTGTAAAGAGGAGCTGCCCGTTTGGGAAGATCGAAGGGGAGTACCTTCTCAGCCTCAACATAATGTTGCAGTATTACTCATCTGCAAGACACAAAGCAGCAGCACTTCGGAAGCCGTTTACCGTTTTTCATATGTTTTGTTAATTTTGCGTTGGAAACTAACACACTTTTTACGGAAGAATTTAATTGGCTGTAAGTTATGGCCATTTCAAGGGGGTTTGCAACAGCCAAAATAGAAGCGCTTCTGGAACACGGACAATTGCATGGCTATTTTTGAATTTCTAGTCCTTATAGTTCTAGATGCATTCTGTGGATGCTGCACAATTTCATCAATTGTAGCGTATCTACAGTGGACACCACGATCTAATTTGTTTGAATGCAGACTGTGTAAATTGTGTCAGTGTACCTAACTGTCGAGAGGAACATGCCGATGCGCATGTGTGGCATATTAGCAGATGTGCCCTTCTGAAACGGTTGTAACGCCCTGTTTTGCTATGGAGCTGCTTGCTGGTTTTGCTCAGCCAGGTGTCACTTTGTCGGGGAAAGCGCTAGTGATGGCCCTTTGTGACAGGCGTAGTGCTAGCCAATTGAATTCCTAGTCTGCAAAGTTACAAAGATTAGAGAAGGCAGGGCTTAATGCAGAGGAGCTGGTTCTTTCTTCTGAAAATAAAGGCTGGAGTTCATTGCCGAGAAAGAGAAATCTCTCCCCACGGGTAACTTCTTCCCTCTCTTCCTGCAGAAATTAAATTGCGTACACTGGGGGGAAGGAAACATAAATTTGCTTGGAAGGCAGCCACCAAAAGAAATTGGTCTCCATTGGTGCTGTCTCTGAACGTGTCCTTGGTTCTGTAAACTCCTGTGAAGTTTTACTCTGAAATGTGAAAACCTGTCCAAGTAGGGCACACATTGAAGCTTTTGAGAAAATTTAAGTATTTCAGAAAAACACAGGAACATAGCATAAAGCAGCTCAAAACTGTTACTTGCTCTGACCTCTTCAGTGCAGACTGGCTTAGCATGGAGGCAATGTGTTAGCAGGTTTCTGTTTTATTATTCCTATGTATGAAACGCTATGTTTGCATTTTGGTCTATTCCTAGTAAGGTTTTGTGGGTTTTGGGTGTGTTTTGTAAACCGTTTGGGTTCAAACAAACGAGTCAAGTATCTGTAAAGTTTTCTATAAACATTAATGATTTCATAGATGTCGATCTGCATTATGTGACTGTGGAGAAAAAACTGTGTATATGAAACAACCATTTCAGAGAATGTTGAACCTGGTTGGTTGCTTTTGGGAGTGAATGCATCTAAAAACAAAAGCAGGAGTGGTTGACCTGCATGATCAGTGCCTGAAGGTCCAGATCATTTACAGTCACTCCCTCAGGCCCTGCTTGTATCTGGGCTGGTGTGTAATAAAAACATTGGAACAAACACGACTTAAAAGAAAAATCAGCTACCTTCAGTAATTCTGGACAAGGTTTCTATTACGATTTGTATGTTAAAAGGACACAGTAAACTGGAAAAACCGGCAGGTTTTGCTTGCTGCAGTTAAATCGCTGAATATGAAGAGGGTAGCGGGGGGGAACGTGCAGCTGGGACTGCCTACAGCACATCGTGGTCCACTGACAAGAATCTTCTGTCTTGCTGAGGGATTATCAAAAGCTTGATTCCTTTTAATGCTTCTGTGTCTGAAGCTGAATTTCAGCCAGTAAAACCAACTTCCCCGACTCTTGTGTGTCCTTTTACTGCTGCGAAATGTAAATAATGGTACTTGCCTGCATCTTTTTCAATTAAATGTCCAGGGGCTATCTTCTGCTTCAAATAGTCTGGGGCTTAAAAATCCGTTTAAAAGTGCTGGATAGTATAATTTTTCCTACACAGAGCTTCAGTCCACTTGGAAGCACATTGGATTGGTTACAGGAGTCTTTGTGTGAGGTACAAAGAGAGCCCAAGGTTTGGAGTGCCCAAGAAGGCTCCTTTCAAGTAGGTTCCCAGGCCCATAAACCCCCTGCAGTGGCCTAAGGACTCCCCAGCGCATCTTCAGCACGGCTCTGTTTTCTGTCAGCGGCTGTTTTCATGCAACCTCAGCCCGCGTTGTGCTGCTCTTTGCAGGATCGGGGGAGTGGTGGTGTCTTTGGCCGTGTGGGCTGAAATGTGTTTCTAATGTGTGTATTGCCTGTTGAACAGACTGCCAATCTGGCTGAGGCCAATGCTTCTGAAGAAGATAAAATCAAGGCTATGATGACACAGTCCTGCCATGAGTATCATCCAATCAAGTAAGTGTTGATAACGTCCAATCTGTTCTTTGAAGATGATGGAAAAATCGTAGAGATGTTTGTTTTAACAAGAGAGACGCACGCATAGCTTTTTCTTTTTCCCAAAAACCTTTTAGTTACATGAAGAAACCCTTGGGTCTGCTTCCACCATCATATACCTGCTTCCGTTGCGGACAACCTGGCCACTATATAAAGAACTGCCCAACAAATGGGGTAAGGTTGAGGGGGACTTCTGGTGTTACTTGGGGGTTCATTTTTTTACCTTGGCAGTTACCTAACAGCTACATGACTGCTCATCTTCGGAATTGTTTTTCTGGGGGTGAAATATAGAGGTTGTATAGCAATGTTGCAAAGCCCTTCAAAATTCAAGGGAAACCTGGAGTTGTAAATGTAAACTTTTATTTTTTCCAGGTCATAGACATTCAATATGTCCATAGATCTTTCTCTGTGAACTTTCATGCATATTTTTAGATATTCCAATATCATTGGAAATGTTTCTGGTTTTAACTCTTTTTAACAACAGTTCACAGTTTTTAGTATTTCGTATAAACCCAAGCTCCTTTCTGTTGACCCCACCTGCTGAATATTTGCCTGTTTTAATGACACAAGCCTCTGGGTGAGTATGCATGCCATTTACCGTTGTATATGCGTGAGGTATGAACTGAACCTTCATATACAGTTCCTCAGTGCCTGCTTCAGAGCACTGAACTGAGCTCGCCCTGGGAATTGCGCTTTGGAGGAGGAGCGGGTTGGTGTCTCTTCTGAGCGGAGGGCAGGCTAAGGGATATTTCACCCTTAAGGAACCTGAAGTTAAGCCCAAGAGTGTCGACGGCGTTCAAAACACTGCTCAAGCCTTGGAACACCCTGGCTATATTCATTTAGGAAAATAAGTATTTTAGTCAAGCAACCCTTCTGTTAAGGAAAAGGAGAGGATTAAAGGCTTTTGCTGCTTAGAATAATCATGGACATGTCATTTTAAGTGTGGGTCTTAAGATGAGCTATGTTTGCCTTTCTTCTCTTAACAGGGCAAAAATGTTGAGTCTGTTCCCAGAATTAAAAGGAGCACGGGAATTCCACGGAGTTTCCTGATGGAGGTGAAAGATCCCAATACAAAGGGTGCTATGCTAACCAACACTGGGAAGTATGCCATACCAACTATTAATGCGTAAGTAGGAAATTCATTGGACCGACCCAAAAGCAAATGAGAGAAACTGTGCGTAAATGTCTGAGTGGCCACGCGACCAAATCGGCCAGCCTCTGCAATTGCGGGGGAGGAAGCATTGTCGTTGTATCTGAACCTTAAAATCTGTGATACTTTCTAAGATTAAAATAGGGTGGCCCTACTGCTCATGGCCCTGGAAGCTGGTTAAACTTGTGCTGTGCTAAGAATCTGTATTTCTGCAAAATATTTCAGTAGTGTTGACAGTGGGAGTTGTTCTCTCTGAAAGCTCGTTTTGCTGCTGGTTTATGTTTCAAAGGCTTCTTGCAAAATTTAACCCATCGCCGTTGGACTGAGATTTCCTCCCCGTCTGACTTTTATCCAAGCTCACGTGTGAAACAGGCTGAAGTTTCCCTGTTGCTCTAAACTCAGAAAATCCTGCCGTGGGCTGACAAGAGGGGCTGTTACGAAATGCACTTGGTAGCACTTCTGCTTTTCTGTCGTGGATCTCCTTTTGTAGAAGCTGGAACATAGACTGCCCTTATTTATAAAATGGAATTACTCGGAGACTCACTTCATCCTGAGCCTGCAATTTACCTTTACCCCCTGGCAAAGGAGAGGTGGGATTCCTTGCACCCGATTTCTAGCTGTCAAAACATTATTGTTGTAGTCGGAGCCAATTTCTTAGTTGATCCAATGAATGGGAGAGTTCTGCAGAAGGAAAATTGTTCCCCCCTCCCTCTTCTGGTCTTGTGGCTATAGAAAAGCAGTTTAAATGAGATGCCTACGTCTTCGAAGGCTAGTGTGGAGCGAGAAGAATTCCATCTCTTGTCTTCCTTTGATAAAATCCTACGCTTGGAAAAGTTTTCCTTTCCTCATCTTTCATTTTTTCTTTTTCCTTCCCCCCCCCCCTCCAGGGAAGCTTATGCCAGAGGCAAGAAGGAAAAGCCACCCTTTTTACCCGAGGAGCCGTCCTCCCCCTCCTCCTCCCATGATCCCATTCCAGAGGAGCTGCTGTGTCTCCTTTGTAAAGATACAATGACTGATGCCGTGGTTATTCCCTGCTGTAGAAACAGTTACTGTGACGAATGTAAGTGTTACTCCCAGGTTTGTTAATCCCCAACATCAAACTGATCTTCTGAAAGCAGACATAGGAGATAACGGCATTACTTTGTCACCAGTTCGATTTAAGACTGAAGTATAGCCTGACTAGGAAAGGACTCTCCTTGTAGAAAGGAAAAAAAAAGGCAGAAAGCTTTTTCCCCTTTTTATGTATCTCGTTAAATCTCTTTACGCGCGTGTCGTGGTTTAACTCCAGCCGGCAACTAAGCACTACCCAGCCGCTCGCTCGCTCCCCCGCAGTGGGATGGGGAGAGAATCGGAAGGGTAAAAGCGAGAAAGCTGGTGGGTTGAGATAAAGACAGTTTAACAGGTGAAGCAAAAGCCGCGCGCACAAGCAAAGCAACACAAGGAATTCATTCCGTCCTTCCCATGGGCAGGGAGGAGTTCAGCCATCCCCAGGACAGCAGGGCTCCATCACGCGTAACCGTTACCTGGGAAGACAAACGCCATCACTCCCAACATCCCCCCCTTCCTTCTTCTTCCCCCAGCTCTATATGCTGCGCATGACGCCATACGGTGTGGGATAGCCCTTGGCTCAGCTGGGGTCAGCTGTCCCGGCTGTGTCTCCTTCACACTTCTTCTGCCCCCCCGGCCTCCTTGCTGGTGGGGCGGTGTGAGAAGCAGAAAAGGCCTTGACTCTGTGTAAGCACTGCTCAGCCATAAGGAAACCATCCCCGTGTTACCAACCCTGTTTCCAGCACAAATCCAAACCATAGCCCCCCACTAGCTACTATGAAGAACATGAACTCTGTCCCCGCCCAGACCAGCACAATACGGAAGGACGAGTATGAGAAGAGTGCGTAATTGTGCAGGAGATTCCAGAATTAGATAGTGACTGCATTTATTTGTCCACAGCCCTTTCTCTCATACAAAATTATATAGCCAGCTCTGGTGATTTGGTGTGGTCTGCAACAAACGGATAGTCAGGCATTTAATCCGCCTTCTTCTCCACCGGAGGGTTGGTTAAAACCTTCAGAACTCAAACCTCCTAATGTGTTGAAATGTGTTTTCTTCATTAACCTTGAGGTTAGTGACTTCTCACTGTACTAGCCAGCGGAAAGAAGATCAGTCGGAACATCAAGGCACAGCCTCCTCTACATCTTCAGGTGTTGCATGAGTGCAATATCAAACCGTATAGTTATTTGCTGCAGACTGGAAATTTTTTACACTGTTGAACATTGATCGCTCCGTGCTCTCAATTCAAGACCATATTCACCCATTAACCACACACTTGTCTTTATAATTGATTAGAGCCCAAAAATACTCCTTAGATTGGCTAAAAGCTGTTTTGATGATTCTGATGATTCACAGGTATTAGAACAGCGTTACTGGACTCTGAGGAACACAGATGCCCCACATGTCATCAAACAGACGTTTCTCCTGACGCTTTAGTCGCCAACAAGTCCCTACGCCAGGTAACACGATGACTTTCACGTAAACTGTTGGCAAGGAAAAGTCTATTTTTCAAAAGCTGAAAGGGAAGAAGATATTCATTTACCTCTCCTTAAGCAAGGCTAAATTGAGTTAGGCTCAATTTACTTTTCAAATATGTTATCTGTTGTTACAGAAGCTTACAACTCTTTAGAGACAATCTGGCAAATTCAGGTCACCCTTTTGTTTAACAGGCTTGTCTCACTTTCAAACTCAGTGCTAACGCTGGAGTACTTTAAATACGGCTACTCTGAGTTGCAAGTCATGAATATCAGTGTTCAGTGTGATGTATCCATACATCTGTATGTTGATTCATTTTAGGACTGATAGCATTTACAGGAATACACAAGGAGTTTTACTCCGTGCAGGCTTTTCTTCGTCTGTCTACTGAAGTTTCGTATTAACTTTTTGTAAATGCTTTCCTGCCTCTAGGCTGTGAACAACTTCAGAAATGGGACTGGCTACGCAAAAGGGCTCCATAAGCAGGTTCAGCAGCAACAGCAGCAGCAGCCGCCACCGCCACCACCTCCACCACCACTCCTGAGGCAAACAACAGCCCGCAACCTGCAGCCTCTGCTCTGGCCAGCAATTTCCAGCCAGCGGGATCCGCTCATGAGTCCACTGGCTTCTCTGGCTTCTCCTTCTGTTGCTGCTCTGTCATCGTTGGCCCCTGCTGAAAAGCCAGGTGGACCTTTTCAGTAAGGAAATCTGTAGATCAACACGAATATAAAAGGCACCAAGGTGCTGAAGTTAGATTGTTTCTCCTGAGCTTCTCAGCTAGCGATTTCTATAGCATTAGTGACAGTTCCAGAGAACTGTGGCCGTTCTGGGTTTGGGTTTTACTTTGAATGAGGACACTTGAATAATTTGGAAGCGTGCCTCATGCAAGAATTTTCTCCAAAGTATTTTGGTTTGCTTCTCTTACAAGTCATTCAGTACGCGTTGACCCTGAAAGAGGAACTTTTTTCCCCCAGGAGCCCTTTGAGTTTAAGCGGCTAGCAATTCCTAAAGTAAGCATTTGGTTATGTCAGAGCTTCTGGAGTGCATTCATTTCTCTTTAGTACTGAGGAAATAATCGTTTCCTGAAAAGCGAAAAAGCCCAATGAGAGGTAAAACTGACCAGGTGTTTCACATCACTTTTTTCTACAGTATTTCTATCATCAGTATTATAAGCCAGAGTCATTCTCAGTAATGCCGTGTAGTCAGCGCCGCACGCAGATTTGGATAATAAACATTGAAACACTGTAAATTAGAAGTCTTTACAAACATTTACCAACAAAGTCCTAGTAGGCAACCCAGTGAAGCGGTATGAAAATACATGGAAAAATCTGTACTGTTGTTGAGGGCTTCTGTCCTTTCGATTTTATGCCTGGAATGCAAAGAGCCACTCTGTCCAGAAGACTGTCAGGCGCAGCTGTACCGTTGACTACAAAGGTCACAAGTCAAAAGAACCTCTAAGGCAGCCACTGAGCCAGCACATAAACGTTTCCCAAGAGAATTTCAGTTCTTGCATCTTCCACAACTGAGAGTCAGTGTCTGGGCTAGACGTACTCCAATCCTTTTATGTGCAGCCAGCTTACTAAAATATTTTTCCGGTGAGCCCTGGCAGCCAAGAGGGCAAACTGCATCCTGGGATGCATCAAAGGCAGGGGAAGCAGCCAGTGAAAAGAGGTCATTATCCTGCTGTATTCAGCGTTGCTGCGGCCTCCCCTTGAACACGGTGTGCAGTTCTGGGCCCCACAATTGAAGAAGGAGGTGAAGGTCCTTGAGTGCGTCGAGAGGAGGGCAACAGAGCTGGTGAAAGGGCTGGGAGGAATGTCCTCTGAGGAGCGGCTGAGGACTCTGCCTTTGTCCAGTTTGGAGAAGAGGAGGCGGAGGGGCCACCTCATTGCTCTCTGCAGCTTCCTGCGGAGGGGACGTGGAGAGGGAGGTGCTGATCTCTTCTCGGTGGGATGCAGTGATAGGACATGTGGGAATGGTTCCAAGCTGTGCCAGGGGAGGCTTAGACTGGACATGAGGAAGCATTTCTTTACCGAGAGGTTGTTCAAACCCTGGAACGGGCTTCCTGGAGAGGTGGTCGATGCCCCAAGCCTGTCAGTGTTGGAGAGGGATTTGGACAATGCCCTTAATCCCATGCTTTAACTTGGTCAGCCCTGAATTGGTCACGCGGTCAGAGCAGATGATCGTTGTGGGTCCCTTCCAACTGAAATAGTCTAGTCTATTCTGTTCTATTTCTCCTTAAATGCCACTAGTCCAAACAGACTTCTCGTCAGTGCTTCATTTGGAATCGGCCAACTTCCCGTTTGTACATCTGGAGAAGATTATTTTTTCATTTTTTTCCCCATTTACTATAGTCAGCCTTTTCTCACTTGGGACTTTGTATTTCAAGTAGCACTTCAAAACACTGTTTGAATAATAAAAATTTGGGTTTTTTTGTAGTGATGCCGGTACTGTTCTGCCTCCTGCTGCGCTGGTGAGTGCTGCTGGGCTTTCTAAATCTTCCTTTCAGTCAATCGGCAGTTTGGTGGAAGAGAAGGTAAATTTTATTTCAACATATGCAGTGCTGCTTGTATTTTAGCAGAGCTTCTTTTCCAACTGTTTGCATTTATTCACAAGGGCTGTCGGGTTCCTGTAGTAAGACAACCAGCGTTACCAAGTCTTCTGGGCCCCCAAGGACACTCAATACACACAACTGGTAAGCAACTATAACTTGAGAAGTTCTTTTCAAACTTATCTTCAGATCAACTGAATGGGATTTTTTTCTTTTTCCTCTCTCCATGCCAAAAGGCCATCCCAGGAGAGCCAGCGCAGTTCGCTCAGCAGCTGGCAGACCAGGCTGGGAGCTGTAAGTATGCTACAGAAATTCAATATATTCCTACTTGTAACCCGTTAAACGAGACCATAACACGTAGCTTATACAGTAAATAATAATTTAATAACTTAAAGCTGATTTAGAATGAAATAAGTGTGCACAGATAGTTGTGGAGAATACAAGTGGTAATTCGTTTTTAAATGGCTTCATTTGAATTGGCTGGAAACCATAATTACATATAAAATTGAAATATCATTAAAGGGTGAGGTGGAAAGCCACCCTTCTGATCACTGGCTGAATAGGGCTGGAGAAATTGATTTCCCCATAGAAATCAGCCTCCAACGTTCTTTTTTACCAACTTAGTTGATACTGATTGAGCAAAGCATTGGATAGTCAACGCTGTGTTGTGTTATTTTATAAAAATTTTGAATGTCTTCAGTTCAGTCCTCTCAAATAGCCAAGCTGCTTTCTCTCAGTTGGAGAGAGAGAGAGGAGTCTGTTTTCTCTATTATTGCAGTGTCAAGTTAGTCCTTCCTTTTGGTACATATTTGTTATAGATAGATTGTGAGGGGGCATTGTGTTCATACTATGCTAAAGATAAATAAAACCAAACCCCAGGATCCATCCCACAGATTGTCTAAAATCTCAAATTCAGTAAGCGAGAAAATAACAATTTGGGGACAAAACCAGGCCAAACACATCCTCATGAGGCAACAACATAGGAGGCTTATGTGGAAGAAGTTAAAAGAAGTTTGAAAGAAGATGAGTTAATATTTGTGCAGTGCTTTGAAGATCAGAAGTGTGAAGTATTGACCATATCAAGGAGTGGCAGAGGAGCGGTGGGCACTTGGCACAGGGGAGATGGGAGTGTCTTTCAAGCACGGGCAGCCTCCATCCACAGGCGCAAAGCTGAGTATAAGGAGAGAAGACTGAGGGAACCGCTGGGGCTGGGGATGTGGAAGGCGAGTCTGAGGATCAAGAAATGAGGGCAGTCTCAAATGAACAGACAGCAGGGAGAGAAATGCTTAAGTTGAGAACAAGAAGTGCTCGCCACCGTGCTCCCGCTTCCTTCGCCTTCCTCTTTAAAATGGGGGCAGAGTGTAACAAACAGTGACACATGTTTTTGGGTTTCTTTAGAAGTTCAAATCGAGGACGCCCGCCCAGCAAACGTACCCAAAGGACTCAGGCCCCAGCACTGCCACCATCAATCGCCATCTTTGTGCCTGTGCCTCCACCTCCCTTGCATCCTCCACCACCCCATGCCCTTCCTCTCCCACCGCGGGTACCACCGCCCCAGTTGCCTCCTCAGTTTCCCCCTGGTCAGCCTCCAGCTGCTGGGTGCACTGCCCCCCCTCCAGGATATCCCCCAGCTCCTGCCAACAGGTCGCCAGCTTGGGTACCAGCAGCAGGACCAACGGCTCCTTCAAATACCATCCCAACGACACAAGCACCTCCTTTACCTAGGGAGGAGTTTTACAGAGAACAACAGAGACCTAAAGAGGAGTAAGTATTTGGCTCAATGAAGTTGCGTTGGTTTTCATTTTTGTATCTCTTGCGATAGTATATCGGACTGCAGTTACACTAAAGTGCGTCTGACAGAAGCAAAGATGACCTAGTGGTTTTTGCAATATTCTTTTTCATTGCAGGTGAAACCATGCAAAAGTAAACCCAGACAAATGTCATTCTAAAGCTTTCCCTGAAACTTCTAGGCACTCTAAACTGGCTTTGCTTAACTAGGATGTTCACCTTTTGCATTTGCGTGCAGTAGACATTTTCTCCTATCGGCCAGGGTTTGTTTCTTGATGTCTTTTTGTAAGAAAGGTCAAACTATCCTTGTAAGAAAGGTCAAACTTCTTTTAACAGGAAGAAGAAAAAGTCCAAATGTGATGAGTTTACAAAGGATTTTGGTAAAGAACTGATGGAATATAAAAAGATTCAAAAGGAGCGTAGGCGTTTGTTTTCCAGGTAACTGCTTTACACGTCCGTAATGGAGAAGCGGGTTGTCTAGAAGAATCAGGAGGAGTTCGCCTCCACCTCTCCATCGTCAGATGGATTGGATGAGTCAAGGGATCAGCAGCGACAGGAGTAAATAGTCCTGGGTGTAAGATTGCAGTACAAGTCTTTTGCATCCTGTACAAATTGCCAAACCAGTAGTGAAGATGAAGAGACTCAGCTGGCATTTTAAAATGGAGCTTTGCCGTCTTCAGGCTAAATCGTGTTTTCTTGGTGTTTGATACTGCACTCTAGCCATTAAGACTTGCACTTTTTGCATCTTACTGCAACAAAAATGATTTGCACTGCAGGTAGTTGTTGAGTAGTGAAAAATGTGTGCGTTCATGTACCAGTAGAGGCCAGTATACCCCGCCTTAGATCAATCAATAGCTATGGTAGTTAATGTCATAGAAGTGGGTGGAAATACGCTTCCCCTTCCTGTATGTTGGTACACTAACAATGCAGCAGCTGTTCTGTCTCCTAAGCAGAAACTTTTACATACGATCAAGTTCTTCAGTTTGCAGTAGCAGTATGTCAGCAGCTGAAAGAAGCTTTGGCATTAGCCTGTGGAGAGGAAAAGAAACCCAAACCAAATTTGGGAGGAAAAAAACTGGGGAGAGCGACTGTTTTGAGTTAACTTCACTTTTTTTGTGTTTTGTGT
Organism: Platalea leucorodia; assembly: GCF_965183815.1. NCBI lineage: Eukaryota > Metazoa > Chordata > Aves > Pelecaniformes > Threskiornithidae > Platalea > Platalea leucorodia. The sequence goes on from NW_028121455.1 coordinate 590,034, forward strand.
TTTTTTTGAGGTCCAAGTCTCCCTATAGTGCTTCATCTTACTCGAGAAGTTCATACACCTACTCCAAGTCAAGATCAGGTTCTTCCCGCTCTCGCTCCTACTCTCGATCCTTTAGTCGTTCCCATTCTCGTTCCTGCTCACGATCCCCACGGTATTCAAGAAGAGGCAAAGGGAAGAGTCATAAATATCGTTCTAGGTCAAGGTCACGGGGTTATCACCATTCAAGGCTAAGAAGATACCGTTCACGATCAAGGTCTCCAGTGTTTAGAGGCCACTCTCCCACTGCACGGACCGTACCTCGAGGGGAAGGAGGAAGGGAGTATTTTAACAGATACAGAGAAGTTCCTCCACATGATATGAAAGCTTGCTATGGCAGATCTGTTGACTTGAGAGATCCATTTGAAAAGGAAGGATACAGAGAATGGGAAAGGAACTCTAGAGAATGGTACGAAAAGTTTCACAAGAGCTTTGCTGTTGGCCCTCAACCTCCGCCTCCAGTAAACAGGGGCAACTTTTCTCCAGATAGGTTTGGTCCGCCTGGGACCAGACGAGAGAATTTGCCACAGGCTTGGGGACGTAGGGAGGATTATCCTGGTGGGCAGAGCCACAGAAATCGTAATACAGCTGGAAATTACCCTGAAAAACCTTCTGGAAGAGAGCACCATGACATCCGAGATGCTACAAAATCCAAAGAGAAGGAGGTGGAACATCCACTGGGGGATGGCAAAGGAAATAAAGATAAAAACCCCCAGAAGAGAAGAAAAGGGGATGAGAATGAAGGCTTTCCCAAAGCTGAGCTGTTAGACGGTGCGAGGAAAGCTAAAGAGCCAGTTCCAGCAGCAGATGTTAAAATGGACTCTCTGTTCATGTTCCCAAGAAGAGATGATGCCACCCCTGTGAGAGATGAGCCTATGGAAGCAGATTCTCTTGCTTTCAAACCAGTATCTGCAAAGGCGAAAAAAGAGAAGGAGAAGGCAAAAGCAAAAATTGACAAGACAAAGCGGAAAGCAGAAGTGGCTGTTCTGCCTAAGAACGACAGCATAATAAAACCAGCTAAAGCTTCCCAAGAGGAGGTGGACAGCGATCGTGAAGAATCTCCTCGAATGGAACCTGCTGTGAAAAAAGTGAAGGAGGAGTTGCCAAAGACAGACAGTGTTAAAACCTCTTCCTCTCAAAAGGCTGAGAAGGCTCTTGGTTCCCCACGGAAAGCTCACCCCAAAGTTACAAAAGATCACCCAGAAACCAGAGCAGCCAACGAGGAAACGGCAAAGAAAGACCATCGAAAAGAAACCAAGTCGGAGAAGCCCTCCAACAAAGAGGGCAAGTCAAAAACACCTGCTGAAAAAAGCAACCCCTCTGATGCAAAACCTGAACAAAGAAAACGAAAAGTAGATGAAAAGGTTGCTGAAGAACATGAAGCGACTTCCCTAAAGGCCTCTAAACCAGAAGCTGCTGACTCGAAAAGACCACCAAAGGGGAAGACTGAGCCTGATGGTGAAAAAGGAGAGCAAACTCCAGAAGAGGATAAACCTGCTTTTCTTAACAACCCCGCCAAAAAGATTAAACTTAACCAAGAAACTGGCAAAAAGGTTGTGAGTGGAGAAAATGTGCTACCTGCAGAAGAACCTGGTGAGAAACCTGAGCCGAACAGCAGCAAAGTTAAGCAAGAAAAAGCAAAGGGAAAAGTAAGAAGCAAAGGAACGGCAGCTGATGGATCTAGTGCAACTCTGGTACATTGCACCAGGTACCTCATCTTTTCTTTTCCTATTCTTTCTTTCCTCCCTCCCCCCCGCAAACAAATGTAAAAGTCTTTATGGTGACTAATGAAAGGAACAGCTAAGTCTGTGCTAAATGAGTGAATAATCTGTGATCTTTCCTGCTAAGCTGTACTTGGGTCAGAATCAAATTTTGTGAAAGAAAACAAGCAGTCTGTACTGCCCAGACAGCTCATAAGGTTAATTCATTGATGACGTCTTTCACCCTTACTTCTGGGACTTTTTTCCCCCCTTCTTATTCATTATATGTTGACTCTCTGAGGAGTCCCCTCGAGGTCTTCCTTCAGATCCAGCTTACTGCTAAAGGCAAGGATAACAGACATGTCTCTACCATGCAATATGTTGCCTTTGAAAATTGCAAGGTGCTGTAATGATCTACTTTTGTCAGTGTGAGATGAAACGATACCTTGCAGAAATAGCAGCTTGGTTGCCAATATCTTGTACTGATTTGAGCTTTGAGCACAGTGCCGTGTTGACACAGCTACACTGCTTCCAGCTCAGTGCCAACTTTTTTGAAAGAGTGAATCTAGTGCGAAGCTGTTATTACGTACATTTCAGCATCTAAAGAAGCCGGACAGCGCAAACTCAAACCATTTAAGACGTCACTGGAGACTTAAGATAGTGTCTTGATATTCTAAACAGTTTTTAAAACGTACATTTTTTCTGAAGAAGAACACTGGGACATGAGAATAAAACTGTGGTTGTGTATACCTCTCCCTAATTGCTTGCTTAGATGTCGAAACAAGAATGTATAGCTAATTTATCTACCATTGGTAGAAGCAGGACATGAAGGAATTACCAGGTCAGACAGTCCCCAATCTGATAATCTCGTGTCTTTGTTAATTAAATGTAGAGTAGGAAGGTACTAAATTAATTGATTGCTCGTAGTCTTAGCTAGTGGACTCATCCTTTCTCTCGTCTGTTCCCTTAATTGAACATCTTTTGAACAAATACGCAAGATTTAGAATGGAAACACAAGCCGTTTTCTAAACTGTTACGAAAGATGGCGGTGCGTATATCTCACCCATGATTAATGTCAGCTTTTTTCCTCTTAGCACTAGTTCTACTGGAGGAAGCCCCGTTAGAAAGACTGAAGAAAAGCCAGACACAAAACAAACTGTCATTAAGACCATGGAGGAGTATAATAATGATATCACAGCCCCTGAGAAAGACATGGTTATTATGATCCAGGTCCCTCAGTCAAAGTGGGAGAAGGATGACTTTGAGTCTGAAGAGGAAGACATTCGATCTACCCAGGTGCCCGCAACCGTAGGAAAACCTGCTAATGTTATACAAAATGCGAGTGCTAAGCCACCAAACCCTGTAAAACAGAGTGAAAAAGAGACGGAGCCTTTGAAGGAAAGACAGAAAACTACAAAAGAGGTGAGTTATGAAAGCTCCCAGCATGACGCAAAAAGTTCAAGAAGTTCGATGTCAAATGAAAAAGGAAAAACCAAAGACCGGGATCATTCTTTGTCAGACAAAGACACCTCTGAGAAGAGAAAGAGCAGTGTTCAGCAAGAAGAAGACCCCTCAGAACGTGCAACCGAGCAAGGAGATGGAAAAAGTATTTCCCAATCTTCCAAAGACCGCAGATTTTCAGAGAAGCCTGATACTGGCCATGGATCCGCTGCTAAAGACTTTACTCCTAAGCAAGACAAAAATTCTGACCGTGATGGCAACAGAGATTATTCTAGTTCCAAGCGTAGAGATGAAAAGAGTGAATTAGCAAGGGGAAGAGAGTCCCCTTCTCAAAACAGAGAATCTACGTCAGTCCAGGAGAGTAAGCCGAGAGACGAACGAGCAGAGCTGTCCGAAAAGTGCACTGGAGACGCCAACAGGAGCAGCTGCAGCCCTCCGCCTGAGCGGCAGCAGTCTGATCACAAAGCTGCTCACGATTCCAAGCGTACATTGGAGGAACCCAAACCTCTAGATATAAACGCAGGAGAAGAGAAAGAGAAGCACGTACCAGAAGTAAAGAGCAATGAAGAGAAAGAGCCAGGTGGTAATAAGGCACCTTGGAGAGAGGAATCGCCAGATGTAAAACATGAGAAAGAGAACGTGACTGGACAAAACAATAAAAGTGTTGCCCAGCCTAAGCCTCAGGTAAGCAGCTCCTCGCCGCTCTCTTCTGATCGAACGCGAGACACTGATGAGGCTGCATTTGTACCAGACTGCAATGAGAGTAAGGTATCTGCAAAAGGTGAGGAAGCGGCAGGGAAAACTCATGACGACCCAAAGGAAAAGGCTGTTGATAAGGTGAAAGAGGATACAGCAGCACCTGCTGCAGGTGACCGGCCTGAAGCAAGGCGAAGTCAAGGGCAAAGCAGTCCCAGTGTTAGGCGCAGCCGTAGCCAGAGCCCTTCTGAGAGTCAGACTGGAGGCCACAGGAGCAGTGCCAGCTCAGGAGAGAGGCAAGACAGCAAGAAAAAGAACAAGAAAAAAAAGAAGAAGGACAAGAAGCAGGAGAAACCCAAGAAGCCTAAGAAACACATTGGAAATGAAATGGAATTGGAAAAGAGCCACAAACACAAGCACAAGAAGAACAAATGGAAGAAGAGCAAAGACAAGGAGCAAGAGGACCAAAAAGTGAAATCTGTCCCTACATAGAATGACAGATAATGAAAAGAGACTTAATTCCCAAGTCATCTGTGTTAAACTTTGTTAAAATGTGAACGAGTTCAAGCATTGCAAATGATGACATGAAAGACCCTGCGTTGCACTTAAAAAAATGCCGCTGGATTGTTTGATTTTTACATCGGAGCTTTAAAAAGCGAACATTTTGTACAGAATTGTGAGTTGTGACCACGCAACATGAAAGGCGATGCTGGGGCCTCTTATTTTTAACCACCTTTAATTAGTCTGGCTGGAGTCTTCTGTCCTGAAAATTTTCACAGTTGAATTTTCTTTTAATTGCCTGGCAGAAGCAGCTGGTATCATTATAAAATATCAGCAGAATGATTTGCAGAATACATTGCAGCCTTGTTATGTCACTTCTTGATTACAATAAAATGTTTTCAGTAAACTACCCGGTGTGATGAGCTTTTCAGTGATAGCTGAACATCAGCAAAGCAAAGCCTAGTGACAGAAAAAAGCCGCCAGTAAAAGCTTGCTGGTAGCTGACATGTATGAAAAATAACGTCCACAGGTTTAATTTTGCAAAGAGCGGTAGGACTTTCAGTCTTCTGAACGGATGCCATGTGGGGAGGCGCTGCCGAGAGGAAAGCCAGCAAAGGGGAAAGGAATTGGAAGGTATTTACATATTTGTATGCAAAACACTTTCCTTCCAAGAGGAAAACCCCAGCCAAGTTTTCTGAAATGCAGCCAGAAACGGAGAGCTAAACCAGCCAAGACTGAATTAACCGAATGAACCACTCAAGGGTGCCTTCAAGTTAGGGGTCCAGCTTCGAGCTGGGTGTCCAGCTCCAACCCACCCCTGACCCCGAGGTGTCACCAAGAGTCTGCAGACCTCAAGGAGAGCAACGGGGCTGGACCAGGCTGTGAAGCCTGGGCTGCTCCGATCCTGGCAAGGGGATCGATGCGGCCTGCAGCCCAGGCAAATCCTGCCCGTCCGTGATGGGTGTGCTCAGCCCCTTGACCAGACTGCCCGTGGTTTGGGGCAGGCTCTGGAAGAGGGAAGGGCCTGAGCCATGGCCAGGCTGTGAACTCCTCTCGTTTCAATCTGATCATCGAGTCCAACCATTAACCTGTCACTGCCAAGTCCACCACTAAACCATGCCCTCGAGCACCACGTCTACCCGTCTTTTAAATACCTCCAGGGATGGAGACTCAACCACTTTTACCAACGACAGATCTTTGGTAAGTGACTGATATCGTGCATAACCTTGTAGTACGGTAACTTTGATTTTGTCTTGGTAACTTTAATTACAGGCTGAATTAATAGAGTGAACCTCGCCATCGAACTTTGTTAAGTCAAAGTTTTACAACATCATATGGAAACCACTTTTGCTATTACCTTTGATGGTGATTCCTTAAGCGATCTAAATCACTCTTTTGCGACAAACTGGCGTAGTTGGCAGGATCCTAAATCAGGATTCGCGACACGGTCCCAGCCACCCAAATCTGCCTACCCATCCTCCCCGCTGCCCAAGGGCCCTCTCCCCTCCAGCGACTGCCAGGGTGCTGGCCCTCTCACAGCTCATGAGCAATGCACTCCTCCGCAAGTCCCGCACGCGCTCCAGGAGCACCACCACCACTCACGCTCGTCCTACCACCACTATCAGTCTGCAGGCTGAAAGTCAATCACAAGCAGAATCAGCATCTGCACCTGACTTCCAACATGAGGAAAGGGCAGCCAAGATCTCTTGGGACATCATTCCTGCCTTGAACACAAATTCAGCACACGCCGGTTCCTGACACCTGCATACCAGCATCTGCACAAAGCAGCTCTGACCAGTAATGGTACAACGGGGGCAGCAGCTGCCCCTGGGACTCAGCTTGAACCACAGCTGGTAGCAGATGCTGTGCTGGACCATCTCTGCGGCGCACCACCCCACGCAAGGCGTGAAATCGAGCGTCACTGCGGTGAGGCTCTGATTGATCCCTTCCTGCTGTGCAGGCTACAGCACGTCCATACACGAATCTAAAACCTCAGCTGCCCAAGTCATAAGGTCAGAGGGAAATACACCAACCAGGTGCTGCTTGCTCCAAGTCTTTCAGGATTTCCTTTGCACCTTCCGGTATCTTTTGGGAATACTTCCCTATTTGAGCTTTAGGCTTTCCTCTTTGAGGACGTTAACAGAAAGTATGAAGGTCAATTTCACATTAATAAACTATTGAAAAGGAGTGCTTACTCGGTAAAATCAATAAAGACGGACTACTCACCCTTGGGATGCCAGCTGGGATCCAGCCCTGGATCCATCCGAGGAGCTGGAAAAGCCCATCCTGTGGCCATGTCTACAACCAAACACCCACGAGAAGTTACCATCACATGCTCTGTTCTGTACCATCATAACTGAATAGCAGAACATACAAGGGGATCACGGAATGACACGGCACACACGCGCAGCTCTGTATTCTCACACCTGCAGAGGCACCTGGCTGACTTTGGACTTCGAGCTGGCAGCTCTCAAAGGCAGTAAAAAGCCACGACGTACCCACGCGACCTGCCTGCGGGTCAGCCCTGGCACCCAGCCGGGAAGCTGGGTAACTGACTGCCTGCAGCCACGTCTGCAAACGAGCACAGGACAGAGCAGCGCCCCTGAAATATTTCAATGTACTTCTTCAGATCGGAATGACAGTGAATGCAATTCAAACACAGGGCTACTCGAGAGCAATCCTCTCTCCCTTCCACTCGGGAGCATCTTGCAAACGTTTCCCGGGTGCCTGCAGGGGCCACTAACCAGGCATGGAGCTGTCGGGAGAAAGGACTCCCTGGAGCTCACGCCAGCTCTCAACTCAACCCCAAGGTGCCTGCTGGCTTTGCAGCGGGCACTGGAACCAGTGCAGGGGCGGAGCAGCTGGCAAAGACAGCTTTGCAAGGCAGAGCGCCCCGGGGTACATCACTGAGCCGCACCCATTCCCTCTCTGCTCTTCTGCATGCCCAAGCAGCAGCCAAGAAAGCAGTAAGCTAATTTTCACATGAACAGAAAATTAAAATGTAAACGCTCATTCGTTCAAGGGCCTCACCTGTGGGATCGCCCTGAGACTCACGGACAGGCTCAAGTCGGGAATTCAAGTAGCCGCTGCCTACAGGGACAGCTGTAATCAAGCTGAGATGAAAAATGTTTCCGTTGCACGTTGTGATCTACCTCTTCCTTGGTGACGTGCAGTGGCCGGAAGGGAGCCAGGCAACAACATGGGACGCAGGCGCAGGCTGCGATTCCCAAAGCTGCAGAGGGGCCTGGTGACCTCTTGGCTGGGGCCCGGCGGCTTTCAAACTACTGTCTCCAGGCCACGTGCGACACCCCGCAAGGACCAGACGGACAAACATAGGGCCTCTCAGGGCCCTCTTACCAGGAGACCTCTCACACACACAAAAGGAAGCCCACGCAAAAGTGGGAGCAGGTAGCACCAGAGGAAAAAACGATCATTCACAATTCTTGTGGAGAAGAGCCTGCTGGCCACTGGGAGGCTGAACTATCACGACAAGATATTAACAAATAACAAACCAATGATTAACAAACACAAAACGCCAATAACAAAGGAAGACTGAATCCTTACCTCTGGGATTCCCCCCAGGCCCAGGAACAGGATTCCACCGAGGGTCGTGATCAACATGGACTGCAGGAACCAAAGAGGTAATCGAACACAGGTGAGGAGAGTTTCCATTGCATGTTGTGATCTACTGCTTCCTTAGTCACCTGCAGGGGCTGGAAGGGGGTGAGGTAATGACACGGGACACAGACAGAGGTGTAGGTTCCACAGCTGAAAAGGAACACGGGTGACTTGTTTGCCGAGACCTAGCAGCTCTTCAGGGAAATAAATATTCAGGACTCATCTGTGCAACGCCCCCGAGGCACAAACAGCTCCTGGAAGGCCTCAAGAGGATCTTAGGTAAAGCTGCCCATGAATAACCTATTCAAACAGAAGTGTTCCCTCAAGCAGACAGACATGGGCAACTTGCCTCTGCGACGCGCCCAAGGCTCATAACCAGGACCCAGCTGAGAAGCTCGATGAGCACTGCCAATGCCATCCCCTGGAATCAAGCACAGAGCAGAGGAGTTTCCACGCACACAGAGGAAGGAGGAAACTGGAGGAAAAAGCAGTTGTCTGTGCTGCTTGTGGACAAGAGCCTGGGAAAGGCTGCACCAGTGCTACCCCTGCGTGTTCCTGCGGGCTGGGGACCTGCAGTTCATTCAAGGGAAGCAGGGCGAGAGCAGGAACGCTCATGTTTTCCCGAGCGGACACCTCCTGAGCGTGCCCCTCCGGGACCTCCCTGAGGGTGGAAGCCAGGATCCAGCTGGGCAGCAGCAGAGCCATGGCCCTGGGCACGGCTGCAATCAGCCTGGGGAGAAATGCTGCCGTGGGCTGCTGCCTGGCTCCTGCGGCGCTGCTCGCTCACCACCCCCGGCCCGACGCGCACACTGGGGGCAGGCTGCTCCGGGGCAGGGCAGTGTGGCACGGGGCCAGGCAGCAGGGAGAGCCCCACGGGGACTCAGCGCTGGGCTTCTTACCCCGTGTCGCCGCTCTGATCTCCCCTGCTCACCCAGAAAATGCCCCCGAAGCAGCTGCAGCCCCTCTACGTCTCCCCGCAGGGCGCCTGCCCCCTGCCCGCACCATGGTGCCTGCCTGGCTCGCCCGGCCCGGCCCGGCCCAGCCCAGCTGCTCTCCTGCAGCCAGCCCCAGCCCTGGCCCCTCTGCCACCCCGCTGAGGTGCGGTGGATGCCATGACACGCTGCTCGGGGCTGGGTGCTGCCCCCACCCACCTACCTGCTCCCTGCGCTCGTCTGTGAGCAGCCTGGGTGTCCTGGGCTTGCAGGGCCACCAGGAGGAGGAGGAGGCAGGGGAGAACCACGGCCCCCCACGATCGCACCACGCTGCTGCTCTGTAACCTCACAGCCCCGTCGGGCCATGCCCTCCGCCAGGCCTCCCCAGCGCGCACCCGTTGCCAGGGAATTACTGAACCTGCACACTGCTGCATTTCCCTCTTCTACACGAGTGTGGAAGGAGCAGGAGTGGAGAAGGGTGGACCCATTTTGGGAGGCAACATGGCTTATGGGAGTGCACAGGCACTCAGCACTTGCTTCCCAGAAACCAATCAAGATCAAAAGCTCCGTACGAAGACTGCATAAAAAAGCCAATTTCAAGTGCCTTGACTTGCTCCTATTTTTGTCAGGCAGCGTTCTAGCAAGAAACTAGCTTTTCCCACTAGTTTTGCTACAGCTTCATTACCTTTAAAGACACCACTTCTTACCTCTGCTGCTCCAACACAGCCTCATAGCCCAGCAAAATCCCACTGCAGGTAGGAAACCTTCACCACACAGAGATGGGCACGCTATGGGAATACGTTACTCTCAACAAACAGACTTTCAGCCACTCTGGCTTACCAAAGTTCAGGCAGTGTTTGAAAACAACAACAAAAGCGCGGGGTTCTTATTCGCCTTTTATGCAGTCCATTGTATCGGCTGTTCAACATAAAGTCCAACTCCAGTCTGAACCCCAGAATAAGAAATGCCTTCCTAAAATCTCCACGAAAAGGAAGGGCTTTGGAGTGGCAAGATCAGAAGACA